>NC_060071.1:132856060-133481060 GCF_922984935.1 Meles meles | reverse complement strand
AAGTATTGAAATCTGAGTATAAATATCATCTTTGTCTATTCTTGAATTTCTGTCAGTTCTTAATGTATTTTGAAGCTCTGTAATTAGGTATATAAATGTTTAGGATTATATCTTCTTGACACGTTGATTCCTTTAACATTATGAAATGATCTTTTTTATTCCTAGTAATATTGTTTACTTGGAAATCTACCATATCTGATATTAATATAGCCACTCAAACTTCCTTTTTTATAGTGTTAACATGGTATACCATTTCCCATTCTTTTATATTTAATCTGTCTGTGTCTTGATATTTAAAATAATTTCTTATAAATAGCATATTGCATCTTGATTTTTTATCCAATTTGGAAATCTCTGAATTTTTTATAAATGGTGTTTAGATCAATTATATATAATGTGATCATTGTTCTGGGATGTGCCTAGGTTATTTGAAAATAGCATGATCCTTTCAAGTCTTGATTTTAAGATTTATTACACAGGACCTGAGTAGTGATTAATGTAGGGCAGATTATTTTCCACTGCTGAGGCAAGACCCTTTTGAGTATTTTGTTCAATGCCTGATGAATTTTGTTCTTTTCCAGTCTGGCTGGTGGGAACAGGCACTATTCCCAGCCCAAAGTGGGTATTGGGTGTCTTTCCTCTAATTATTTTAAATGGTTCTTTCCCTAGCCTCTGTTATTTTCCTGACTTGCATGAAAATTTGAGGAGGATGCTTTGCAGATCTTTGGAGTTCTTTCTCTGAGACTCTCTCCTTCATGGTAATCCAGCTTTCAAGTGGGAGCTGTCTCTTTAGCTCAGGGAGTCTGTTGGTTTCCATCATGGCTTGGAAACTCCCTCAAGGCAGGAAACTGGGATAATCTTAGGGCTCACCTCATTTGTTTCCTGACTCTTAGGTGTCATTGGCTTTCATGGTCTGATGTCTAGTGTCTTGAAAACCATTTAAAAAATATATACATTTTGATTTCTTGGTTGTTTCAGGCAGGATGTTAAATCTCCTTGTTACTCCATTTGGGAAGAGAAATCCTGAACAGTGGCCTTCCTTCCTTCCTTTTCTATTTTTAAATTATATTTAAAGATTTTTGGACAGGACTTGTATCCTCAAGTTGCCATGGTCCCTGCCATTTCCTATTTCCTATTTCATTACTTTGGCTCACTTCTTTCATCTGTGTTACTTGCTGGTTCCCTAACTGTTTTAAATTACAGCACCTGAAAAACATGGGACATGGAATAGATGACTTTGGTGTTGGTGGTGTGGTAGAGGGTGGCCAGGAGGTTTCTTGAGTGGGAATAGCAACATGACATTTTAGTCTTTGTATTCCTAGTGCCTGGTACACATACATTTTTATTGAAGGAAGAAAGGAGACATCAGGAAAGGAAAGACTGAATTATTGCTTGCCTGGGTGATTTATGGACTTTTAAGTGGCTATTTCTAAATGTCCTTCAAAATGTTTGTAGTAATTTATACTTCCACTAACTCTGTGTGAGACCATCACACATTTGAAAATATTGTTGGGTGTCTTCCCGAGTCTTTTTTCCTTCAAATTAAACCTCTTGAGCTCTGCACAGGTAGTATCACAGAAGGTTTACTTCCAAATCCCTGAGGCCTACCCTGAGGTCAGTTTAATGTAGTTCTTGGACATGATGCCTTGCTGTATCTCTGCCTGCAGACATTCTCAGGCCTCAGAAGCACTCTGCCCACTTGTGCAATATGGAAATGCTAGCAATATAACACCCAAGATTGTCCTTTAACAAACGAGAGATGGCAGTTGGTGGATCAATATCCCAGCTTCCTCCCCCATTGGGGGTTCATCCTGTTGTGTGTTCTACCTGGTCTCTCAGACTGTCCCCCGGTGGCATTTGAGCTCCAGTTTTTCCCACAGCAGTGACTTGTTCATTGACACACCTTTGATTCCTCTCTTTCCTGTTTAACTTCTCCGTGCCTTTGTTGTGGTTCCTGGGAATATTTCCTAAAGAAGTTATCTATACTTGAATTTCTGTCTCCAGGTCTGCTTTGGTGGGGAATCCAAACTAAGGCAGGTGGTTTGGGTAAGGAACTGTCCTAGAACTCAGTGCATCCTCTGTGCCCACCCCCTGCCCTCAATACAAACACTCATGTGTGATACTGGAGGTGGCAGGAGAAGGTGCTTCTCTGGCAGGGAGTCTTGGTTGCCAGTGGGCCCATATCCATGGCAGCCATGTTGACATTCTTCCTGTGTTTCTAAAGATGGGTAGCTTGGAGGAGAGCCAACTGGGCCTTCCCTCCTGAGGGAGCCTTGCTATGTTCAGATACACAGGTGCAGACACAAGAGGCTGCAGGAAAGGATAGAGGTAGGCACGTCTCTGTCTTGCCATGGGGTCTGATGATTTTCATTTTCTGCTTAAAACAGGTTCTTATTTCTGGGGCATCATTAAGTAGAGCTATAGTAGGTCCTTTTGTGTGTGCATCCATATAAATATTGACAGTTACTCTGTCAACTCTTTAAGGTAGGACCGTGTCTTATTTTCTCACTACCTTTTGAAAGTTAGCTTTATTTTTAATGGGTAGTGCATTCATGTGGTTCAAAAACTTTACTCTCCTGCCTTCATCCTGTACATCTGCTCAGTTTCAACTCCAGCCCCACTGCAGGCACAGCTCTCATCCAGAGAAGCCTCCAGAGTTTCTCTATGCTTATGCAAGCAAATGTGAATAAAGATTCTTATGCTCTGCTTCATAAACAGGTTTATTACATAGCAGCTAGTTTTATGCATATTTCTGCTTGTGACATAGCTTAGAGATATTGGTATCTGTGAACAGAAAGCATCGTCATTCTTTAACATCTTCATAGTACTCCATGGTGGGGGGGGTACCATAATTTATTCAACCAGTCCTTACCAGAGGTGCTTTGGGTTGCTTCTGATCTTTGCTATTCCTGCAGTATTGTCTCAGTGAATAACCTTGTGTGTATGTAATTTTGCACATAAGTAAGCGTATTTACAGAATAGATTCCCAGAAATGGAACTGCAGAACCATGGGGTTCATTCATTTGTAATTTTGACCAAGTTTATTCAGTTGTCCCCCACTGGGGTGGTAGGAGCTTGTATTACCACCAGGAATTAAGAGAGTACGTGTGTCTCTGTAGCTTCATCAAGAAAATACGTAATCAAACTGTTGGGAGTTTTGCTGAGTGAAATATGATGGGTGAAGAATGGCATTGCTGTGTGTTTTAATTTGCATTTCTCTTATTATAATGGCGATTGAACATTTTTTTTATATGTCTAGGAGTCATTGTATTTTCTGTGAACTCTCTACTATTATCCAATTTTTCAGTGGACTTTATTGTTACCCACTCTCTGGTAGTTCTTTTTCTTACAGATTCTGATAGTTCTTTATATATTAGAAAGATAAGCTCTTTATCAGTGACATGAGTGGAAAATGTTATTATGTTTTTGCTGCTTATTGTCTCTTGATTCACCTTAGAGCGGTCTGTTTTTTGCTATAATATTTTTATTTAAAAATTTTTAATGTAATCATATTTATCAACTTAAGAAATGCCTTGTGGATTTTCAAGCATAGTTAGAAAAGACTTGCTTGGTATTCTTAGCTTAGTGCTGGGAGCAGTTTAGTTATCCAAGAGAATGCTATAATTAATAGATCACCAAGACCCTTCTATAAGTGCCTTTGTTTTAAAATCTCTCCTTCTCCCCCACCCCCACCCCCACCCAATTTAACCAGTATAATCAGGTGAGTAACAGTGATTCATAGTAACTGGTAGACTTAACTTTCCCCAAACTTAATTCTTTTTAAATAAGGAGCTGAGTCAACTGCAGTGACATTCAGATTGCTAGAAGCTGGAAACATGGGAAAAAGGTCAAGGATGTTGTAGTGATGGCTGTTCTGTACTTTAGAGCTCTATTCCCTCATTCCACCAGTCCATGATCCCAAGAAAAGCTCAACTTTGGAGGGAAAATGATTCTTCCAGCTTGGGCTCCATTTCTAGCAATAGTCGCTGTGATGATTATATGGGCTGGCATCTGGTTGGAAGATAGAAGGACTGAGCAGCATTGGGCAAATGTTGATTAAACTGAATTTATCTTTGGTACCTACTGCTGCCTGCTGGCTCTCCTCTGCCCTCAATCCTGTCCTCTAGACTGAGGGGCCCAGTGGAAGTTACTGGATAAGAGTTTTTTGTTTGTTTTTTTATATTTTATTTATTTGACAGAGAGAAATCACAACTAGGCAGAGAGGCAGGCAGAGAGAGAGGAGGAAGCAGGCTCCCCGTGGAGCAGAGAGCCTGATGTGGGGCTCGATCCCAGGACCCTGGGATCATGACCCGAGCCGAAGGCAGAGGCTTTAACCCACTGAGCCACCCAGGTGCCCCTGGATAAGAGTTTTGTAGAATTCTACTCAAGAAGGGAGTTCCTTATTCTTCTGGGCCCAAAGTCTGTCACTAATTGGCTGTGTGATTGTATGTAAGTTCCCTGATCTCCCCGCCTTCAGTTGTGTCAGTTACTGACTAAGGGGGACTTACTGTTAAAGACCCTAAAATTTTTAAGTTTGCACATGAGGTCGTGCAGGTATTTGGGATTTCTTGCTTGAGGGTGGGTAGGCAGATGCTTGATGTTTTTGTCCTCAAACCTTCATCACCGTGACCAGTGACTTGCAGAGAGCTTGATCAGTCTTTTCATCTGCTCCTGCTCCCTGTCCCCTCTGCCACCCCAGCTCCGCACAGTCCCAGTGGAGCCAGATAGTCACTTACTAAATGAATAGTTCATGCAGTTCATTGCATTTATCAATCTGTGATTTCGCTGGGCTACAGATAGTGGCTGAACATTTTAATAGGTCAATGAATTCCATTAGTGTATTTTATACTTGAATAATTAAAAAATCTCATTTGGAGAACTAAAATGATTTTGTTGGGTGTTGGCTACTGGTCTCTGTCCCTCCTGTACCCCTGTGTCCTGCACCAGAGATTAAGTGCTGCTGATGCTACAGCTTCAGGCTACAAGGTGTTATGCAGAATGGTGGGCTATACAAATAAAGCATATTATACATCTGTTTTATTGGTATGTTTGCCCTTGAGCTCCCGGGAACTCAAAAGGACAAAGAGTTTCTGTGGTTCTCTGTGACTGTGAGGGCCACCTTTTAGCACTGGCTGGTAAGCACTTTGACAAAATGACTTGCATAGAAGTGGGGAACTGAAATTGGGTACTGCCTGCTCTCTTTCTCTCTAGCCTTGTTTTCATGGAGAGCTTGCAGAGATAGGATTAGGAAGAGATTTCTGAAAGAGAAAGGATTTTCCTAATTTTACTGGGCTAATCAGAATTCCTGGTTTTGCTGCCTGAATCCAGACTGTCAGCCAGCTTTCATTGAACTCATCCTATATACAAAGGCAGGCTTTGGTCTTGTGGGAGACAGGCCCTCTCAAGTTTCTGTGGTATCAGGGCTCTTTTTCTAGAATATCCACCCCACCACGGCCCCATGCCTGAGGCCCCATGATCTTTGACTGAGACCCTCCATATCTTAGACCTGAGGGGAGAACACCCTTGTGGTCCCTCTCTTTTTGACTTGGAAAGGAGAGAGGAGGAGAAGAACCTAAAAGGCAGACATATGCCTAAGTGATAATAGGTCCCCCAAAATAGGTCCCTTTCTGGACAAAAACAGAATTATTGCCACAGGGATGGCATATGGCTGTTGTTTCTGTGGCTGAAAACTTAACAAATCATGCTGGGAATGGGACCTTGAAAGTCCATTCTGCTGGGATAGGCAAAGTTAAGCAATATGGAACAATATTGAAACAGGGTTTTGCAGAGCTTTTGCTAGCCCGTGTGGTGTTCACATAAACGATGCAGTATTCCTCAAATTTACGTAACCTTGACCATAGAATCATTTTCTTCAAAGGATCATCACAAGGGGTTTATATTCTGCAAGGCACAGCCTGGAAACATTAATCTTGTCCACTTGCAAGATTTATGAATTTATGATAGAGTCACAGTTTCCCAACCTATGGGCTTTCTACTTCATCTTTGCTACTCAAAGTGTGGTCTGTGGACCAGCAGCATGGGTATCACCTGGGAGCTTGTTAGAGATGCAGAATCTCTAGACCTACCAAATCAGAATTTGCATGTTAACAAGATCCCAGGTGGTTGGTGTGCATACTGAAGAGTGAGATGCCCTGCCCTGCTCCACGCTGTTGCCTTGGCCGCAGAGCCTTCCACGACCCTGACTCAGATGCGAGAGCCTCAGGTCAGTGGCAACAGCTGTCTTAGGTTGGATTTGGATAGGGGAGATTTCTGGGCCTCCTGGTCCTGCTGGGATGTCTTTCTTTTGGCTTCCAGATGGCTTATGACAAGGACAGGGGACACCTGTCTAAGACAGTTCAGAGTAACAGAAAAAAATAGACGAGGGGGAAATCATAGAGAGATTTTGATAAATCCAGAAAGGAAAGGTCCCTGGGTGGGGAAGCATGAACAAAATTAGAAGGAATTTTAGGCAAATTTATGCCGAGGGCTGTGATGTGTTAGGGGGTGGTGGTGGAATGATGCTCCAAGCCCTGCCACCCCCAATCCCCTGTGATGGGAGTCTGGGAGAGGAGCTCACAAGATATCTTTTTTTCAGCTGAATGTGAGGAGTCCCTGCCAAATCAGATGTTCAACTTTAAAACAAATGGAGGAAAAACGATCAAATGCAGTCAACTAGAAAAATCCACTTTTCCTATTTCATAAAAAGCAAGAGCCCATATGATAATCCCTCCCTTGGCACATGTTAGAGATTTCTTTATCATTTCTTTGCTTGCGGCCAATTCTGCCACACCCAGCTGGGGGCCCGGGTTACAGTGACTTCATTTGCACAGGGTCAGCATGCCAGTTCCAAGCCAGTGGGTCTAGAGCTGAATTCTAGCAGTTTTTCAGGGAAAAGGGTGTGCCTGCCAGTGAGTGAGAGGAGGGGAAAGGGGGAAGGGAGAACACAGGACAAATGGTCCCTCTCCTCCACTCCCCTCACACACCTGCCAAGTGTGGACAGTGGAGGGGGGGCTGGGTCTGTCTCCTTCCTAAGCCAGGACTGAGAGTTCCTTTCAAATGCCAGAATCAGGACTTCTTGCTATGCCCTAGATATAAACACAGTGCCTGGTATTTACCCTAGAGATGTGCAATAAATATTTGTTGAATAAAATCAAAACCATTTAGGTAATAGAAAGCTCATGAGATTCACAGTTAGGAGGTCTGGACTTTAGGACTAAAGGTCACCCTGCTCTAGCTGTGTGGCCTTGGACAAGCTCTTCATTTCTCTGAATCTTAGTTTATGAAGTGGTGATTGTGGTGTTTACCTCCTTGAGGTGTGGGGAGGATTATATGAGATCCCATGTGGTTAGCGCATAATGTGAAGGATTTAAATGTGAAAGTGGTTCCTCATCCCCTATATATTGTAAACCCCACCACTCCCCCAGCTCAGGCATACCTTAAGAAAATCAAACAAATGTGAAGAATAAGATGTCCTCACATTTTATTTAAGGGGGCTTAGACCTGAGTGCTCCGTAAGAACGAGCTTAGAGCTCAGAGTTGGGTGTGGGTGACCTTGCAGTTCACTTTGACCTCTCTTCCACCCACACTCCACATCCAGTCCCTGGCCAGTCCCGATCCAGCCACTTCGTCACCTCTGCAGTGACCAACCTGATCCCAACCCTTACTGTTTCACCCGGTTCCTGCAAGAACCTCCTGACTGGCCTCCCTTAGACCATCTCTTAGACTGTCAAGTCTGTTCTTAGCCAGAATGATGCTGGTCAAATATAAATCTCTTCACATCACTCCTCTGCCAGAAACCTTCAGTGGCTTCCCATTTCACTTGGAATAAAAGCCAGAGTTCCCATACTGGCCTCAGATCTCCTTAACCCTTGACCTCTCTCACCTAATCTACTTCTCATTGCTCATGCAGCCCCCAGCCTTGGTGGTTTTCAATGGCCCCAGTCATGTTAATGCCTCGGGGCCTTTGCACTTGCTATTTCTTTCTGCCATGAATCCCGCTCACCCACCCCAGCCACTGTTCCCACAACATTCTCCTTGTCTTTGCTCATTGTCAAGTAAGGCCTTCTCGGACTTTCCTAATGAAAGTCAAACACTGTTCCCATCTCCTACCTGGCACTCCCTGCCCCCGCCCTTTCATACTTTCTCTCCACTTATGGCCATGTAGCATATTTTATATGTTACCTATTTGTCTTCTCCATAGGGCATTAAGCCTTATGAGTGTTTTATTCATTGCTGTATCGGCAGCTTCCGGTGCACTGCCTGCACTATAGTATAAATATTTGTTGAATGAGTGAATTATTCAGGCTTTGCCTTTGAATAATCTTGTTATAAGGCTTGGGTCAGCAGTGTGGAGCACAAAGGGCTCAGGCTTATTTGTGGGACACTGCAGATCTTATCCTGAATCAGGCAGCTCCTCTAAGATGTTATAAAGTAGGTATTGGTCTGTGTTTGGCCAATTTGTCTCAAGGGCTCCTGGGTGAGGAATATGCCATTGGGCAGAATTTATTACAATGTTCTAGCAACTCCTTCCTGAGTTTCTATTTTCTGAAAATTTGTTAATTTGCCTTATTTTCCTCTTCCTCTCCATTATGACAGTCTCCTCCTTTACTGTCCTGCCTGTGTGCATTCATCATTCCCTGAGCACTCTATAGGCTGGTTTTCTCACCCAATACCTAGCCTCTTGGGCTGGGAACTGAAACATATGCCTACTTCTTTAGTTTTCAAAACACTGAGCCTGCAGACTCCTAGTTTCTGCTCTTCCCAGCCCTAGAGGCACTGAGCTCCACCCACAAGTCTGGGGATCCACAGACGGATTTCCCAGAAGTCTTTGTTGGAGAGTGCTTTAGTCCTCAAGTTCTGAGCAAAGAATGACTCTAGCTGGTGTCAGCACTCAGCAGGGACCTTGTCTCTTGTCCCTGGGCTCTCTTGACATAGCTTGTGGTTACAGATGTGGACCTGTTATCCCTGGCTTTGGGTTTGAGTCCTGACTTTGCTTACTAGCTCTGTGTGTTGAGCAAGTTACCTTTCCTCTTGGAGCTGCTCTGAGCCTTAGTCTGTCACCTTATCAAAAAACAGGGCACTTGGGGTGCCTGGATGGCTCAGTTGGTTGAAAACTGCCTCTGGCTCGGGTTGTGATCCTGGAGTCCGGGATCGAGTCCCATATTCGGGCTCCCTGCTTGACAGGGAGTCTGCTTCTCCCTCTGACCTCTCCCCTGTCATGCTCTCTTTCTCTCACTCTCCTCTCTCTCTCAAATGAATAAATAAAAATATCATTAAAAAAATTAAAAGAGGGCAATATAACCTACCTCATGGGGTTGCTAGGAGGACTGAAGGAGATCATGTAGGTTTGACACTTAATACGAGCCTGGCATGCAGGAAGCACTCACTGAATTGTAACTTCTGTAATTACCATTATTATGTTCTTGTCACTGATACAATCAACTCCCTGGCTTACCTTTCCAAGTAGGCATCCCCCAAGTGTGTGCATGTGTGTGTGTGTGTGTGTGTGTGTGTGTGTGTAGGTAAATCCGTGAGAGGTGTGAGGGAATTTCTAAGTTATTATTGTAAACTCATCAAGAAATAAATAGGAGATTTATAGCTCCAGGGCAATTAATTCTGAAGCTTTGCCCAGTATTATCTCAGTTCCAAGAACAAATACACCCCTATAATGGATTGTAATCTTTAGGTATTTGGAATATAAAACAGCCCCTTGGGTTGCCTGTTGTGTTCTGAGAAGAACAATAGCAGTTTAAAATGCAACCCACAGACAGCCCTCTGGATGGGGTCAACTCTCTTGCTTGTGGTCTATGATGTCCTTCAAAGAAGTTAGTGAAACAGATATTCTTAATCTCCTCATAATGTCGCAGGAACAGAAGACAGAATCTAAATGCTAGGGCCGATCTTGGCAATGGTGGCAGTAAAAGGTTTTTAAGTTGGATGGCAAATATTCACTCCTTTCCCTCACCTGGCAAACTCCGATTTAACTAGCAAGATCAAACTCCAACCAGTGTTTGACCCTCCCAGGCAGAAGAAATCCCTCCCTCCTCTGTGCCCCTAGTCTTAGGCTCACGTCTCTCTCCCTAAGGTCTCACCTTGTGTCATAATCCTGTTGCCATGTCTCCACCAAGCATCCCTCTGCAAGGCAGAGAGATCCTTGAGGTCAAGGAAACTTTGCATCCCAGGGTCCAATGGAGGGTCTGGTGTTGAGATGGTAGGAGTAGGTGAAACCATACAGACTGATTTCTTTCCACGTACTTGGTCAGTGGGCCTGTGTTTCGGTACTTAATCCTTGCCACAGTCCTCCTGGAGAGCTGTCCTCTTCTATACAGAAGCAAACTGAGTCTGAGATTCTATACAACTGCCTTATTACTTGGCTATAAGTAGCAGAATCAGGATTCAAACTCAGTTCTGTCTGACTGCAAAGCCTGAGCTTGTTTCCTTTCTCTGCTTTTTGCTTCCAGAGCATGGACTATGGAGGCCCACTGCTTGGTTTCAAATCTCTGCATCTCTTTGGACCTGTTACTTAGCTTCTCATAGGTTCTCCATCTATAAATTGAATAACAGTAATACTTCTCTATAGGATTGTGATGAGGAGTAAGTGAGCTAATATGAATGAAGATCTTAGAACAGTTTCTGGTCATATGTAAATGTTTGCTATTACTGTGATAATTTTTCTTCCTTACAAGTCATACATACATGATTTTCACAGCTGCTGTTCTTTTCCTAGAAAGAATGCTGCCTCTGGTTGGGAATGAATGAGTTAGGCTGATGGCTGAGTGTGTCTTGCAGGTACCTGGGCTCTCCTGCCGGGTGGATCTCCCAGGTAACTTTGGGTGCACACTCTGATGCTATTTACCTGATGCCTTTTGTCTCTCCTGGGTATGGAGAGCTGTTGAGAGTCATTACCTCCCTTCCAAGAGGTCAGGGCTGAGTATGAGAATGTGACTTAACATATACCCCACACGCTTTCCTAAAAACATGCCCCTGAATTGAAGTTACCCCCCAAATGGACACCTCACATTTGCAGTATAACAAGAGGCAATAGAGCATAATGGTCCCAAGAAATAACAGTGGAACCAGACTGCCGAGGTTTGAATCTCAGCTCTGCCACTTGGTAACTGTGTGGCCTTGGGCAAATTACCCAATCTCTGAGTCTTGGTTTTCTCATCTGTAAAATGGAGATTATAGTAGTAATATATCTTATAGAGTATTGTTGTAAGGAGTAAATACATTAACACCGATAAAATGTTAAACCAGTTCCTGGCATAAGTGCTCAGTAAATATTGGTTGTTATGATTTTTTTTTCTTTCTAGGGCAGAACCTGATAAACCTTCTGCAAGGACAAGTAGAGAAAAAACTACCTATCCCAGTTTATTGTCACCTTTGATCCAGGGTGGCTTATGGTTCTTTTCATTATTCACCCCCTAGATCTGTCTCTGAAGATGGGGAGGCTCAGGGACTGTAGAGGGACCTGGGACAGATGTTGACTTCATAAGCTTAAGACGCAAACTGACGCAACACTTTGGGTTCCAATGGCTCCTTCCTCCTGGCCCTTGTTTGAACCACCAGGAAGGGAGGGAAGGGCTATTGGCTACTGTGTCCATGTCAATTTTGAACTGTATTTCCACTTTACAGATGAGAAAATGGAAGTTCTAGGGCTTAGCAGCTAAGATCAGATATCTTATTCAAGGTCATTCAACGGATGAGTTCTGGCAATGGAATTAAACTGGGGTCTGTCTGTCAAAGCCAGACCCTTTCTACCATGTCCCCTTCTGCTTTTCCATACAGACATACCTCAGAAGTATTGTGGGTTTGGTTCCAGACCACAGCAATAAAGCAAGTCAAAGCAATTTTTTGGTGTAAAAGTTATGTTTACACTGTATTGTGGTCTGTTAAGGGTATAATAGCATTATGTCTAAAAAAAACTATATACAAAGTTCAATTAAAATACTTTGCTAAAAATGTTAACCTTTGTGAGAGACTACAGTGACCTGTAATCTCTTCATTTGTGGAGGGTCTTGCCTTGATGTTGATGGCCACTGGCTGATCAGAGTGGTGGCTTTTTGGTTGGGTGGATGTGGCAATTTCTTAAAATAAGGCAATGGTGAAGTTTGCCACAACATCAATGGAGTCTTCCTTTCACAAACAAGTTCTCTATAGCATGAGATGCTGTTTGATAGCATTTTACCCACAGAACTTCTTGCAACATTGGCGTCAATCCTCTCACACCCTGCTGCTGCCTTATCAACTAAGTTTATGTAATATTCTAAATCCCTTTGTCATCACTTCATCTTCACATCTTCACCAGGAGAACACGCCATCTATAGAAGCCACTTTCTTCGCTCACCTCTAAGAAGCAACTACATCCATTGAAGTTTTGCCATGAGATTGCAGCATTCAATCCCATCTTCAGGCTCTACTTCTAATTCTGGTCCTCTTGCTTTTTCTACTATATCTGCAGTTACATCCTCCACTGATGTCTTGAACCCCTCAAAGTCAACCATGGGGGCTGGAATCAACATCTCCCAAACTCCTGTTAATGCTGATATTTTGGTCTCGTCCCATTAATCACAAGTGTTTTTAAAGCCATATAGAATGGGGAATACTTTTCAGAAGGTTTTCAATTTACTCTGCCTAGATCCATCAGAGGAATCACTATCTGTGGCAGCTATAGCCTTACAAAATGTATTTCTTCAATAGTAAGACTTGAAACTTGGAATTACTCCTTGGTCTCTGGGCATCACAATGAATGCTATGTTAACAGGCATGAAGACAATGTTAATTTCATTGTTCATCTCCATCAGAGTCTTGGGGGACCAGACCAGTTGTATTGTCAATGAGCAAGAATATTTTGAAAAGAACCTTTTTTAGTTCTCAACAGTGGGCTTAAAATACTCAGTAAACCATGTTGTAAACAGATATGCTATCATCCAGGCTTTGTTCCATTTAGAGAGTATAGGCAGAATAGGTTAAGCATCATTCTTAAGGGCCCTAGGATTTTTGGAATGGCAAATGAGCCCTAGCTTCAACTTAGAGTCACTAGCCACATTAGTCCTTAACAAGAGAGGACGCCCATCCTTTGAAGCTTTGAAGCCAGGCATTGACTTCTCCTCTCTAGCTATGAAAATCCCAAATGGCATCTTCATCTAATAGAAATATAATTTTCATCTGCATTGAAAATCCATTAAGTGTAGCCACCTTCATTAATTATTTTAGCTGGATAACTTGCTGCTTCACCTTTATGTTATGGAGATGGCTTCTTTCCATAAACACTGTGAACCAATCCGGGTTTGCTTCAGACTTTTCTTCTGTACTTCCCTCTCCTCTCAGCCTTCACAGAATTAGAGGACCTTGCTCTGGACTAGGCTTTAGCTTAAGGAAATGTTGTGGCTAGGTTGGTCTTCTGTCCAGAATACTAGAAGATTCTCTGTATCAGCAGTAAGGCTGTTTTGCTTTGTTATCATTCACATCATCACTGGAGTAGCACTTTTCATTTCCTTCAAGAACTTTCCTCTGCATTCACAGCTTGTCTCACTGTTTGGAGGAAGAGGCCTAGCTTTTGACTTTCGACATGCCTTTCTCACTAAACTTAATCATTCCTGGCTTTTGATTTAGTGGGAGACATGTGACTCTTCCTTTCACTTAGAGGCTGTTGTAGGGTAACTAACTGGCCTAACTTTAATATTGTTTTCTTTCAAGGAAAGGGAAGCCTAAGGGGAGGGCGAGAGAAAGGGGAATGGCTGGTTGGTAGAACAGTCATGGGCATGGTTCATGACCCTCCAGAATAATTCTAATAATAACATCAAAGATCACTGATCACAGGGGTGCTTGGGTGGCTCAGTCAGTTAGGGGGCTGATTCTTGATTTCAGCTCAGGTCATGATCTCAGGGTGTGGCTTCAAACCCTGTGTTGGGCTCTGCACTGAGTGGGAAATCTGCTTCAGGATTCTCTCTTTCCCTCTCCTGCTCCTCCTCCTGCTTGCACATGCTCTTTTTCTAAAAATAAAAATATCTTTTAAAAAAAGTTCACTAATCAGAGATCAGCATAACAAATATAATAATGAAAAAGTTTTAAATATTGTGAGAATAACCAAAATGTGATGCAGAGACACACAGGAGCAAATGCTGTTGGAAAAATGGCACTAATACATTTGTTTGATGCAGGGTTGCCACAAACCTTCAATTTGTAAAACAAAGCCTGCTCTATCTGCAAAGTGCAATAAAATAAGGTACACCTGTACTGAGATGCTCTCCAGTGTCCCTGTGCTGTTGGCAGTAATGAGAGTTATTACAGGTAACGGTGTTGGTCAGAGTACTCAATTAAGCAGCCAATTTTGTTGTTCTTACTAGCCTGGATATAAACATAGTTGGGCAAAATCAAGCTAATTTTTGTCCCAAGAAAAATAATAATAGTGACTCTACACTATGTTTTATGTGAAGAGGATATCAGTGTCCCACTCTCCATTGGATATGCAGGTATTCCACGGCTGGTCATAAAAGAAGTGCTTTGCAGGAACCAATGACCTGACCAAGTGACCAGTTGACTTTTAGGGTGCTGCTTGTGTTGGTGGAAAAGCTTTGTGGCTCGTGTGAAAATCCAGGTTGCCACCTGATTTTATGTACTAGCTCTGTGGAATGATGTCTCTCACCCACACAGAATGGCACACAGAAACAAGCATGTTTAGGGTGTCCCCCAACAGGCTACTAGTCTATATTCAGACTAATTACAATGATTTGGAACATATTTGTAAATTATCAACCATGTTCAAGCTAGAGTGTTTGGAACTGTTGTGGGTTCCATGGTCTAGATTTCCTAGTATCATGGGAGTTTTTGACAGGAAAAAAAAGGAATCCAAGGGAGGCTTGGGTAAAGGGGTGCAACCATTACTTACATTGTCAAATTTCCAAGGTTTAAAAAATTCCCTCTCAAACTTTAATGTCCGTAAACATTATCTGGGAAATTTGTTAAAAATATAGATGACTAGATTCCACCTTGAGAGAGTCTAGGGTAGCACCAGCATGGGGTTCTGCATGTAATAAACATCTCTGGTGATTTTGATATGGATGGTTCATGAACCAGTTTAAGAACTTGTGGCTTAAGGTCTGACGGTGGCCAGTGTGAGAATATAGGAGACTGAACTGAGATGGGTCAGGGATATCCTGGCAAGAATAGTTCTTAGTGTTGGGAGCAGCTAGTACTAATAGTCATGGGGAAACAGGGTGGTCAGGTGTTGCTGGACTTTAGGACAGGTTTTCCATCCCAGTGGGTGAACTAGAGTGGGAAGGAAGAGCCAGAGCAAGAGGCCAGGTAAGCTGGCTAGTCAAATGACAGAGTTAGATTAGGTTTCTTCCCAAAGCTCATGGAGGCCTGTAGGTGCCAAAGTAAACTCAGGCACCTAGAACATGGAGTGTGGAATCAGTAGATACCAATAGAGAAGCCATCATCATGCTGCTCATGGCAAGAGGCCAAATGAGTAGGGTTTGGGATAAGTGGTATGGAAGGTTCCAGTTGGACAAGGGTTCTATTTTTTTTTAAGATTTTATTTATTTATTTGACAGACAGAGATCACAAGTAGGCGGAGAGGCAGGCAGAGAGACGGGGGGGGGGGGGGGGGGGAAGCAGGCTCCCTGCTGAGCAGAGCGCCTGCTGCGGGACTTGATCCCAGGACCCTGAGATCATGACCTGAGCTGAAGGCAGAGGCTTTAACCCACTGAGCCACTCAGGTGCCCCGGATAAGTGTTCTATGTTGGACTTAAAGTTCATCACATTTTGTGGCTTTCTACCACACTTAGAATGTAGGTCTTGGTCATCTGGCCCCTACCAGACTTCCCAATCCCCCTAATTCTCTATTGTGTTCCAGCCAACTTTTGAAGAATATGGCTCTTTAGAGCTGCTAAGATCTTTCCACCATTATTACAGGGCTGAGGGCCCTCCCAAATCTGTCTCCTTTGCATGCATGGAGATCTCTTTTCACTCCTTTTCTTATCATGTGTTTTATGAAAGTGCTGATGACCCTGTGTGTATTCTATCCCTTCTCATTCCCAGCCTCTTCAAAAGTAACCAAAAGCAGAGTGATTTATCCCAGGGAACTCTGGTGGTTTTCACTTCTGTTTCTGGGCATACAATTTGGTGTGGTAGTGAAGAAGAGGGTGTGGAGTCCAGTTAAAGCTGGGACAATTTTGGGAAGTGTGGGGAAGCAGAGGCCAACCGAGCTCTCCTTAAAGAATCAGATGTTTCAAAGGTTGGTCAAATTCAGATGACATTTGGCTTTACTATAGCCCTAAGTCCAAGAAGGTCTGTGATTAGGAGGTAGGGATAGAAAATCAGGGGGCTGGCTGTAGGTTAACAGAGACTAACTTAAGCATCTTTGCCTCCTTTAGTACTCACTAGAACACACGCCTCTAGCTTCTTACCCCTACACTCATACAGATGTTGTGTGTGGGTCGGGGGTAGAAGGGAGGGAGAGAGAGAGTAAGAAAGAAAAAGGGAGAGAGCACAACAGAAGAGTTAGAGTGCATATATAACATACAGAGGTATGCAAAACGTTGGGATGTTGGTCATTACTAATTGTTTGGCTCTAGATATTTACCCAGTGACAGCAACATCCATTGGCTTAGCCAGATCTGTGATGGGCAGGCAGCCCATTTTCACATTACAAGTTTTCTCATCCTTGCAGAAGGAACAGGTAAATGAGTACTCCAA
The DNA here is from genome assembly GCF_922984935.1 of Meles meles. Classification (NCBI taxonomy): domain Eukaryota; kingdom Metazoa; phylum Chordata; class Mammalia; order Carnivora; family Mustelidae; genus Meles; species Meles meles. The sequence goes on along the minus strand of NC_060071.1, from coordinate 133,464,359 downwards.
GTGTGTGTCATTTTCATTTGGGGTGGGGGGGTTGGCTTCTGCTTTGCCGGGGAGGGGGTATGTGGCTTCTGCTTTGCCTTTCTTTCTAATTTCTTAGGAGAGAAGACCTACTTCCATTTTCCTTGATAGCACTCTTGCTAACTGGAGCCTTCATGAAAGCCCATTGCAATTGGTACGGGCCAATTCATTTTCCAGCTCTCAGCTCAGATTTCACTGCTCCAAAGATGGCTTCCCTGACTTCCAAGTCTAAAGGGGGTATCCTAATAATCTGCCCCCAATTCTTAAAGAATTCTCCTAGCCCTTATCACAAATTTTGAGTATTATTTTAGTTATTTCTCTCTCCCGCTAGCCTGTGAATACCTATAAGGGATTATCACATCTGCTTTGTACACCTATTGCCTCCCCAGTGCCTCAGGAGAGCCAGTGTGCTGCTTAGTAATGCCTTGTTGAATGAGGAAACGTTGAACAAATGAAGGGCTGAATCTCAGAGAATCAATAGGGCTTTGGTGGAAGACTGTCAGGAAGTTTTAAAAGACCAGAGAAATAATAGGAAATGCTGCATAACATCTTTGCAATATACCTTGGGTAAATCTTTTGGTTAGAGCACAGGGCGGCTGTGCGAGATCTGGTTAGGAGACTGGACCAGCAGGCAGGGTTTAAATGCTGAGCTTTGGCTGGATTTCATTCCATGGGCAATGGGGAGTCGTGAGAGATTTTCGTGCAGGGGAGTGAGTAAAGCAGCACAAAGTCTGCTTGAGTGGTGGTATCCTGGGTGGGTGGAGAGGGAGAAGCCAGAGGTAGGAAAAGCAGGAGGCTGTTGTACCAGCAGCCCAGGCAGGAGGCGATCGAGTCCTGAATCAGGGTAGTGCTAGTGGGAGTGGAGAGGGAAGAACAGATGTAAGAGACATTGGGAAGGAATAAATGACAGACTTTGGTGGCTGATTGGTTGTGGGGGCAAGGGAATTTCTCAGCCATTCAAGAGAAAAGTTCCACCTCCCTCCTCCTGCTAACTTCAGCTCAATGGCGGGAGTGTATCAGTGACAAAGAGCTGGCAATATCTGAAGTCTGGAAGCATCTGTAGAAAGAAATAAAGGACAGGCAGCTGAATGTGAATGGGAAAAAATTTGTGTCATGAAGTGGTCCTATTGCAAATTGTGGAAGGAGATGAGCAAATATTTAAAAAAAAAAAAAAAGAAAATCTACTGGGAACATGGTGCCCCATCCCTTCTGGTAGCTAAATTGCTCTGGAGGAATTTGTTCCTACCTGCCCGACCATCTTGTGGGCTGTGTGTCCTTGAAAAAAGGTTTAAAATAATGGTTAAGAAGCACCCCAGGAGATTTCCTTTGAGCTCTTTTGGTCATTAGATCAGCCTGAACTGCAGCCTTGTCTGAGGCTGAAGCGTGGTCTGGTGCTATCCTGCTGAAGTATATAGATTTCTGGGATATTAAAAAGGAATGATCCATTAAAACTATAGCTGGCCAATTCCACAGCAGAGTCCCAGCCAACAGAGTGAATTTCTACGAGTCACTTGGCCATTTTGGGTCTCTGTCTTTGCACTTATGAACATAAGGTTTGGATGAGATAGAAACTCCATTGTTTCTCCTGGGGCTAACCTATGATTCTGTAGCCCAGTAGGACCCATGGGGATGGCTTCAGTCAGTGTGGGAGGCTCTAACATATTTTAGTGAGGGCCCTGTGTCCAGAGTCAAACCTTTAGGGGCACATCTGTTTCCCCACTGAACACTAGCACTACACCGTGTTTCCTTCCCACCCACCTCCATTACTGTCAAACAGAACCACTTACTGACAGATTGCCTTCTTTTTAGGCCAGGGATATTTTGCCTTCATTTTCCACTGGATGATACGTAAAGTTAATATCATTTTAATGTAAATTTACACTCATTAAAGTCACTGCCATTTCTCTGGTGGGCAGCAGAGCATCACAGTGAAGGAGTCAAAGAAGCAAGTGAGTTAATAGAGGTTAAGTCAGGATTCCAGCCGGGAACGTCTAGCTTTGAGGTCCGGATCTACACAGTACTTAATGCCAGAGTCTTTGTATTAGTCAGCTCCAGCTACCATAACAAAATACCACAGATGGAGTGGCTTTAAAAATGGAAATTTTTAAAAAAAGGTTTTGATTGATGGATTGATTGATTTATATGAAAAGGAGAGAGAGTGTGTGCATGAGCAGGGGGGAGGAGCAGAGGGGGATGGAGAGAGAGAATCCCAAGCAGTGTCCACGTTGAGTGTGGAGCCCAATCTCTTGACCCTGAGATCATGACCTGAGCTGAAATCAAGAGTCAGATGCTTAACTGATGGAGACACTCAGGCCCTCCTAAAAATGGAGGCTTCTCTCCCACACTTCTGGAGGCTGGAGGTCCAAGATTGAGGTATCAGTATGTTTGGTTTCTCCTGAGGCCTCTTTCCATGGCTTTTACATAGCCACCTTCTTCCTGTCTTCCTTTGTGTGTGAGCATCCCTGGTGTCTCTCTCTTTCTTCTTCTTCTTTCTTCTTTTTCTTCTTCCTTTTTTTTAAAAAAGATTTTATTTATTTTTGGGGAGTGTAGAGGGAGATATACAGAGCACAAACAGGGGGAGCGGCAGGCAGAGAGAGAAGCAGACTCCCCACTGAGCAGGAATCCTGACGTGGGACTCTATCCCAAGACCCTGGGATCATGCCCTGAGCCAAAGGCAGACGCTCAACTGACTGAGCCACCAGGAATTCCTCTCTCCCTCTTCTTCTTCTTCTTCTTTTTTTTTTTTTTTAAGATTTTATTTATTTATTTGACAGACAGAGAGAGATCACAAGTAGGCAGAGAGAGGAGGAAGCAGGCTCCCTGCCAAGCAGAGAGCCTGATGTGGGGCTCGATCCCAGGACCCTGGGATCATGACCTGAGCCGAAGGCAGAGGCTTTAACCCACTGAGCCACCCAGGCACCCCTCTCCCTCTTCTTATAAGGACCTCGGTCCTATGGGATCTGGGTCCTACCCTTATGACCTCATTTAACCTTAATTACCCCCTTAAAGGCCCTATCTCCTAATGGAGTTACATTGGGGATTAGGACTTTAACATGTAGATTTTGGGAGAACACAATTTAGTCCATAATAAACTTTCTCATGGATTTGTTGAGAAGATGAAAGGAGATTTCAGTGATAGGGACATCCCTAGAACAATAGTGCTTGGTATACATTTATTGCTCAGAGCTATTGTTGTTATATTTTGATGTGGCTGTAAGAAAGGGACTAAAAATGTTACAAGGTGCTAAGAGCTCCCAAGCAGAATTTTCCTCTTCTCTCCATGTCCATTGCTACCATCTTCACCAGTGAAACCACCAGTATCACTTGCCCAGTGTCCACACAGAGCCTCCTCCTGACTGTTCTCTCGGGTTCCATACTTGTCTCCTATAGTCACACAGGCATGTCCTATTAACCACACAGGCATGATCTTTTCAAACTTAAGAGAATGCCTCTCATTTCCTTAAAATCTACTGGCTCTCCACTAAACTTGATGGATGTCCTAATTCTAGGCCCTACAGATCTAGTCCCTGTTCTTTCCTACCTCATCTCCTGTCATTCTCCTCTTAACCGACTGAGCCACCCTGGCACCTCTGCTTTGGCCATCTTGAGTCATCTCTTGGTCCTGAGGATTTCACCTGCATGCTTAGTGCTGCCCAGGGCCAGGGGCCACACTGTCCAGACTACAGAGTCATTTCCAAAGTACTGTACCCCCTCTCCCTAGGGTGATATTCTCAGTATTTAAAACCAGTATTGCAATGGCATTGACGACTTAGTTATAAACAACCATTACACAGGAACTGATGTGTATTTGACAAATGTCAGCTCTGACTTCCCTATCAATCCCCTCCCCAGAAAACAAGGTATAGTGCTTTCCCTAATGCCAACAGTGAAGCGGCTATACCTATATGCCCATTAACCTTCCCCTTCCCACATGTAGTAGCCCAGTATTTTCCTGTGGAATGCTTCACTTGCCCCATTGCAGCTGAAACCTACCAAGGATACTTATTCATTCAACAAGTATTGACTGAACAACCTTTATGTGTCAGGCGCTGTGTTGGATGCTGAGGATAGAGCAGTGAACACACAGATGAGAGTCTTTTCTCCAATAGAACTTGTATTCATGACTATTCCAGGGTTTCCGCCTAGTTCTTTATAAAGTACAGAATTGAATCACAAAGCTATTGAAGCCCTGGGGATGGGAATACCAAAGAAGAAATGACATTTGAGATGAAAGGAGAGGGTTCTCCTTGCTTAGTTCTTGCTCATCTCAACTTCTGCCCCAAGAGGTGGGACATTTTTCCTTGTGCTTCTTGCCCTGCCTAGGTCTTGCCTCCAAATGGATTACTGCCCTTGGGACCAAACAAGCTGTCTGACTGCATGCATTGCTGCTGCCTAGAGATGACTACTCCATCTTGCTGGAAAATGTAGTTACTGATGCTGCTTTAAGTCATATTAGGCTTTTCCAGGTGCTTTGGACAATGGTTTATGATTTTCACTTCCCAAACCCTGCCTTCCTTTTTACTTTCTTTTAGCAGAATGGTCATGACGTGACTTAGTGGAATTTCTCCGTGTTTTGACAGAATCCTGGAAGTCTCCTGCCTTTATTTCTCCCATGTAAGACATCCTGACACTGGTGTCACACACTGTGTGTGTCACACACAGGAAGGTGTGTGCCTTATCTTTTAAATGTAGACATGGACCAGCGCCTCTGGTGGAATTCTCTCAGACCTTTTCCCACCAGCCTGCTCTGCTAATTCTTTTCTGCTAACTCATATACTGTAGGTAATTTTTTCCTCTTGAATCATGACTGGTTCTAATATGCACCCTCGTTTGGCTCGTAACATCCCCATCTCAACAGTCAATAAAATGTTGAGGTTAGGAAGACTTTGCTTGCAAATAATGGAAAATTCAACTCAAATTGGCTAAAGCTGAAAGGGGGGAATCTCTTTGCTTTGTAACTAAATGGTTTGGGCAAGACCTGAATTAGAATTCAAACGAAGTGACCAGAACCTGGTTTCTCTCGCCATTCCTTGACATGGGCTCTGTTTTCATGTAGGCTCTCCTCATGTGTCTAAAGATGGTTGTGAACATCGGCCATGGCAGTCTCCTCATTCAAATCCATGAGAAAGAGAAACTTGTCCTTGAGGGCTCAACCAAAAATTGAGTCTTACTGGCTCTGATTGGCCTGATTTTGGTCATGTGCTGTCTTGGTCAGTTGAGACTATTATAACAATGCACCATAGCCTGAGTGACTTACAGGCAACAGAAATCTCTCACAGTTCTGAGGCTGGAAGTGTGACATCAGGGTTCCAGCATGGTTGGGTTTTAGTGAAGGTGTTCTTCCAGGTAGTATCCTCACATGGTGGGAAGAGTGTCATTTAACTCTCACCTCTCTTATGAGGCACCAATCCCATTCATGAGGGTATGAGGTTCATGTCCTAATTACCTCCCAAAGGCCTACCTCCCAATGCCATAAGATGGCGATTAGATTTCAGCATATGAGTTTTGGAGGGACCAAACATTCAGCCAATAACCTGTGTCTTCCTTCAATGCTATGGGAAGGCAGAGGAGATATACAGGATGGTTTAACCAGTCAGGACTTAGTTCCTCTTGCTGGGGGTGGAGTCAGTCTCTGCTAACTGCTTGCCTGCAAAATTCAGGATGTTAGGAAAGGCACAGTGGGAATAGACCCTGGGACAACAACACATGTACCCTACTACAACTCAGTCTTTGTCTCAAAATTCTGCTCTTGCCTCCAGAATTGACATGGCATTCAGTATGATTCAGTATGATTTCTCAGATAGAAGTTCAGAGTATGTGTTAGTTTCCATCTTGCAAGTTCTCCTAATCATCACCACTATTTCCCCGCACCCCTGGGAGTATGGCCTCAGAAATGTTGTGCCACCTGACCCCATACCTGGTCATTTCAATAACTTAGGTATTTGAAGAACAAAAGATACTCCTTCTACAACAGTAATGCGACAATCACTGTGGAAACTGTACAGGTGAATAGGGGTAGGTACATCGAAAATAAATAAGAGTCCAAGTTTGTCAAACCTTGAAAAAATTCTTATGGATCTTTATTGGCCTGATATCTGTGGTGTTTATCACCATTTATATCTTTGTGCTTTTAGTTGTATTCCTATAAGAGATTTCTTAGAATGACTGGACTTTCCAACAAACTTTGGTAGTGATCCAATCCAAGACTCTGATTTTTCTTGTTAGAAAACAGGTCCCGGCAAGTTTTGTGACCTGCCCAAAGTCACACCACAATATCCAGAGCTTGGACTTCTGGTTCTCAGTCCACTGGTGTTACTGTCCTTGTGGACTTAGAGGTATGGGGAGTGTCTATCAAGTGGCAATAGATGTCAGGGACTGTGTTCTGAGCCCCAGGCGCTACATGTGCCCTGGCATTTAACTGGGGTTGCTAAGGCTCCCATTTCAGACTTGTAGCCATTCTGTCTTTTCAACAGAAAAAATATAATTTTATTGTTAAAACAGATGAAGTTAAACACCCTATTTTTCTAGCAATGATAAAAGAAATACACACCAGAAGTACAATTATGTATTTCCTTGTTGTTTATTAATTGTTATTTATGGCTTAACTAATTCTAGCCAAATTTCCACATTTGACTAAAGTTTGTGTTTTTTGCATTGTCCTTACTTATACTTCCAGAGATTTTTAAGATTCTTTGGGACTTTAGGCCTGTTGGGCATCAAAAACACTTGCAGCTGCCTTCAACTGATGGCATTCATTCATTCATTCAACAAATATTTGGTTGGGTCCTTCAAGAAAGGAAGTCATTAATACGGGTGCTCCTCTTCTCAGTTTGCTAAAAAAAAAAATAAAAAAAAAAATAAAAAAAAAATTAATAAATATTTTCCAGCTTCTGGCTATTGAAGTCCATGAACTTTTTCTTTCTTTTTTCTCTTTTCCCTCTTTTTCTCTTCCTTTTCCTTCTCCACTTTTTTCCCCACTTTCTTCTTTCCCCTCCTCCTTCTTCTTGTGCTTTTTTCTTTTATAAGGACTATTTTAACAACAGTTTTGGAATCTATCTCTGTCCAGATACTGAGTCCAGCTTACTCACTTGCAACGTTGCTGCTATCTGGCTATCTGAGAAATGTTTCTCTTTCTAGTTTGTAGAGGCAACATTGGAACGAGGGGGCTGAAGCACTAGCTTTGCAACCTGAGCACACCTTCTTCAATCTTTGCTTTCTTTATTTGATTTAAAAAAAATGTTTCATTAGATGACCTCTATAGGCCCATTCAACTGTGTACCCTAAGTCTTGGTTATCTTTTTGTAGGGTGCTTCCCAAATATACTGAATCTTTAAAAATAATCTCTTTGCTGGAGGAAAATAAAATAAAATTTTAAATTAAAAAATTTTCACATAAGAGAAGCCCACAGGTGGCGGGGGGTGGGAGGGGTGTCCATAGCACAGACGCTCATGGGTGTCACTGCACACCACAGCTTTTTCTGTTCTCTTATTTTATCATTCATGACATGTGACTCTCATCTTCATGATTTTATGGTGGTTGCTCATACCCTTGGCAGAAAAGACGTGAGAGGAGGAAAGACGAGAAAGTGCCAGTATCAAGAAAAGAGAAGCTTTTCTCAGAAATCCTCCATGGACTTTTGCTTATGTTTTGTTGGCCAGAACTGGGTCATATGACTACTAGCTTTAAAAAAGGCTGGGAAGGTTAATGTTTTTAGCTGAGTGTATGGTAGCCTGAACAAAATTGGGATTTCGTGGTGAGGAGGCAGCAGAGACTAGAATAGAGGAATAACTAACAGTTCTGGCATGTGTCATGGTCTACTTCTTTGTTTCTTCTAAACTTAAAAACAGATGAATAGATGAATCTTCCTTTCATTCTGTGTTTTCTTTCTTGCTTGCTTGGTACTAGACGTCCTCCTTGATTAACTTCTAGTATCATTAAATGTGACATTATCACTAAAATACAATTGTTAATAACATTAACCATTAATTTGTACACAAAGACATGAACAGTCAGACTGAGGAGTTCTAGACTTCAGTCATGAAGATGAGGGGGAGGCATGATTCACTGCAGTGGGTGGGAGGACCGTGAAGAGCAAACATGGGCTGGACCACAAGTTTCAGCAGAGCAGGGTCTGGATTCTTTTTCCATTTCTGTGTGCGACTTGGGAAATGTAACTTCATCTGTGGGTCACAGTTTATTTACTTTATTATATAAAAGTGAGTGAGATGATGGACTAAAACTATTTGCATTCCTTGGGAAAGAGCTATTTTAAAAAGTCAATATGAGAGAAAATATATGTTCATTAATGTAAATCCTACTGGGGACCACTAATTTGGAATTTGTCGTAAGTCAAGCAGAAGTTGGATTTCAGAGGGACTCTTTCGTCTTCTTAAGAGAATAAACTATTCACAGGCACTATAGAAGCACCTCTAATTTGTGAAAAGTGAAAGGAATGATAAGTAGAATTTTTCTCAGCTATTCAGGGTTTTTGCTTGGCAATACATTGTTACGTTAGGTCTAATTATATATTTTTTTCTAGTGGAAAAATTAAATTTCTTAAAAAATGTTTTATAATTCAAACTTTTTAATGAATGCAGATCAACATCTTTATTTATATACTTCCATGTGTTCTAGCTGAATTACTGTCCCTGTAGGGAAGCCCATCCCACTGCCCTCTCAGGATTTACTTCTGGGTCAGCTGAAAGATTGATGACCTTCTTGAGCACAGTGACCTTTGTTTCCTTCCCACTTAGGAAACATCTTGGCGTGGTATATGAGGTCAGTCCTCAGTAGATTAGAGTTGCTAAATTACTCATCTTAACTGCCTATGTTATGAGTTGACTACGTAATCTGCCCATAATTAAGTATGGTATGCAGTAAGGTGTTTAGTAGATATTAGCTATAATTGTTAGAAGGCAGTTAGTAGGGTGATGAAGGAGACAGGACCTGTCATCTGACACTCTGGGATAGAATTCAATGCTACCATTCGTCAGCTGGGCAACTCCTCCCTGACCATTGGTTTCTCATCTATTATAATGGTGATCATAATACCTAGTCCATGAGGTTGATGTGAGGGTTAAATGAGATACTATAGTTAAGGTGTCTTTCGAACACAGGGCCTGGCACATGCTAAATACTCAGTAAACAGTAGCTACCATTATTTTTGTTTTTGTTGCCAGTGTGGATGTCTCACCCAGACTCAACAGATTTAAATTTATCTGCACAACCCAAATCTGACCAGCACAGGATATGCTTCTGAGTGTTCCCAGACCAGCACTAGGAACATTTGCAGTCAAGAAGCTTTATGCTGAGTCTACCTTCTCCATCAGTGATATTGGCTAACACTGTCCTAAGGCCATTTGGGAAGAGCTTTATTTGCCCTCCAAGGAAGGGAGGATGAAAGGAGATTTAGCTGTTAACTTTCTAACACCAGGTGGCTCAGTTGTCTTGAGAAACCATGATACACATTTTGCAAAAGCCTGAAACAGCCTTTTGCTTGTTCCTGGCCTACATCTCCCTTCCGGATTTTATTTGTGCCCCATCTTTTGACCACAAAGGGCACTTGTTTACTTGTAGGGAGAAGTTGAGTCCCCTTCTGATTCCCAGCACAGTTTGGAGCAAAGGGGCTGCATTTTTGCACTTGCTGCTGAGGGTGAAAGCGCTCTAAGACCACCCTGGGAAGGAGGTATAGACCTGCTATTGATTGCCTACATTTTCCCTTCCATAGCAGGCTGTCGGCTAGGTGGGCACCACTCCCAATATGATTGGTGCTTAACAGTGCTATCGGACTTTGTGTTTTTAAAAAGCTTCAAAAATCAATTCCTCATTAACCTGATTGAAAGAGAAGTTTTGCCTCCTCTGCTATGTTCTGAGCGGGACATAGATCACTGCAGGTGCTCGATAAATATTAAGCATTTAATCCTCACCATTCCTCCCACTGAAGTAGGTCACTAGAACTCATTTCCTTAGGGATGAGGATCTTCAACTCTAGTCCGATGTTGCTTTCTGGAAATCTCAAACTTTCCAAAATAAGAGGACTCCCATATGGGTGATATAAAAGCAGCCTGGCGGTCCTCTGGTTCAGAAGGTGTTGGGATCCATTTTGCTCTGAGTGTTCTTGTGATTTCTGAAGGGAGCAGGCCGGGCAATGGAGTTACTTGGAATTATGTGGTGTGCATTACCTGTAGTAGAGTAGTATCTCTCCTGGAAGGAAGAAGCTTCTATTGTAGTAGACAGGGTCATAAGTAGAGGCCATCAGTCATAGTGCTGCCATTCTTTTTTTTTTTTTTTAAAGAGAGGCAAACCATGAAATAGGCTTTTTAAAAAAAATTTTTATTTATTTATTTGAGAGAGAGACAGAGTGAGAGAGCATGAGAGGGGAGATCAGAGGGAGAAGCAGACTCCCCATGGAGCTGGGATCCTGATGTGGGACTCGATCCCAGGACTCCAGGATCATGACCTGAGCTAAAGGCAGTTGCTTAACCAACTGAGCCACCCAGGCACCCAGTGCTTCCATTCTTTAAGACTATTCATATGCACATGGTTGGTACCCACAAGTCCTATTAAGTCCTCCAGATGAAACAATAGTTTGAAGTTTGGAATATTGTCCCACATAAGAAGCCATGATGTTCATTTTATTCCTTTGAAGTTTCTGTAATGGGATCACTCAGTTTGGAACATCACCTTGTTCAACCTCTCAGAAAGTGTGACTGCAGAATAAAATGTGCTTGGCCGGGAGTCTGGGAGGATGCAACTCAATAATACCTTCTGGCCTCCAATGTTCGTTTCTCAGAAGTGGGTTAAGACGGTGACTGAGCTGGTGGTAAGACCCAATCTAGAGGGGAAAGATACATCTGGATGGGGCAATTACTTAAGGCTTCACTCCTCTAGGGAAAAGCAAAACACTGTGCAACTGAGGCATTTTCAGGCTGCCTCTGTGGTACAGGCCAGGCAGCACGTAATACAGAAGAAGTGCTGTTTGGTTACGGAAATAGCAGCCATCAATGCTAGCCATTAGGTCAGACCATGGAGAAGGGAACAGCACACCGCTCTGAAGTGACTGGCTTAGAATTGGCGTCAGATGGGGACACTGTCTCACATTGTAGTTAACGCAGTTTAGAAAAAACTTGAATTCAGTGACTGATATATTACAGTAAAATATTACAATTTATTTTAAGCCATTTTTTTTCTTTGCTTGACAACTGGGTCTACCCACCTGTTTGAAAAGAGTCAGAAGAAGCTATAAATTCTTTACCATAGGAACCCAAGAATATTCTAGGTTTTGGTAATGACAAAATTTTATACTATAGTAGTGTTTTCTTTCTTTCTTTTTTTAAAAAAGATTTTATTCTAGAGGGGAGAGGGGAGGAGGTGCAGAGGGAAAGGGACAAGCAGACTGCACTGAGTGCAGAGCCCGACATGGGCCTTGATCTCAGGACCCTGAGACCATGACCTGAGCTCAAACCAAGACTTAGAGGCTTAACCTATGAAGCCACCCAGGTGCCTCTAGTTTTCCATGAGAGATTTCTGGAGGATTGAATGATAATTAAACCATGCAATATCCATGACCTTAGAATTTTTTTTTCTTTTTCTTTTCCTTAGCAAGTGGAAGAAGAAAGGGATAGTTAAAAGTGATTAGGCTACCCAGTGATGCTGGATGTGTAGAGATGACTCAGGACCCTGACACCTAGTAGTCTCTTTCCAAACATCACAGCACAACCCCTTTTCATATCCACTTGTCTCAGGCTGACTGTGTGTCCCCCCCACCTAAACTCATATATTGAAATCCTAACCCCCAATGTGATGGAATTTGGAGGTAGGACCTTTGGGAAGTGATGAGTTCATGAGGGTAAAACCCACATGAATGGGATTAGGACCCTCACAAAAAGACAGGAGTGCTGTCTCTGACTCTCCATCTCTTTTGACCATGTGAGGATACAAAGGAAAGATAACCATGTAAAATCAGGAAGCAGGGCCCCATCAGATGCCAAATCTGCTGGCTCCTTGATCTTGGACTTCCTAGTCTCCAGAACTAAGAAATAAATATTTGAGACATAAATATGAGAAATATTGGGTAATCCTCCAGACTATGGTACTCTGTTACAGCGCCTGAAGGGAATCCGCCATCTTTTTGATAATTTTTCTGTGCTATATTGTGTGGGATTGTCATATTTCTAGAGAAGATTAGAGAGTTGCTTTGTCAAGGAACTCCTACCTAGGGCTCTTCTCCCATCCGTATTGGACAGGCATTCATTCTGGGTCATTGTATGGAATTTAAATGGCCATAAACCTAGCATTCTGATGAGGGCCAAGGTATCCTGTAGCTCAATGATTGATTCTCTGGCAGTCATTAGGCAGCCATGCTTAAGCTTCATACTATTCTTTCTACTGTAAATGTTCTTATTTCTCTTTTCTTACACTCAAATATTTTATATTCATAAAGCTTTAGTCTCGTGTTTCCTTTCCTTTGTGAAACCAGGCCCATGGCATATATTACCCATACATACCATTTGTCAATCTCCATATCCCATGTAAAGACCCTTGTGTTGTTGTAAGGCAGGATGGTTAACACAAACTTCATCGCTATATAGTAAGGGTTAAACTAATTTTTGGAAACGTGATGGTTATAAACTATTGTATTTCACCTTGTATATATATATTTTAAAGATTTTATTCATTTGACAGAGAGAGAGACAATGAGAGCAGGAACACAAACATGGGGAGTGGAAGGGGGAAAGAAGGCCTCCTGCCGAGCAGGGAACCCAATGTGGGGCTCGATGCCAGAACCCTGGGATCATGACCTAAGCTGAAAGCAGACCGCTGAGCCACCCAGGTGCTCCCATGTTTTAATAGTTCAACATTTTTTGAAATACTCCATTTTTAACAAGTGATCTCCCCAATGATGATCAGAAATTACCAAAGGCAGAAACTCTTTCACACTTGGTCTCCACCAGAGTCCAGTCCTGTGTCTCCAAAGCACATATGTTCACAAATGGTTGGTTGGTTGATCCTTTTCCATATTTAAAGTTCTGCCATCTGCTGAACTATTGCCAGGCGTATATCCCATGAAGCTTTCCTTCTTTTTAGATAGACAGAGAACCCAGTGAAGTGTGGATGAATTCTTTCTAAAAGGTTAGGTGTTGATTGACTGATTAGCTTTTTGGCAAGGAAAGTATTTCTCTCTTACATCATTACAGATGCACAGTTGTACCTTTCAGGAGTCTGTTTTTGAGAGGTACAGAGCAGTTTAAAGTGTTTCACAGTAGGAAGGCATTTATTGCTATGGAAGACATTTAGTGGCTTCAAGGCTCCATTGAAGTATCATGAGATCTGGGCCAGCTGGGAAGGGAGCGCTCCTAGATTACTCTGTGACACTTAATGGGAGATCTCATGCCTTCCTCTTTATTACCAGGGCTTTGTTACATGGGGGGAGGGGCTGATTCTCTAGGAGAATTGCCCCACACTCTGAATTTGTGTCTCCTCTTGTTTAAACATCAGGTTATTGTGGTGTAGTCTATATACAGCAAAACCGCCCATCACTGGTTAGGGCTTCCCTTATTTAAAATGTAGCGATATGGTGAGGCCAGGTGGCTCTTCAATGCCTTCTTCCTAGTCAACTCTCCCTGCGCATCTAGTTTTCTGTGCAACCTCGGGCTTTTGTAAAGTTTTTAAAGATGAAAAATAATGAAGTCAGCAGACGTGGCAGTCATTCCAACCCGAGCTGCTCTTGGGCCTCCTCATACAGGAGAAAGACACCGAAGTTCCACTTTGCGAAAAGCAGGTAGGTCATTCTGCAACTCATGATCCTTTCCTTTCCTCTATTCCCTGTTGTTCCTTCAGCAGTGCGCACATTGCTGTTGATGCTCTTGAGTACTGCTGGTGATTGTACACCAAGAGTGAAGACAATACCATCAGGAAGACCAGAGGAGATGACGTCACGACATGTGAGGCACCAAGAGACAGAAAATTTGTTTCCTGTAAGACAAAGTGATTTGCTGGAAATGTGAAGAATTCATCCCTGGAATCTAAGTGGTACGTTTTCTTTATTGCAAGAATCTTACACTTTGTTGCCAGTGTAGTAAAACCAGGCCCCACCTCACTGCACCTTCTCTGTCGTTCTGTTTACTAGTACGTATCGACTGCGACATCATAATGCAATTTGGGCCTGGGGCCACTTGGTCCCTGTAAAGGGGCCGGAAGTTGCTATTTGCTTTCAGTACCTGAAACACCTGGGATTACCCTGTCATTACAGCCCCTGCTATGGTTGCTTCTTGCCAGTACCCTTGGATATCTTGTGACAGAGAACACAAGAAATTACATTTCAGATGGGGTCATGCCTTTTCTTCTTCTCCTTTAGAAAGGGTTTTTGAGTTGTTGCGGGAGTTTTCAAAGGAAATTCACTGGGGTCTTGCTCTGGACCATGACCCTGTGTAGCAGAACGGCGTTTGGCACAATGCAGGCCTGTTTGGGGCTCTGTCCATGGGGGGTTATTGACTGCACGTACTGGGAGGTCTTCATTACAATGCTTAGTTCCCACTGGCACAGATGGAATGACATTATACAGTATGGCCCTAAGTTAATGGAGAGTGATTTTTTTTTGAAAAAACAAACATAAGAGAAGTTGTACATCTAAATGAGGGTTGTGCCCTTCAAAACTGGTAGCATGGAAGGTAGCACATTTAGTCCATTGACCCTTTCCTGAGCCAAGCATTGTTGTAACTTCTGATTTGAAGTTGCCTTCAGGGTCTGTGGCACATTAAAAATATAAAATATTTATTGTGCTTTTTTTTTTTCCTGAATGCAAAAGTTATATAGGGTTGCTGCAGCAAGTTTGGAGAGTACAAGAAAACATATAAAGATAAACTATCTATAATCTTAACACCCAGAGAAGAGCCCTGTCAAAACTGATGTGTATCTTTCTGGTAATTTTTTATGCATCTGCAAACATGATGTAAACACACACACGGACATATGCATGTTTATTCACTGAACTGAGACAGTAATCTTTACACTGTCATTTAGGCTGCTTAAAAATATGTTATAGCACATGGCTTTGAATAGCCTCTGTGGTCCAAATATTTTTCTTGAAGAGGATAGATTTTTATTTTTGGAAACAGCCAGAAGTCATTTAGAGCCAAGCCTAGGCATCTCCGTTATTAAACTGCCTAATATATTTTGGGAAAACCAAAAAACCCATGTGACTATAGAGTAATAAATTTGGTTTTCTTGGGTGGATTAATCTGACTTAATGTTATATCCAAAAGCAGAATTCCAGGTAAGCCATGGCAAATCATTGGCTTAAGTGTATGGATTTCAAAGGTGAATGAAGGAGAACGCTCTTCTAGATACAAAACTTCTGGTTCTGTACTTAAGGAACAGGTAGCACTCACTACAAAACCAGGCAGAAGATTTTCTCCTATAATCTTGGAGCTTCTGTGTGTTACGGGGCCTGTTAGCCAGGTAGGAGCTGCACTTGTTTGAAAGCCATCTTCTGCAAGATCCTGCACCTCTCTGAGCCTGGCCAGGATGTTAGTCTGATAGTTAAGAATGCTTCTTACTTCATGGATGTTAGCTGGCGTCAGCTCTCCCCTACTCCATGTAATGTTCACTTTTTCCTTGCCTTGGAGCCGTCAAAAAGATAGGAGGAGGGGAATTAGTTTTCAAAATAGTACCAGTTAAATATATTACCATTTATCCATTCTGAAATAATGAATGGTTTCTAATAGATTAGTTAATATGCATTAGTTAATTCAATGCAATTATTAAAAAAAAAGACAGAATCTGTCAATAATTAGGACCTTGGAGTTCATCTCTCTGTCACCATCCACCACCTGGATCTGTCCTACTGATGACCACGGTCTCCTGTACAATTATGGAAACCTTAGCAGGCCAGAAAGGACTTCATTATGTAAACACACTGACAGTCTTTCATATAGCATGAGTGGTGAATTAATATCAGAAATTAATATTTTGGTCCCCACCATTGTTAATCCCTATTTTGTCTCCCTCAGATGTAGATGATAACTTGGGGGGAAATAGGGACCAGGACCTGGCTTGGCTCTGAAATTCTTCTAGACCCAGAAGATAGCTAATTTAGGAAAGGGTAATTTATCAGATTTTTGATAGACTCTTTCAACCAGTTCTCCAGTTCTAAGATTTCTTTGGTTTCATGGGACTTGTATCTCATGGGCGTCTAGATTCATCTAAGAGTTATTAAGCTCCTGTTACATGGCAGATAAGGTGAAAGGCCATTTTACAGTCTCATTTTATTCCCAGGTCAATCCGTTTTTGCATAACAATGGAATTGAGGTTCCAAGGGGGTTAATAACTGGCCCAAGGCCATACTGTTGATAAATGAGGAAGTGGGACTTATTTATTTATATATGTATATTTAAATTAACATATAATGTATTATTTGCCCCCTGGGATACAGGTCTGTGAATCATTAGGCTTACACATTTCACGGCACTCACCATAGCACATACCCTCCCCAATATCCATAACCCAGCCACCCTATCCCTACCCCCGTACCCCTCAGCAACCCTCAATTTATTTCATGAGATTAAGAGTCTCTTATGGTTTGTCTCCCTCCTGATCCCATCTCTTTTATTTTTCCCTCCCTACCCCCCTCCCCAGCCCTCCTTCCCTGCCTCTCAGATGAGGAAGTGGGATTTAAATCTAAGTTTCGGGATTTCAACACCACTGTGTATTCCACATCGTTTGCTTTATATCTTATCTCTCTCCTCTCTCCTTCATTCATTTGTGCATTCATTCATTCAACCAATACATTTATGTATTTGTTATTTATTATCTGTTTCGTCCCATTAAAATGTGAGCTCCTCAAAGGCAGGAGGAACTTTGTCTTACTGTCTTTCTAGCACCTGGAACGGTGCCTTGCATATGGTAGGTGCTCAGAAATGGTTTTGTATTGTGTGGAGGAGAGAGCCTTCTGTGCTAAAGCCTGACTTAGCCAGTCTCCAGCTAAGCGGCCCTGTTTTCTTACCTGAAAAATGGTGAGCTTTGTTCACTTCATTGGTTCATGTGAGCATTAAAGTACTTAGAATACAACTTGGTTCATGTAAAGTGCTTAATAAACGTTAACTATTCCCAGTATCTGTTGAATGAATACAATGCTGGGGGCTAGACTTGAGACAGAGCAGTAAACATGTATGCTCATTTATCCATTCCATGAAAACATAAAGTTTTCATGGAACTTTAAGCCTGGAGAAGGAAAGTGTGGAAGAGCATGGGAGAAGGGAAATACAGAATGCAGGGGGAGCTGATGGGAGAGGGTCAGGGATGGCTTCCTGGAGCAAGTGGTGTCCACATTAAAACCTGAATGATGAGTAAGGTGCCAGGTGGAGGGGGGCTCGAGGAGAAAGAGGGCCCAGATGGAAGGAAGAAAGCGTATGTGAAGGCCCTGGGCTGAGAACAATACGGCGTGTCTATCAGTTAGAACGTTTTTATAACTGCAAGTAATAGAAGACTCAAAAGTGGTTTTAATAATAAGGAAAATACACCATTTTCAAAAACAAGGAATATAGGTGTAGGTATTCTAGGGTTAGTTCATTCTGTGGCTCAAACATGTCTCCAAATTCTTTCTCTCCTTCCATTCTGCCATCCTCTGTGTCTTGGCTGATCCTGTCAGGTTGGCCTCCCTTTATGGTCTCAAGATGATGTCACAGGCAAACAGCCTCGTGCTTATTGTGGAGAGAGAAAAATTTCCCGGAAGCCCAGGCTTTCGCCTCAGATCTCATTGGTCAGAATGGCATCGATGCCCTTTAAAAAACAGTTACTACCAAACAGGGTGGAATTACCATGTAAGCTTGAACTGACCAGGACTCATTCCCTGTTGTTGAGATCCTGGCCTGGGAGACCACCTTGTTCCCCAGTGAGGGCATGAGAACCCTGGCGTGACACTCAGTTGCTTATAACTGAGAGACACAAAATGGTCTCTGGATCTGCCTTTTGAACCGTGGCAGATTACAGAGCTTTTGTTTGAGAGAACGTGACCTCGCACTTTAGCCGACTTGCGTACTTTCCCTCTATTACCTAACCAGCTTCTCTTACTAGGTTGGTAACATGGTTAGTTGAGGGTAATAGTGTGCGTGTGAAAATGGGTTGGGCAGAAGGAGGAGAAATGCAATGAAATCGTAGGACCTTAAGTTCTCATGTAGGATAACTGCTCCCTTGATGTAGAACTCTCCTTTACTCAGACGCTGCTTGGACACAGCCATGGGTGGGGAGCTCAGCATCTCACAGAACCACCTTTTTACTGGTGGTCCCTTTGTCCCCTCTGAGCTTCTGGTAAGCAGAAGTCCTTGATGCCCCCTGATTCGCATTTTCCCTCTAGATTCCTGTAGTCCCATCTGAACCTGCAGTTCACTGGTTCCCTGTGTCACCAGATCTGCTGCCCAAACCCGAGAGCACAAGCTTGTTCCAGTTAGTCACAGATGCGTGCTGAGTCTACTGTGGAAGCCATGCTACAGCCTGTGATCTGCTTATTTTATCTTAACTTGATCCAGTCTGTCCTGACTGCAGCCCTTCCCTGTTTTCAGGCTCTGAGTCTGGGATCTGTGAATTCTAGCCTTTGTTTTGCCTCCTGACTTAGGTGAATTCTCTGTGCCCCATCTGTCTACAGAGGGAAGACTCTCTCTTGCCCTCACCCTCCACGGAGATTAGAGACCATAAGAACTCAGTGCTCGCTGATGGAAGGGAGGATTATGAATTTCAGCAAGATTATTTTCATTACTTATTGCTCTCCTCTTGGAGCATATCTCTTCTTCCAAGCCCTTGTCAGTAGAAGGTCAATGGATTTTCTTTTTCACTGGTTCACTTTTGTACTGCCTCTATCTCCTGGGCCTATATAGAAAAGAGTGTCCCAGTTGGTAAGCCCCTCTCCAAGCCCTGGCTGCCCTTTATAGTATGGGCCTCTCCTTCCTTCCCTCAAAGTTCCCAGCTCTGCTGAGCTGAGAGGAAGGGGTTGCCTTGGCTGGTGGTGGGCCTCACTCAATTTCCTATGCCTTAGTGACCAGAGAGAGCTGAGGCCCTTTCCACTGGACCACACCTGGAGAAGGACCGATGGACCTTAGGTTGGGATGGTTTGTTTTAGTTTTCGTGACATTTCATTCAACCCATCTTACCTTGTTTCATCCCCATTGTAACCCTGTGAAGCAGGAATAATACAAAGTACATTTAGCTTTCTTTTATAAAAACAACAACAACAAAAACATAATTGAGGTTCTGAGAGGTTAAATGATTTGCTCAGGTTAATGCCTCTAGTTAGTGGCTGAACCTGGGCCAGAAACCAGGCCTCCTGGCCAGACCTCCTGTCACTGCATACAGGTGTGGAATCTCAAGGGGGTGGCCTCTCTGCTTCTTGGAGTTTTGTCTAATGCTGCCTGACCTTTTGACATCCTCTTCTCCTGAGGGTCATCTGAGTTCTGTGTCCTGTACCTTATCGAGCACTGAGCTGTAGGCAGGGCAGTGGACCACCAGGTATTTGTGTGGGGGGGAAGAATGTATGGGCTGTGGGGTGTGTGGGTGGGAGGAGGCTGAAGATCACATGTTCCATATTAGTCTTTATTTCAATGAAGTTGTTTGAGTTCATGCTTTATTGAGGTGCTTTAAAATAATGTGTTTCTAACGGTGCCCCTGGGGGCAGCACTTGCACTTTTGAGATCCTATTGCTGGAATGGCTCACGAGACCAACCACAATAATAGAAAATGAGGCACCCCCTGGTGTACCATCTGAATTTATAATAGCAATTTCTATGATGCCCCGAGGCCAGCTCTGTTTGTATTTGAGAACACGTGAGAGCTTGGCATTGAGGGGGCTCTTCCCTTCCTGTCCTGTTTTGATCTGAGCCTGTCTTTAACTTGGAAAAAGGTCCTTCATCAGCCTCCTGAATCTGGCTCTCATGGTTAGTCTCGAAGGAAAGGACTTGTCCTTTGCCAGTTTGGTTTGAGTGTGAGCAAGGAGGCTGGTGGAAGGGGCCTGGTCTCCTGTCTCTTAGCCACTTCCCTCCTCCCTCCTGCTTCTCCACCCTGTGAGCAAACCAGAAGGGCCCTCTGGGGTCTCCTGTGCTTTCCCCGTCAAGGCGGTGAAATATGAAATGACAACATAATGAAATGAACTTGGTCTCATTAAGATTCCAAATAGCTGTCTGGTTCCCCCTCTCCCCCCGCAATTCAGCCAGAGACCCGCACCATGTTGCAGACGGCAGAAGTGAGTCAGTGCTGTGAGGGGCTGGGGGGATGTGACAGGAGAAGTGGGGACAAGTGGGGACAAGGTGCCAGCATGGTTCTGGCTGGGACAGCAAGCCCGGGGACATATTGGGGGACTGAGGAGGATGCCGAATCGTCCATCAGAATTTCTGGAGACGAGAACATAGGTTTTCGCTGGTGCTACTAGAAATTCACCCACAATGAATCATGGAGGATTACATCAAAAACTTAATGATGTACTGTATGGTGACTAACAACATAATCAAAAAAGTAAAAAAAAAAAAGAAATTAATTAAAAAAAAAAGAAATTCATCCACAAAGAAATCTTTCCTGGACCCAGGAGAAGGATCCAGGTGGAGTAGTTACACAAAGATGAGAAATCCCCACTTCCTCCCAAACTACTTAGTGCCTGTCCTGAAAATACTTGATGTGAAAAATGAACGAAACCCACTTCACTTCATTCAATAAAAATAAGCCAGCTTTGTAGAATGAGTGAGAAGCCTGTGCACACTGTTTATATGCTTTCTCTATGGGGTTATATATGCCGTTTTGCCTCCTGACAGAAGCCCAGGGAGGGTTACTGATCTTCATTCAGGCATTGGATATTACTGATTCCCTATTATATGCCAGGCACTGTGAGGGGGACTGGAGAGTGGAAGGGGAAGGTGACATTGTGCCTGCCCTCAAAACCATGTGATCACGGCCTCATCTCCTTGCTTTCTTTCTCAGAGCAGACAGTGCCTTAGGTCAGTTCATTCACGAGCTGCTGTCATTCATGGAGGCATCTTCAGTCACTGGACATTTACCTAGAGGCATAGTTAGCCTCACTGGTTCTCTCCTCTGGCTACACATCAGAACTCTGGGGGCTGCTTTTAAAACACACTGATAATTCCGTGCCACGGCCGAGCTGGACACTCATGATATAGATATAGATACAGTGAACCGCCAGCATCCATCCGATTGGTTGGGCTCGTGCTTCTCTTAATCCTTATCCTTCACCCTACTCCAGACCAATACAATAAAAATTCCTGGTGATGGCGATGTAAAATCTTCCCGGGTGATTGTAATGTGCAGCCGGGGTGGTTTGGGGGGACAAGACCCACGTGTGGTATACACATTGATAATGTCTGAATGCTGCCAAGCCCCAGGAGCCATGGTTTGGGACAGCTGAACTGCTCTGATGCCCCTCTTGGGGTCACCAGCAGTAAAGTGACATCATCACTGAAAGAGGTCACTCAGTGTGGAGCTGCAACTTAGCACAAGGAGAAGGAAGGGAACACTGAGCCTTCCAGCTTTCGAACCTTAGCAATTTTAGAAACAGAAAAAGGCCTAGTCCAGTCCCCTCTTTGTACACAGGACAGAGCTCAGGTTCAGGTGCTTCCTTATTTCTGAGGGTAGTTGTTTGACACCTGCCCCGGGGCCCTTAGGCAGCCCATTTAAGAGTAATTTTTGTAGCTGGAGCATGTGACATGGAAACTGCAGGCATGGGCTTTTTAGCAAATGCCTCAAGGCGGGGACATTATCTGGCTAGGAGAAACTCTTAAATCTTTATAGTTGGGCTAAGGATGTGAGTTATAGATTAAAAAAAAAAAAGAAAGAAAAAGCAAAAACCTTTTCCCAACAAAATAGTTTTGCTGATGTGGGCTACCTGCACTGAGGTCAAAGAAACCCTTTTTCCCATGGTGAAGTGGCTTGAAGCCACTGAAGGAAGAAGTCTCTGTAAGGGCTAGTTGTTGGTCTCTCTCTGTGGCACCCCCAGGCTCCCCAGCTAGCATGGCTGGCTCTGCATTGCCAGTTCTCTCATGAATTCCTGACATCGTGACCTCATGACTCTCACCACCCACTTACCTCTGTGTACCTTCTTGCTCCATCTTCTGCACTTCCTGTTGGAGGACCTGGCCTGTTTTGAGACGCCTTCTCTTGGAACTAACAGTTCCGGCCTTCTGCCCTTCCTTTCCTCTGCCCCAGTGGCCCTCTGCTGCCCCCACCTGCCACAAGTCCACACTAACCGTGCAAGTCCTCGAGTTCTGCCCCACAGGGCATAGGAAAACTTTCTCTTCTGTGCCCGATGTTGTCCTAGGCACTGTCACGTATGCCATTTTCTCGAGTCATTATAGCCCTGGGTTAAGTATGCTCTCCATTTTACAGATGAGGAAAAGAGTTTCAAGATGGGTAAATCCCAATTTTGAAGAGGGATTGAAGATGGAGAAATAAGTTCAAACTCAGTATGATGCTGCTGCTTTTGCATGTCGGCTTTTTCTTTAATTACTTTGATTCTGGCAGAAATAACGCCCCCTCCCCCAAAAAACTGAGGACTAATCCCAGAACAGTGGAAATTAGCCACAAGGTTCTCAACGTGATTATGACAAGACTCTGTAATCATTCAGGATGCAAGACTTACCTCTCCTACAGCATGGTGTTGCTTTTCCCATCTCTTCCTTCTCAAGTGTTTTGCATTGTCTGTCTTATCAGGGAACGTGGGTGGCAGGAAAAGTAAAATTTTTGAACTATCAGAAGACAGAGCCCACTACAGCTTAAGACTCAGTTGAAATAAATGAAATCAAAGGACACAGACTCCTGTGGGCGGAGAAGGTGGGGAGGTCATAACCCACTCATCAAGATTCAGATTTCTTGAAAGGAACTGAGCAAAGTGTGGGGGTGGTTAATGAGGAAGCCGCTGATGGGAGATGCATGGAATGGGAAAGCTGGGAAGCTGGAACATTGACCCCAGACCTAGTCTTCCCAGAGGTTGCCAGTGAAGAGGCAGACTCCAACTGAGATTCAGCAGCATATGCTCCTTTTTCTTGTTGGTCAGACTCCCGTCATGAGAATGGTGGATGTGGAGGATGTAGGTGCTGCTGGGTAGTGACAATTGCCCTTAGATGGAAAGGTTGTGAAGAAAACAATGGAGGCATTTTGCTGGCATTGAGTTTATCATTATTCTTCCTGGGAAGACTGATTTGTTCCTAATGGGAATGTGCACTGACCTTTGTATAATGGAACATAGGGGGATGCTGAGTGAAAACAACTTGATACACACATGCTGTAGTGTCTGGTCATGTTCAGTCCACACTCACACCTACAGTTACTCTGGGATGATACATTGGCACCAGGTAGAGAGGTGCTTTGAAAGACCCAGGACCTGAGGTTCAGTGAGGTAGTAAAGAACTGCTCCTCAAGACTGAATTTTGGAGGGAAAGCTAGGACTTGTAAAATCAGAGAGATACTGTAAATTTCAAAAGGAAAAATTCAGATAAGGCTGCTAGGGTAGGAAATTTTAAGCACCGTGTGTCCGTAAGTAGTGTTTAGAATCTGACCACCAGTTGAAGAGATATCGCTGGTGACACGTGTAAGAGTTAGTGAGGTGTGCTCTGATCTTAAATGCTCTGTTCTGTTTATTGCTGGGGATTGTGGATCTTTTTTTTTTTTTTTAATAGGTGAGCTCTTTTTAAAAAAGATTTTATTTATTTGACAGATAGAGATCACAACTAGGCAGAGAGGCAGGCAGAGAGAGGATGAAGCAGGCTCCCCACTGAGCAGAGAGCCTGATGTGGGGCTCGATCCCAGGACCCTGAGATCATGACCTGAGCCGAAGGCAGAGGCTTAACCCACTGAGCCACCCAGGTGCCCCGGGAATTGTGGATCTAGCCCTAGCCAGGGATACCAGAGACGACTTCTCTCTCCCAATTGTTAAACTGGTGGGAGGAAATCGGCATCTGGAAAGACTTGGCCATTTCCAAGTTATTTATAGCACAAGATTTTGGGCAAAAAATGATAGAGGAAAATATTCTGGCTTTGTGCTTTATATTGCTAAATTTTGTTCATTTACTCAAAAACGTATTTTGAAATGTGTCCATGATGACCGAGGAATGGTACAATGTGTTGCCAAGAATACAAAGATTAAAAAGACTGTTGCTTTCAAGGAGTTTATAATCTAGAGGGAGAGAGAAACATGCAAATGGATAAGTCTAATATGAGTTAAAAATAGCCTGTTGTGAGAACAAAGAGAAAGAAGTAAATTTTTATGGAGGAGATTTAGGGGCAGTGTCATGGAAGAGCTGGCCTTTAACCCGGGCCTCGAAGCGTGAATGTAATTTTAATTGGGTGAAAGGGAGATGGAAAGGGAGAAACAGTCAGGAGGGAATTTTGGGATAAGGGAACAGCGTGAGTAAAAGCCTAGAGGTGTAAAAAAGTGTGTAGCAAGTCTTAGGAAAAGCAATTAATCCAGTGTGGCTGGTATTTAGGGGGCTGCTGAGATGAGACTGGAAATATTTAGTATCTCCAATAAGGAGGACCCAGGTAATTATATAATCTCCCCATTTAAGTTGGCTAGTAGGTAAGGGACCTAGAGGAGGGACCATGTCTAGAAATAATGCATTTTCTTAGCCACACACAGCTGCTTCATATTTTTTCTTTCCTCTTCGCTTCCTCTTCCAGCCATACAACCCTGTTTGTGAGAATGTGGACACCTCTTTTGTGCTCCTAAGCTCACACATTATTTTCCTTACCCTCTCAGACCTTCCTGAACTCCTGTATCCTGCCCCCTGACCTCCAGTGTGTGTACACCTTTCTATGGCAGCACCGTGGAG
This sequence comes from Meles meles, assembly GCF_922984935.1. Lineage (NCBI taxonomy): Eukaryota > Metazoa > Chordata > Mammalia > Carnivora > Mustelidae > Meles > Meles meles. The sequence goes on along the minus strand of NC_060071.1, from coordinate 133,439,526 downwards.
CATGCGGAGGGCCGGGTGACCATTAAACAAATACCACTGAGCTTGGTAGGAGGAAGCAGAAATGGATTGCAAATCAGGTGCAAAGTGATGCGTTCTGCAAGTCGGCTAGAATAATTTCAGACCCTGGACCTCCTGCCGAAGTGAAAAATGACATTTATAGGAGGGAAGCTTAGAATTAATCCTCCAAAATGATAGTAAAGTGAATTCTTTCCTGGCTCTGCTGTGATTGCTCTTCCTCCCATTTCTGTCGCTCCTTATTATTGTAATGAGTTCTGCTTTCCAAAGTGGATAAAGTCACCATACAGATAAGATCAGTTTTGTCTGGTGCAGCCACGTTGATCTGATCACAGTTTGGACTGTGGTTTTTGAATTCACCTTGGGTATTTTACTTCTGGGGGGAAAAAGAAATAAAAATGCCGATCTGGCACAAAAGGATCTGCAATCATTAGTCAGCTGTCTTCAGACCCACTCTCTCTATCCCTACCACAGGATAGCAGATTCTTTGAATATTTCTTGAACTTTGGTTTTTGCTACTCTGGGACTTTTTTTTTTTTTTTTTTTTTTTTTTTTTTTTTTTTTTGCTACTCCTGGGGATCTTTTTACCAAGATCACCTTTTGCCCTTTTCTGATATTTGAACTTCAGTGGAGGTGGTATTACTGGGGAGCATTCGTTGGCAATTCCAAGTGGGCTTCTCACTGATTGATGATGAAAGATGGGAAGTCCTGCCTACATGCTGGGTAGCAAGGGAGCTCTCCGTGGTGCTGAGAAAACCCGGTGCTCCTAGAAGAGGGAAGCTACTGGGAGCTCTCTGTGGTGCTGGAAGCAATATACTTCTACAGGGAATTTGAGTGAAAATTGTCCACAAACAGTTCTAAAGAACATCATTGCCCCATAGGAGGGCTGAGATGAAATCAGAGTAGCAAGCTTTTGGGTGCTTGCTGGATGGATGTCCATCTACCCTAAGAACTAAATAACTGCTTTCACATTTGCTTTTATTCTATGATGTCAACTGATTGTTTTATAATGCTTTGTCTATTTAGTTTTCTTCCTGGTGGTGAAAGAGGAAAGTACAAGCTTGTATTAATTACAAGGAGTATATTATTGTCCACCTGAAGCACAAGCATATTGAAAGAGCTGTAATTCATTTATTCCGCAAATATTTGTTGGGCACCTTTAATATGTGAGGCAATGTATTAAGGGGTGATCCTTGGGTGCACTTATGGCTCACACAGGTATCAGATAAACTGACTCCATGAAAGCTGCTCTTTGCCATGACAAGTACTAATATTTGGTGAATAACAATTCTGAACTTCAGGCGGTGGTTGTAGTTGAGAGTCTTGGAAAAAGTTCTGGGCATGTTGGGGCTTCTTTTGAGGTTTCTATAAGCTGAATGTGAGTGTTACAGTAGAGAAACATCACATGGCTTGAGAAGGTTCTAAAGGAAGCAGAAGTCTATATTTTTAAATGAACTCAGTCTCCATCCCTGACTTTAAAAAAAATCTCTTCAAGCTTGGACTTGAATCTGCTGCCTGCTAGGATCTAGGTCCCTCAATTTGCGTAAGGGTCTCTACACTGATTGTCCTGAGGAGTGGCCTGGGAGAATGCCTGATGCTGATGTGTGTGTGTGTTCATAAAGGGATGCACTAGGTGATATGATGATAATATTTATACAGCACATATTATATCTTGTGCTTTGCTATGAGTGATTTACATATATTAAATTATTTAATTCTCAGATGAGATTGAGGCAGGTAATATTATAACTATTTTATAGATCAGAAAACTGAGGCAGAAAGAGTTGCCTCATACAATTCACCAAAGGTTACATAGCTAGTAAATAGTAGAGCTGGGATTTGATGCCAGGTAGTCTGCCTCCAGAGTCAATTTTCTTAATCACTATGCCATAAAAAGCTGAAGATTACAACTTCCTGGGAAGTGGTTACATGTTCCTTGAGATAAAGTGAAGTATTTTGGTGGTTCAATTCTCTTCTGTTCTCATGTCCTTCATATAACAAATGTCTCCTCCATCATTTTACGGATTGACTTCTAAGGATGATATACCTTAATGGCATTTCTGAAATTTTATTTACTTCTCAGCTGAAATTTTACCAAGTAATATTTGTCCCATCCTATCTAAAATTCATTCATGCTGGGCTCCTTCTTACCAGTCGAAATTCAGAGAAGCCTTCCCTGCCCATTTAGTCTAAAATGGCTCTTCCTTCCCCTAACCACCTTTTTTTTTTTTTTTCAAATCACATCTTATGGCTTTGTTTTGTTCATAGTAGGTATCACTATTTGAAAGTATCTCCTTGTTTATGTGTTCTATGGTTTTCTACCCATCATAATTCCTAGCATAAAAGGTATGTGAGAACAGGAGATTTGTTTATCTTGTTTATTGCTGTATTCCCTCTACTGGGAATGTGATACAATCAATAATGAATCCATGCTCAAGAATAGTTTGGTAGACTTTTGGAGGAAAATCCAGAGAGAAAAGAAGAGACCTCATAAAATCCCCTGAATCCAGAAAGATTGGTAAGAGCAAGCATAAAAGAGAGAAAAAGTCAGCATATGGCTGATAAAAAGAGAGCTGGATGGGGTACCACTTCCAATCAACAAGGGCAACCAGTTTTTGGGAGCCAAAGTGAGCAGGTATCTTGGTAGCTGTATTTGTGATACTAGTACATCTCACCCTTCCACCAGAGTTGTTCTGGATGTTTGCTCACATTGAAGATTAACATGGAGGAGGATGGGGTGTGCTTTAGGAGAGTGAGGCAGTTAGACGGAGTCATAAGCTTGTCATCTCTTTTCCTTGAAGTAAAGGACATAAAAGGGGCCTCTTGGTTTCTTCCCCCCTCAGATGCCTACTGTAGAGATTTTGCACCACCCCAGCAATGTGGTCCTCATAAGTCTGATCAGCACCAAAAGGGGGTGGGGTCATCCCTTTTTAATGTGATCCACACTTGTTACATGAATTAGAAGAAAAATTGGAGAAAATGTGATGGGTTGTGGAAGGACAAAGTTGACAGTTAATATTTGAAAACCAAGAAAGTGAAGCTATTGGTAGATTTGAATTCTTCAAAGGTGATTTATCCATATTTAGTTGATTTTTTTAAACTTTGAGATAATTCTCTTTCCATTTTTTGGCATTGATAGTGCACACTTATTCACTTACCAGAGGCTATAAAGTAGAGAGAAAACTTGAACCAGTTAATTCAGAGTTTGGAAGCAGATGCATTAGAGCATTTGGTGAGAGAAGAGGTTGATTCCTTGGTCCCCATAGTTACCAGATTTTCATATTTTGTGTGGTGTTCTTAGTCAACAATTGCCTAAAATCTATTTTCGCCACCAGTGTGCATAGGGCAGTAATCACTGAAATCTGTTTCTCACAGTTACCCTTCATACAGGACTCTGATTTGCTTACAGAGTAGCCTTTGGTGCAAAATTTCCATTTGCTCTTGTCTGAATTTGCCATACATCCAATTGGGAGTAAAGAATGGGAAGGGCTTCTCAAGGGGCTGGAGATGTAGAAGGTGGCGGGGTTGGGGAGCGGTCAGAGAAGAGAACTACTGATTAGAAAGGACAGAAGGGAAAATAAAGCACTGAAACTGATCTCTATTAAGAGAAATTAGAGGATGCAGGACCTGGGGTTGGACCTTCTTAATGGATACTTTTGAGGTTACAGAGAAGAAAAGGGATGTGCACAGATATGGAAAGCAGAAGGCCCTAGATCTCAATCCCTTCCCTGAACTTCCTTTCCCAACCTTAGAGAATTCTTTCAAGTATTAAGTGAGATAATGTATGTAAAATTTCTGGCACAGAATAGAGGCCAGACAGGTGGAAGTCATTGTGTGCTGCATAAGTGTCCAAACTTTTTAGTAATTTCTCATATATTTATTGAAAACTTTTAAGTGCTAAGTATGATTACATAGACGTGTTCACTGCCCTCCTATAGTACAGATCTTTCTAATGAAAACAGGAGCAGAAGTCATCTTTAGGAATATTTCTTTGTGACCCAGTACTAGCACTTTGCATTTACCTATAACAATTAGTGTGTACCCAGGGGTGCCTGGGTGGCTCAGTGGGTTAAAACCTCTGCCTTCAGCTCAGGTCATGATCTTAGCATTCTGGGATCGAGCCCCGCATCAGACTCTCTGCTTAGCGGGGAGCCTGCTTTCCCTTCTCTCTCTGCCTGCTGCTCTGCCTACTTGTGTTCTCTCCCTTTCTGTCAAATAAATAAATAAAATCTTTTAAAAAAAAAGAAATTAGTATGTACCCAGCCTTTGTTTGCTCTACAGGATGGAAGTGTACTTGTAGGAAGAAGAGCAAGTGGGCTTAGGCAATGTTTCAGAAAATGGGAGGCCAGGCTGGGATAGAGAGGGAACAGAAAGAAAGAGCCTCATTTATTTATTCAGCAGGCATGCATAATATAGTTGCAAAATCTTAGCCCAAGCAATGGGCTTTGTTGAAATTTCTAGGTTAGTGGGGGCTTGGCATGGGAATGAGCAAGAAAGCAGGAGATTACAAACATGTAAACTCTTGAAGTTGTGTGCTGGGAGGGGAAGATGGAGTGGATGGACTGTAGAAAGGGAAATTATAAGTTAAGCAGTGGGTTAGGAAACTGAGCAAAGTGTTGGGGGTGGCTGAGTGGTATCAGGAAAACAGATGGTGATCCTTGAGAAGGAGGGTGCAGATGGCAGTGGTGGTAAGGAGGCAGCGTGGGGCGAAGAACAGTCCCAGCTCGGCCACTCCAGGATGGGGGAGAGTCTGGAACACAATTCCCCACGCTGGGTGAGCTCTGTGACTCATCTGGCCCCCAATGTGGCATCTGATAGGGATACCAGGAAGAAGGATGTTGGAGACTATGAGTTTCTCCATGATGGGCCTTGAATGTTAGACATGAACTTCAAGCATCTAGGAATTCCTGGTGAGGAAACAAAGCTCTCCTACCAAGGAAAGAACATTAGACCCCTGCTATATTCAAATCCAAAATCCCGGGTTGAAGTTTCCACTGCCTGTTTGACGTTGGGCAAGTAATTTGACTATTCTTAGACATGTGTTTCTCATTTGTAAAAGAAAAGGGTTGGGTTATGTAATAGTTAAAATACTGTTAAGCTCTAAAATTCCATGATTCTGGGGAATATTTGAAAGTCTGAACTATAGAGGACAGAGTAGAGTTATTAGTCTATTATCACTAGAGTTGTGTATGAGGGACAACTGTGAGAAACAGTGATTAATTCCCTATGCACAATGGTGGTGAAGACAGAATTTAAGCAATTGTATCTCAAGATGTTGCAAGAGGGAGGATTTTAGCTTAATGTAATGTTTCTAAATATCGGAGTTGTCCAATGATGAGTTGGGCTGCTCTGTAAGGTAGTGACCTCCCTGTTGCAGAAAGTAATCAATCACAGATTGAATAATGGCATTTTTGGCCTTTAAGAAACATTATGAAATATTATGCTTTCCTGCAGACTGGTTGAGCATGTTATTAAGTGTAAATGGTGGTGAATCCCAACATGTGTTTCTCAAAACATGATCTTTTTCATGTTACTAGGTCTTCTGTCGGGGAACAGAGGGTTTTGTGGTAAAATAATTTTGGAAAACACTGGGTAAAAAAGTTTAAGCAAGTTTGTTTTCTATAGGACTTCTCAGAGACTTAAACATATTAATGTGCATTATGAATTTTCTAAATATATTTAAATGTAGAACTCTCTTTCACAGAGTTATTTGGCAGGAATAGTGACCAAATGAGCATATTTGGCGAAGCATTGCTTTATGTGATTGTTTATGTTCCAAGTCCTTTGCCCCCTGGAAAGAAGGCATCACAAGTTTGATGATGAAGCCTCGTTTGGGCCTTCAAGCCCTAGGGGAGGGCACGAGACTCTGGATGGTACTGTTAGACCTGATCCACCTGGTGAACTTAGATGAATCTCTCCTCGTGTCCATTCCCTCATATGTCAAATGGGGAGAAACATTTTGAGTCCAGTCCTTTTAGGGTTGAGGTGTCATGATAGAGTCTAGAATAGTACCTGCACACTTAAGATTTTGGCTCACCTGGGCATCGTGTTAAGGTGCAGCTTCTGATTCAGCAGGTTTACTGGGGGTGAGGGTAGAGGCCAGAAATCTGCACTGCAAACTGCTGGGAGGTAATCCTGGTGCCATGAGCACTTACAGCAGTGAGGATCCAGGAAGCCTCGCTGCCTGCTGGGGCCTTATCAGGAGCATCTCTCTGTGTACAGAGCAGCAACAAGCTTCCTGGTGTCACTACTTTCCCCGGAGATCTGGTGTGTGTTTTCAAAAGGTATTATTCATGTGGGAAAATAAATCAGGCATCTCTCCTGTGTCCCAGTGATGAGGTTTGCTGTGGCCCCTCCCAAGGGAATCCCTCTTCCCCTTCTGCTTCCCCACCCCCACTGCCTATGGCTCTCCAGTCAGTTAAGCTATTTTTTGAGTTTGAGTTAAAACCATTTCAGACATATTTTTAACTGCGTCCTGTTCGAAAAGCTGTTAGCATTTGGCAATCATTCCATCTTCAGCTTGAATCCTAGGGAGGGTGTTTCTTTCTTCTCTCCTCCCTACCCCACCCCCTCCCCCAACAACCGGGCAAAAGTATATCATTTAAAAATAGTCCTAGTGCGTGGGTCCGAGAGAATGGTTGCTGGGGATGGGGATGGAGATGAGGCGTGCTTTGGACGCCACGGAGGCATCATCCTCGCTGCTGATGCTGCCTTTCCTGCCTGCACCTGCGGCTGAGCTAGCTTTGCAGTGTAAAGGGGTAGGTGCGAGGGCTGCCCAGCAGAGGGAGAGAGAGGGACGACGGGGCAGAGGGGAGGCCCAGGGAACTGGATCTGGTTGAACCTGCACAAGCTTGAGGTTGCCAGGAAGGACGGCAGACTTAACATCTCTGTCTGTGATCCTGACACAGTCCAGAGCCAGCCCATGACCACTGCCATTATTATCCTCACGGGCTTCCTGGGAGTAGTGCTGATGGGGAGTTTTATTTTTTTTATTTAACAAACACTTACATAGCCTTTCTCCTGTGACCCCCACTATTTGAGTACTTTTAAAACTATCACCTGGTTTAATTGTTGTAATACCCCTGCGAGATAGGTCCTATCATAATCTCCATTGTACAGAAGGGGAACAGACAGCGGGGTAGGGGAGGAGGGGTCAGGTGACTTGCCCAAGGTCCCAAAGCTTGCATGGGGAAGAGCTGGACGCCAGCCCAAGCAGGCTGGAGCCAGGGTTCATGCCCTTTGCCACCACACTATGCTGCTTCTCCCTGAGGTGCAGTACCGTCCTCTCAGCCCTCGATCTGAAAGTGGCTGTGCCACCCCCATTTGCTCTTACCTCTCTGGGGGAGCAACAGAGTGGAACACAGATGAGAACATCCTTCAGAAGTACAGAAAATGATGATTTTTTGGGAAAGCAGTCATCACGTATTAATAGGGAAGTCCCTGTCACTTAAACATTCAAACTTATTAATTCTCCAGATATACCTGGACCATGTTAAAATTTGATCCTCAAGCAGGAAATTCTAGAATTGCTCTGAAAATGATCAGAGTGGGAGGAAATAATTTCCTTCTTGGTCTTTCTCTTGTAAAGTTTTTGGCAAGATATTCTGTCATCACTAGGCTCGCTGAGTGGCTTGCGCCTGGGTGCTCAGGGACAAGGACACAGCCACAGGGATGCCATTCCACGTCCTAGCCTGGGTCTCCCTGAGGCTGGAGTCAGGAGTCCTGTCCCTAGGGCTGCTTCCTCTCAGCTGGTGGAAGCCTGCCTGAATTCATGGAGATGGCAGAGAGGCTTCTACTGGCTGGGGAGTATATTTTCTTTCCATAAGATAAGCAGGAAAGGGAAATGAGGGTCAAGAGCTCCCCATTGGGTCTGAGAGTTGGAGACTTTTGGCCCTCCCAGGAGCTGGCCCTTCCTGCAGCCTCATGAACCACTCCATGGGCACTAACCTCCCCAGCCTCCCTCGGTGGGCTTATGCTGTCACATGCCTGCAAATCTCACATTCACTGGCTCTCCTTCTCTCCTATGCCAGAGCACAAGTGGCCTGGATTAGGTGCACAGCTTTCAGAATTGGGGGTGTTCTGCTGTTGGCTCCCCAGGACTCACTGCCAGTCCTGTGTCCTCTAACTGGGCTGCAGGGACAAATCTTTCTGCACAAATCCTCTTCTTGAAGATGCCAGGCCCCTCTGTGGTACTGTCTGCACTGCACGGTGCATGTCTAATAATACTAATTAATAAGCAGTCACTTATTAATAACACTGGAAACATCGTCACGTAAGTGACAGAAAGTCAAATAAATTCTAGTAGGCCAGCAATGCAGCACAGCTCTTGGGGGGAGAGGGAAAAGAAGAGTACAAGGGATATTAGTAGGGAGTGTTGGGCAAACTGCTTTGAGCCAATAGCATTTGAACTTGAATTTGAAATCTGCTCAGGAGTAAGACATATGAGGACCTGAGAACTTACCTTGACTGAAGTGCTGGCCAGGGATTAGCAGAACTGTTTAATGTCCAGTTTCTAGTGATTTGGTCTTGGCTTGAGAAACCTTTGATATTTCCAGGATTGGTTGGGGTAGAGCAGTGAGAACTCAGAAAGAAAGGAAAGTATGTGTACCCATTTAATGGATGAAGAAACTGAGACCATTGACTATTATCATTATTCCAAAGATTATTGAAAGAATCTGTAAATAAAAGAAAGAAGCTATATAATGAAGTTTTAATACTCCCAGCCAAAGCAAATCCCTGAAATTCATATACAAGAATCATTAGGGCACCAGGAATGTATGTGTTAGGTCTATCTATAACCCTGATTTTATGGGTACAGTCATATATGTATATATATATATATATATATATATATATATATATATATATATATATAATATGCAATTTTGCATAGGGGTTCCTGGGTGGCTCAGTTGGTTAAGCATCTGACTCTTGATTTCAGCTCAAGTCATGATCTCACCAGGGTCGTGAGACTGGGCCCTGTGTTGGGCTCTATGTTGAGTGTGGAGTCTACTTAGGATTCTTTCTCCCTCTACCCACACCACCCCCCAGATACACAATTGCATATATTTCAATAAATAACATAAAGCCAACTTACTGTGGAAGATTAAATGAGATAATGCATTAGGACATGCCAAGTGCTTGCTTTAGTGTCTGGCAGGTAGTGATAGTACTAATGATCAGGGCTGATAGTTGGTATGCCCTGGTAGAGTCAAACCAGTTGCTTACGGCCACTTTCCAGGCTGATTGGTTGTTGCTTGTACTATTTCAGATATTAAATATTTAAAATCCCACCCTGATAGTGACAGCTGGTACTCTTTGTTGTGGACTTTCCATGTGCCATTTACTATTATAGATGGACTTGATATAATTATCATGTGAAATGGTTGACTATGGTATCATTCCCATTTTACAGATGAGAAAACTGAGGCTTGGAATGTTAGTAACGTGGCCAAGGTCTCCTAGCCAGCAAGTGGTAGACCTGGGATTTGAATGCAGATGTCCTCTCAGCAGAGCATTGGGATCTTAACCATGAGGTTACCAAGTAGAGGGCCAGCAGGGTGACTTGTGGTAGTGGTGGTTTTTATTACTGTCATTATCATCATTACATTAACCTGGTTTTTTCCCAGGATGTCACAGACAACTTGTTCTTTTGATTGGCGGTGAAATTTTTCCTTGCATCATCCTGTAAGTGCCAGTCTGGCACATTTGAGAAAAGCTGAAACAGTCCCTGTCCCATTTTGTTCTCCCTCTGAACTGAGTAAAGGCAGAAGCCGCAGGAGCCAGGGAAAGGAATGTAGGCTTCCTACCCACCAGGGGATCTTCTAACCTAATGGCTTCTGATTGTGAATTTATGACTTGCAATGAGAGGTGTGAGCAGAGAAAGACCATCTCAGAGGGCTTCAGTTGCCCCTACTGAGTCCTCCCTTCCTTTCTTTCTTTCTAAAGGATTTTTATTTATTTATTTGACAGAGATCACAAATAGGCAGAGAGGCAGGCAGAGAGGGAGAGAGGAGCAAGCAGACTCCCCGCTGAGCAGAGAGCCCGATGTGGGGCTCGATCCCAGGACCCTGGCATCATGACCTGAGCCGAAGGCAGAGGCTTTAACCCACTGAGCCACCGAGGCAACCCCCGAGTCCTCCCTTTCAAAATAATCAGTATCATTGCTGACATGGCACCATCATTTAGGCAAACACTTGATACTGTTTTATGCTTATGGTTGTATTACATGTCTGCAAGGCTTATTGTCTTTGATGTTGTCTTTCTCTGCTCTTTTGTACATATCCATCCTCGTAAATCTGGATCTAACGGGGGGATGCTGGATCATTGAAAATGAGCCAAGTGTAGGTAGCTAAAATGCTGTGGAGGAATGAACAAAATGAGCCTAGAGATTTCATGATAAAAGGCAGACTAAAAGAGTACACCAGAGTAATTGAAAGGTAAATAACACTTAAGCCTAAGAAATTACTAAATGAAATGAAATGATACTAACAAATATATTCAAAGTACACAAGGTTAGAAAGCAAAGGGCTAAAAGGAAGTAAATGAGAGTAACTACAGTGATATTCAGAGTTAACATATTAAAAGTGAAATGATGAAATAAGAGAATGCTAACTATAGGGGGCAGTCCAAAGTTAATAATCCCATGCAGGGGCAAAGGCAGACCTTTGGGTCAAAATAGCAGATACTTGTTTGGCTCTTCTGTGGGGTGGGTGTTCTGTGAGTTATTTTATCACTAATTCTCACAACAATTCTATGAAGCTAAGTACAGGTGTTCTCTCAGTTTTGTAGGTGAAGATGATAAGACTTGGAGAGGAAAAAGAAAACTATTCAAGTTCCTATGGAACGTAGGTAGCTAAGTTGGGATTGGAATCCAGGTATGTGTCCTAACCTCTCGTTGTCATGTAGGCGTGCAGTAGACTTCTCTAGAGGATGACTTTCTGAGGCTGGTGTGTGCAGAAGGAGTCTGATGGGAGCTGACATCTCAGGGCCGTGAGCCATCAGGCTTTTCCTTTGGGCTTATGCCCTCACTTCCCCTTGGGGTCCCTTAAGTCTCCTCCTGCTGCTTCCCAAAGTGAGTGTACAGTTGTTCCCAACATCCTGCTGGATCATGGTAGTTTCTTTATATGGTTCATCCCCCGGGAGCTCCAGACAGCTTGCCCAACCCCATGCATTGTGTTCTTTGAATTTCCCTTCTGCATTCTGAGAACAAATAAGGTACGTGGACTTCAAGAAAGGCCGGGTAAAGAAGATACCCATCAGCTGGTGAGGGCTGTTCGGGTCTGGCATAAACTGGCAGAAGGTGATGTGTTATGCATGACATTAATCCACTAACGCATGTGTTTATATTCCTATTGGGTGCCGAGTACCATAGTGGTGTTTGAAGATGGGGGACCCAAAGAAACATAAAAAAATAAGACTATGATCTAAAAGGTAAAACAGACTGGAAAGGCGGCGAGGAATGCTGGTATTGCACATGTGTGTTCAAGCCCAGCCCACATGCCAATTTAGCCCACCACACTTACCTTAATATCCCCTATTTCCAAATCAGAATCCATCACTTACTTCGTGACAGTCCCGTACAGCTTCTTTTACATGGCTTTACAACTGTTGTTGTTCCTTTGCTTTATAGAAACATACCTTTGTCTTCCACCAATACAGCGTGGGCTCCTTGGGGGCAGGGAACTTGCCTTACTCGTCTTGTTTCCGGTTAGCACAATGCCTGGTGCACGTGGTATCCAAGTTTCCTGGGTTGGGTAAGGGCTGTGATGGCTAGAAGAATGTCCAGGAACGAGCAGAAACTTAAGAACTACCCTCCATAGAAGGGAGGTGATGTAGAACTGTGGCTGAGCAGGCAGGCTCTGGAGTCAGTTAGAGTTCAGATTTATTCTGGTTATTTCTGGCTGTGTAACCTTGGATAGCCTTCCTAAAGCTTTGCTTTCCCCAACTGTAAGACAGACAACTGTCAAAGAGCACCCGTGTCCGTGGACTGAATGAGCTGACCCATGTGATTGCATGGGTACGTGCTCAACAGTTGTTCAGGGATATTCCTGCCATTGGTACTGGCCAGAGGAAGGATGTGCCATGGAGGCCTTCGGACGGGGAGGTTGGAGAAGAAAGGGGGTGGAGCTTATTTCCCTGGTGAGACACCAGGGCCTGATGCTGAACAAAACCTTGTGTTTGGTGCCACCGACTGTCATCTCTTGTTTAGGCTCGAATGGGGAAATATTTCCACAGACACGGACTAGTTCAGGAAAACGGGCAATGAATTTGGAAGGGTTTGGTGTGCAACGGAAATATGAGGCCCTGAGCTCAGGGTGCGAGCCCCAGAAGGGAGCCGGCCCGCTGACCCAGCACGGCACTAGAACCCTGCCTGTCTCTCTTAGCTCGAAGCCCCTGCGGATAGGGTTGGCGATGCTTCTACCTGCCTTTGTGGCTAACTGCCCTTGGATGGGAAGCCCAGTTTGTCAACCTTCATTTTCATGTCCTTGTCCTATCCTAAGCAAGCGTTCAAAATGCTGGTTGAAGGAATGACTTTGTGTCCTAGTTACAGACCTAGCCTCTACCAGATGCTCAAGGATTGCCCTGATTTCACAAGAAGTGGCTACGTAGAGAAACTGAGGCACACTTCTAGGTCAGGCTCCTCTCCACTTCCTGCCTGCCGTGAGACACATGTATCTTCAGCATGTGGCTTAGTCTGCTGAAGCTATAAATGAGAATTTTGTCTTGATTTCAGTGCCCGCTCCGGTTCTGGTAAAGAGCCTTCCTCAGGCTGGGGTCGGGAGAGGACTGAGCTCCTGACACTGCCTCTTAGTCACAGGGGGCTGCACCAGTTTTCTTCCCTGAAGATATCTTCACAGCTGTTTGCAAAACAGTCAGGGAAGAGGTGAAGCCCTGAGCCAGGCAGCCTGGCTGTCTCTTTAAATGCCGGGGTCTGTGTGGGAGAGGGAGGGGCCGGCTCTGGAGTGCGTGAAATTCCTGGGCTCCCCGGCAGTCTCAGGCTCCGAGCTCAGCCCTACACATCGCCTCTTGCATGCAACTCCCCGAGAGGGAGAGGCGAGCGTGTCCTCCCCTCTCTCGCAGCGCCAGCGTCTCTCGAGCCAACGCGGACCTGCTTTTCACACCTCCGACACCCCCCCCTCCCTTCTTCCCCGCCACTCCCTCCCAGAGAGAGAGAGAAAAGGAAAAGGAGAGAGAAAGATTCTGGAATTTGAACCTTCCCAAAGAGGAAACATACCCAGCAAAGTCAGTTGACTAAACATCAAACAAACAAACAGATCCCAAATCTTCTGTTCAACTGGAAAGGTAAGGTTTTGGGGGAAAGGCAGGCAGGCAGGGTGTGAAACAACTCAAGGTTCTTGTTCATTCTGGGAAGAGGTTGCTCCTGAGAGGGTAGAAGTTTGCAGTTGGGAGCGACCAACCTAGATTTTTTTTTGGGATGCTGGATCCGAGAGCCTCGGCTGACCATGGGAATGGCTTTTCAACTGCCTTTCTTTTCCTTCAGTTGCTCCTGGAAGTTGAGTCTTCTTGCTCCAGATGTTGGAAAAGTCAGAGGATGTGATTTTTTTTTGTTTTTTAAGTCTTTCTCCTATGTGTTTGGATTATTAGTCTGAAATGATGTATGCCCATCACTTCATTTTGGGCAGATAGTTTTTTGACATTTTGTAGCTACTTTCCCTCTAATTATTTTTTTTTTCCCCTGGGGAAAGGACTGGTTCAAATGAGAAGGAAAAGAGACTCTGAGGATCATAAGACAAAATTGAATTGAAACAGGGATCTCCCTAGCTGTTGAGGAATTGTGTGTGTGTGTGTGTGTGTGTGTGAGAGAGAGAGAGAGAGGAGATTTTTTTTTTTTTAGAAGGGGTGCGAGGAGGTGGTTCTTGAGTCTGAAGATTCAGGTTGGACTCCTGCTATCTTGTTGTGAAGGTGGGCATAATCAGAAGGTGAAAAGGGAGTGTTTGTGTGTGTGTGTGTGTGTGTGTGTGAGTGTGTGTGCGCGCGCGTGTGTGCGCTCCTCTTTGGATCTGTTACAAGGGAATCTTCCTTCTCTGCCTTCCATTTGTTTATATTAATGATTTAGTAGCAGGCTTGCCTGAAAACTTCCACTCTGTGTAAGCACTGTGGGTTTTGCAAGCTCTCAGTGACCTTAAAGGCTGGTTCGATGTATTTTTTTTTTCAAGGCATTGTGTTATACCCAGAGTTTTGGCTCTTTCCCTCTCTCTTTTTAACCATGAAACTTAACTGCTTTAGAAACATCATCCTGATGACAAGGGAAAAATAATCTGTCCTCCCCCCCCCCCCATCCCTTCCTAGGCCAGTGATGTAATACCAACCTATGGGCTCGGCTGCTTTGCAGGTGACTTACCCTGTGATTACTTGTTAAAAAAAAAAATAAATTTCTTCCTCCCTCCATTAAATGCCTTCTCTTTTGGTCTGGATGTAGAAATAGCACCATGCAGTGAGGAGATTATAATTTTGCTAACTCTTATTGGGCTCTAGGTAAGATAGATCATTTCCCCTGATCATTACTTTAAAAAAATTTTTTTTTTCAAATGCAAAGGTCAGAGATCATTGAAAAACTAGGCTAGGATAGAGCAAGACACAGACCTCCTAGGAGAAGTGGGAGATTAGGAGCTGTCCTCTCCCCGCTTCCTCCGGTCATTCCCGCTTGGGGAGATAGTTTTCTTTTACCAGACCAATCCTCCTCAACATTCTTAATTCTTTCTCTGCCCTGGGTCCTGTGGTTGGCCCTGGGAGTAAGAGGGGCACTCCTTGTCACACCTGGAGGACAGTGTAGTTTCAGGGGTCAGATGACCGTTTGCCTTTGTGATGAAGGTTCCAATGGAAATTTGAACTCCCAGCGCACTGGGTGACTCTGTTCCCCGGGATAGTCTATCTGGGGGCACCTGGAGGTTAGGTCTGGCGAACCCGAAGAACTAGCCCTTTATGAATTTGCTTTTGTGGGGTAGAGCCTCCTTCATCGTTCAAGGGCTTCTGCGTCGCCTTTCCAGTTAAAATGGTCCCGCTGGTTATGATGGGCAAGTTTACCTAAGGGCTACTGGGTACGTGGCGGAGGGATGGAGGGGAGAGAGACATAGCAAGGCTGTTTTTTGTGTTTTTTTTTTTAATCTTTTAGCTTAATCTGCCTATGTGATATTGGGGTAAACGATATTTCAGACGGGTGCTGGTTGTGCAGAGATATTCCTATTGTTTGATTTTTTTTATTTTTTTATTTTTTTGTTTGGGGAGTCGAGAGCAAGGACTCTTGGCCCGTTTTCTGCAGCCTGGGGTTCATCCTGCGAGCCAGTCTTCCTTCTGGAAGAGGGGGAAAAGGCTGGACACTGGAAGTTCGCTATTAAAGTGAGCAACAGGGCTGGGTTAATTTTTTTTTTTTAAACAACCGGACTGTGCGAATGCCCTTTTCTGGAGCTTTCCGGCCCTTTCTAGTGAAATAATGATTTAAAAAATTGCTTCTTAAGATGAGGGGGCCAGAAATCAAAGGGATTCTAGATTTTGAGAGACAACGATCTCTTTGCTTCTCTGGTAGCTTCCTGCTATTAATTATCGGGGGTTTGGTGGGGGTCTGGCCTCTTTTATTGGTTAATTTCTTTTTAATGCTGCGTTTCTACTGAATATGTTGATGATTTGCTGCTTATATAAGGGAAAGAATGTATCGAGGTGAATTGATGCTTGGGGTTTTGAGATCGGCTACTGAGATTGGGTGGCGGTTGGTGTGTTTGTCGATGTGCATGGTAGGAAGGTCTTTTCTTTTGGGTGGTGGGGGACAAGGGGACGGTTGGGAAATGGTAGATGCGATGCTACAGCGAATGGGGACATAAGGGGAGACGGAGGTGAGGTCGGAAGTCACCGGTTTGCAGAATTTCTGTCCTGCATCCCCCTTTCTCTCGCTCCTTGGGAAAAAAAAAAATCCATTATCTCTAAAAACACATTATTCTTCAATTGGCCTTTTAGAGAGAAAAAGAGCGGGAGGGGAGGGGTTAATTTGGTAAGGGGGCTTGGTTGTAATTAGCCCACTGCTGCAAAACTGAGATAGAGAAATCCACCCGCACCAGCTTTGGGGGCACAGGGAGGCAGCGGGAGATGGGGGACGGGTTGTCAGTCTTAGATGAGCGGTGGAGCAGTGGGCTTGGCGTTTGGGTATTGTGTGTGTTTGTGTCTCAGGTGCTCGTGCGGTGTTTTCCACCCCACCACCAATTCCCCCCCTCCATCCTCCCCCAATTCTACCATGCTCTTGCCTTCTATTGCCACACACCACTCTCCCCTACCCCGTGGCCCCCTCCCTCTTTCCCCTAGCTCTTTCCATCTCCATGAGAAAATTCTGATTCTGATGGCTCTGCGGCTCTTTTTTCTTTTCTTTTCTTTCTTTCTTTCTTTTTTTTTTTTTGCTACACAACAGTGGTGCGATGGCCTTTCCTACATACCACACGGATGCAGCCTTCTGATAGGAGGGCTAAGTCGGCACATCTACACACGTACTTGCACACGCTCTTGCTCACACACACTCTCGCACGGACACAGACGACCAAGGACTTGATTTCGTTTGGTTTCATTCCCCTCCGTGGCTCTCCCCGCCCCTACCTCCACCATGGCTCCTTTCCACCCATCTTCATACGGGCAATGCAGTAACGCTCTCCGCGTCTTCTCTCCACACCGCTCTCTTCTTTCTCCTCGCCATTATTCTTTCCGGAAAGCTGTGATGTGTCGCAGTTCATGGGATTAACATGTTGGAGAGTCTTTGGGGGAGGGGACTTCTTGAGAAGGGGATTGGAGTGGGGGTAGATGACATTAATGATTTTTTTTTTTTTTTTTTTTTTGCCAAATAAGCACCCAGTGATAATGATCCAATTTAACCATCCGTGTAATATGCATTTGCCGCACATTGGAGGAAGGTTACAGGGAAAACAGAGTCTGGACTGGGTTACCTCTTGGGGGGGATTTGCTGCCTGGACAGTAGAGACAGACACCACCCCACCCCCACACATATGTATGCTCTCTCACACACGCCAGCACACACAGCTCTGCTCAGTGGGCTGTGTCAAGCCAGAGGGCACTGCAGAATGTCCCAGAGTTGTCGTCGTTCCTTGTGACGATGGACTGATGTCTTTGTCCTACCCGGCTCTCGCTCTGATGTCCAGTGTTGTCTGGTCTTAAAATTCTTGGTGGCCTTTGTGTTGCCTTTTGGGAGGGGGCTGGAGGGGTGTTTGTGTTCTGTCAAACACCGGTGTGCCTCCAGTTGGACCACATGGGAGTGTCAACACCATGTGTGCGGGTCACGCAGGAGGCTGCCTGCCTGTTTGTGCCGCCGGAGTGTGATTGTTGGCTGTGGCCGTGCGCGGGGCTCTGGAGAGGTGCGGGGCTCTGGGGAGGTGCGGGGGTGCCAGGGAAGGGAAGCCGACTTCCCCTTGGGGAGGGGAGGGCAAAAAGCGGGGGTGTTGAGACAGAGGGCAATGGAGTGTTCAGGGTAGCTGGGAAGAGGGTGGAGGGGGAGAAACCGCTCGGGTCTCCAGCGGAAGCATTGCTGTGAGGTCCCCACGTCCCTAAGCCAGGCTGTGGGCGGGGGTGCTCGTGGATGACTGGTGGGCGGGTGCAGACTGAAGGGGGAGAGGTGGGCGAAATTGAGGGTTTCCCCTGCCACCTCCGGAGCCCCAGGCAGAGCTGCGAGGATGGCCCTGCCCTCCCGGCCCTGGCCACCCTTGGGCAGCTGGGCCTTAGTGGAGGCTACAGCCCCTCTAGGAGCTGAGATCGCCCTGGGCCGGGAAAGCGGCCGAGCTCTAGTGCTCCAGTGCTCAGGGCTCAGCTGCCTTAACTACCAGACGCCATTTTCCGTCTCCTTTGGCTAAAGGTGTGTCCCTCTTTATGCAATTATAAATGAAATTGGCAAACATTTTGCCTGAAAAAAAAAAAATCCTCAGAGCAAAATGCTGATTGTCCTCTGTTTCTGACGTCCCCCTCCCTCTCAAGGTCCAGGGCTGACCTTGAGGAGTTAGGGAGAAAGGGTTACGTCATTGCCAGAGAAAGGGGAGAAATAGGGAGTTGGATGCCTCAGGGGCAAATTTTTGTGCCAAACACTGAGAAGAGAATATTCTTGGGATTCCCCATTCCTTCTCCTTACATGACCCTGATGTGTGGATGGGGGACTTGCAGAAGTAGAAGAGTCCCTTCCAAAGCTTGCCCCCTACAAATATACCTGCTTGTTAGGATAGTCCGCCCACTGTGATCAGACCTGGTCTCCCCCAAACACACACCTGCAGGGGAAATGGCTCAGCCGGCTTTGATCCTTGAGGTCTAGCCCGGTTGACTCTGCAGTGGACTAAGTGAGGCCCTGCTGCTGGGCCAGCCACAGGTGGCAGTACTGGGCTCCAGCAGGGGCTCTGTGTGGGGCCCGCTCCCAGCGTCTTCCTGAAGGTTCCTGTGCAAATGATACCTGCTCAGAGAGGACTATCCGGACTGGCTTTCTTAAATAGCCCTCTGACCCCACTGCTGGCCACTTTCCAGCCTGCTATTCTGCCTTTAATTCCAATCACTACCTGATACTATATTATATATTGAAGTGTGAAGGTGATCTTGTCTCCTCCAGAATCAAGGCTCCCAGAGCTCAGGGACTTTGTTTTTGGTCATTGCAGTGTTCCCAGTGTCTAGGACACTTCCAGCCACATAGTTGGTGTATTTGTTGATTGAAGGAAAGAACCATGTGGGTTTGGTGTCGGGGTTCTCTTTTCTTCTCTAACACCTTGGATTTGTCTTCTGGGGAAGTTGAACTTTGCCTCTGGCTGTCTTATCCCTCCGTGTAAGTCCCAGATGTGCTGGAGGGATTGGACAGTGTGAAACTTTCTGACTGAGAAAGGTCTCATGCCTGACTCAGAGGAACTCTGCCTCCTTCACAATCCCTGTGATATTAGTCATTATCATTACGGTGGTATTAGTAATAGCAGTGATATAGCTTCCATTTTTGAGGATTTTTTTTTTTACCAAGTTCTGCACCAAGATTTTTTTTTTTAAGATTTTATTTATTTATTTGACGGACAGAGATCACAAGCAGGCAGAGAGGCAGGCAGAGAGAGAGAGGAGGAAGCAGGCTCCCTGCTGAGCAGAGAGCCGGATGTGGGGCTTGATCCCAGGACCCTGGGATTATGAACTGAGCTGAAGGCAGAGGTTTTAACCCACTGAGCCACCCAGTTGCCCCAAGATTTTTTTTTTTAGTAAACACTCATTGTCTCATTTAATTCTCCAAACAGCACACTGCAGTGTAATCTTATTATCTGCCTTGAACAGAAGAGGAGACTGAGGCTTAGACTTATCCAAAGTAAACTAGTAAACTTGCAAATCAAGCCTCTGAACACAGATCTGTCCTTTTCTAGAGCCCAAGTTCATGGGCCTGATCGATATGGTACTGTTAGAGATAAAGGGTAGATGAGCCATCATCTCATTTAGTGCCCTCAAATGCAGATGAGAAAACTGAGGTGTAGAGAGATTAAGTGGCTTGTCCAAAGCCATAGGCCAGATCTGATCCAGAGACAAAGCTGGAATCCAGGTTTCCTGGCTGCCCAGGTAGTGCTCTCTCCACACCTTCATGCTGCCTTGTGGGATGTGCGCCTATTGTTCTGGTGGCTGCCTGAGCACCCATCTTATTTCTCCTCCTTCCGCCATCAGAGGAGTGGGTCTTGGTGAGGTGGGTGGGGTAGGTGTACCTTAAAAGGGAGCAGATTTGACTTTTGCAGAGTAGACAGATACTGGAGAAAGACTGGTGGTCTTTACTCCAAGGTCACTGGAGTCACTGAGTGCTGGTCAAGGTCAACCTCTGAATGTGCTGCAGGAAGAGACCACAGTTGCATGCTCCAGGTTTTCCATCCCCATGTAGCCCTGTCCATTGAGGTTACTCTTAGGGGCAGTAGGGGCTCCATTCAGAAGTCCAAGCAGCTGGTCTCTGGATCCTGATGACCTGGGAACTTGTGTGCTTCACCTAGACTGACTTAGCCCTTGTTTTTCAAGAAAGGGAGACATAGGTTCAGATATTAGCCTCCGTGTATTCCATTTCTGTGTCCAGAGTCTAGCTGGGGAGCATGATAGCATGAAATGTGGGTAAAGGGCCCTTATCAAGTCCTTCTGCTCCACCCCTAGGGTTGGCCTTGACCTTGAATTAGATAGGGATTAGACATCCTAGCCAATTGTGTGTATGTTTATCTGTGTGTGTGTGTGTGTGTGTGTGTGTGTGTTGAGGGGGTCAATGCAGTGGGGGAACAGAGGTCAGAGTAAAATGGATTCTGAGAACCAGGGAAGACTTACCTTGTGCCTGGACCTTGAGACAGGGCATGAAGCTGTTTCTGTGTGACCTTGAGATGGGGTGACCAGATGCCCTGCTTTGCAGAGACAGTCCCCATCTAGGCCTTTGTCCTGTGTAATTAACAATTCTCAAAGGTGTCCTGGTTTAGATGATAAAATATATAGTCATCTTTCTTTGAGATGGCCTCACCCACTTTCTGTTAATGGGTAGAAAGAGGAAAGGGGAATGCAAGAGAGGGAAATCCAGTTTTAGGGAGGAAGTGACTGGGAGTGGAACCTTTCCCCAGAGATGCTTCAACTTGTCCCCATTTTTAGAGGCTGAAGACCTGAATCTTTTGACTAGTTTTACTATCAACATCACCATTACTACTAACCTTACTAGTTTACTACACTACCACTAGCCAACATTTGAGTCTCACTGCATATCAGATACGATGCTAAGCCCCTGACACGCATTATCTACCCTATGAGGTAGGTGCTATTGTCATTTCTGTATTACACCCCCCATCCCCCACTCCCAGGCCTAAAGAGGTTAAATAATATGTCCAAGGTCCTGCAGGTAGGAACGCGAGGTCATGATTCAAACTCATGGGCCTGGCTCTGAAGCCTTTGGTCTTCACTGCTGTGTCACACCACCTCTGTGGGCCTGTCCTCTAGTTCCCCAAGTCTGGGAACCTGATTCTGAGCATTGAGCCACTTCCCGGGGAGTCTGATCACAACTCTGGGACATGCTGAAGATGTTGCTGCCAGTCAGAGGCCCTTTAGGCTTAGGGAGAGGCCAGTGTGGGCCACGCAATGGCACTGCTTGCTGATTGCCTTTTTGAGGGCGCTTGGAAACTATGTTCCCTGTGGTGTCTGTTACCTTCTTCCTTGCTTCAGGCACCTTGTCAGAAAAAGGAGTTTAGGTTGTTTGGGACGGTGACAAGTTGGCAGACGTCAGAGAACCTTCAATGTATTGATCTCTGTTTTATTCCATGACCCCGATCCTTGATGAGCCCCCACTCCCATGGCCCCCCACAGTAGGGCCTGGACCTCTGTGGGAAAATCTGGGGGATGGACTGTCATCGAGCCCCTGCTGTTAGCAAAGCATGGTGTTCTGCCACATTTCCTTTAGATAGGAGGCATTCTCATTTGTCTGACAAGGAAACCGCTGGGGTTAAAAAGCTTGTCTAGGATTGGACAGTGAGAAGTAACAGACCTTGCGTCTGACTCTAGGATTCATGCTGGGGGCAGCAGTTAGAACATCTAAAATGGGGACGAGGAGGGGGGAGGGCTTCAGATCAGCTCTTGAGGCGGAGGGCTCGATGGGGCACGTGGGGCTCATCATCGCAGTCAGCCAGGGCAGACAGCTGCAGACCCGCACTGGAGGAGGCTGGTTCTGGTCTGGAGCACAGGGGCTGGGGGCACGTGCGCTTATCCACAGCTTCATAGGTGGAGGCTAGGGGCATCCAGAAGAAGGTGCCTCTTTCCCATGTGGAATAGTGATATGTGTACTGACACCGAGTCCCGCCTCTCCTCTCTGTGTCCACGTCATCAGGTCAAGGGTAAGAAGCGATGGGAGGGTCTCGCTGCCTAGAGCCAAGGAGGGAAATACACAGAAATAAGAATATGGATTCTGCAGGCTGGAGGACTCCACGGAGAAAGGAAGAACTTTTTCCTGGTTGAGAGGGAGGGAAGAGAAGAGCATTTTCCTGACTGAGGGGATGGTCCGAGGCCCCCAAGCTGAGCTGCATTAGCTTCATTGCGGTCCCATTGAAGACTGTGTTTATTTTTCCAATAATGTGTTAATTAAACATCGATTTCCGGGTGGAGGAAAGGGAATTGGATTGCAAGAGCTAAATGGAGTGAGGAGGATGGGGAGCTGGTAAGAGGGGCCCCAAGCTGGAGTCAGCATTCTGCAGCATTGCCCCAGGGGGCTGGAGGGGAGCCGGGGCTGCCTCTTCCCCTGGCTCCAAATTTGGAATTCCCGTCTCCCTATGAGCCTTCAGGAGGCATCTTTTCTACCCACTGGCTGCCAGAGCAGATAGAGAGCGCTCTTTGCCAAGCCTCGGTTCAAGGAGGAGAAAGGAGTATGTCTCACATACCCCGGCCTCTTTGCTTTGTTGAGCTGCCTTGTGCAGGGGGCTCGTGCCGGCAGTCTGCATAGGGCAGCTCACCAGTTCTTTCGATAAACTTGGGGTTAGTGCTTTTATGCCCCCACTTTGGAGAGAAGGAAACTGAGTCTCAGACAAGTTAAGTGGCAAATTCAAGAGCAAAGAACTGGCAAAGCACGGTGAGGAAGGGGGGCTCAGAGGAGTAGAAAGAATCTGAGGTCGGCAGAATGGTTGCCAAGGATCCAAGCTCCTGTGAAGGGGGAAAAAAAAAGAAGAAAAAGGAGTGAAGCATCTGATAGCAACAAACCGGACCATTTGATACTTTGTTGGTGGCTCCAGCGGCCTGAGCCATTACTAGGCAACAGCAGCCGCATTAAGCACCTTGCGTGTAGGTTGTAAGGCAGCAGAGATGAAGTGCCAGGGAATGTTATTCCCATTTTACAGATGAGGAAAGTGAGGCTTGGAGAGATGGATGTGCGGAAGGTTGCAGAGTTGGTGAATGGTGCTGAGATAAAAGCTGAGGTCCCGTTAGTAAAGAGGACTCTGGGAACCTTTACAGCTGTGCTCTGTTGTCTCTCACACACTGAGGACAAGGTGCTGCTCGGCAAGTCACCTATAACTGCGGTAAACACGTGGGGCTTTCAGGATAGAGGCTCTGACCAGATCATGTGTCCCAGAAGTATCCGGGGCCTTGCTGTGTGACCCCCCACCCCCGACTGTTCCTTCCTTTCTCGGCCCATGGCAGCTCAGGCCAAGTGTCTTGTTGGGCAGAGGCTATGGTGCTAGTGGTGCTTGGAGCCTGCATGGTGAGCTGGGGAGTGAGCGTTGAGTTAGAGCAGTAGTTCTCAAACTTTGCTGCTTATTGGAATTGCCATATGAAATCCCAAACCTGTGTTGCACCTCATATGAATTACATCAGAATATTCAGGGGTGAGACACTGGCATCAGTATATTTTAAAGCCACCTGGGTGATTCCATCAGGCTTGCAAACCAACGGTTCAGAACCACCTCCCGACAAAGAGGGTGTTGGCAATTGCAGAAGTCATTGATCATTCACACCCAGGACCCGGCGGGGGCTGGGCTTATTGTGATCGGTTTCCTTTTCATTTAGAATAGCATCTTTCAGACTTTGGTATGCATCAAAACATCTGGGGAGCTCTGACAAAATGCATGGTCTCAGGCCCACTGCACATCCGCATTAGGTCCGGGGTGGGGCCCAGGAATCTGCATTCAAGGCAAGTACTTTCTGTGGCCGGGTGAAGTCATGCCACGTGGGAAGCCTCAGAGCCTCCTGTGTTCCATGCCAGTCCTTGAGAAGGCCTCTGTCTTTGGAGGACAAATAGGTAAGGACAGGCCCTGCTGTGCTTGCCTGTTGCTCAATGAGATTTGTCCTTTGTTGCTCAGGACCGGCTGTCTACCACCGACACGGGAAGGCCTGGCACCTGGCTGGGGTCCCTACTCCCCAGTGCAGAGCTGTGTTGAGGGCCCTGGGTGCAGCAACCCCAAGGGAGGAGAGGACGATCCTAAGCTGGAAATTCAGCAGGCTCCCTCCTCAGGTTTAAAAAAATCAGAGTAAATCTCTGCACAACTTGAGTGTTTGGAAGTCTGTCAGCAGCAACCATCCTGAGCCTTCCCCAGGGATTGGTGAAACAGCTTCTTTGGGGCTCATTTTAAACTTTTCTTCCAAAGCTGTCAAAAAATGGAGAATAGTCAGAGACTCTTAGAGCTGGAAGGGACCTTGGTGATCATCCACGCCAACGCTAATATTCTATCATCTGTACACGTGTTTTATTCATCCAACAGATACTTATTAAACACCTACTGTATCCAGGCACTGTACCAGGTACTGGGGATCCGGCCACCATCAAGAGAAACACTTGGTTGATCCCTGATGGAGTTTAGACTTGGGTGGAGGGACAAATATTAAACAACAACAAGAAATAGGTAATTATTCATTATGATGAGGACTCTGAAGGAAAAGCATGGGGGGGCTCTGAGCATTATGGAGCCTTAACCAGAATGATGGCGTGGAGGAAATGAGAGCTAACCTTGATCGAGCGCTCGCTATAGATGGGCCCTGTTGTAAGGGCGACACCTGTATCCCGTCACTTAATTCTTCACACTTAGTCTTGGAAGGGGGATACTCTCATTATTGTGGTCTTGTTGCAGATGAAGAAACTGAGGCCCAGAGAAGTGCCCAGGCTGAGATGACAACTGAGGTTTGTCTGACCACTGCCCCTCCCCACCCCCATTGCCGAACATCTTCCCTCGGTGAGAAGACCTGGGTACTTGTTCTGAAGCTGGAGGATGAGGTCTGAATGAGGAAAGACCAGAGAAGTTAAGAAAATGCTGATAATTCTGGCCACGTATGGAGCTCTAGATGCCAAGTGTTGTGCAAAGTGCTTGACCAGAATTATGGCACCGAATAACCACAACTAAGACAAGTAGAAATTCTTATCCCCATTCTGCAGGTGAGGACCCCGAGGCTTTGAGAGGTTAAGTTCACAGACGGTGGGCCCTCTACTCTCTGCCCCTTTTGGGCTGCTTGGATCTCACCTGTTGGGCAATGCTAGTCAGAAAGAGTGGGTGACGGGGCCATTCCCCCCAGAGCCCACAGGTGTGTTTGCTCTGGGTCAGGGAGAATGTGGGGAAAGGGCGAGCAAAGGACCTCTCTCTCTGGGACATGGCTGCCCCTCTGTGTTATGAGCAGTCTCTACTTCTCTTCCCTCTGGCAAGAGCTATCAGGCCAGCCTTTGAGGTCTTTTGGGACCCAAGCCCATAGGGAATGCTTACCCTCTGACCCCGTCTCCCCCTCTTCAGCCCCGTCTAATTTGTAGATGGTGGTCACCTGCATTTCTCCCTTCCCTCTATCGGTGCCTCCCTGAACGCCCACCCTGTGTTCACCTGAGGTCTCCTCTGCCCTTGCATTGTGGGGTCCTCTGGCCCACCCTGAGCTGAATTGCACTGAGCAGATGTGAAGGGAGGTAGGAAGAAGTATAGAGACTCAGGTCACAGACTTGGTTTTGAGTCACGAGGGAGAGGCAAGAAGATGTGGGAGAAGAGATGCCTGCATAAGGCACTGGTAAAATATTAAATTCCTGAAAAGCTTACCAGGACACGGGATTTCATTTCTTCAATCTCCTTTCTGACCTGACCGACAGGTGAGAGACTCTGCGTGCCGATGAGCACCCCATGAGACGGAGGCCTCTCTGTGCCCTGCTCTCTGCCTCTTCTGGGGTTGACGGGGTGCTTCTGGCAAGGGGGGATGTCAGAAGTGGGCAGGCCAGCTTCTCATCTGCTTTTCTGCAGTCTTGGAGTGGAGGGGGCTGCCCCAGTCCTGGGCTCTGACTCTGATGAGGCTCACACTTGAGGGCCGTCCCCAGATTCCTGGAATCGAGACAGAAACGAGAAGGCAGGGAAGCTTTCTCTGAGAAGGGGTGGGATGTGTAGGAGGTAAGAAGGTTGGCTAGTGTGTGGGTTGTGGAGTTTTGGATGACAGTCACACTCTATTTTTTTCTGTGTGTGTGGTTATTATTATTATTTTTTTAGATTCAACTCCTTATAAAAGTGACTTAATTATTTTCTTAGTATAGAATGATGTATGTTTGTTATAGGACATTTAGAAGATACCAAAAACCAAAATAAAAAATCACCAGTAAGTCTCCCTTCCAGAAATAACTAGCGGGAAAATTTTGGTATGCGTCTTTCGCGCTTCATTTCTAAGCATCCACAATCCAGGGTGTGCTATTTTGTTTTTAAAGGTCATTTGCTCATTTAATTAACACTAATTGAGGACCCACTCTGTGCCAGGCACCGACATCACATTTTGGAAGCTCTCAAATTAGGTTGATTTTTCACTTAAAGACATCGCTTGAGCACTTCTCACAGCAGCCTCTCATGCCACTGAGCTTCCAGATTTAGATTTTTGGGTGTAGTGAGGCAGTTGGCAAGTTTTGGCATCTTAGATCTTCTGTCTTAAGGAAGAATTGTTGAGCCTCTGTCTCCTTGCCACCTAAGGCAGGCACCGTGTTAGGCTCCTTGAGAGAAAATGTGTCCCATTACCCAGGAAATGAGGAAGGGACAGAAGAAGGTTTGAAGGGTGGCAAAAACCCTAGCCCTTATTTACTGTCGGAATCTGGGATTTCTCCCAATGAGGGGTTTGGAAAGGAGAGATTCTATTCTCCTAAACAGAACCCTAGCAGCCCAGAGGGTGGGTGGAACCTTAGCACATGGCTGGTTCACCTTCCTCATGGTAGAGATGGGGGGCAGGAGCAGGGCAGTGACTTGCCCAAGGACACACAGGTGGTAGATGAGAGAGCTGAAGATGGGCCTTGGGGACTGATCTAGGGAGAGTTTCATGACAGCGGTTGTGATGGATTTGATAGGACTGGTACAGAGGGAGCCCACGTGGGCTGGATGGAGGGATTCGCGGGCTGGATGGAGGGATTCCAGGAATTTGGATAGTGTGTATAAAGGAGGTTTGCAATACAGGTCTGACTTGTTGGTCCTTTACTGATCTCCTACCCCATTCCTGTCCACAGTGTACCCCATGTCATCATCTCTCACATGAACACTTGTGGTTCTTTGGAGGCTTGGGAGGTACGGAGTGAGAGAGGAATGATCTTTGTAAGGCCAGCCTACACACAGACCAAGCCGGCTGGTGCAGGCTTCCACAAACTCAATTTTGCAAATGTCCTTTCTTTGCCTGGGGACGGGGTGGGGTCTTGTGCCTGGTGCTAAGGACACAGAAGAGGGTAATGGTTGACATCTTCTCGTGAAGGGCATTATGAATGTATGTAATCACAGTGGAAGACTTAGATCTGGGATAGATGTAACCATGTGGGTTTTCATGGAGGGGAGGAGTACTTCCTTCCAGGAAAGGGAGTATGAGAAAGGTTTCACTGAGAAGGTAGAATTTGAAGAATGGTATCAGTAGACAGAGAAGAAAGACTAAGGATGACAGGCCGAGGAAACCACATAAGGAAAGGAAAGAAAATGAGGAATTCATCCTCCGTACACAGGAGAAGGATCTTGTATAGCTCATAGGTAGAGGGCTAAGTGAGAGATTGGGCTGGAGAGGTATGTTCTGGCTCATTTTTGAAGAACCTGGAATGGTAAATGTTTCAGTTAGGACACTCTTCATTATGGGAATCCCAACTCAGTTGGGCTTGATACAGTGGGAACTCTGGGGAATGGAGTTTATGTAACTCAAGTTTTAGAGAACCTCAGCTGTGGTTCACTCTAAGGGTGCCTGATATTGTCGGGGCCTCAGGTTGACTCTGCCCATGGGATTAAAAAGTTCTGGGGCTCTAGAGCTCATGTGGGCACAGTTCACACTTAAAAGTGAGAAAGAACCTCTCTTCCCTAGCCATTGAACAAAAGTCTTGGGCTTCCTTTTGTTGGACCAACTTGGGTCATGTGCCCCTCTCTGAACCAGTTGCCCTAAATCCAGGTGGAAGTGGCCCACCACAGCTATGTGGCTGCTTCACCATGGGTGGGGGCTGGAGTGGGTGCTGGTAACTGTGGGATAGTAGGCAAAGACATTAGGACTTTAGTGTGGGTATCTGGGGGAGCATGGGGCATATTAGAGCAGAAGGGTGGCTTGTTGACCTTTGTAGTAGGAGCAGAACTCCTCTTGGATGGTGGGATGGAGAAGTCCCTGGATTTGGCAAAGCGAGGAGCAGGGAGGGCACTGCCTGGCTGACACGGCTCTCCTCTCTTAGCAGAAGCCACCAGGTGGGATCACTGAGCCCAGGCCAGAATAGGGTCCACGTGGGTGCCTGTGACTCATCCTGGCACACAGGCAGGGAGGAAGAAAGGCTGAGCAAGGGGGTAACTACAAAGGACCAAGTCGTCTTCATCTGTCAACATTGTTCTCCTGTGATTTTTGTCATTCTTCAGAGAAACGAGTCAGCTAAGAGTGTTTTAGGGAAGCCCGAGGGTTGGTGCTTCCTGCGGAATACTCCTGAAGGGCCTTGTGGCTTTCCAGGCAGAGCCCGAGGTGCAGGAACCTGAGTTCATGCTTACGGATTTGAGACTTTCATTCCTCTGGCAGTGTGTACATGCACGGCGACCGCAGGATCGGCTTTGATTGATAGGTGCCTTGGCAACATCATCATTTCCTCAGGGATCTGATGGCTTCAGAATTGCTTTGCTGGTTTCTGATCATATTTAGTTGACCCTCGCTGGGCTATTAGAGGCTCTGGACTGTGTTAGGAGAATTAATTTGCTTTGTGCTTCCAAGTCAATAGGATGCTTTTTGTTTCTGTTCCTTGAAATGAAGGCAGAAGGTTTACCAGGGGATCCCGCCTGAGCCAGCAAAAGGGGAGCTCTTCTGCCTTGGTGATTTTTCCTCCTGTATGTGACTCTGTTTGGGCAGCTGGAAACAGGGTAAGAGTGGTGGGACAGGAATAGAGCGGAAGGGCCTGGGACGTGGTGCTCCCAGGTTTCAGGATTGTCCAATGGCTCTGAGCAGACTTTTGGCTGAGCCACAGACTTGGGGCAAAAGAGCCATGTTTGAATATAGCTTTGTTGTTCAGAGCCACATGGCATTGGCTTAAACCAGGCTTTTAAGTTTCAGAGCACAGCTTTGGAGGACCTACCCTGTTCCAGGACTGCCTGGCCCACGTGAATGTTTCTTGTTCTGCAGTAGCCCTGGGGTAGCAGTGAGAATGAACCTCCAGGTCATTGGGAGGCTGCTTCACGCATGCACTGTGCCTGGGCTACTCCTGTACTGTCCAGATCCTCCTGATATGGCCCACAAGGCGGGTTGCAGTGTCTTCATGTTATAAATGAGAAAAATAAAATCTCAGAGAGGTCAGTCGTTTCTGACTTAAAAGCCTGCAGTGCTGTGGGTTATCAAGATGTAATAGGAAAAGCCCAAGTTTTGGGATCACACAAACAGACTTAGGGTAACTCCCTGCTGCTTCTTTACTGGTTAAGTGGATCCCTCCACCCCTGAGCCCCCATATCCTTATCTTATCAGAGGTAATGACAGAAGCTTTGTTCTTGAGGGATGGCTCAGAACCGAGCGACTTGTCTGAGGTCATCTTGTAGTTGGTATGAAGGATTAGAACCCAAGTGGTCTGATGCCACATCCATGCTCTGCTCCCCTCTCTCTACCACTTCTGTTCTTCCTGGTCTCCAGCAACCATAGCCATGATACAAATGATGGTGGTAATTTCTGTTTTGTGTTGGTCGGATTCCGCTAACAGCAAGCTTCTCCATCTGGTGATGGGTGGGACAGGCAAGGAGACTTTTCTTTCTGTTTTTCTTCCTCCTGATACCGTGACCTGGGGTTTCTTAGGAGCAGAAGTTGAAGAAATGAAATCAGGACTAAGAGGAAAGGTGAGCTCTTAGAGTCTCAGGGCTTTGGGGTGGGGTAGGTTGAGGCAGGAGGTGAGACAAATGGTCAGCTGGCTGAGTGGAACATGACAGAATCCTTTACGTGTCCTGTGGAGGAAGGGGGTCTTCAGGTGGAGTGGGGAACTTGGGCTCACTGTCTGCTCTTGGGACTTTTGCAAATGAGCATATAGGGAGTGACCATGTGCCCCAGGAGTATCCTGCCCACACCCCTGGAAAGTTGGTATTGTCACCCTCATACTGGAGATGGAGGGACAGGATGGAGGGAGAGGATGGGGGGACTAAATTGCTGATGGCTTCCCAAGACCCTAAGTGTCAGAACAGGATGCAAAAAGGGGCCTTTTCCACTGCAGGCTATCAGTGCTTAGAAAAACTTGCCTTTCTGCCTATTTCACAGACTCTTAAAAGATTCTTGTCTAACTCTCACCTACTGGTAGTTGAAGAAACTGAGGCTTAACAGTCAAACGATTTGACCAGCTTCCCCGGGGGGAGGAGCCGCCCACAGTTAAGGTCACAGGATTTTCAGGCCCACCTTTACCTCCCGCAGGTGGAACAGACCCCTGCAGGGCCTGCCCAGGGAGGGCCCTGGCAAAAACTGTTGGGGGTAGTGAGGCTACAGTGCTGAGGGCTGATGCTCAGAGCCTGATTTCAGGTCCCTTGGAGACTCCGGGGCAAGTCAACAGATAAAGGCAGAAGTCTGTGCATAGATGCTAGACATCACTTCGGGGCCTGGATGCCATCGTTGCGCAGACAACGAGAGCAATCACCCATCCCGTAAGGAGGTGGGGCGCAGCTCCCTGAATCAGGCAGGTACGGGCTGCCATGTTCACTGAATTGGCCTCCTGGTGCTTATAATCTGGATTTCTGAAGGTCTGAATCCTGGGCTCTGGCATCAGACTGACCCAGGTGTGAGTGCTGGTGAATCTGTTCTGTGTGTATAAACTTTGGGCAAGTGACTACCCGCTCTCTGAGTCTCAGAGTTGCCCTTTACAAGACAGGAATAAAGTCACATCCACCCCATAGATGGCTTTGGAATATTAACTGGGGAGTTGTAGGTACCCTACCTAGTTAAGGGCTCTCGGAATTAGAGGTCTGGCCTGGCCCTCTCGCTTCAACTCAAATGTGAATATCCAGCTACTTGGCGGTCATCTCTACCTGCTGCCAAATACTAATTCAGCGCAAACACTCTGTGCTCTGAAATCCTTTATTTTTATCTCCTGCCCCACCCAGTCTTCCCATCTGAGAAGTAAGTAAGCAACTCCATCCTCCTAGGAGCTCATACCTAACACGCTTTGGATCATTGTTGACTTCTTTTCTTCCTCTCATGTCCCAAGTTCACACTGTCAGTAGAGCCCGTAGGCTCTCCATTAAACATGGACCTAGAGTAGGACCGCATCTCTTACGCATGTGAAACTGTTGCCACCACGTCTTTCCTGGCTTCCTACAGTGTCCTCCTGACTGCTCTCCTGCCTCCACTCTGGACTCCATGCGCTTTTCCCCTCCACACAGCAGGCTGGAATGAGCCTTTAAAATGGAAGTCAAATTATGTCACTCTGCTCAGAACTCACCAGTGACTTCCTGTACCACTCACAGGTCGCAGGAGTAGACAGTCCCCAGTATGACGGCAAAGCGCCCCCTACCCAGATCTGACCCCAGCGCCTGCCCACCCTCTTTGCTCATGCTGACTTTGGAACTTGCTAAGCCCAGTCCGACATCCATGCCTTTGTCCTAGCCATTTCCTTGGTCCTTTCCATTCCCCCGGTCTCTGCACAAGTGACTCTCTTCGGGCAAGCCCTCCCAACTGCCCTTCCAGAACAGCACATCCCTTCTCAGCCCTCGAGCCCCTTACTTGACTTAATTCTCAGAAACACCTTACACCATCTGACATGACATGTGTGTTCATTCTGCGTATTGTCTGCCTGCCTGAAGAGGACCTCATCACCCCAAGGGCTGGTTGGGACTTTGTTTTGTTCACACGTGGCACCCCGCACTCGGTGAACACCTGCTGGAGGCTGAATGTCTCTGTCTCGGCTTCCATAATTCAGGCGCCCTTTTCCATGGGGTCACTTCTTGCCTAGTCCTTGAGGATGGAAAGAAAATGTATCATCTTCCTTCGTGCTCCTCCATGAACCACTCTAGAGACAAGGGGACTTTCTGAAATAGCTTTGCATTTTTTCTCATTTTAAAAAAGGAACACAGGTGCCATGTACATGGGGGGAAAAGAAGAACAGAAAAAGAAACCCAAAATTCAGTAAAATAAATGCATAAAGAAGATGATGAAGATCCCTTGTAGTTCCAGCTCCCAGAGGGAACTGCTGTTACTGTTGTGATGGCCACCCCCCCCCCCCCCGCCCCGGCTTTCTCCTAAGTCACAGCTTTTCTTTCTTGGGGAGAGGGATGGGTGGGGAGGGTCATTCTACAACCAAAGGGTATTGTTAAGGGAACTAGTGACAAAATGGCGGTGACAACCATGGAAAGGGTGTGATTAGGAATTGGGAAGACTTTTGGCTTCCATCAGTGACTCTCTTTTCTTCCTTTTTTTTTTTAAAGATTTATTAATTTATTTATTTGACAGAGATCACAAGTAGGCAGAGAGCCAGGCAGAGAGAGAGAGAGAGAGGAAGGGAAGCAGGCTCCCTGCTGAGCAGAGAGCCCGATGCCATGCGGGGCTCCATCCCAGGACCCTGAGATCATGACCTCAGCTGAAGGCAGAGGCTTTAATCCACTGAGCCACACAGGTGCCCTAGTGACTCTCTTTTCCATATTAACAAGTTGGTTTGTTTCTAACAGATAAGGGTGGCATACAGGGAAGATGGAGATGCCTCAGGAAAGGTACAAGGGAAACTCATGTTCCCTTTGTTTTGCTTATTTTTCGAAGTTTCTGCTTGGATGGAGCTTTCTTGAAGGCTGTGGGAACTGTGTTTCAGTGCAAGCAAATTCGTAACTAGTGTGGTGTGTGGGGCTGCGTTGGAAAGCTGGGAACTGACAGCAGTAGAAGGATTACTTACCCTGTGCAGAGAGTTTAACATACAATAGTTAAGGGCGCCTGCGTGGCTCATTGGGTTAAGTGACTGCCTTCTGCTCAGGTCATGATCCCGAGGTCCTGGGATCGAGTCCCACATTGGGCTCCCTGCTCAGTGGGGAGTCAGCTTCTCCCTCTGCCTCTGCCCCTCCTCCCTCTTCATGTTCTCTTTCTCTCAAATAGATAAAATCTTTATTAAAAAAATACAAAGAAATGTTAATGCATTTAACTCTTATGGCAAGCTTGTGTGGTAGGCACCGTGAGTCGCATTTTACAGAGAACACAGAGAATAGAGAGGTCGGGGATCCTGGGTGATTTGAACCCGGGGTGCCTGACTCCAGAGGCTGTGTTCCTGACCACCGTAAGACATACTTCCAGAGCGATCAGGCTGGAGGGGCAGGTGGGCCAATGTGGAAGTACATTCAACGAAGCTGAGGGAAAGGCTGGGACTTTCCATGGGAGGACCCCTCGTGGGGAATCCCTGGGCCCCCAGAGTTGGTCTACCACATGGCTAGATGGGCTGTGAGAGCCTGGATCTGTGTCTTTGGCCGAGAGGTCGACTTCCAGACATGTCCAGAGCTGGGGTGATGCTTTTGGAGGTTTGAAGGTAAATCTGGAAATAGGCATGGTCGGGAAACCAGACAACCACCCACTCATATCACTGTCCCCAGTTTAGGACTTTTCATAAGTGACCCCCTGCAGATGGATGTGGCATTCCAGAAATGGGGGGCGAGCAGGGCTATTAAAAC
Organism: Meles meles; assembly: GCF_922984935.1. Taxonomy (NCBI): domain Eukaryota; kingdom Metazoa; phylum Chordata; class Mammalia; order Carnivora; family Mustelidae; genus Meles; species Meles meles. The sequence continues at coordinate 133,405,984 of NC_060071.1, read as the reverse complement.
ATGCCTTCTCCTCGTTGAGCTGTATGCAGGCTCTGGGTATCTGAACCTGGTGACAAGGACAGGAGGGTGGGGAGAGAGAGGACTGTCTTGTGCATTCATGAAAACCGTGCCAGCTGGGCCAGTGGACTGAGGAGCTGACTCAAGGTCTTATATTCTTGTGGGGGTAGTGCCATGTGACCCTAGCAGTGGGGTCTGAGTTCTAGCCCTGCTCCCTTCTGCTGCCGGAGCAAGGGGTGTATGTGGGTGTGTGTATGCGGGAGTGCAGGGTGTGTGTTGTTTGGGTATTTTTACCCTGTCTGAGGGCAGGAAATGGCTCCTGGGAATCAGTGTTGCTCAGGTATTAAACTGATCCTTATACTTACATCTTACCACAGAGTGAGGAGATGCCTGTGGTTTCATTGTCACTCCTGAAAACTTGAGACCTGAATGAGAAGGAGGGCAAGAGGGATTTGGAGCTAAGATGGAGGTATGGGGTTTTGGGTGCGGTGATTTTGTAGGCTTTAGCTGGGTGGGAAGTATTGAACTTACCATTGCTCTGCAAATATAGCTTGTCTCTTAGTTCTGTTTCTCAGGGAAAGGAAAGTCCTCTTGGATTCCATTCATTGAACAAATCTTTATTGAGCACCTGCTGGGTGCAGACACTCCACTCTGTGGAGATGGAGTAGGGGCCGTGGTGTGGGTGACAGCTGGCAGAGTTGAGGCATATTCTGGTGGCCCCCTTGATGAGTTGATGATGAATTGGGTATGGGGAATAGGGAGAGATGAGTGTGGAGAATGATTCCCAGGGTGTTGATGTGAGTAGCCATCAGAAGCTTGGCGCAAGAACCCTTCTCCCAGGGAGGGTGGCATGGTTCCAGATTTCTGGGGCAGAGTTCACATATTTCAAAAAGTGGAATGGTACAAGGGGCCCTGGGAGGTATCAGCCAGTGAGTCTGAACGTGGTTTTTTTTTTTTTTCCTCTTCCTTACACTTATCAGTACTTCCTGATTTCTACTCAATCCTCCCAGTGCCTCCTACCTTCCTGACCCCCTGCCTCTGTATGGAGTAAGAATAGGGGGAGGGGAAATTGGCTTATAGACCATTTCCCAAGCTAAGAGAAACTTGAGAAAGCCTTTTTAGCTTGGGACCCAGGAAGGCCAATCAGTCCAGGTCTAGTTCTGATAAAGTAGATATTATTGTCGCAGATGACTCCAGCTGATAATCTTCTTTCAAATAATTATGGAATTATTGAATATTAGTGCTAAAATGAAACTTTGGAGCTGGTCTAATTTAACCCCCAACCCCAATTGTGGGGATACATAAAGTGAGGCTCAAGGAGGTTACGGCTTGCATGAAGTCACACAGCAGGTGTGACTTTATGGTTGAACATGGGGAAATAATATCGCTTAAGTAACTGTAAAGTTGGGGAGTGGAGGCTGGAGAAGCACCAGAGAAAGGGATCCCAGCGAGTCAGGGCAGTGCTATTTAGGAAAAGTAGTCTAGCCCAGGAGTCTGCTGGAGTGGAGGGTGAAGCCCCCATCCTATAAACAGAACTGGCTCTCTTACTAAGAAGCTTGGATGTCAAGAGAAAGTGGGACTGAAGGGGTCCAGATTACAGCTGAACTGGCTAGGAGGTAGAGGTCTTCCGGTTATGTGTCAGCCTTCCTTGGAAAGTCCTCTCCCCAGGCACTGGAGCCATTTTTCTGTTTTGGCTTGACGGCTGCCACCTTTGTGTCTTTTCCTGCCTCACCCAACCTATTCTGCTAGAGCTGGTATCATAGCGCCTATTTTCTGCAGCTGGCTGTTGGGCTAATTCTGCCCCTCTGACTCTGGACGTTGACCCACAGGGACTGGAACGTGGGAGAACCTGCTCATGCTCTAGTCCCGTGGAGATGATGCCAACTGGGTTTGGGGCAGGAGCATGTTGTGAGTTCCACATCAGTCCACTCGTTCATTATGGTAAGGGTTTCTGGGGGCAATGGGATGAGTACAGTGGTTGGAAACCACAGATTAATCCCATTGTGGCCTTACTTTGGCATTTTGATAGGAAGTGTGGTGTTTGAGTGTAGAGAACTTCAGAGCTTTTCTTTGACACTTAAAATGGAAGTTTATATCAAGGCTGTAAATTCTGGTTAGTATCTAGAGCTTAGGCTCAGCCCATTGGGCAAGAGCCCACTGGGGAAATGGGGGCTTGATAGCCACCTGGGTGAGGCTCTTGACCTCTGATGTGCTGCTGTGTGAGCTCCAGGGGAGCTGTGGCTCAGTGGCACAGAATGTAGACACCTAAAATGTGTGGACAAGGTGAGATCATTGCACCATTGATTGCCCCTTATTAGTCAGGACCTAACTTGGGATAGTCTGTCTGCATCTGGCAGGAGAAGGGAGGATGCACTCATCTCCCTTGTTGATGGGGGATCTCTGGCAGAGTAGGAGAGCTACCCAAGCTGGGTGGGTTAGAAGGAGGATAATGTGATATGTGCCAGAGTGAGCAGAGGGACTCTAGAGATGGATGACTGAGTAGAGAGGGCAACAGTCACAGAGGGGGCAGGGTGCTGTAGTATTCTCAGATGGATAACTCAGTCCCCATCCTGGTCAGTACCTGACTGGGCCTACATTTCAGTCTTGAGTCATCTCAGGGGCCCAGCCTAAATCTATGCCCTGGATCACACTGACCCCTTGGCACTGATTTGAGCACCATTTGTCTTGGTGTCTGATCTGCAATGTGCGCAGATGCAGAAGTGGCTCAATTGATGACCTGTCTTTCGGACACTCGGGGGATCCTGGGCGGCTCAGTAGCTCAGACGTTGCAGAGTGTTACAGAAGCTCTTGGTGGAGATCTGCATTGGGAGGTTAATTGTGACTGTCCCCTTATCTCTCTCTCTCTCTTTTCCTCTGTCTGGTAACCTTAGCTCAATTTAAGTTTTAAATCTCAAGCTGAGATAATGTTGAAGGACTGTAGTTCTTGAAAAATTGGTTCCTAGGGAAAGCAAGAAAAATCAACACAAAGAGACTACTGTGAACCAGGACTCTGCTAAGCATTTTCATTGTGTTATTCATTTGTTTCTTCATAGTAATCGTGGAGGGTGTTCATTCATTAGTTCATTCATTCACTCATTCATCCATTCTTTCATTTGGTGTTTGTTGAGCACCTAGCATGTACACGGTAGCATTCTAAACTCTGGTGGTGCATTGGAGTCTGGGGCAGAGCAGGTTTCTGCTCTTATAGAGCTGAGAGTCTAGTGAGAAGTGTGGTAGACAATAAACACATAAAAATTAGACAAATTCAGGCAGAAATGACTTCTAGAAAGGATATAAAATAAAGAAAAGGGAAGGTGAGTGACTTTGGAGAGGCACAGGGAAAGCCATCTGGGGAGACAATAGCTGACCTCAGACCTGGCAAACCACGACAGAGCTGGGGAGGGACTGCCCTACAGGGAACAGCAAGTGCAAGCATCCTGGATGGGCGTGAACTTGGCCAGGACGAAGAGAGACAGTTTCCTCTATTTTCCAGACGAGGAAACTGAACCTCAGAACCCAGTTTTCCCCTTGTCACCCGGCTTCCTGGAGTAGATCTTTTCAGTCCAAAACCAAGATTTTTCTTCTATTACCTGCGGCCATCCATAAATTGCTTCTCTGCTCATCTGTAGCAAGTTCTTTTCATGCATCATCTTATTTTATTCTTGTAAACTACACTGTCTAGTCCTGCTTGACAGATGGGGAAACTGAGAGACTCTGTTCAATTCTGTAACTCATCCAGAGTCACGCAGTTACAAATCAGAGGTAGGATTCAAACTTGGGTCCGAAGGACTAACTACTATATTTTGTCACCACAACATGGGGTAGTAGAGTCGATACCTGTGGGCTGGGCGAAATGTCCTCTGTTTTTAGAGATGAAACAACACACCAGGGAGTTTGGTGTCTTTTGCATGTTCCCAAGCCAGAAAGTACAGGGTGAGGACTCACACTGAGGACTGGCGGGCTCCTCCTGCTCTAAATCCTGCTTTTATCCATGTCTGATGGCCGTGAGGGGCTGTGTGCCTCTGACTGACATAGAGGACGCATTGCCAGTCTTAGGTATGGGCTCCTTGAAAGGTGAATCATCTGAAATAGACACTGAGCTCCTGCTAGGGGTTAGGAGTCTTGGGGAGCACCGTGAAAATACAAAATGAGGGAACATGTTTGGTTCATCTCTGTGATGGGAAGTAACCACCCAAAGGTGCCAGAAACATTTGACCCCATCCTCCTTCCTGTTGTGCTGGGGGGAAAAGACCAATTAGACACATTCTTGCCCTAAAGGATTGTACAGTCTGGTTGGGAAGAAGGAGCAATAAATATGACCACAGTGTGTTCTAGAAGGACTTACTTATGAAGTCATTATCCACCGTGTTTCTGTGCGGGCCAGGTGCTATAGTAGGTGCAGGGCATGCAGTGGTGAAAGGGCCAACAAGGTCCCTTCTTGAATGGAGCTTACATTTTGGGAGGTGGGGGAAGGAAAGTGAGCATAGAAGTACCAGAAAATTGGAGTACAAGCAGGGATAAAGCTATGAAGGAGGGGTGTAGCGAGCTGTCCAAAACTGACAGGAGTCCCCTCTTTGTCGAGTGTGTTGGAGAAGGCTTCCTTATGGTAGAAATACTTTGAAGGCATGCATGGGTCTGAAGGCTCCAGGGCGGCCGCCTTAGGTTTTCAGAAGAGTGGTAAGGAGGTCACCTAGCCCAACCTGGGAGTGTATGTCAGGCTTCCTGTAGGTGGTGACAGTCCCCTGGTCTCGAAGGAATCTGCCCAGGGAAGGGGTGGCTGGGATTCGAGGCTGGGAGGTGTGTCATGGGCCGTGGAAGCAGTGTGTTATGCAAACACACATTTAGGCGCCACTCTGCATGATCTACTGAGGAGACCTTCCTGCCTGCGCACCGGAAGCAGCAGGGTGACAGTTTGCTTATGTCTTGAATGTCTGTTCTCCAGCTCCTTCATCTGAACTCTGCCCATGGCTCTGAGAGTACTTCAGCATCTAAATTATCCAGGGAGCCTCAGCCTGCCCAGCCAGTGTGTTTGCTCAGTGGCCTGCATGCGTAGTCAACATGAGGCTGCCACTGCTTTTTGCTGGGGTGCTGGAGAAGACCTTCCGCGTTCACAGTGTTCAGCCGCACACTGGCATTGTTTCTCCCTGTGCCACTGCTTGCTTCCTCTGCGTCTGCCTAACTCTGAGGCTCTGTGGCAGGATTTTGCAGGTGGGGCATGGTTCCTGGGACTGCCCTGAACCTTCATGCCCGGAAGCTGGAGAGATGCTTGGCTGTTCAGCTCAACCACATGCTGAGATTTTGACACATTGACTCTGCTTTTCATGGCAATACTGGGGCTTCAGACCCTTTAAAGTATCCAAGACTCGTTTGAAGGCTGGCAAGAGAGGGTGTGGGCTCCCTTATTTGCTTCCTGGTTGGATATTTACTGGTGCGGCAGTCTTTCTTGCCCCTCTTGGTGAAAGGAGCTGTGTTGGCCCTGAGACCCCCTTTCTTGAGCCATCCGTGACCAAGCATTATCCCTCTGAAACACTAATGGGATCATTTTCTTCTTAATCCCTCCTCTCCTGCCTAGGTCAAGGAGGACAAAAGATGGCTTCTAAACCTCTCCAGTCTGTGGGAGATAAGTTTGTCTTGTCTGATACTTTCCTAATGTCCATTCCAGAGCATTGATTGCTGCCTATATATTTTAAGAAAACGAGCCATTATACAGCTCCCAAATATTTGAAAATATTTTCAGTTCATGAGAACATGACTCAGATGGACTCTGTGCCACTTTGGGAAATTCCTGGGACCAGGCTCTTCTGTTCACACTGGTCCTTTGGCTGTGGTTTACTGGTTTCAGTCTAAGGTCATGACAAAGCTCTGGATAGGGAAGTGCTCTGCTGGGCTGGCTTCTGCCTGGCGCATGAGTGTGGTTTTCTTCTTTTGTTCCCCACTGCGCAGCCACATCATCTTCTAAGAGAAGCTGCCCTTCCCCTCACCCCTGCTAAGTGGACAGCAGCCCTGCTTTGTATCTTGTGACCCTGCTCACTTCACATCCTGTAGCCATGGCTTATCTTGCCAGTGGTCAGCAATGTCCTATCCTAGAGTCTAGAGCTTAAAAAGGATGAGTTGGGCTGGTGGTTCTCTGGAATTGGCTGAGCTGATTGTGGCAGTTCCTGAACTCAAAAACCATGATTCAGCCCTGAGGGTAGGAGATCGTGACCAGCAGAGATGGGAGAATGGAACGTGATGCAGAAAACAAAGCATGAAGGGAAGGAAAAGAGAAAAGAGTGTGTAGCTACTTCTTTGCGTATGGCTTTGTGGTCTTGCTTGTCCTGCTCCTCATATCCTCCCAGCAAGCCCTTAACCTAACCATGAGGGCCTTTGTTTCTTACAGGTTGAAAGTTTATTAAACAGTCCAAGTCTTCTCTTGAAGTTGTCCAGCACTTAGGTGAGGGCAGCAGAATGGAATTTTCTCAAATGGCAAGGCTGGGGTTGGGTTTTGGAGCTGTATTTCTTTTCCGGTAGCCTGCAGTCAAACTTCAGATGTCAGCTACTTTCCTATAGTTTGGGGAAGGTTTCCGGAAGATTCCTTCAGTTGGTGTCTAGCTGCCAGATTCCTGTCAGGGCCAGGTGACAGGCAGGTATCTGTCCTGTGGTGATGGAGTGAAAACCTCTGACAGCTCACTGACTGCCGGTGGGGCTCCTGGCTCCAAGGAAGGTTCTGGTGCCAGAAATGGAAGAAGGGTCAAGGTCAGCAGAACCATATGGTCAGAGCCTGTGCTGTAGCTTAAAATGGACATTGAGGAGAGGCCAAGATGAACTCGCTAGAAAACAACCAGAGAGGCCTCCTGTGAGAAGAGAAGGTGGAGCAGCCAGAGGCCAGGGGCGGATCTGGGCTAGAGCCGCTGGAGGTTGGATGAGGAGCACAAGGACCCCTGGGGTGCTCACAGGCATTCAAACAGTTTGTAGAGCTTTGTTGAATCTGAGGCCCTGTTCCCCGAGGCCTTTAAAGGGTAGCAGTTTGAGCCAGGTGTAGGGCCTTCTTGTTTTCTTGATCGTATGGACAGTAAGAGCAGCTAACAATTATTTTGCCAAGTGCTCTACTAAGGATTTCACAGGCATTTTTTTTTTTAAATTCTGTGAGCAAAGCTTTAAAGCAGGTATCCTTATTTCCTCAAATTATGGTCAAGAAAACTGGGGTGTAGAAAACTTAACCAACTTTCCCAGGACCACACAGCTGGCCTGAGGTGAGTGGACCGTGGATCCTGGCCTCTCTGACCACACGGCCATGTTCTTAAGTGCACTTTGCTACTTCATTGGTTAATATGGACCTGGAACCTCCCTGTTTTCTTGCTTTGGCCACGTCCCAGCAAACTGACCCAATGTCCCAGGAGGTTTGCGGAGGCCTGGAGGCCGCTGCCCCACTGGAAGACACCTGTTGGTGCGAGCAGCTGCTTTGCCCTTTCTGAACTGGAGGCAACCCAATCTGCTCTGAGCCAGGGAGGGACTCAATGCATTATGTACGAGGGGCTGTCCCCCTGGAATGGGTGTCATTGACTTTTGTACCTGCAGCAGGAAAATGCCAGCTGCTTCTGAAATTGAAGCAAAGCCCTGCAAGCTGGGGATGGATGGAGGAGACTAAGGGTGTTTGCTGCATTTTGGGGCATCTCTGCTCTGGGTTGTGATAGCTCCTGAGGTCAACAGTGTCTGGCAAGGCTGGTAAAATGGGAGGCATTTCAGGAACAAGGTTTGCTGTGAAGATGGTGGTTGGAGACTCCTCTTTGGTTCATCTGCTCTGTCTGGATTGGGGAAATGTGGTATAGCACAACGGCAGGCAATGTTGGGAAGAGGGCCAGTCTGAAACTTCAGCCATCTGTTAATGGGGCAATGGATTATGATGTAACATGAGTGAGTTGCCTTAATTGGGCAGAACCATCAGATAAGGTTGTAGCCATGGGAGGAGAATGAACAAGGGTGCATCAGTTGTGGGTGTGCACCTTGGTGAGGTGGAGTGGAACTTGTGGAAATGGAAACGTCAGTCTTGGTGAAACTCAAGTTCATGGATCTCAAAGTGGGTCCCCTTTCACCTGGGAATCTGGGTGAAATGCACATTCTTGGGTACTACCCCAGACTTCCTGAATCTGCAACTCTGGGAATGGGGCCCAGTGAGCTGCATTTTTTTTTGGGGGGGGGTGGTATATATATCACATTTTAAATTTATTTTTTATTTTATCTTATTTTTTTGTTTTTAAATTTATTTTATTTTTGAAAATTTAATTTCATTTTTTTCAGTGTTCCAAGATTCATTGTTTATGCACCACTGCCTTCTAGGTGATTCTGGTGTGTGCTCATGGTCAAGAACTACACCTGTAGAGTAAACTAGGGTAAGTGGCGATATGGTGTCCTGGACAGAGCTTACAGCTCTCAGGGAGGGAAGAGAAAACCTAGCACTTGCTGGCTTCCTATTGTGTAATGAAAAATATACTTAGTTCTCCTTGATTTCTTCCAGTTAACAGCAGTGGTTCTCCAGTGATTCAGGCCAAGTACCCCCATGGTCTACATACCCCCACCCACACAAAAAACCTACACTGACTTGAGTGGTGGGGAGAGCAGTGGTTTGATAATGGTTTGGGCTATTTCCTTGAGGTGGGATGGTGTAGCTGAATGAGAACCTGCATGGAGATTCTGCCCCTGCTGTGCATGAGTCTCACCGTTGGTGGCATGCCTCTTCCTGGTTCCTGGGCCCAGGTTCTTCATCTGGGACATGGCATGGATCCGGAGCTCTTTGAGTCTCCTCCTTACGGTGATTCTCCACCGTTCTCAGAGATATGCCAAGTAGAGGCCATGGTTGCATCGTGCTGGAGACAGAAGTGTGGATGCTGTCATATCATAAGCATAAATACTGGACGCGACAGCCTGCTGGCCATCTGGAAGAATCTTCTGGGGCACAGAGGCCCTGGACCCTGATTTGAGAACTGCATTTTCGGACAGGTGCCTCATTAATAGAAATGACTTCCTGAGAACGTAGCCAAATAGGTTGCCTGACTTTGTCCCACATTGCCAAGCCTTTGAGCACAGAGGTCAACCTACACAAGGGGTGAATCCCCCCACTCCAGGTCTCCATCTGTCTGACCCCTCTGGGACTCACAGATCCGAGGGCTTCCTCTGGGTTCCTTGAATGGGTATGTGTGCTGAGCTTCAGAGCCGTGGCAGGAGGGACGGTGGAGAAAGATCCAGCCTGTGCGCGTTCTGTCCTTCCTTGGCTGAAGACACTGTTCAGACATGGGGGTGGTGCGGTGAGAAGCTGGGAGTGGGAGCAGGGGGAGCCCGCTTCCAGGACTGCTTGTACTCCCTTTGCTTCCACGGGACTTTGGCGTCAGAGGGAGAGAACACATACAAATCTGCTCCGATTGACCTTTTAAGGCAAACCAACTTGTATGTTTGCTACACGAAGGGGCTGCTGACAAGTCTCAGGCTGGAGGCAGAAGGTGGAGGAGAAAGGAGAAATATCACTCCCTTGGGAAGGGAGCTCATGGTCTGGTGGGAGAGAGAGAGAGCAGTGGGCAGAGCCAGAGCGGCTGTGTCATCCTCAGACACTCCGGCCTGCTCCTCTCCCATCTTCTCAAGGGACGGGCTTCTGAAGTGTGCCTCTGGGTCCGCAAGAACAAATCAGAACAAATCATGACTGAACATGCCCCCACTGAGCGAGGTCACCAGGGCAGAAGTGGGTTGCAGCAACCAAGTCCCATTTCAGGCTAGGATCTCGGCCAGGGGCAAGAATGGGTGACCGATGCAGACGCAGCTCTGAATGGAAGCAGTGGGGCAGGAGAAATCTCAGAGCGCACCCCTCCCTCCCTCATTCCATCCCTCCCAGGGCTCCTTGTCCACCATGGACTCAGGAGGGGAGATGCTGCCCTTGGTGAGTCTCGTCCCATCTTCCAGGATTGGAGAGCAGAGCACCATCCTGGGAGAAGTAGGAGGGGAAACAAAAGATTGAGTGACTTGACTGCATTTCCCTGCCTGAAGATGAAGGGAAAGTGTGTCCTTATCTGTAGCCAGATAGGGTTTGCCAGAGTTTTTAAAGTAAAAATTTGTGAAATGAAGGAAATCTGAATCAGCCTCTGTAAAAAGACTCTGTGGATTTCCTGTCCGTTAAACACATTGGAGCAGGATTGTCTCCATGTCTGGGGGATGTCAAGTGCATGATCATACCGTAACCAGAACGGGCTGCTGGTGAGGGCTTCCCTGGAAGGCCACCTGTCAGGGCCGTAAGGTAGGGGGATGAAGGCAGGGGAGAGGAGGTTCAACTAGGTAACCTTAAAGTCCCTCTCAACTCTTAACTCTATTTTCTTGTGAAACCTGTTAGATGGAAAAATAAGTGGCAGTGGTTTACCTTCTTGTTCTCTATGTTGGTCACGTAGGCCAAACAGATTCCTTATATGGCGCCCAGTCCCCTAGTAATACCCAGAGAGGAAAGACTTGGTTGCTGGGGAGGAGGCATGTTCCTGTCAGCTAAGCTTCCCTGGCCTTTTCCAGGAACAAAGGCAAGAGAGGGAAATGGCACCAATGTTAAGTACCAAGTGCCAGGTTTAGGGTGAGATTCCTCATGTTGGAGAATTTGCACACTCATCAGACGGGATGGATAGGATTTCTATTCTCCACCTCTGAACACTTGAATATGGTCCCATGGTCAGCACGTGGAGATATCCAGTATACAGCTGTGATCAGGGCCATGACCTCCCACTCTGTCTCCCAGGCTGGGGTGGGGGCTTGTTGTCTCTTTGACAACATACCAAGGTTCATACCTGAGACCCCTGTGCCTTCCTCTTTACATGTGAGATGTTTGCTTTCATATCTGTGTTCAGAGAGCAGACTCTCCCAAAGGGCTTTCCTGGGTAGAACATGGCCTAGGGACCTGGGGTTTTGCATTACTGAGCAGGTGGGAGGTGTCAGGAGTGTGGAGGGAGGCACCTCCTTTCTGCTTCAGCCTTCCCCCTTCCTGGGGCCTTGGGGAGTATTAATTACTCACTGTAGGCATTTTGGATCTGATAAAGTGTTCTGCCCATGTTACTGTTTTGGGGTTAGACTTCAGCGACCAGTAGCCTGGTGCTTGTCTCTGGTGCTCAAGTCTGATGTGCTTCTTTGATTCCAGTCTTTCTCAGGGACTTGGGTCACTTTCAAAACTGGGTGGGAAATGTCACAGGTTTGCTTTCTCCTTGTTGTTTTTGTTGTTTCCTGTTGTGGGTACGGCCAAAAGCAGAGTGCTTGGAGAAGGAGACACGCTGAGTCGGACTGACCACCTCAGACTTCGGAAATCCAAGTTAATTTTGTTTTATTTCCTTTAGTAATTCGATAAATTTTTTATTGCCATGATTAACCCATAGTATTTTATGTAAACAATACGCAATACTGAAGACATTAAAAAACTTGGAAAAGCATAGCAGCCAAAGCAAAAATCACTATCTTTCTATGATGTTTCACTATTATTAATGCTTTTGCGTAGATTTTCCCAGATGTGTGTATGAAATTGCATGCACTTAATTTTTATTTTCTGCAGAAATGAAACAGACTATACATACTGTTATTTTTCTTTTACTGTTATAAATATATTACTCTGTCAATAAATATTCTTTGTTTCCTTTTAGATTTTATTTTTCTGTAGTCTACACCTAACAAGGGGCTTCAACTTACAACCCTAAGATCAAGAGTCACCTGCTCTCCTGGCTGAGCCAGCCAGATGCCCCTTATTTTGACCTTTTATTGAAAAGGTTGTAAGGATATAACATATTCCATTAATCAATGTAACAATTTGCTTTATCCCCTATTATTAGATATTTCGACCTTACAGTTTCTATAGAAGTATTACTGTTTCGCCCTCTAAAGTTTAGACTGCAGTCGGCCTGCTGTGCATGAGAATGAACATTTTCTAATACCCTTATAATACATATTTGCAAATCTTATGCTATTTGATAGGACCACAAAAAAAAAAAAAGTGTTCACTGTTTCCACCTCAAGCAGTGGTAAGACAGAGCTTGAGGATGTGCGGATGGATTCGTTAGGATTATAAGAAAAGAAAAGATGTCAACGATGTCAGTTTGTTTTCTTTATTGGGCTTCTTTGATTTTTCCGTGTCAAGGTAATGCAAAAACACTAGATCGCTACCCCAATATATGCGGTATATTTAAATATCTTTTACAGGATATTTGTCAGAGTTTTATTTATAAGAGCAAAAAGGTTGAAATAACCTAAGTGCTTACAATGAGAAATCAGTAAAATTAATGGTAATAATGGAATACTATGCAATCATTAAAATAATTTAATGGCATAAGGAAAGTTGGGCTATAAAATAATATGTACATAATGATCTCAATTAAATAATATGTGCATAAAAAAAGGCTATAAAGGTTAATGTGAATCATTTCTGAACGGTATAATTATACTTTTCTGCTTGTGTTTTCAAAAATTTTTAACAAGTACATGTATTAGTATTGTAATCATACACAAAGCAGATGTTAGCAAGTGAACTCTCAAATATTATACATAGAAATAAAGAGCTCTGAGTAATTGAATTTGGGGTCACTTAGATTCTCCCAAGGACTTTGTAGATTATCAAGTCTTTAGGTTCTTTGAGGTTAGTGGAGCTCTTTGGAAGTTTGCAGGAACATTTTATAGCAGGGGTTTTAATGAGAATAGAGTCAAAACAAGGAGATCAGGAATAGCTTCTATCTGCTTTTCTGCCCTTTGGGTTGACTTGGAGGTCATAAGATGGTGGGGGAAGGAACCTATTTATGGTGCCCACTGCTCTGGGCAACAGGATATGTAGGATATGCCATCTAGGGCACCAGTAATCTCAAGACCATTGGGGTTGTTTGGAAACTGAAAGGCAGGGAATAGTAAAGGTTGGCTGTCTAAATGTCATTTGGTGGGATTGATTTGGCTGTGTTCATGTATTTCAGATAATGACAAATATCCCAATATACTGGGAACACAATCCTATGCCTGTATTCTCACTTACTAATGAGGAAATGGGCATCTAGAGGTACTAAGTCCCTTGTCCAAGCCAGTGTCTCTCTCTCTCTCTCTCTTTTTGTGTTTTTTTTTTTTTTTTGTTTGTTTGTTTTCCTATCACCGTGTCCCACTGGAATTGTGTAATATATCATGTGTTGGGTATATCTCACTGGCAGAGATGATTCACAACATACTTGGGTGGTTTGGAAGTCCTTTAAATTGCTTGGTTAGATTTTGGATTAAAGAGGGTCATTTAGTTCTGGGTAGTACAATTGGTGGGAAGAGGTCAGTGTGGGTCTTTTCTCATAATATGAGAGTTATTACATGATATTCAAAGGAAAAGGAAATATTATGCTTTGTTATAAAGGAAGGTGAACTAAGACAGGTGGCAGAGAGATGAGTCAACAGTAGAACGGATTTATTTTCCCCAGACTCGAGTTTCCATGTGGACATGCCCTTGTTTTCCAAGTTGTCGGTACTGGATGGCATGGATTTTTCTCCAGTTACGTGTTTCATTCTAGGTGAATGAGAACTCTGAAAACTAGATATTTCAGTTACTTTTATGACTTACAGCCCCATTCTGTGTTGCCTAGTTTGCCTTTGGCTATCAGTGCTCTGAGGATGAAGATACTGTGTTCACTTTGGGCATCACTCCTTAGTCTAAGGATCTGTCCAGAGAAGGCAGTAATGGTAGGAGAGGACTGGAATTCCTGTCTGGGGAAGAGCTCTTAAAACAAGTGCAGTATGTATTAAAAGAGAAGGTAATTGAGGGAATGACAGGGCAGGACAACCACCTTAAAATATGTAGGGGGCTTTCATAAGGAACAAAGAATAAACTTGTTCTGTATGACTCCTGAGAACAGAGCTGTGGCTGATGAAGGGGAGACCCATTTCAGTTTAGTGTAAAGAAGAGGTTTCTAAAAACCAGAGCCTCCCAACAGTGGTCAGTGAACTAATGGAAAGTGTCCAGGAGAGTGTCCAAAATTTTGTCAGAGTGTTCTGTACTGGGTGGGAGGTTCCAGATGGCCACTAATGGCCATTTCAAATCTGTGCTTCTAGAACTCTAGGTTTCTATGTGTACCTACTGGGTGTATTATACATTTGTTATTCCTATTGGTTAAACTTTTATTATGCTTTATCATGCGTTCTGCTAGGTGTTGGAAATATCATGGTAAAACATAAAATCCTTGAGCTTATAATCAATTGAAGAGGATAAATGGTAAATAGATTATTGCAAGGTGTAAGTTCAACCTAGTAAAGTATAGAGTGCTATGAGCTCTAGAGGAAGGGCATCCAGATTAGCTTGGAGTGAATCATGGAATCTTCCTGGAAAAAGTGAGGTGAAAGACCTGAAAAATGACTATGACTTGGGTAGGCCAAGAAGGTAAATAAGAGTATTCCAGGTATAGGGAATAGCCTGTACAGGGATAGAGGGACAGCACAGTGCATTAGAAACACCAACTTCTGGTGGACAGGAAGAGAAGAGAGGGATGAAACTGACCAGGTAGGAGGCAAATGATGAAGTGCCTTATCTGCCAGGTCCGAGTATGGACTTTATGTTGAGAACAACAGGATGTCATTAAAGAATTTTAGGGAAAGGACTGTGTCACATGCTTCAAAGATCACTTCGGTTCCTGCATGGAGAGTGGGTTAGAGGTGACGAAGGCTAGAGGCAAGAGACAGAGTCTACTTCAGTAATTCAGGTAAGAGATGGTGGAGCTAACCCACCACAGGCACAGTGAGGAGAGACAGGCATGGGCAGGTGGCACGGAGAGTTCATACTGAGTAACTGGGGGTTTGGGGTGCCATTTGTTGAGGCTGAGAAACTAGGCAGATGGTAGATTTTGGGGTTGGTAGGTCCAGTTTGGGACATGTGTTTGAAGGGTCTATGGGACATAAGAGTGGAGACACTCTTCCTTTGTATTTTGCAAACTATCCCAAAGAAATTCATTTTTGTCTCCTGATACCATGGAGGAGTTTCTCTAATACAGTGGCACCTTTCTTCCAAAGCACTTTCATGACTACCTTTTACAGACCCTTATATAATTCTAGTGAAGTGCAGGAGGGGAGTTCCTTTCAATGTGCGGTGGTCAGACTTAGTATCCTATGAAATGGTGTTTGTGTATTCTTAGAATATAGCCATTCAGGTGGTTTTCATTCTCTCTGGGTCACTCATGACCCAGAAACACCATTGTTCCCCTTCTTTAGTCAAAGGTCCAGACTGGCCAAGAGAAAAGTACACCAGTGTGTGGACCGCTGAGATGGGATTCCTTCCATTCCCTAACACTAGCCTCATTAGGTGGCTGGCCCACACTCCTTCCATGGAGTTACCTTCCTGAATGTTCCAAGGCTGGTTAAATAGACCCCATTTGGGGTCACCTTCTGGTGCTGCTATTGACTTGTTTCATAGACTCATAACTGGTAGGGAGATTGAGGATAATTAAGTCCAAATTGTGGCTCAGTAGGATATAAAGCCACCTGCGCAAGGTCATACAATGAGTTGGTCTTCTGGATTCTTATCTCATGTCACCACGTTGGAGTTCTAGAAAAATCTTATTCAGTCATGGATCTATAAGGGTGTTTGTTTTTTTAAAAGGTTATAATGACACACACACCCCTTTTTTTATTCATTTCTTCTGTGTGACTTAAAATGTCCGAGTTCTTTAGAGTCCTGCTACTTGCTTTCTTCCCTCCCTTGTACTCTACCTCCTCTTTCTGTGTGATCTTATCTACTCCTGAGGTTTTCTTTGCTATTCAGGGTGGTTGACTCCACAGTTGGTACCTCTAGGCTTGAACTCCCTCATACACCTGAGATCATCCACATCCTGGTCCTCTCCTCATCCTGGTCCTCAAGCACATCAGAATCAATAGCTATAAAGCTAGCAGTGCTGGCTTCAGACCTACATATGCAACTGCCTACTGGTTCTCACTGCTGAGAATCAGTAGCAAGTTGAGAATCAGATTCTACACGACTATCTGCTTTTCATCTTTTCCTGCACATCTGAGTGGGCAGCATCCCTTTCTACTTAAGAATCTGAGCTGGAAAGCTGGGAACCAGCTTCAGTATCTCTCTCTTCCCACCACATGAGTCATCACACCCCTTTGGTTCTACCTTTTAAATAGCTATGGTCTCTGGGGCGCCTGGGTGGCTCAGTGGGTTAAGCCGCTGCCTTCAGCTCAGGTCATGATCTCAGGGTCCTGGGATCGAGTCCCGCATTGGGCTCTCTGCTCAGTGGAGAGCCTGCTTCCCTTCCTCTCTCTCTGCCTGCCTCTCTTGTGGTTTCTCTCTGTCAAATAAATGAAATAAGCAAAATCTTTAAAAAAAAATAGCTATGGTCTCTGTTTGCTCTTCTGTGTTGTTCTTGCCATTGGACCCTCATCAGCATTCAACTACAACACTCTGACACTTTCTTGGGTGGTCTTCCTACCACCAGTTCTGTTCTCCCTGCATTGTCTCTTCCTTTCCCACATACTGTGGGAGAGGTCTTAAGGAAACAAACCTAATCACACCATTCCTCATGTAAAATACTCCCTTACGTGAAAAATCTCCAGTGTACAATAGGTAGTGGCTAAGAGCCAGACCCGAGTTAGATTGTCTGTGTTTGAATTCCATTTACCAGTTATCTTGGACAGATAACTGGACAGAACTTGTCCATTCCTCAATTTCCTTACCTATAAATGGGAGATAATAATACTTCATAAGGTTGTTGTAAGTGTTAAAAAGTTAATATTTGTAAGATGCTTGAAAACAGTGCTTAGCACATAGAAAATACAACGTAAGGGTTTGTTAAATACAATAAATATGTAACTCCTTAGCTTGACATAAAGGCCTTTCAAAACTGGGCCCCTGTTGACCTCTCTAAACTCAAGTTCTCAGTCCTCCTGCCCTTGGCACTATACCTCCAGCAATACTCAACAATTTGCCATCTTTCATCCCACTGTGTTTTTCCTTGTGTTTCCTTTTATCCTTGGAGTCTTCTATTTTCAATCTCTCCTCCTCCATAAGAACCTTCAGTTAAATTATTAATCTTTCACAATCTGAAGAATTTAAATGCCTCCTATCCGAAGCTGTCCCCACAACACTGGACAGAGATAACACTTCTTCCCCTGAGCTACTTTCATGGCTGGGCATATTTTATCATAGTGGTTAGTCCGAAGGCTCTGAAGTAGGATAGACATAATTCCAGTTCTGATTCAGTCACTTACAAGCTGTCTGACCTTGGACATGTTATTTAATTTCTCTGACCCTCCTCTGTAAAATGGAAGTAGGTTGCCTACCTCATAGGGTTATTGTGAGGATTGTGTGGCACTATGCATGCTAAGGGTAAGTAAGCTCAGTAGCAAGAACTGTAGCAAGCACTTAACACATTAACACTAACGTGATAACAAGTACTTAAGTTAATATATTAAAAATACGCAGTAGAAACTACTGTATTGTTAATGATGTATTTCCACTAATACAGGCATCACACACTATTTAATTCATAGTTCACATATGTTTCTCCATGAAGATTTGGACTGTATATACAATATAAATTGTTTATATTGTATATACAATGTGGGAGAGGTCTTATACAATATAAATACAATTTATTGTATTTATATGTATACATATACATATATACAATGTATATACAATGTGGGAGAGGTCTTATACAATATAAATACAATTTATTGTATTTATATGTATACATATACATATATACAATATAAATACAATAAATTGTATTTACAATTATATACATATACATAGATACAATATTGTATATATGTATACATATATTTTGTATTTATATTTTATATTGTATATATACATATAAATTGTATTTATATTTTATATTGTAAATATAAAAAGTTATATTTACAATATAAATGCAATTTATATAATCCTAGTATCTCCTCTGGTAGATGATCACTAATCTTTTTTTTTTTTTAAAGATTTTATTTATTTATTTGACAGACAGAGATCACAAGTAGGCAGAGAGAGAGAGAGAGGAGGAAGCATGCTCCCTGCTGAGCAGAGAGTCGGATGCGGGGCTTGATCCCAGGACCCTGAGATCATGACCTGAGCCGAAGGCAGAGGCTTTAACCCACTGAGCCACCCAGGCGCCCCGATGATCACTAATCTTTTTTTTTTTTTTTAAGTTCTTTTTTTTTTTTTTAAATATTTTATTTATTTGACACAGAGAAATCACAACAAGGCAGAGAGGCAGGCAGAGAGAGAGGAGGAAGCAGGCTCCCTGCGGAGCTGAGAGCTCGATGTGGGGCTCGATCCCAGGACCCTGAGATCATGACCTGAGCCGAAGGCAGAGGCTTTAACCCACTGAGCCACCCAGGCGCCCCGATGATCACTAATCTTGATGGTTACCTGAAGCCATGGACCTGGGCACTTGCCATCTCACTTGGGGAAGAGTTGGTGTCTTGGTTACACAGACCTCCCAAATCTTACTCCTAGGGTGTTGGTTTCTGGATAGAACCTGTCTGAAAGAGGTAAGTTGGCCCTTGGGAGATGGCAAGATACTCTAATGTGAGCAGGTGGTGTGAAGCAAGGTGTGAAGGCTTCCTGGGAGGTATGTGTATGTGTGTGGAGGCAAGAGGAGAGGGAAGGAGAAGGGGGCTAGAGACCTTGGTAGGTAGAACAATGCCAGCTTATGAGGAAGAGGCAGGAGAGTCTGGGAAGATTGATGTAAATGAGGTTTACCTCACAGGCCAGGATGCCTATGTACTTGGGAGGCAGCTGTGGGATAAAGGATCATGAGGGAGAATATAGAGGCTGGACAGGGCTTTTGTCATGGTGACATGATTTTCTCACCCCTTTTCCTATCTCTGCTCATATGCTGAGAAGGGTGCCTTCCCTTGTCCTAAATTGCAACCCTTTCCTTCCAGCTCTCCTAATTCCTCCTTCCCTGCTTTATTTTCTTCTGGAGTACTTAACGCCATTGCGCATACTATTTGTTATACTTATGTATTTGGTTTTTATCTATCTCTCCCCAATAGAATTTACAACCCACAAAGGCACGTTCCTTTATCTGTGTACACTGATATGTCACCAGCACCTGGAACATTCCTGACACATAATAAGTGCCTAATAAATATTTTGTTGAATAGATGAATCCCACCGAACAAGGAAAACCGCCATTGTATTTTTGTATTCAGTCTTTCAGTACATACATTTAAAACATTTTTGTTAGAGGTGTAAGTTACATACAATAAATTGCATCCATTTTTAATATTCAGTTCTAGGAGAATTGACAGATATAATACCTGTGTAGCAAAACACCACAATCAAGATCTAGGACATTCTTGTCTCCCCAGGAAGTTTTTTTGTACCTCTTTGCAGTGAATCCCTATCCCCACCCATGGCCACAGGCAACCACTGAGGTTGTTTTCGTCATTATTTATTGGCTTTGTTTTCTCTAGAATTGAATAAAATTGGACTCAGAATCATGTTTTATTTTGCGCAGTGCAATGTTTTTAAGATTTATCCGTGTTCCATGTGGCAGTGGCTTGTTTGATTTTCTTGCTGAGTTGTAGAAAAGGGTTTCTTATTTTGCTTTGTGGTTTTTGTGACTACAAGTGAACGTGAACACTGGATCCAGGCTGCCTGGTTGGAAATCTGGCTCTTCTACCTACCAGCTGCATGGTTTTAGGCAAGGGTATCTTCCCTGTGCCTCAGGACTCTCATCTGTTAAATGGGGGTAATAATGGTACCTACCTCATAGGATTTTTGAGAGCAGAAGTAAATGAGGCAAAGCAAACACATAGAGGGCTTAGAGTAGTGTCTGGCACACAGTAAGTATTTAACAGTTGTTAGCTATGTTTGCTTCCACTTTGCAAATGGAGGAAAAAACCCCTAGGCACAGAAAAGTTAAGTAATTTGCCCAGTGTTATTTGGATCCCAGGAAGAACTGAAACCCAAGTCTGTTTGATTTCACCTCTGTGTTCTACCATCTCCTAGATTCTGGGCTCTCCTCTTTGGGCCAGAATTCTATGTGTGTGGCACACACACAGGGAGAAAAGTTGGTTCTCAGCTTGGGACATGTCTGGCTTTACTACCTCAGTGTTGTGATTGAGGCTGTCCCTATCAATTTCACCATCTCTGCCCCTGGAGGTGGAGTTTTGGCCCATCTTTTGGCCTGCAGAGGGGGTAGGGTTGGGCCTTTTTGCCCTTTGCTCCCCTCCTGGGCCCTCTCAGGCAGCCGAGCTTTGCATCAGGAACACCTCTTAGAATCACACAGTATCAGCCCTGCGAGAAGTTAATTTGATAAACCCCACTCCAAAGCTCATTGAACCTGTCTATAACGATGCTTAATTAAAGTGCAGAAACTTTGAAGAGATAGCAAGTTACTGCTTAATGCAATACCGGCGTGCCGCTATTCTACCATCTGCCTCCCTCTCTGCAGTAATTGCTTCCTGACATTTGTTTATTTTAATTAGGAGAGCAGTCTTGATCAAGAGGGAAGGCAGGCAGGGTCAGAATTATTGAGGAGGAGGAAGAAAGTATAAACAGAGAGCTATAATGTGGTGGTCGTAGCCTGAAGGGGAAGCACTTTTGTCTTGATGGTGTAAATGGTTCCACCTTCCCACAGGGACAGACCTGTGGAAATTTCTCCATATGGTGAAAGCAGATGGCTGTCTCTGGGGTCATATGCTCAGGTTCTGTAGGTGTTCTTAGGGTGTATCAGAGCTGACCTTGTTGGTCAGAGAATAGAGACTCCTACTTTGTTTGGAGAGAGATTCCAGATAGGGCTGTTTAGAATCCAGGATGGTGGTCCTAGCAGAAGTAAGTTACTGGGACCAGGTGGAGATACTTGTAGTCACAACAGGGCCTCAGAACGGAGGGAAAGAGAAGCTCACTCCTATGTATTTGTTCCACAGGTTCTCAACTGTACTTTAATAATCTGCCTGGTTATCTTTGATTGTATGTTGGTCATTATACATGAAACTTACTCATGATTATAAATTCAGAGCTGGGATGAAGAAGATACTTTCCTACAGAGAGAAATTTTATTTTTTTCTGGCAGTTATTCAAAGGCACT
The DNA here is from genome assembly GCF_922984935.1 of Meles meles. Classification (NCBI taxonomy): domain Eukaryota; kingdom Metazoa; phylum Chordata; class Mammalia; order Carnivora; family Mustelidae; genus Meles; species Meles meles. The sequence goes on along the minus strand of NC_060071.1, from coordinate 133,384,955 downwards.
ATAAATCTAGGGACCCCTCCCCCCAACCATTGAAAGCTTGACTTTCCTTCAACAATGTAGGCAATTCAAGCACACTCCACAGGTACTCTTTAGGATGAGTCAATTTCTGGCTCTTTCTGACCCCGAGAATCCCAGCTCATTGTGAGAAAGCTCTTCTTTTGGTCTCTCCATCTTATGCAGGTTCTGTGCATTGATTTCTGTCTCTAACTCTGGCAGACTGTCAAAACTAAGTTCAGATTTGCCAGATTCAGAAAATGCCTTTAGGGCAAAAGAGAGGTCCCTACTTCTCTGGGTTCCTGATTTCCTTCAGTGTTGAACTAGTATTTTATTACTATCTGATCAGCATTTTGATGATTTAAAAAAGATCCACTGCATATTTTATCCAGATTGTTCATTTTTTTCAATGGTAATAACCTGCTAGTGCCAGAAAGAGAATGTTCTTGGTAGTTGTTTTTAAATTACATATATTTTTACTTTTGGCAGCAGAACTAAAAAAACAAAAAAGATCAAAGTGGAGCAGTTCTGACTGTAGTGGGGTCAGAGGCCCTGATGACCTGCCTCCCTTTGATCCATGCAGAGCATCTGTAAGTGCTTGGGTTTCATAGATATGGTTTGAAAAACTCCTCTGAGGAACACCTTGGTTTGACTGACTTTGAGGAACCAGAGCTTTGGCAAAGCTCATCTGCTGCTTTCCCTGGAAACAAATGATTCTTGATATTTTAGGATGGCTGGAAGCCTAGATGTTGGGCAAGGTGCTATAAGAAATGACACAGTATGCTGCCTGAGTCCCAGAGAGCTTCAGTGAAAATAAGACCAGGGTAGTAGGGATCCTCTCAGTCTTCTTAGGAGTACTATACTAATCTGAGTTGGGGAGAGGAGAACAGAAACAGGGCAAGCATAGCAGGTATGTCAGTTTGGGTGTTCCAAGAGGTAGGTGTAAGAAAGGATTAGACATGCTGGAATTTTATGGGGAGAAATGCTCAGGAAGGATAAAGGGGGAAGGAGCAAGAGTAGTCGGGGAGAGTGTTCAGACCTTGATGCAGCTCTAATACCTGTGCAGGGAGTGAAGCAGGAAGGATTGGGGATGAAGAAGCTCACTGCAGCACAGCTCAGAGAGTCTCAGCCTTCCTGATGGGAAGTCTCCAGGCAGAAGTTGCTTGTTAGTGGAATACTCCATTGCAGAGGACTGGATTTCACTATGCTTCTACATGCTTGGTCATCAGCTAGGAGCTGCCCTGGGGAGAGTGTGGCCTCATCAGGAGTGCAGTGATGGATCCAAAGGAGTGGTAACTGGAACTCTGTCCACTCTGTTCCCTGTAGCAAGTTCTCTTGAAGGAGATCTGAGTGGTATATCTCCCAGATTATCAACGAGGCATTTGCTGAAACCAGAAAGTGAGGGGGAGATCCAGTCATCTTTTTCCCAGACCAAGGGGATAGCCAGAGTGAACTGTTGCCTGCTTATTTCTCAGGAGCTCCGTGTCCAAGTGGTGGGATTCCATTCAGCTTGGTTGAGCATGTCATCTGAGCTTGTGAGGGCAGCCCTATGGTAAAGATCCCTCTTTATTACTGAAGTTACCCTGATGTGGCTGGTCATCCCCTCATCCCTAGCTTCCTAAACCCTTCCAATAGTTTCCAACTGCTCTTGGGATAAAGACCATACCTTTTATCCTTTTCCCCTGGTCCAGGGGTCCTGCCTACTCTTCCATCTTTTTTATACATTACATCCTTCTTCCTGTCCCTGCTCCAGCCCCATGGATTGTTTTGTCCCTTGTCTTTGCCTTATATTTCCACCACAGAGCCTTTGTCTGTGATGTTTCCTCTCTCTGGGATGCTTTTGCTTCCCTCTTGTCTCTTCTTCCTGCATTTGCCAAGGGTACCTTCCTCAGGGAGGACAAAAGTCCCCACATGGCAGCTCTCACATGCCATGTTTTTTCCCTTGTAGGCACAGCTGTACATCTTTTATGGCTGTTTATTCAATCCCTGGTTTTCCCACTAGGCTAGAAGCACCACAAGGGCAGAACCACATCTGTCTTTGCTGTTCCTTATATACCTCCATGCGTAGAACACGACATGCTCAAATCAAATGTTTTGTTTTAGTCAATAATCTATGGAAGATGAGACGACGAGAATACTTGGACAGCCAATAAGTAAAAATAAAATATACATAGAAACAAAATATAAGGCAGGGTGAGACATGCTCTCCTTGTTTGCCCAACCTCCTTGTCTCATGTTAGAACAGACTGAGCCTGGGGAGGCGGGATGAATTCTCTGTGTTCACACAGCTTGTGTGTGCCAGGGCTTGGACTCATACCTTAGTCTTTCAGCTCTGAGACCAGTGCTGCCGTTGCCAAGGGAGGCTGTGTATGGTCACATAGCATGTGATTTAGTCCAGGTGCCTGGCTTCTCGATGGGTGCTGTTCTCACTGTTGATCTGACTTTAAGTACATTTGTCATTATCCTGTTTGGCTGTTTCCTCATGGTGTATTTTATCGATCTATCTATCTATCTATTTAAAGATTTTATTTATTTATTTATTTGACAGAGAGAGAGAGAGAGACAACTTGAGAGGGAACATAGCAGGGGGGTTGGAGAGGGGGAAGCAGGCTTCCTGCTGAGCAGGGAGCCTGATGTGGAACTTGATCCCAGGACCCTGGGATCATGACCTGAGCCGAAGGCAGATGCTTAATAGCTCAGCTACCCAGGTGCTGCTAAGGTGTATTTTTAAATGGAAACTTTGAAGATTAAATGAGTTAGTGTGTGAAAGAGTGCTTTTCATAAACTCTTAAGTGTTTTTACAAAAGTGTTATCATATCATGTTTTATTACTGTTTGATAAAGGAAGCCCAAAGCCTCTGGTGACAGGCCCTGTTGCTAATTGTGTTCCATTCCATCCCCCTCTTCTCCTGTGGTTAGGATATTTTTTTGCATTTCTTCCAAGGAGCTGAAAAAGTTAAATTTTTGGAGCATCAGCTCTGTGAAAGAAAAAGGAAGAGTGACAGATAGTTGGGGCATCACTTAGACTCCCTGGACCTAGGTTCCTTCATCAGTGAAAGGAAGGGGCAGTAGTAACTGATGTCTAAAAGTTCCTTTCAGTAGGAAGCCCTGTAAACCTTCATGAATAAGAAGGAGGCTATCATCAGTTAGACTACCAAGCACAGAGGAAGAGAAGACTGGCCTCTAGCTTGAGAGATTCTTACATTCCAGAAAGAAGTTTCTGGCACTGAGGGTAGTTAAATGCTTGAAAAGGAGAAGGCAACAATATGTGTGCAGATTGCTGTTTGGAGGTCTTTACTATATAGCCTTGCTGGGACTGGGGAAAGAGACAAGGAAGTGTTTGAAGTGATTTCCACCTGACCCCTAAGGAACACTGCCTAAAATGCCGCAAGGTTACAGGGTTGACATGCCCTTTCCCCACACTCTTTCCAGTTGTGCATGCCTGTTTCCTGTTCCTGCGGCCACTCTGAGGCTTGTGTACCTGGGTCAGAGCTCTCGGGGCCTCCTACATCCTTCTGTGTTCTGAACTTGGGATCCTCCTCCCTGTTTACTACTTCCTTCTCCTCAAGGGCTTCCCTCCAGCAGCTACTCCAGATAATAAAAGCTCAGCTTGGTTCATGATAACTGCTCTTATATAAGGCTAATGTGGGGAGTTTTCTGCCGAGATGACCAATGAACGGGAAAAAAAAGGAGCAAGTTTGATTAAAAATTTTTAGAGAGCGGGATGTAAAAACTTAATTGGTTTTATTTTTGCTACCATTTTCAGCATGGATGTGTCTCCATTCCTCATTTTTAACCCTCTTGAGACTGGATAGAGATTTTCCAAGCAAGTGTAAAAGTAATTATATTTAAAGACAGATTTTTTTTTCCATGAAAAGTATCATGTTAATTGTCTTTTCTGGGGCTAACTGTCTCTTCTTTGGCCCAAGTGTGAAGAGAATGCTTTGGGCTAGTAATAATTTGCATTTGTAAGTGTTTTTCATATACAGAATCTCATTTTGTCCTCCAGATGTCCCTGTGCTTGGTGGTTGTTTTTGTTCCTGTTTCCCAGGTGAGCAAACTGAGGCCCAACATGGCAAACCTCACGGATTTAGTGCCAACCCCTCTACCAACACTGTCCCTTCCAGCCTTGTTCCACCACCTCCCACAGCCCCGCCTAGAGGCGGTAAAGCCACAAGGGCCCCTTGAACTCTAGGTGAACAGTCCCTCTGAGTTTCACGGCACAGTGGCTTGCAAAAGAAATTCTGCTGGAGATAGTGTTTCTACCAGTTAGTGGGACAATGAAAACCTTCCTGGGAGTATAGGAGGTTTAAAATGTGACTATTTCCAGAGGATGGTGGGATCACTGGAAATTTTGTGTGATATCTCATGCTGAGAATGTTTTGGTGTTTGCCTGGGGATATTGGGGACCAGAAAACCTAGGATTAAAATGAGGTCCCCTCAGATTTTGGTTTCCAGCAGAAATTGGATAAGGTGACAAATATAGAAAAAGGCGGGCCACTTTTGAGAAACTTAATCAGATAAACATAGAACATCATATAGCCAAAGTCCCTAATTATTAATCTCAAAGGCTAACCACTACAGGACACAATGGAAGGCACCCCAATTCAAGTGGGAAGCCTTGGGTTTGATCTTAGCTTCTTCTTAGCTGTGTGACCTTAGACAAGTTACTCAGCCTTGAAGTCTCAATTTCCCCATCCCTAAAGTGCAGGTAATATTACATCAGTGGATATCTGCAAGGATAAAATGAAAACAGTGCTTGATATCCAGTAAGCTTTCATAAAATGTTAGTTGATCCTGGAGTCTGAATCTAAGGAGATTGGACTCTTTCCTACTGGCAACCAACAAAGAAGCCTTTGGAGTTTCTTTAGAAGCAGGAAAGTGATATGTTTAAATGTGAATTTTAGAAAGTTAATTCTGTCTTGGAAGCAGTGTATAAGGAAGGTTGGAAGTAGGAAGAAGTTGCAAGTATAAAATCATTTGAAATCATACAAGTCAAAGAGATGTGCTTGAACTGAGTAGGGTGGGAAGGGAAGGAGGGGAGAGGGATGTAGAAAGAGGAGAGAGAAGGAGATAGGGGGTGTTGAGATGACATAGGGACACATGAATACTGGTTGATTGTGGGGTAGTGAGAGAGAGGTGAGGGATAGTGGATAATGCCCAGGTTCCTTTGGGCCTCCCAAATGGATGATGATTATTAGGGAAGATAACAAATCAGAAGGAATAGATAAGGAAGGGTGTAAACAAGGAAAATAATAAATAGGTTTTAGTCAAGGTATGTCTGAGTTGCCTGGGGATCATCAAGGACCAGGAATGGGTAGGTGGTGAAGGGATTTGGGGACAGAGCTCCAGGGGACACTGACATCCAAAGGATGGGGTGGGGAGAAGGCAACTGAGAAGTAGAAAGTTACTTTCACAGGCAGAGTGATTTTCAAGGAGGCAGGAGATTCACAGAAGGGGTCAATAGTGCCAAAAGCAACCAACAGATGGGTCTTGAAGGGTGGCGCCTGAGAAGAGGCTCTGGTTTGGGTATTTCCAAAGCCACTGGTAACCCTGGGAAGAGCTCTTGACTTGAAGGTGTGTTGGCGACAGAAGCCAGATATAGAAGATGAGGATAGAAAGGGAGAAGTGGAGATTATATGTCTTGCTGAAGAGAAGAATTATGGAATATCCCAGAGGTGAGGGAAGAAGGAAGGTTTGTTTCATTTTAAGGTTCCAAGCCCATGGCTGAGCAGTTGGTCAGGTGGGAAAGAGGTGAGTAGAGGGGCTATGGAGGACAGTTCAGTGAGGTAGTGATAAAACAAGGTCCTGGGGAGGTGAGAGCTTGGAGATAGAGAATGGGAGAGTCAGTCTGGAAGGGACCATTTTTTACTGAGAAGGAAATAGTGGGATAAGCAGTTGGGAGAAAAGTGAGGAGCGGAAGGGGAGAGACATGCAGGCCTGTACATCCACAGGCTTGACTTTCCCCAGTGAAATGGAAGCCCCTGTAGCATGTACTGAATGAAGAAGGGGGAAAGGGTTTGGAAGAACTGAAGAAGAGAGCAGACTGAGAAAAAGTACAGGGGTTACTGAGCCACCAAATCGAGAGGGACAGAATTATAGTTGCACTCACTGGCACAATAGGCTGTTGGTTTCTGGTACTGATCAGTCACTCAGGAGGAAGGGGGTGGGTGCTTAAATGTCCTCCATGGCGGAGGACTGTCAGGGGGTGTTGGGAGTCTATGGTGTGAAGGAATGGTTGGCCATGAAGCCCTGTCTAGGTCAGGAGTTAAGGGGGTGAGGAAGGGGTGATTCATGGAGAGAGTAAAGAGTTGGAAGTGCTGTGGATTGATAAGGTTAAAGGAGATAATAATTAGGAAGAGATGGGAAGCAGGAATAAGGTTTTTCTGAGATAAGTGGTGGAGAAGTAGTTGTGAGTGAGGTCAGAGTTCTGGTGGGTATGAAGGGAATGAAGATGATGAGAAGGTTACTAAAACAGAAGAAACCACGAGGCTGTGAAACTAGAGCAACTGTACACATGAACATTGTACACAGTGGTTGGAGTCAAGGAGCAGAAGGGGACAGTTAGCTAGGAGTTAAACGTATCAGTGAATGTGACAGAGTAATCTTGGGGTGACGTACTGGTCAGTTATTACTGTATAAAAGATAACCACAAAAAGTTATTGGTGGCATGGAATAGTAAGCACTGATTCAATTTCTATACCAGGAGATGGTTGATTTAGGCCAGACCTACCTGGGTAATTCATTGATCTTCAATCTGTAGGCATTTGGCTAATCTAGGTTGGTCATGCTTGGGGTGGCTGGCTGGAATGGCTCTGGTCATTCACCTCTTGGGACTGCAGGTAGTCCAAGTTGTTTTCATCAGGATATCAGAGGTACAAAGGAGCAAGTACTTTTTAAACCTTCAGTTATGTCACGCCTGCTAATTTTTCTTTGGCCAAAGTGGAGGGGCGGGGAAGTACTCCACCTTTGGAGATAGAAGGGATGATGAGTGAACTTTTTTGCACAATAACATAATTGGCCACAAGTGGTAGATCAACATTGAGTATGGAAAGAGGATGGGTTGCAAATGCCATAGGACCCTTGAATGGCAAAAGTAGGAGGAAAAGATGCTGTCTGCTTTGCTCCCATCCTGAGATACAAGTGGCTCTAACTGAGAATGTTTGGCAAAGAAATCATTTGATTAGAGAAGATACAGAATTTTGTATTGTGAGGAGTCAAACATGAACAGCAGGAATTCCAGAGACCACAGAGGAAAGGGTTCAAAAGAGGCATCAGGAGGCAGCTGGCTACCGGAGTCAGAGAGCACTTGCCTGAACAATCCTAGACTTAGGAATAAAAGTGGCAGAGGGCACGCACGCACACACACACACACACACACACACACACACACACACAGCTGCTAGAAGAGCTTGGGCTGACCCAAGGTAAACTCTCTGGGAGACTTATTATTTTGGGAAGGTGTTGTAAAGACCAGCCCCCACATTGCCTTGAATGGGGTTCTGCGTGCTAGATCTTTCTGACTAACTGAGGAGGGCAGATGCTTCCCGGGGAGGAGATGTTTCTAGGGAGAGGCGGTCACAGCTCCATACTATACTTGGGAATTCACAATTGCTTTTACTCTGACAGGGTGTTGGGAACTTTTTTTTTTTTTTTTTTTTTTTGGTACTACAAATAAAGAAGCAAGAGGGTGGGTGTGGGAAGGAAACTATTTTAATGGCGATCCAGTAATAGCAATAACATCCATCCTTGGAAAGAGACACCAGGAGAAAGATGGATGGGCGGGCAACAGCTCAAACCTATACTTTCTCTCTCTACAGAGCCTCTTAATAATTTTGAGTGTTCTTGACCTTCCCTCCCCAACTAGGCTGTAAGCTTGCTGAAGGTAAAGGCTGAGCCTGTTTTATTCTTAGTTCTATCCCCATGGTGACCGTGTACACAGAACATAATAGGTGCACAATAAACATTTTTGAGTGGACAAATGATGGGTGGTAAGAAACTTAAAAGCTTGTATATCTGTCTCCACTTAAAAGAACTCCAAACTTTGTTTTTTGTCATATAGCCCACAAATATTCAGGGATCTCTTGACTATCATGTGGGTGACCAGGTTCTGGGCATTCATAGAGAGCGAGACATGGTTCTTGCTAGATGGTCGTTTACCTTCACTTGTAGCCTGGGGAACAGTAGCTAACAATGCAGAGCTGTATGGAAATGGCTCAAGCCTCAGTCTGTCTTGTCTGCAAAAGAAGGAGGCTTACCCAGATGCATTTAGGTTTCTTTTCTACAAGGCTTCTTGGAGCCTCAATATTCTGTTGTTCATTGCCAGTCTCTAAAATCAGAAAAATATTTGATGTTGAGTCAGTTTGGGCTTCTATAACAGATATACCATAGAGTAGGTGTCTTAAACAACAAATATTTATTTTTCACAGTTCCACAGGCTGAGAAGTGTAAGATCAGGGTGCTAGCAGATCTGGTTTCTGGTGAGGACCCACTTCCTGGTTTGTAGATGACTGTTTTCTTGTATCCAAACATGGTGGAAAGCTGAGAGAGGAAGAAGCAAGATCTTTGATGTCAGCCCTTATAAGGGCCCTCTTTCCGTTCATAAGGGCTTCACCTTCAGGTCCTACTGAACTCCCAGAGGCCCCATGTCTTAATATCATCACACTGGGGACCAGGCTTCCACATATGCATTTTGCTATCAACAAACATTGTATGAATAGCAATGTTTCTGAAACATATTTACCATGGAGACCTTTTCTTTCTTTTCGTTTTTGTTTTTAGAGCATCTCATGGGACTGGTTTTCTGAGGAACATACTGGAGGAAGTATGGGTTTAGGCTAGTTCTAGTGGACTAATTCTTAGAGTTTCTTCTGAAGGTCATCCCTATCCCAACTTCATGGACGCAATTGCACCAGACTTACTGTTTTTTTGTTTCATTTTTTTTTTTCTCCCCTCTACTCGGGAAGTGCTTTTTAGAACACCCAAAGGGTTCAGACATCTGGTTATTCTTTGTCCTGATGATGTTGGAAGTGGATGTTAAGGTTTCAGGATTGGTTCATACCTACTAAGCTTCTATTTTGGTCCATTCTTCCAAGAGCAGCTGAACACCCTGCACCCCAGGGAGGATTTGAGGCATCTAGAATGACTTTCTCTCTGGAGGTTTGGGGACAAAGAGACTGGGCTATGTAAGGGTGTGTGGCCAGAGGCTGAGAGGTCTGGACAAGTCAACTTAGACTAGAATCAAGAATTCCACAAATCAGGCAGTTCTGAGTTATGGCACTGAATCCAGAATGAAAGCTCCATTTTTTTTTTTTTTTTTTTTATTATCTACTTGGATAGGATGTGGTCTCAGATGTGAGATCAGTGTGACTATTCAGGTGTATGAGGAATGGCCATGTAAGGTTACGACTTGGTATAAGGATCAAGTTCAGGTCCTTCTCATATCTCTTCTGGATAATAGCAATGGTCTGCTAATTGGTCTCTCTGCTTCAAAACCAGTTCCCTTACTACTTGAAACATGGTGGCTCCCTAAAACCACGTTCGTTTCATACCCAGGACCTTTACAACTCTGCTCCCAATAGGACTTTTTAACTTAATGTTTTCTTCCACTCTTCCCTCCTATCCACCCTACATTCCAGTCAGATAAAACTTCTTTTTTTTTAATTTTATTTTTATTATTTATTTAAGAGACAGAGAGAGAGCACTGGCAGGGGGTGGGGGCAGAGGGAGAGGGAGAAGCAGACCTTCCCCCTGAGCAGAGAGGCCGACACAGGGCTCAATCCTGGGATCCTGAGATCATGACCTGAGCCAAAGGCAGATGCTTAACTGACTCAGCCACCCAGGTGCCCTCAGATAGGACTTCTTTTTGCTTCTTAAATACTCCTTGATCTTTCATATTTCCCTTCCATTGTTAATGCCTTCCTTTTGCTGGTATACCTCCCCTGTGGTTTGGTCTAGCAAAACCCCTTATGCTTTGAAGCACCATTCAAAAGCCTTCTTGTATCTCTTGGTCAGTCATGGGTGCATCTTTTGTGCTCATATAATGCTTGTACATACCTTTATTAAAGTGCCCCTCACCTCCTCTTGTGATTGTTGCTCACGTATCTGTCTCCCCTCACGCTCTAAGCTTTGGCTGGGATCTCTGGGGCTTTGCTACCTTACATGTTGGTTGGTGAGTAGCAGGTATTTATTGGATGTTTGTTGAATCAATAAATGAATGAGTGTGAGTTGTATTGAATATAATAAATATTGTGACCTCTCAGCATCCTCTGGCTACCCTGTCTTAGGCACTCACCTTTGGAACATATGAAAATACTTCCCTGGTTTGGAATAACAAAATCCCACCCTGGCTTAGCATAGGGATGGAGTTAGAAGGTATTTTTAAAACGAGATGTCGTTTTGGTACCTTTCAAGTATAGCATATTTTTAAAAGCTAAGGTATAAATAGATACTAATAAGTAAAGTGGGAAAATTAGTGCAAAATTACAGGTTGTATTAGTCCTGATTGTATAATAATGTATCATAAACAAAAGACCACAAACATTCCAGGATTATTAATAGAGCCCTGAAGTTGAAGCCATGGTGGTAGAATTGTTGATTTTTTTAAAAATTTTTAAAAAATTTAACATATGTTTACTGTTAAGTAAAACCTAGAACTTTGTAGAGAAAGATGTAACTGGAACTTTCAGTTTGGAACTGGGGATGTGGAACTGCATTTGAATGATTGCAAGTTCTAGATTAGCTGCCCTAGATGGAGAGGTTTGTCATTATGTAAGAACTCACTGTTAGAGGACAGAGTCTGGCATAGGTGAGTCCATTGTGTACCATCTGCCTGTGTTTAGTTACTGCAGGATGAGCCCAAAGTGTTCATTCTACATGCCCATTGTATTGGTGGGTGGGTAGTACATGCCTGGACTGGTTGGTTGAGGAGGATCTGAGGTTCCATCTGACTGAATAACAGGGTTCTGTGATTGGCTAGTGAATGGACTGTGGATATATGAAGGGAGGATTCATGTATTTACCTTCCTTACCTAAAAGATCCCCAGATAATGAGACTGATGTATTGCGCCAAATACAAAAACGCTAATTCAATTTAGGGTGCTTAGAGCAGCGTTATTTACAATAGCCAAATTAGGAAAGTTCTCCTTTTTAAAGGAGAACACTTTATAAAGGTTCAGAGTGATTAAGTAATTGCCCTAGGTTACGTAGCTCCACTATGGTGGATCTAGGATAAGAATCCTGTTCTGTCTGACTCCAGAGTCTGGCTCTTAACCAAATTCTAGACCACCAGAACCTGGGGGGCAAGGATGCCCCAGAAATTTACTGGAGAGAGGCTTAAGACAAAAGATGAACAGCCCTATTTCATGCGGGGAGAGAGGGGGTAAACTCAAGGACTGTGTTCCTTGCATGAATATTTACTGATGGTTGGATCTCTGTTATGCCGAAGTTATGAGACTCAGTCCCAAGTAGTATGAATAAAAAGTTTAAGAAGGGCTTATATACATGACAGTTCTGTTGTGGCTTCTTGAGGGAAAAGTTTTAGGAGATTTTAGGGATATTTTCTTACATGTTGAAGCTGGTGCAGTACCGATATTTTGAAACTGTGCTTTCTAGGACTTTAGAATTTTTTATGAAAACATCTTGAGGACCATTGTTCAAGCCAAGGTGGAGTCCTGGAGGCAAGATTTCACCTTGTTCTTCTACAGAGCAGCTCTGCTTCTAACTGTCATATTTTGGGGTTTCGTATACTGTTTCTTCCTTCCTCCCTCTCTCCCTTCTTCTCCCTCCCTCCCTCCTTTCCTTTCTCCCTCTCTTCCTCCCTCCCTTTCTTCCTTCCTTCCTTCCAGAAGAAATAAGGGATTTGGTGGCCGAAGTTAGGAAAGTCACTGTTCTCATGGAAGTATCTCTGGTCAAAAGTTCCCAGTACGTGAGCCCTAGTGCCATTTCTGCCACTGCCCAATTGTATGAACTTAGCATCTTGCTTGACTGTCCCTGGAGTCCTTCCTTCCTCACCTACGGAATGAGAGATTTGAACCAGGTATCTCTGATCATCTCCAGCTATGATATTCTTTTTCTCTGGGTGGGCGTGTGAGTGGTTGTATTTGTTACACTGCCAGGATAGAGATCTAGAGCCAGTCTGCCAATTGTCTGACCCACGAATTTCTCCTTTGAATTCTCCAAACTTCCACCTGCTTCCTCCCCTTAGTCTAGTCAACAAACATTCATCTATAGCTTACTCAGTGCCAGGCACCATACCCACCTTCAAAGCTCCTGAGCTGTTAATGCTTTCCCTGTTCAGGGAGAGTCCTAAGACTATCCCCTTCCCGTGTTTTCTCCTACCGCCCCAAGCCTTCCTTTCTTCTCTTTCTGCCTCATGTGTTTCTGCCTCTCTGCAGGACAGAATATGAGTGTTGGAACAATTTATACCCTGTAGAAGTGGGGGCAGTGGTCAGCGGGAATCTGGGGGTGTTGCAACAGGTGGGCTCATTGAGTCACAGTGTACTGTCTGGCCATCAATGGGGTTTAGAGCCCTGTCCTTTGGCTGCCTCTCTCTCTCAGGTGGTGACTTCTTGAGTAAAGGTAGGAGCTAAGGGCTGGTTGTTTGGTGATGGTAACTGCATCTCCTCTTCTCAGTTCCTTGGAACAGGTAGGATGGAAAGATGTGGAGGGACAGTTCTCCCAGAAAGTGCAGAATGGGAGAAGACTGAAGAGTACTAACCAGTACCCCAAAGCTATTTTATTTTTTTATTATTCCCCCTAATTTAAACCCATCTAAACCTAGTTTAGATAGAGAAGGCACTAGAGTGGAGGTCTGGGGTGCGGAGAAGGAATACAACATGCGAGGGGTTGGGAAAGGGCATTCTGGGCAGTGGGAATAGCAAAAACAAAAGCTCTGAGATTGAATTGTGTGTCTAGGGCCCAGTGAGAAGTAGTGGATGAGTTTGGAGACATAGCTGGGGGGAAGACCAAGTAGGGACTTGTGGAAGACAGGGAGGACTTATCTTTTTAAATTTTTTTTATTTGGGTGTAACTGACACATGATACTACATTATGTTACAAATGTTTTACACATTTCAGGTGTACAACATAGTGATTCGACAAGTTTAAACATTATGCTATGCTCACCACAAGTGTAGTCCCCATCTGTCACCACACAACACTGTTACAATATCATTGACTGTATTGACAGGGAGGACTTTGGATTTCATTCAGAGTATGTAGACAAATCATTGGAGACTTTTGAATGAGGAAGCGATGACTTCTATTTTAAAGGTCACTCTGACTGCTGTGCAGAAGATATCCTGTAAGAGGCAAGGACAAGCAGGGACACTGTGTAGGAGGCTGGTACTAGGAGAGAAGCACATACTGGTAGAGCTGAATTGATCAATGTAGCCTATGAGATCTCAGGTCACAGGGCCAAGCCTGGAGTTTTCTGCCAAAGAACCAGGGAACCCTGGGGAACCAAAGGGTGGAGAAGGGGATGTGGTAAACTAGATGGGGCAATGGCATGGACTTGTAGCCAGACCTAGATCTGCCCCTTATGAACTTATGAAATTATTTAATCTCTTGGAGATCTTTGTTCACTCATCTATAAAGCAGGGATAATAACAGGTGCACTTCTTCAGTTTCTGCAGCAATTAAGTGATTTCAGGTATAACATACTTGGAGTATGCCTTGCACAGTGTAAGAGTGACAGGAGTTCTGCTGGGATAAGATGAATGTGCAGCCGGGACTGTGGAACAACCTTTCCAGTGGGTTTCCAAAATCACGGGGGCACCCAGTGGCCATTGTCCTTGGTCCTGAACACACCAATCAGCTCTCCTCCCTTCCCAGAGGCTGCCCTTAGCTTGCCCCAGACTTCCAGGCTTGGCCCTCACCCACATTATGACCCTTACTAGAGATGACATTCCTGGGCACTGTCCCTACTTCCTGCGCTCCCGTTTCCCATCCTCAGCTGTTGTGTGAGACTGGAAGAAGCCTGCTCTGTACGTCTGGGGTGAAGCCCACAGATGGGGCTGTGCTCCACATTTGCCCCATGGTGAAGCTGGGGGCTGTCTGGTCTGAACAGCTCTAGTCTGTCCGGAGCCTCTGCACATCCCCCTGCCAGCTCTGGCACTACTCGCTTTGTTAATGGAGAATTTGTCAAGTAATGGGAATAATTAGCACAGTGGGGGCCTTACTGTGCCCTGGAAAGAGAAAAGAGAGAGTCATCCCAGCAGCCCCAGACATGATTGCTGGGCAGGCTTATTTTCTCTTGTCTGCATCTCTCTCCCCATCTCTTGCATGTGTTTGATTTTTTCCCCTTTGTATAGAGAGAGTTGGCTAGGAGAAAAGACCGGTAAATTGCGCTCTTGCTGGGCTGGTGCTGTGAAAGCTGGATAAGATTGTCTTCTTGGACTGAATAATTTCCCTCTTCCCCTACCTCCTTTAGGGGGGCAGATCGGCTAAACATCTAGTTGATTTCCCCCTCCCTTTCTCCTCCTCTATTCCTCCCCACCTCCAACCCTCCCCTCCCTCCTTTTCCCTGTCCCCTCCTGTAAAGAACTCACTGACTCTCAATTGAATCCTTTTTAATGGTCCCAAGGGGCGGGGATCTTGAAGGGTGATTATCTCCATTATAAATTATTAACTCTCCCCGCAGCCAGATGGCTTCCCAACCCGTGGCTTAGAATTCTGGGCTGGGGAGGCCTGCTGGCTGGGAGATGGGAGGAGTCTGAATTGTGAATGACCACAGCTTCTTGGGTTCCTGGCTGCACCAGAGATGCTGGGGAAGCTAAGCTGTTGGCATCTTGCAAGGCCCGAATCCTGCAATGTGTGGGCAAGAGATTATTGTTGTATTTTGCCTACGAGACAACTCAGAGGTCCCCTGGGGATGGAGTAGAGGTGGTAGACAGGGGAGAGATTAAAGTCATGGGTTGCTTTTGCTATGAACCTCAGAGACTTGTCAAGGCATGGCAAGAAGGTATGATTATTACCTTACACTCTGCAGTCCTTTACCTCCTCTGATGTTCACAACATCCTGGAAGGTGTTTATTGTTCTGATATACAAGAGAAGAACTAAAATGGGATGGATAATACTTTTGCATAAGGTCATTTGGCCAATAGTTATTGGAAAGACAGAGCCTGGTTCTGACCCCCCAGTCCAATGGTCTCCCTATCCCCTGCAACCCACCCTGCACCAGACTTCTCCTTCCCAGTTGCCTATGCTCTACTTATCCTTCAAGTTTCCATTAAATTCCCCTTCTCTGAGAAGTCTTCACTGACTTCAGCAGGCCGGTTTCCTCCTCTTCTTCTAGACTCTATTGTACTACATGCACACCTATCAAGCCCTAGACATACAACTCCAAAGGCTGTCTAGCCTCTTCTGGAGTATCTCCAATGATATGGAAGCCCACGTCATCTTGAGGTGGTCTGTGTGTAAAATAAAGACTGAGATACTCTTCCCCAACTTTATTCACTAGGCAGAATCCTCTCTTTGAGGGCCACAGAGAACCTGTGGGATCTCTCTTTTAATGTAGGAATGCTTCAGACCCCTGAAGGTGCTGCTTATGCTACTGCTAGGTTGCCCCCATAAGCCCAAACACCCTGGTACCTCCAAAGGTTTCCCGTTTCAAGAGACTCAGGTATGACTCTTAACATTATCTCTGTCGTTGGGAGGGATTCTAAAAGCTGTCCTTCTACCACCCAGCCTGTTCTGTCTGAGCAGGCCAGGTGAGAGGTACCAACATCAGCCATGCTGCTAGGTTGAAGTCTGAATGTCAAGGACCATGGGAATAGCAGCAGCAGCAGTGGTGGCTGACGTATACTGGGTACTGACCCATGCTGAGCACTGTTCTAAGGGCTTTACCTTCCAGTGGGGCCTTATTCTGGCAACTCATTATGATCATTGACATTTTACAGATGAGGCAACTGAGGCACATAGACTGCAGGTGACTTGCTCAGGGTCACACAGGCAGCAACAGTGAGTCTGGGATTTGAACCCAGGAAGTCTGGCTCCAGAGCTCCTGCTTTTGACTTTTGTGAAAGGGGCGTTTACCCAAGCACCAGTGTTCTATTTGGACCCTAGGGACGGACTATTGCCATTCTGAGACCATACTCAATAGAACCTGCCCCTCTGCTTTGATCTACCTCCTTTTATGATCTAGGTTCATGTCTTTCCTTTCTACTAGCATGGAAGTGTCTTGCAGGGTTTGAGTTATTTATTTTTTAAAAAATTCTTTCTCTCTATACCATGGGTGCTCTATGACTTAAAAAAAAAAAAGTGAACAAAAAGACTTCCCTTCGGTTTGCTATCTACCAGCTTACCTACATCTCTCTCAAAGAGTGGGGTTGAGAATAAAAATCTCATGATCAAATTGACACAAATGATCATCTCCCTTTTCCTCTAGGTTACATTTTAATTCATGTGTTCCAAAATTGTGTTTGTTTATCCGGCAGTCACAGAGCCCAGGCACTCTCTTGCCTCATCCTGTCTATTTGATTCCTCAGTTCTAGTTCACAGTTACAAATTATACCTTCCATGTTTATGGGTGGTTTACTTTGGAGGATCGGGCTGCATAGCTTTACATTTATCTCCATCAAAGTCCATCCTGCCAGACGTAGGCTATTGAAGCCCACGTGACTTCTTGAGATCCTGCAGCATCGTCTGGGATGCTCACTGTCCGTGTCAGGTCACCCCCAAACATGACCGGTCCCACCCAAACTCTTAATGAATGTGAGCAATGGGGCAAGGCCTGACCTCACACCAGAAGCTGCTCACCCTCTCTGAAAGCTGTTATTCTGCCAGTGACACATCTTTTTTGTTCTGTCCACCTTCCAGTCCTCCTAGCATGAGAAACTTCTTGAAAAGATTGGCCGAAGTCCATATGTATTGTAACACCTGCATGTCTTTACTATAATAGATCAGTATTCTTGACAGAAAAGGAATTTAGGTTAGTCTGACATGACTACTTCTTAGTTTTTATGGAAAATTGAGTTTTTTCAAAAAGGTATTATAGCTCAAGGCTTTAAAAAATTCTCTTCTCTCCACATCCCTGTCCATCTTTCAGCACAATATAAGGTTTTAACCCCCTTCTCCAGAGCCCCATTTGATAGACTGGAGTTGAGGTCTTCGAGGCTTTCCTTATCTCCCTTCCCTTTCCAGGAGGGGTGGGGCCTGCACACAGAGGGTGGGGTAAGCTTGGTGGCCAAGGCACCTTTAAGACTAGACGCAGCTCCCCACATTTCAGGGGAAGAAGAGAGAAGAGGCCGGGTGGTATTCTTGGACATGAAGAAATCGTGAAACAGGGAGCTGAGGTACAGCACGGACTGGGAGGAGAGAAGGACAGTGGATTCACTGTTGGAAGACCTGGTGGATGTTTGCCCATAGTTTCCCAGGAAAAGGATTGGCTTTGACTTGGAGAATAATATATATATTATTATATCTATCTATCTATATCTATCTATCTATCTATCTATCTATCTATCTATAGAAAAGTACGTACATTATGCTCAAACAGTGTGTTTTTACAAACTGAACCCAACGTGCAACATCACCCAGATCCAGAAATAGAACTCCTTTACCCCTTTGCCTTCTTCTAGTCAGCAACTTCCCCAAGAGTAACCACTATTCTGGCATTTAACAGCATCGAGTAATTTTGCCTCTTTTTGTACCTTATATGAATGGAACACATTCAGTGTGTCCCCTGCTGTGAGATTCAGCCATACTGCGGTCTGGAGATGAAGACCAGTCATTCTCACTGCCCTCCAGCATTTTGCATGACTAGACTACAATGGATTTATCCATTCTGCTGCAGATGGGCATTTGGTTATTTTCTAGATTTTGGCTACTGTGAATAGCATTGTTATAAACACTGTCATGCATGTCTTTGGTTGGGCATATGTAAGCATCTCTGTTGGTGTATACGTAGGAAGGGAGTTGTAGAGTCATGGGTTAAAAATACTCAGTTTTAGTAGCTCCCATTGCACAATTTTCCAGATGTAGTTGTACCTCTATACTTTTTAAAATTTAATAAAATTCAAAACTACCCTATGAGATAGGTATTATCATTCCATTTTTTTGGATGAACAAACAGAGGCACAGAGAGCTGCCCCAGGCTGAATAGTTGTAATAATGAGTCTGGGTTTAAATCTAGGTCTGCCTGATGGCAGGGCCCATGCTGTACATCATTACCCTAAACTGCTTTCATGTCTTGGAGGGAAGTCATGCCTTCCCCTCCCTCACTGCCTGCTCTAGAGTCTTTACTCTAGAGAGGACCGAGCATGTGAAGGCTGCCCTAATTGTGTAGTATCGGGGGGGCACATTTTAGTTGACTTAGTGAATCTCTCAGGCTTTTGTACAGGAACAAACCTGCATTCTCCTTCCACCTCCCCACAAAAACCTAGGGTAGGGCATGCCTGCCTTCTATGCCTTCACCCAAAGACATGGATTAGTGGGAGTGTGGACACTGGTGGTGGGGATGAGCCATCTGACATGTGTCTCTGGTCCCAGGAAGTCCCGATGGGTATGGGTGGCCATATGGAATGAAAGCTCCTGTCAATATGTCAATGACCGTGTGCTTGAAGGTCTACTGACCCAATTCAAACTAGCTCAAAAAAAAAAAATGTGGTTCTTATAACAGAAATCCCAGGATCTATTGGACATTGGGCTTCAGGTCTGTTTGCATCTAGGTGCTAAATTATCACTAGAAGTCTGTCGTTGGCCATCTCTTGGCTCTGTTTTTCCCTTTGTTGTCTTTATTCCTAGATGAGGTCATTTTGGTTTCTGTCATCAACTCTGGGCTTCATTCTAATAGTCTGACATCATGATGAGAAGAAGGGACCTTTCTCTTAATAATTCCAGCAAAAGTCCCAGGGTTTACTCTAATTTGACTCCGTTTGGGTGACAAGCTGATCCCTCAACTAATCACCATGGCAGGAGATTGGAATGTTCTAATTGGCTACATTGGGTTGCAGGATCTGAGATTGGGATAGAGCCCACCTGAATGACCAGGACTGGGGCTGGTGGTGAAAAATCATTTTAGCTTCAAAGTGAAGTGAGGAGTGTGGTAAAGTGGGAAGCAAGGAGAACCAACTGAGACCTGTTAGATGGATTTTCTGGTTCTGGTGAAGGGAATAAGAGGGAAGCTAATGAGAATTTCTAACGGGAAAAATGGCAAGCCCAATCTAGGGACCATGATATACCAGCAAGTGGCTGGGCATGGGGACAGTCATCATCATGCCTTCATACACCCCTCCTGGTTCTAGACACAGGCTCCTCTTTCTCCTGAGCCTGTCTCCAGGGAGTGGAGGAACTGGATCCCTCCAGGTGGAAGGACAAATGGCAGCCCTTCCAAACAAGGCCTATGGCAAATAGCCCGTGTGTCAGAATCATGAGAGGGCCCCCCCTGCCTCCTAAGCAGCCGGATTGTGAGACATTTGCAAAGATGTTAACCCCACATAAAAAGTGTGCCATTTGATAATTATGTAAATTAGCTGGCAATTAGATAATGTCACTCACTTTCCTGCGAGATTCCCACATAACAGATGAGCGTCTGCGCTTCTGCACAAGTCCAGGCCTTCCGTGAAGGCTCCGGGGCAAACTGCCCGCATACCTACAGCTGCCTGGGCCAGCCTATGGCTCAAGAGAGGGGGGAAGCTGGCTGACTGGGTGGAGAGGGCTGTCTGCTCCCATTTTCCCACTTCTTGAGCCTTGTGTAGCTCTTCTAGAAGGCTAGAGAAGGCTGAAGAACATATGCTGGGGCAGTCAGCTTGAAGCCTGTGCTGGTCATTGTAAGGTCATCTTTAGCTTTTGGCTGTATTGGCGTTTCTCAGAGGCCATGGGAATGTCCACAGTCCAAGAAAGCAATGGAAGGGCAGACCATAGGGTGTCAAGCCTAGATAAACCCAATTCTGATGTTACCAGTCCTGAAATCAGATTCTGCCTGGCACCTGTGGGAAAGAAAACTTGGTTTTCCTCAGCCAGCCTTTTCGATCCCTGTCGATGCAGGCAGGAGAACTTGGTATCTCCACTGCTGGTCTGGGCTAGAGGGAAAGAGTGTGACTCTGATGTGAGAGACTCCGCAGGCAGGATGGAGCCGTCCCCCCAGAACAGGCTGGGAAAATTCCCATGATCCTCCTTGGAGGGCAGTGTTCCTGGGATGCTTAGTTCTTCATTCATAGGTTTCCTCTGCTCACTAGGCACGTGCTGTTTTGCCTTTTGAAGTCATGTGAGGTTGGCACCCATATGGCTCAAGACGGTAGTCATTGCGTACAGTGGGGTGGTGTGGAGGCCACTGCATGGAACAGAAGTCAGAAGTCAGAGGATCCATGGGGATGTTCTTCTGCTTCTGTTTTCACTTTTCATTCTTTACACATGTTTCCTGAGCTCCCACTCCATGCTAAGGCCCTGTGGCAGGAGCTGTGGTGAAGCATACCTTGCCCACAGGGAGCTCTCTGTCAAGCTTCTAGAGCCGAGGCTCTTCACCACTGTGCTTTGTGTTTCTGAAGCACACCTGACCTCACTATTTTTTGATGGCCTTGAGGCCAAGGATGGTTTCTTATTCTGGTTTAAAAGAGCAGTGTCTGGAATGAATCAGAGCTCAATAAACCTATTGAGCTGAACTAGTCATTTAATTTATGCAGACAAATAAGTGACTTTCAGAGGCTCAGAGGTAAGTTGGTAGATAGTATAGACCAGTCTGGAAGTTTCAAGCGTTTCCCATGTGCCTGCTCATCCATAATATAGAGACCTTCCATCTTTGTGTCCTTTCTTCCCACAGAGGACCCCATTGGCTCTAGCCATCTGAGCCTGGGCCTTGCCTGTCTTCACACATACCACCCTGCGCCGGTCGCAAGGCCTTTGTGCTGTTTCTTCTGGAACATTCTTCCCATGGCTAATTCCCTCACCCTCTTTCAAGATTTACCTTAAATCTCACTGTCTCAAAGAGTCCGATTTGAGGTATTTGACTATTTCCATGGTGTAAATACTCCTAGCCCAACTCCCAACTCCTAGTTGATTTCATTCTACCAAAGTGACCTTAACCACACATTTCTGAAGTTTTAACAGTTGGCTCTGACAGAGCCCACATGTTTGGGCACCGCCACACTGCTGTGTCTGTGTTCCAAGGACGCAGCTTTGGCACTATGGGAGGTACGCATGCCACACTTTGGGAAACACTACTTGGATAAAACCTTTTCTAGAAGAAAGGCTTTCCTTACGCTGGATTTAATCAACCTCTTACTGATTTGATTTGTTTGTTCAGTGGGAATAGGTGTTTGTTCCTGTTAAGGAACATTTTCCTTTTCAAAGCCGGGAAGGTTTGCTAACATGGTCATCAGAAAAATAGTGGACAGTAGTGGTCTAATAGAAACTATGGTGAATTATTAAATGTGTCAATTAATAAGCAGCTATTTGCACAGCTCTCAGAAATTATACTCCTTGCTCTTATGTGAACAAAGAAGTCTCTGCTTGGCTGGGTGGGCCAGAGTCTGCTAGAGTCAACATTTGATCACCCAATTGACTTTGACTGGGCGTTGGTGCATTTCCAACCAGTATAAAATATATGTAATATGTTCTAGGTTCTAGCTATTCCTCATTGGTTGGTCATTCTGCAGTTTTTGTAGTTGTTAAAAAAGTACTTGTGGTTTTATGTCCTGCCCCTCCCCCACAGACATCCACGCCCTCCCTCGTGCGCAGACACACAAGGACTCTTCTTCCCATCCCTTTCAATCCGGAAAAAAGAAAGTAAAGAATGTAATATTTACTGATCACCTACCATGTATATAGTCTCACGCTAGGATCTTCCCATACCTGATCTCATTGTAACATCTCTCCAACCTTAGAAAGACACTTCTTTCCTCTGCTTTACCGAGGAGGGAATAGAAGCTCAAATACATTAAGAAGTTGGCTCAGAAGTTCCATATAAAAGATCTGGGATTTAGGCATAGCTTTTCTTTAAGTCTCGAAACATAGTTGTTTTTTTTCCTGTAAAAACTTTTCACCAACATGTTTTAAGAGATGAGAGTTGTTTTGCTCATTACTCACTTTCTAATTTATTTCTGCTGATTTTTATAAATATTTCTTTCAAAAACTTAAAGGTGGAAATCTGTCTTAGGCCGCCTACACCCAGACATTGGATTGTCAAATTGAAAAAGAAAAATCTAAAAAGAAATCAATGTCATTTCGTGCCTTTTAACCGGTAAATAGTTAAAATTATGTGTCTGTGCTCGAGTGTATAAAGTGTTAGCACCTACCTTAAAAATAAATTTTAGCTATGTGACCCTCTGATATGGATACTGTAAAAATGTGCTGATATGGCTTTGGGAGTTTTATACTATTTTTGCATATGGAAAAACCACATGCATCGTTAGGCACTGAGCTCAGGGTCCTGCTACAGCTCTGCGAGAACCTGAGCCTTCTCTCCTATTTTAAGCACCAAGTACTAGGGCAATCACTAGAGTAGCCTGGCTCCTAGTCGGCAGTTCATCAATATTTGTGAAATTAGGTGCAGTGTTTTCCTGACACTACCCTGATCTTTTTCTTCTTTCTGCTTACCCCCCTTCTCCCTGCAGGTGTTTTCCTGGAGTCCTGAGAGGCAGGTAATGGGCAGGACTGCCTCTGGCCCACACCATGAAGCCTGAACCTGCTTCGGCTCTGCCCTGGGCCCTGCCCTGCCTGAGCTCTCAGCTTTGGGCGGCCCCGCTCCCTGCAGCCCCCTGCTGCTAGGAGGTAAAACTTCAGGGCTGGTCCTTGGCCTGTTTCTGCCTTTCACCCGGCTCACCTCACCACCGCTCACACCTCCTCCATCACGGCAGCCCCAGCCCAGCCCTCTCCCCGGCCTCCCTGGCTGGGGCGTTTGGGGGTCCGCTGGGAGGAGTGCATTGCCAAAGCCTTCCACCCGCCGAGTACCTTCTCCTCCTCGAATCAAGGCCTCCGGATCCACATGGATAGCTGAGATCTTTTCTTGGAGAAGGACACTTGGCTCCTCACTCTAGTCTCCCACCTCCCCACCTGACTTTCCTCTTCTTCTGATGCCCTGCCCTCCCCCTCTGCTCTTTGTTGAATTTCCTGCTCGTGTGCCCATCTGGGGCTGTCTTGCTCACGGTCCTTCTTCCTTACCCTCTGGGTATTAGTGCGTGTGGGCCTCCGTCCTCTTGTGTGCTCTCTGTGCCCCCCACTGGCCCATCTCTTCTTCCTCTCTCCCTTCTGCTGCCAAGGAGAGGGGATCGTCCCCCAAGGGCTGTTCCCTGCCCGGAGGCTCCTCTGGGCTCCATCCTGGCAGCCACGATGAGCTTCACCGCAAACTCAGTTTTCTTCACCCTGAAGGTGAGTGTCCTGCTGGGGTCGCTGCTGGGCCTCTGCCTGGGCCTCGAGTTCATGGGCCTCCCCAACCAGTGGGCCCGCTACCTCCGCTGGGATGCCAGCACGCGCAGCGACCTGAGCTTCCAGTTCAAGACCAACGTGTCCACGGGGCTGCTCCTTTACCTGGACGACGGTGGCGTGTGTGACTTCCTCTGCCTTTCCCTGGTGGACGGCCGCGTGCAGCTCCGCTTCAGCATGGACTGTGCAGAGACCGCTGTGCTGTCCAACAAGCAGGTGAACGACAGCAGCTGGCACTTCCTGATGGTGAGCCGTGACCGCCTGCGCACGATGCTGGTACTGGACGGCGAGGGCCAGGCAGGCGAGCTGCAGCCTCAGCGGCCCTACATGGATGTGGTCAGTGACTTGTTCCTGGGCGGAGTCCCTGCTGACATTCGACCTTCTGCCCTGACCCTGGATGGAGTACAGGCCATGCCCAGCTTCAGAGGATTAATCCTGGATCTCAAGTATGGCAACTCAGAGCCCCGGCTTCTGGGGAGCCAGGGTGTCCGGTTGGACGCCGAGGGACCCTGCGGTGAGCGTCCCTGTGAAAATGGCGGGATCTGCTTTCTCCTGGATGGCCATCCCACCTGTGACTGTTCCACCACCGGCTATGGAGGCAAGCTCTGCTCGGAAGGTAAGACCTTCTTCCCTAGCCCTCTCTTGTTAGACACCCACCCACGAGGTTGAGTGAGGGCCAAGACCCTTGGTAGAAACCAACGCTGCTGTTGAAGGCCATCCTTAGTCACGTGTTAGATAACTGGGTCCCTTTCCTTCGAGGAGGGGTTGGAAATCCTCTGATTGCTCTCAATGGAAAACCCATCAGATCTCAGCAGGAAGAGGATCCCAGCTGCTCAATCACGGGCTCTTTACTCAAAGGGTTAGATGGAGTAGATTGCAGGATATGTGCCCAGCTCAGCTCCTTCCACTGGAGCACAGCTTAGCAGGGTCAGTGCAGAGCAAGAAATCCAATGGAAATGGGCAAAGTAGCTACCTCTGTCCTTCCTGATCCCTTGAGAGTTGGACCCTTGGGATGGGTGGGAAACTCCCCATCATCTTCTCCTTAACCCCCAGGTGGAAGAATGCCCGGGCAAAGGAGAATGAGGGCGGATGGATTGCAGGCCATGCTTGGCCCGCTATCATCCCAGCCCTTCCACTTGCTCCTCCTCTCACAGTCTTTGGGGGAAGTGTCTGGAGGGTAGATGAGGCCACTGGGGATGGGCCTACTCAAGACCTCGTTCTAGCAGGAGGCTTTTTCATATCACGTTCTTCTTTCCTGTCCTCCCTTCGCATCTCCGTGTACTGAGAATGGTACAGGAAAGCATGGAGACCAATGGGACCCTTGTCTAGCCAAGTACCTGAGGGAGCTGGCAATACTCAGCATAGCCTTGAGAGCCCCCCAAGTTCAACTACAGCCTCCCAGGGAGAGGGACTCCTACCCAAAGACTTAGACTGCCCTCACCTCATTCAATGAATTCTGACTGTTTGGGATTACCTATGGGAGGAAGTGGTCCAGACTTTACTTTGACAGACACTTAAAAATCCAGATTCCTGGACTCTGGGGCTCACTGAAGGCCCAGCTTTGAGCAGGAGGGAGCATTGAAGTGACAAAGAGCACGAGAACTGACCACATGGGTATGTGTGCTGGGGGTTGGAATGAGGAAGAGGTAAAGTTCAATTTTCTCCTCTTCTTTTGGAGCTAAGCCCTGGATTTCTCTAGAAATGTATTGCCATCCCACGCTGGTCTCTCCATGGAGGTGGTGGGATGGTGTAGGGCGGAACAGTGGTTCTCAACCTTGGCGACACATATTAAGGTCACTTAAGAGAGTTGAAAACTCTCAGGCCACCCTATGGACTGGTTCAATCAGAATTTGGTGCAGGGTGGGGGGTGGGGGTGAGATCCAAGCATTTGTATATTTTTAAACTCCCCAGGTGATTCTAGAGTGCAGCCAAGACTGAGAAGCAGTAGGACAAGGGAGGTCATGTGGGTGGGGCCAGATGAGTGTCTCAGCACTGATCCAGGGTTTCTTCCTTCTGGTGAAGCCCCTATCTTGTGGTTTGTAATAAAAAATATTGTCTGCAGAGGTTCCTGAAACCATCCCACAACAGCCCACCAAGCCTAAAGAGGGTGTAACGGATATGAACTTTAGCCACAATTGTTAAAAAAATTTTTTTTTAAATCAAAGTGAATTTTATTTTCCAGATGGCACATGCTGGAGACTAGGACACCTTGAGGGGTCTCGTTGGAAGCCCCATTGTAGGTCACGTAGGGGCGACTGGAAAAGCCTCCCCAGGTCTCTGTGGCTGCTTTCCCCGGCTGGGCTGCCCTGGGCATCACGTCTCCCTTCCTGTGGGTGGGCTGCAGGAGAGGGAGATTCAAGACATGCATGCCTCCTTTTTTTGGCTTCTTTTATCCCGCATGGGGCCCATTGGAAAAGCAGTTGGGGAAGAGCAGCCGAGGCAACCCCAACCCACAAAGCCACTTTGGGAATGTGGTTATTGAAGCACTTCTTATAAGCAGGTGCCTTCTGGAGCTGACTGCTGTTCCAAAGCTTCTTGGCTTTGGAGAAAGTTCTTCCTGAAGACGCTGACATGATCACTTGTTTTTCTCATTCGCCCAAAGGATATGTTCTGTTCTCAGAACTTGCATTGAAAGCTGGCATTCTTCCTTTCTAGGGACTAGGGTGTTTGCAAGTGTGTTGTTAACTTGCTGATTACCCTTGATTGCATTTTTTGTGTTTAAAAAGAACTCATTTCCTCTGGGCAGGTCTGGATCAGCACTTTTCTGCTGGAAGAATCTCTATGCTGTATACGTGTACGATTTGTCTTCTCTCTCTTGGTGTGTGTGTGTCTGTGTGTCTGTGTGTGTCTATGTGTGAGTCAGGTCTCCAGAGGCATTTTTTTAGAGCAGAGTATAGGCAGTCAATTTTTTAATAGCTAAATACAACATGGATATTTTAATAATAGTTCTTTCTGCAGGGTTCAGATCGTCTAGTGGCTGTGGATTGATACCCCTATCTGAAGAAGGCAAACCCACGGCGCAGCTCATTTATTCTCCCGATACATAAATAGAGTAAATGAACTCTGTAGTAACAGTAACACTTGGTTGGCTCGGAACAGAGTGGTGCAAAGGTTGAGGTGAGGGCGGCTGCTGGGAGAGGCATCAGAATTTACTGTTGATAACTTGGAGCCTGTTGATCCTGGTAATTGTCATCG
This sequence comes from Meles meles, assembly GCF_922984935.1. Classification (NCBI taxonomy): domain Eukaryota; kingdom Metazoa; phylum Chordata; class Mammalia; order Carnivora; family Mustelidae; genus Meles; species Meles meles. The sequence continues at coordinate 133,358,408 of NC_060071.1, read as the reverse complement.
TGTCTAATCAATCACACACACACACACAAAGCACCACAGGCTTTTAGAAAAGATCTGTCTTTCCACACGTAGTTAATTCCTAGATAGTCAGCAGGGGTGGGGTGGGCGGGGAAGATACTCCCCTATAAAATATTAAGGGGGAAAAAATGACAGGAGCTGCTAGGTGTCAAGTAGATCTTGCACAAAACAAGATAAATTGCCCAAATAAATGCCTCCCATTTTCCTCAAGATGTGGGCAGGTGGGTAGTGAGGATGCCTCCATCCCCCACCCTGCCCCCTTTCAGCGGCGAGTGGCAGGGACCCGAAACCAGGGCACTTATTCCAGAGGTGGGTCCCGTGGTTGTCCCAGTTTGTAACAATGGCCTTGACGTGATCGTGGCAGGGGGCTTGTACCCAGGACGGAAGGTCCGTTTGTACTTCACACTCTAGCAGCTCAGGAGCAGGAAGAGCCGGGAGGGCCCCTGCAGCTTTAGATGGATGTGGTCGGGCCTGTTGGAGGCGCTCTCTGCGGTCCATTAGCTGCTAGCACGCCTGCGGCACTGATGTTTGCTCGGCCAGTCTGGCTTTCCATGCCTCGATGGCTCCAAAATGTCTCCATGCTGCACCCTGTGAGGAACGCACAGATGGGCCCATCTCCTTTATGTGCTTTGGGCTGTTTTGACCCCGCAGTGGGTATTTCTTTACGAAGACCAGAAGATACCGGAGATAGCTGCTGTGAGCAAGCTGGGCCCGGAGGGTCAGAGGTCGTGGACTCAGTGTCTTCTTTCACGTGGTGAATTGTTACTCGCTCTGGCTCCAGGCTGAACTCCATGAAGTCTGCTTCAGAAAACTTCATTGCAAGCCTCCCAGCCTAAGTAATGGTCACATTGAACGTGATGGAGAAGAGGTCCCAGAGTTTTACTTCTAGGTGTTATGTTTATTTATTTTTTATTTTTTTAAAGATTTTATTTATTTATTCGACAGACAAAGATCACAAGTAGGCAGAGAGGCAGGCAGAGAGAGAGGAGGAGGAAGCAGGCTCCCTGACAAGCAGAGAGCCCGATGCGGGGCTCGATCCTAGGACCCTGAGATCATGACCTGAGCTGAAGGCAGAGGCTTTAACCCACTGAGCCACCCAGGCCCCCAAGGCTGATATTTAATCTTGCCTTTTTAGGAAGGGTCTTGGAGGACTGAAGAAGTGCAGATAGTTCAAAATGATTTTTAAAATTTTGCATATCTGTTCTGGAAGATAGTCCGGCTACGGCACGGCGTATGCACTGGTTTTGGTCTAGCCCAGACTGTCCCATCACAGGTAGCCTGGAATCTCACTGGGCAATGAAGTGTTATCCTGAGCTCCCCCTAGAGAGCTATCCCCTCAGGGGTCATTGAGAGTTTATTATTACCTTGAAATGAGTTTAAAATTGATTGCTTATTTTTAAACCATTCTTAGTTATGAATGTGCATGTATTGAATTTCTTAACAATCTTACGGTCATGAAGAATTGATTCGCTCCCAAGGTGTGTATATTTCAGTACTGAAGAGCTCATTTACTGTGACGTCAGTCTGTTACCTGTGGGGTAGGGCCAGGGAAAGATGGAGAAGGCGTCACTTGTTGATTTCTCCCTCCAGGTCTCATGATGTGGGCCTGCCTATGTCACATACCACTTGTGTCCGCATTTTTAGGTTCATTTGGTGAAGAGGCATGAGGTCTTATTCAGTTAGGGAAAAAAAAAATCATTGTGCTCTCTTTCTGCTGCCTTGGGCAGGTGCCCAGACCAGAAGCTGCTTTCTTGAGTCTTAGCTTTTAAGTTTTCAGGGGTTTCGACTCCCACAGTGAGGTGTAGGGGTGGGTGTCGGCAGTAGGGGTCTAAGCCTTACCACAAGCACACTGCTGAGTGGTACCCAAGGGCCTCCCCTTCCCATCCCTGACATCTGACCCAGGTTGGTTGGTTGGATGGCTCAACACCACCGGGGGTGGCCTTGGTAAGCCTTCCTGGAGGCGAATTTCAGTTACTTTCCTTTTTATTGAGAATTTTGTGACTCTTTCCCCATTTATCAAAACCAGAACTGGGGTGGAATGGTAGACCAAGAGACTGCTTGCCCCTGAGCATTTACCACGGGCCAAAGACAAATGTTATAGTTAAGGCGGCAGGGATGGGTCCAGCTGATCCTTCGCTTTGGGCATTTGTGTAAAAACACAAACATCTCTCCTCCCCTCCCCAGTGCACTTCCTGCTGGGATTGTAACAGGGCATTGTTGTTCCCAACCTGTGCTGACCTGGCCTGGCCTGGGGCTGGGGGCCCGCAGGGGATCCGTGAGAGTCGTCTGAGAGTAAAGACTGTCTCCTTGCCAAATCCTTCTCCCTGATGTGGAGACGCACACAAGGGAGGCCTTACAACATGCACAAAGGAGAACTGTGGCTTCTGAGACCTGATCCCCACCCAGCATTCAGGCTTTAGGTGGGACTAGCCCAGCCAGCCAGCAGGGGCTGTCGCTAAACGGAGCCTGAATAGGGGTCTGATTGCTCCTTTTTCCTCCTCTTCTCCTGATTACCAAGTGAGATTTCCTGGGTATGCTGTATGCTAAATGGCAGAGCAGCCGCCCGCCACTTGCACCAATTATCCCTCTTTTAACTGCCGAGGGAAGAGCAATTTTTTTATACCCCCCCACCCAGCATCTCTGCCTTTAAAGAAATAAGACCCTTTTTCCTTGTTCCCCCTTCAGTGGGGGTGAGAACAGCCTTTTTTCTCCCTGCACAGTCCGCACACCAGCTGCAGGCCCAAAGGGGGTGGACACTGGTTAATGCTTCGTCCAAATTCAGCAAGGTTGAGGGTCATATAGGCATTTTGCCAAGAGCCTTGGAGTGGCACGTGAGCTTGCATTTGCATTTGGTAATGAGACACCCCAGGCCCAACACTGGGGGCTAATTATCTTCACAGCCCCTATCTCCCTTTGCAGGCCGCCTGGGAAAGATGGTTTCCAGTTCCTAGGGCAGCTGCCCATTAGCTGGGTGCTCTGTCCCCTTCAGAGGACAGAAGAGATGGGGTAGGGGCTGTGCTTGGAGCACAGGACTAGCAACGCCCTCCCCGATGATTCCGGTTGTCCTGCAGTGTGTGTCCTGTGCGACAGGCCCGGAGGTGGACCTGGAGTGAGAGGCTTTGGGGCAGGGCTGTGAGGGTCAGGTACCCTTCCTTGGGTAAAAATAATGATGATGTTAGTATTACTATTACTGAGTCCCACCCTGTGCCTGACAGCCTAGGGGCTTTATATGCATTGTCTGATCTAATCCCCGTGGCACGCCTCTGTGGGTGAGATCATTCACTAGTGCCATTGTACAGGCGAGGAAAATGAGGAGTAGAGAAACCTGGAACCTGAACAAGGTTTCGTGTAGGTGTTAAGGGCATGGCTTCTGGAGTGAAAAAGACGGACTTAAATCTGGGCTTGTCCACTGATAAGTGGTGTGTCTTTGGAGATGGTTTTGGAAGCTTCAGTATTCTCATCAATAGTCATAGTGATAATAATAATAATAATAATGATAATAAATGATGTCAGCTAGCATTCAAGGAGCACAAGTTCCATGTCCGTACTATACTGACTGCTTTGCAGAAATTAGCTCTTATAACCCTCACAACCACTCAACGCACTATTATTCTCACTTTGTAGATGAGGAGGCCGAGGGACAAGAGTTAAATAGTTCCTCCAAGGCCATACGATTAGTAACAGGCAAAGCTGGGATTTGTACCCCCTCAGCCTGGCTTTAAGCCTGCACATAACCACTGCACCATCCTGCCTTGTAGCAAAGCAGGGGTAAGAAACCCTACATCATCAGTGGTTGAGGACATGAAATGAGATGAAATGTATAGGGTCATTTACATCGTCTTAGAGGAAGAACCAAGTCCTGTTGGGCTCTTGGGCTCTTGTCGCCTGGTGCTTGGAAGAATGAACTGTGTGTGTCAATTTGGTTTCACAGAAGGTCTGATGCTTCTCTGGGAGTACCCCCACCTCTGCCATTTTCCTTCATCCCCGTTTGAGAAATGGCAGAGATAAACAGAGGGGAATCCAATTTTGTTGCCATTTGGCCCCTGCCAAAGAACACTGGGTCACTGATAACAGTTGTGCCTGTTGGACCGAGTTTGGACCTCTTTGCAAACTTGTGGTGTTCTGGCCCCCATAGCAACCCAATGAGGCAGGAGGGGAAGGCTTTGCCATCCCACTGAACAGGTGAGGAGACCCTGTCCGGAGGGGCCAGTGAACTTGGTGTGGGTATGAGGGCAAGCTCGGAGGCTGCCTGTTCGGCAGGTGTCTCTGGGACCTGCAAACCCAGATCCCCAACATGGCATTTTATTTCTGCTCCTAGGCTCCCTTCATTAACACAAATGGCCTGTGTCTCCATCGTGAAACGGAGCGTTGCCTCCCTGGATGCTGGTGATAAGCAAAATGTCAACCTCCTGGTGTAGGAGGTTATCAGCTTGGCTAGTCCCGGGAGCCTTGCTCCTCCCAGACAGACAGAAAGAGAGAATATGAAAAAATGAGAGAGAATGAAATGAATGTCTCTGAGTGGTCGATTCCCACCCTCAAGACGCTGGTTTGAAGTGAAGTGACTGGGGTTTGGACCCACGGGTCCCGAGGCATTTGGACACAGCTGCACAGCCCTGGAGCGTCGCCTGACCTCTTCAGATTTAACCTTTGGTTTCCCAGGAACCAGAATTGCCCAGCACCCAACCCAGTGTTGGCGGTAAAAGAGGGAGCTCCTGGATTACTCTGTCTTGCTCTGTTGCTGCCTTCTGAGTGTCTTCACACTAACAAAACCAAACTCTCTTTCTCTGTGTTTATTTTTCTCTTTTCCTTTTTGTGTGGGGGAGGGGAGATTATCACAGAGCCGGATTCAGCCCCAAACAAGACCTTTCCTATAACCTCACTTACGGGGTCCCTTCCAAGGTGCCATAACTCGTTTTGAATTTGTGATTTTTTTTTTTTCCCCTTAAGGAATCCCCATTATCATAAGCTTCCAACCCCACTGCTGTGGATCCGTCTCTGTTAAAACTTGTTGCTGTCCCGTGACAGCAATGTTGCTCTGGGTGTACATGGAGTTCTCAGTGACCAAGGACCCTTCATCACAGACATGGTTTCCTTTATTTCACAAGCAGCAGGGCAGGAAGAGCCACAGAGAGGGAGTGTGGAGGATGAAGGGCTTCTAGGAATATTGTCTGGGAAGGCAGGGGGAGATATCTGGGGTATCCAGTGGGGAGAGTGAGGACATGCTTAGAAATGTTTGCAGATGATGCAGAGGAACATGGTGGTGTGTACGAAGAGGGGGCGCCCCCATCCCCCTCTGGAGCATTTCCCAGCTGAAGTTGGGACGTTTGGTTCTCTGTGGCTCACTGGGGGGCTGTGTTACAGGTGACCGGCTGTGGCTGACAGAGGAGAGGGACAAAGTGCGGCTCTGCAGGCCTGTCTCCGTGATCTATTTGGGAACTGACAGTGCCTGTGGGTTGTCATTACTGCTGTTGTTCTCCAGAAATTGATGTCTTTGGGTGACCTATTTAAAAGCAATACGGGGCCCCCTTTAAATGTGTCATCATTTATATCTGCTCTCAGACCTCCACTGCTGTCTACAGTGTCCCTAAATAATGTATTTTCCAGTTGAAAAAAAAATTTTTTTTTAAACTCAGGAAGCAGTACTAGCAAGCTTTCCAAGATAAATTGATCTCACACTCATCCAGCCGAACCCCCCAGCTCTGCTCTGTGATAGAACTTACTGTGCACGTGGTCCTAGAAACTATGAACGTGTCCGCTGTTTGGGGGGGAAATGCTGTACTGGCCGAGGGTACACAAGAGATTACAGAGGATAGAGACGAACGAAAGACAGAGACCTGAGCTGTAGGCCATGGGACACTCCTGGCTTAGGCGTACCATAAATTGCATGTAGGACACTTTTGGTTTTATTGAGGGTTTCATTGAAGTGTTTTTGTAACTTAGGTGACCCTGAGGAATTTTCCTTCAAGTTTCTTGTGAGACTCTATGCATCTGATCAGCTCCTGACAATTTTGCCTCTTGTCTGCTGGTCTAGTTCTCCTGAGGTAGTTCTGTTAGCAAAGATCTTAGAAGAGAGTCTGAGTAGTCCCATGGTTGTCAGCAACACTAGGGCTGGCATCTTTGCTCTCTCAAGCAGTGGGTTCCAGGCAATTCCATAACCTGTCCTCTGGGTATTATTGGGAATGTGTTGTCTGCAGCCCCTGGAGAATAGACAAAGTGCAGTGAGAGAGTATAGAGCTTCTTTAGTTAATAAGTTGCTTTAAATATAAAATAAAATAAATAATATCCTTCTTGTGAGAAGGGACCAGCCAGGCTGACATCACAGGTCTGCAATCCAAACGGTGGGAACAGGGCTGGCAAGGCTGGGAGCGCGCCAGACTCTCCTGGTTTCTTCCTTCCTCCTCATTCCCTCAGGCTTCTTTCCTTTCCAGAAGGGGGTCCCATGTCTGCATGGTTATCCTTGGACAGCTAAAGGAATGGGGAAGGGTGGGTTGAAAGGATGTTAAGCCTCTCGTCCATGGGATTCCTAAAAGATGAATCATCACCTCATACACTACCTGCGTCTAGGTCAGGAAAGCCAAGGGCAGAGTTCAGGCTTAGATGTGCTGTGAGGCCCTTCTCACTTTCAAGGAGCCACACGGAAATTTGGGGGGACTCTGGTGCCAGGGAAGAAATATTCTGTGAGGGGTGAAGCCCAGATCCCATGACCCATGTAGAGGACAGTAAGACATTTACATCGCCTTCTAGTGATGGCTTGCCCTGTGTAAGGCACTGGAAACCAAGGTACATTGTTAAGAATCATGAGATGATAACTTCGGAGGGGACGTTAAGTGTCTTTGGGTCCAACTTCCCATTTCCCATCCTCTTCCCCACTGTGTAAGACATTCCTCCTCTTCCCCCAGAATTACCCTAGTCAGCTGCAGTGACGGATGGGGGCTGAGTGGTTTTCAGGGCAGCCTAACGTCTCTCTGATCACTGCAGAGGATCGGGCGCTAGCTTTTCCTACATGGGGCTGCACTCAGCTTCTAGCCACTTCCTCACTGGTCCCTGTTCTAATTAAAGCAGTCTGACCTTTGCAGTGGGCCATGTGGGTGAGGGGATGGATGGGCCATAACATTTCTGGATGATGCTTTGCAAGGATTAACTCTTGTGTCAAGGAAAATTCATGAGGGATTCTCTAATCGGCACTAGTGGTACACACACCACTGGGTTATTTCGAATTAACTGCTTGTGATTAATCTTGAATCATGTGGGAGAGGCTGATGTGCGAACAGGCTCTGAGGTAAGCGGGTGATTCATACTCCAGTCGTTTGTTCCTAGGGAGCTTGCACTCCGGAAGATTTGTGGTTGGCCCCGTCTCTGGCTCTATTGTCTGTGCCTCATTTCATCCCCCTAAGATGCCCCATCTTCCTCCCTACCCAGCTAGCTTGCAACATCTCTGTTTTTTCCAGGGATGCCCTCCCCCGGGACCCGCGGGAATCTCGAATAGCTTGACAATAAGATGGGAAGTTCTAGAATGCCATGGAGTAGCATAAAGTGGAACCGGGTTGGATTAGCTTAACAAGCGCATCCTGGCATTCAGGGTTGGACACCCCAACAGACATCAAGGTTTTGCTAAAAATTCTAACGGGATAGTTAAAAAAAAAAAAAAAAAGGGATACAGTCATGAGATGAAGCAGGATTGGAAGCAGGAAGCAAAAATGCTTCCATCCTGCCAGGTTGCCCTGGATATCCCATGCTTTGGGCCCTGTTGAGCAGAAGTGTCCTAGGGAGAGGGACTAGGAAGGGCTCCATGATGTTGCTCCCACATGGACATTGACTGGAAACCTGTCACACACACTCCCTCCTGCGCTGTAAAAGGGAAGAGGCTAGTCTTGATGTTCAGCGACCTCCTCATTGATAGTCAGTTTGCTGACAATGCAGCAAAGAAAGGAGAACTCATCTCCTGATTGGGTGGTTTAATATAGTTTACTTTTAATCTTAATTTTAATTTTAAATTTTTTTAAGATTTTATTTATTTATTTGACAGACAGAAATCACAAGTAGGCAGAGAGGCAGGGAGAGAGAGAGGAGGAAGCTGGCTTCCCGCTGAGCAGAGAGCCTGATGCAGGGTTTGATCCCAGGACCCTGGGATCATGACCCACTGAACCACCCAGGTGCCCCAATAGTTTACTTTTTAAGTAAACTATTAAGTTTACTATTAAGTAAACTATTAAGAGAGAGCCCATGGGGCTGGGGGGAGGGGCAGAGGGAGAGGGAGAAAGAAAATTTTTTTTAAGGATTTTATTTATTTATTTCACAGAGATCACAAGTAGGCAGAGAGGTAGGCAGAGAGAGAGGAAGAGAAGTAGGCTTCCCGCTGAGTAGAGAGCCCGATGTGGGGCTTGATCTCAGGACCCTGAGATCATGACCTGAGCCAAAGGCAGAGGTTTTAATCCACTGGGCCACCCAGCTGCCCCAGGGAGAGAGAATCTTAAGCAGGCTCCACGCCCAGCATGAGCCTCATGCAGGGTTCAATCTCAGGACCCTGAGATCATGACCTGAGCCAAAATTAAGAGCTGGAAGCTTAACTGACTGAACCACACAGGCACCCCTAAAATAGTTTCCTTTTTTTTTAAAGCAAGAGGGAGCATAAAATACTTTACCTTTAAGAGTAAAGCCCACACACATCATTCTGAGTCTAAGCTTGAGATGTACTCAGAGTCACAGGCGTCTACACCATGGTCTCATTGTCCACCCAGGCTCCATGGACCATGCACATGTGCGGGGAAGTGGGCACGACCATCTCACACAGTCATGTGAGAATTGTCATGTGGGCAGATGGTTGAGTTTTAGTGGCGGGAGAAACTTCGCAGTTTGCTCCTCCTGATGTTGCGTGTTCAGCCTCATATTAATGCAGATTGGGGCCGTTTTTCTCCCATGTAGAGCGTATAACCAGTGGCTATGTTTTAATGTGTCTCTTGGCTTCTTTTGGCTCTCACATCCTTGATGCAAGTTGCGGTAACTCAGCTGAGTTTCCCAATTCTTGTTGTAGGGGCGTATGCAAGGAGGTACTCTTGTTGAGAACTCTCAGACCTGAAACTAAGGGAATACCTTTTCCCTTTGTTAATTAATTACTGCACATACAGGCATGGGTGCTAACCTGCATGTCTCTGGTTTGTGACAAACAGCAGGCGCTCAATAGATGTTGCATGAATAAAACTCATGACGTGTCTGTGTGCATGTACTTTCATGTTTTGTATGTGCGCATGGGTGTCTGTGTTCATGTGCTCACTAACACCTGGTGATGGATGGACGAAGGTTCCCAGGAATGTGAATTTAGTAATAGAATGTGAATTTAATAATTTGACCAGCGCATCAGCTGTGACTTGGACTGAAGGGTCACGGGCCACCACTGGAAACGCCTTCTCTCTCTTAATATAAACAGTGACATGTTTACCGTGGGACAGTTTTCAGTGTGTCTGTGCCAAGCGCATATACATTCCACCTGGGCTGATCTTGTTGAAGACAGACTGGAAAGACTTCCTTGTTTGTTTACAAAGCAATAGTTTCCTGTAACAATTACAGGCAGCAGCCAGCCTGGGACCGTGTAAATGCTTGTGCAGTGGCTGTTTGAGGCAGACATGTGGTTGTCACTGGAGATGGAGAGGCCCCATTAGCTTATGTGGATTCCCTGGAGAAGACGAGGCTCACTGGGGACAGGATAATTGTCCTCAGATATCAGAAGAGCTGCCATGAAGAGGAGGGAGTGGATACTGAGTGGGAGGGTTGAGAGATCAGAGCTACAGAGAAAGAATCCTGATGCTTAGAGCTGTTGGACCATGCCTCCCCTCATCCCTGGAGGGGGTGCAGCGGGTGCTAGAGTGCTAGCTGTCAGTGTGTGCTGGTGTGTACGTACGTGCCTTCAAACCAAGGATGCCGTGCTTCTGGGGGTCTCAGTCTCCAGGACCACCCTTATGTTTGATCATGCTCCTCCTTTGCTTTTCAGGGGGTGGGGATAGGAAGATGACTCTCTAGATCACTGGCCTTGAACATGGGGCACATGAAAGACCATTATATGGGAAAGAAATAATGAAATGTATAGCTAACTTATTTGCAAATTATTTGTAAATAAATATACATCTTTTGGAAGAACACATTAAAATTATTTTTTCTAATAGGGAGTTTGATCAGAAAGGTTTGGAGGCTACTGATCAACACACAAGCTGTTGATCTCTCTTAGTTGAATATGTTCCTCTTGGCCTCCTGTTACAGTTCCTCAGCCCTTGGGGGCTTGCAGCTTTCAGGTGGAAGCTCGTGCTGGTGGCATGTGTATCAGGCTCTCCTCCTCTGTTCTTCAGTCCTGTGTGTGGTGGTCTTGGTTGACCTGGCCAGCAGGTCTGGGAGGGCCCCACGGGAAGATGCTCCGGTCATGCCTCCCTCCTTCGGAGGCCTCACTGTTTGGAATTACTAATATTATCCCAGAGCTTCTTTCACCATAAAACCATGGCATTTGCTGGGGCGATTTTGGATTGTGGAAGAGAACAAAGTCTTTGGGGTATCTTCAGGCATTTACAAAGGAGTTCTTGATGTATAATCATGTATTTCTTGGAATAGGTCATCTGTTTACTGGGATAAGTACATTTTTCTAACATCCATGGAGTATCTGTTCTATATTGACGAGGTCCCTGCCCACGTGGAGCTTGTGGTCCAGTTGGGGAGCCTGTCAAACCAAGAAGTGCAGCATACATTAGAGCAGGTAGGATGTGCCGAGAGTAGCTCAAAAGGGAGTGTCCCACCCTGTTTGGGGTAGGGGGACAATTCACACTTGGACTTGGGAGATTTATTTGGTAGACCAGCAGTGGCGGAGGGCATTTCAGGGCAGCCCTGTGAACCAGTAGTCTGCAGTTGTAAAGGTGGCTGGATTGAAGGATTGAGGCCAATGGGAAGATACTAAGGAGAGTTAGACTGGGTGAGTCTCAGTGCTTTGTGAGGATTTGGGACATTATTTCTTCCTGCAGTTGGGGGCCGTTGGAAGATTTTCAGTTGAGTAATAACAGATTTGAATTTTTGGGAGATGGCTGTAGAGGCAATTTGCATGATGGATTGGCTGGTGATTGAAAGGCTTAAAGCAGAGAGGCCTGGTGGAGGCTCCTGAGTGGTTTTGTTGACAGAGAGTCTGTACTGGAGGGATAGAGAGGGGAAAAGGGTCCACTGCAGAGATGTTAAGGAGAAGAAATTAATAATTTGCAAGGCAGTGACATTGAGTAGTGCTGGACTCGGGCTGCCTGGCTCTGCCACATACTATCTGTGCAAATTTGGACCAAGGACAATTTCTCCATCTGTGAAATGGGTGTAGTAATAGTGCCCACCATTTAGGATTGATATAAGGTTTAAATAGGATAGCACACATAGAATGCTTAGAACAATACTTGGCACATCGTAAGCTTTGAGTGAATATTAGCTGTTATTACTAATTAGTATCAATTACCTTTTAAGATTTTTTTATTTATTTGAGAGAGAGAGCAGAGCAAGCAAGAACACAAGTAGGGGGAGGGACAGAGGCAGAGGGAGAAGCAGGACCCCACTGAACAGGGAGCTTGATGCAGGGCTTGATCCCAGGACCTTGGGATCTTGACCTTAGTGGAAGGCAGACGCTTAATTATTCTTGAAGAGCATTATTCTTGAAGAGGGGAAGGAGGAACTTCAATGACATGCTATTCTGGTTGTAGATATAACTCGGGCAGGAAAGTCAGTGGGAGGAACAGATCTGGAGTGGAGGCAAGAAAGGGGTTTTAATCAGTTTTGGTTTGTCCACACTCCATGTTCTCTTTCAACTCTGTAAGATACTTGCAAGGAGATGTGCAGAGACAGGTGGGGGCAGTGGTGGTGCTGGAGGAAGAATGGGGTTGGGCACAGATGTCAGCATTATTGTAGGGGGTGAGGGAGGGCTTTGCACATGGATGAGGCTGTCTAGGCAGACAGTATAATTGAGAGGTGAAGAAGGTACAAAACCTTTGGGAAACTTAATATTAAGATAATAGGAAAAAAGGAATCTATGGCTTGATGCAAGTGGATGACCAGAGATGTAGAGGGAAACTAGGAGTAAAGGAAAGTTCCTCAAAATTCTTCACTCATCAGTAAATGACCTGGTTGACGTTGGGGCACCCATTTGAATGTAATAGAACAGCATCAAAAAATTGCATAGTTGAAAAAAAAATTGCATAGTTGAGTCTCAAAAACTATTTATATTGGCCTTTCTTCTACCCTCAATCTAGTGTGTTCTGTGCATTTGAGAAAATTTCTGCAAACAGAAAGTGAAGTCTCATATAGAGGTGATGAAACTGAGGGTTTTGGATGTTCTGATTATGATGGAGTTTCTGGCTCCCAGAACATCAGAATCCCACGGGAATCAAGGACTCAGAAATCTGAAAGAATCAAACCTAATGAAAAAGAAGTGACTTGCCCAAGATCAGTCAGTTGGCATTCTTATTTGTGCTTTGCATTTGAGACCATGTGAGTTACACATGAAATGCCTTGTCTACATTTTTCTTGGAGTTGGGCATCAAGCTCTAGAGGACACCAGCTATGGTGCTCAGTTTGAAGGCATGCACCTTCTCCTGGGATTGGCCAGAGATCCTCTAACTCAGGTCCCTGGAAGCCAAAAGAGCAAGATCCCCCCCACAAGGAGGGCTTCAGAAGCTCTTGGTTGGGCAGCCAGTGATGTAGATGCTGGTAATTAATTCACTTGTGGTTTCTCTACCTCTGCCAGGTGTTTGGAAAGGAAGCAAAATCATTTCTTAAGGAAATTGAGGCTCAGTTCTAGTTGCCTGCTTGTGGCCTTTCTCCTGTCTCTGACTCTCCGGGGTTGGGGGTGGGTGATGTGTCCATTCTCCGAATGCTTTCTGTGCCTCACAGTTTTCCAGGAATTTCAGGACACAGGAATTTTCACCCAGCTGTGTTGTGTGTTGCTGTTCAGCAATCTGAAGTTGCTTATCCAGCGTAAGTCAGAATGGGGAGCCTAGGGAGGAGGGAGAACGCCTTCGAACATTTTTCTAAGCAGAAGAAATTGAGGTGTTAGGGGCCCAGCTGGCGTGTGATGGGAACCAAGAAATGGAGCCCACGTGAGTGTGCATGCTCACATGAAATCTCTTATTGATGGTGTTATTCCAAAAGGGCTTCTTCTCACACCCTTCCACAATAATGAACACTTACTGAGGACCTACTGTGTGTCAGGGGAGCATGGGGGTAGAGCAGGGAACAAGACAGGCATGACTTCATGCTGCCTAATTCATTCAGCAAGCAATGATCAGGTGATGGGGGCTTTGAAAGGGGAAGCATAGAGTAATGGTGCTTTGTATATTCAGGGGTCTCTCTTCAAGCCTGGTGGAACAAAGGCTTGGTGAAGTTCAAGACATTCCAAGGAATCACAGGAGGCCTAAGGCTTTTTCGGGGGGCGGGGAAGGTGACTGCAGATATTAGGTGGTTGTAGTTGTTAAATGAGATAATCAAGGCAAAGCAAGAAGCAGGTTGATTATCACATAAAAAGATGCTCAATCAGTGAGAACCATTATGGCTCTTGATCCCTGCATCAGGCTCTGTGATGGTCATTGCTAGCCATTGTGTTAGGACTATCTATACACCAGGCCCTGTTCTAAGCACCTTACATCCCTGACCTCGTGTAATGCTCACAACAGTTCTCCAAGGAAGTGCTGTGGTATTCCCACTTCACAGATGGATATGCTGGGGTTCAGAGACATACACTTTATTTGCTCAAGCTCGCACTGCCAGTTGCTCTCCATTGGAAGCAGGCACTTTAGCTCCAGGGCACATGCTCTGCCATCATGCTACGTGGAGGTAGTTACACAGCCCCAAGTCCATGGCTGTCCGACATGAACTCCTGAAATGGAACAGGTGGTTAATTTAGCCTCCAGGAGCCTGCTTGTCTCTTCGTGGTCCATTCTTCCCCTTCCCCTCTACCACCGTTTGACTTTTTTAAGCCAACGTGTAGCCAAGGAGAGGTTTGTTCCCCCAGAGCCCATTCTCAAGGGGCACCTCTCAACAGTTTTTAGGATAAAATGCTAATGTCATGGTTATTATGACAACAAGGAAAAATAATAGAGGAGCACTATGGAAGTAAAAGTGTTACACACAAGAGACAACAAACCATGGCTCAGACCCTGCATTTCTCCAGTTCAGCCCATCCCCCAGACTCACTTTCTCCATAAAAGAACCTGCTATCCTGTCCCTCACCTCGAATCACTAACCACCTCCAGGCCTCCACCAGAAGAATTATTCACCCCACTGATTCCTACGCCTCCATCAGATTTCAGCTCACACCTCACTTCCTCCAGGAGGCCTTCCTGGACCCCAAACCCAGCCCACTCCATCGGGACCAAGTAGCCGGGACTCCTTGTAGCATCCGCCATAGCTTTACAAATGCAAGGTGACTTGCAACAGGCCACTCTGCCAGCAGGTGGCTGGGGCATTGGAGCCCAGGTAGTCTAACTCCCAGTCTGGCATCCATTCCCCTACATCATGCTGAGAAGGGGTAAGTGGCCTCAGAGAACTGGCTGCTGCCAAAGAACACGGGTTGCTGAGCACAGTGCGTGACGATCAAAACAGTGGCGGTGCCTGTCTTGGTGCGGCTTACAAGTTAGAGGAAAGCAGCTATAGAAAACTCAATCCAGCATATGCATCATTATAACTGTGATGAGTGCTGTAGACGGCAAGAGCAGGGTAGGGGGAGATCCCGTGAGGTAAAGGGTGTCCAGGGAGGCCCCTCTGAGGTGGTGATGGTAAAGATGAGAAGGAACAGGGAGGAAGCAGTGGAGGGGGACAACCTCTCTTCATTGTCACTTGACTGGCCCAAGGACAGGTGCAATTAGTCTAATATCACTGGCAGGATCTGGGTCTTTTATTTCTAAATATTTGTTTGGAATATGGTTGATGGGTAATGTGGATGGATGAAGGGAGGTTGGGAGGGAGAAAGGAAAGGAGGACAGGGGTGTGGAAAGGGAGAAACCTTCAGTGTGTTAGGATGAGGACACTGATCATGTCTGGTAAATGGGCGTATGCACAGACACCTCCATGTGGAGTTCAGAACCCTAGAGGTGAGGATTTGGTGGTTGAATCTCTGGCTAAAGGAAGCTCTGTGTGGAGAAGGTGGAGATGAAAGACTGCTAGGACAAGAAAGTCACGGAGCAGGACTGCTGTGTGGCTCAGTTGGTTAAGCGTCTGCCTTTGACTCAGGTCATGATCCCATGGTTATGGGATCGGGTTCTGCATTGGGCTCCTTGTTCAGCAGGGGGCCTGCTTCTCCCTCTGTGTGCTGCTCCCACTGTTTGTGCTTTCCCTCTCTCTCTCTGGCAAATTAAAAAACAAAACAAAACAAAAACAAACAAAAAAAAACTTTAAAAAAATAAAGAGAGAAAGGGAGTGTCATTAACTGCCAGCCCAATACACTTTTTCCCCAAATAGTCACATGGTGTGAGGGCAACCCAAGGCATTTCCAAACAGCTGCCTTTCCCCTTAGCACAGACTTTCTTGAGCCTGCCCTCCCAGCTGCTTCTGCCTGCTGGCTTGAGCCTGCCCAGCTGCTCTGTGTGTTTTCCTGGCAGGTGGCGGGGAGTTGGGGCTTGCGTTGGTCAACCCACACTCTTCAGTTATTGTTACCAGGGACTTTTTTATTCCAAGACATGTGAACAATTCTCAGTACTTGGAGGCGTACAATCTAACGCTGGGAATCCACTTAATCCTAAATGCCCTATGCTCCCTGGGTTTTAGACTAACGTTTATTGAACAGTTACTATGTTTGTGAGTAGCTTTATCTTTTGTCCTGATTTTACTGATAAGGTACTGGAGCAGAGACTTTCCCCATCCACCCTTTGTGACAGACACGCAGAGGGACTTGAATGAAGTTTTTCGGGAAAACAAGAGAAATAAACAAGCTTATTGTAAAGTCACATTTTTTAAACTTTGAGATTATGCCATTTTAATTCTTCATATTAAAATGGCTTTTTAAGAAAATGTCATACAGAAGGCATCTGGGTGGCTCAGTTGGTTCAGCATCCGACTCTTAATTTTTGGCTTGGGCCCTGATCTCAGGGTCATGGGGTTGAGTCCAGCTTTGGGTCCCATGCTCAGCAGGGGCTCTGCGTGAGATTCTCCCCCTCTGCCTCTGCCCCTCCCCACACTTGCACTCTCGCTTTCTCTAAATAAATAAATAAATAAAATCTAAAAAAAAAGGAAAGAAAAAATGTGATAATATAAAGCATCAGTTTGGGGTTTTCATTTTTTTCTTGACAAAATAGAAATAATCATCCTATGTTAGTTTCCAAAATTACCAAAATTGCTTGAAATATAGGAAAGTAAAATCTATTATCGCAATTATTATTACAGGCCATCGGTGGGTCCCCTGCTACTTTCCTCTTAGGAATAAAGTATTTGTTTAATTTTATTTGCTTTTTATTCCTATCTTTTATCGGAAGAAAAATTGCAACCTGAATGGACCTCTGAGATCATATAATTTAATTTTCTTCAGCGTTTATTAATATGTTTTGATTGCATAGTTTGACCTTGAGGCATTTCAACTCTATGTTGGTACAGTCGGGATCATACAAACACTGAACCATTTTTATCAAAGGAGCATTTTTTTTGGAGGCAAATGATGTGGGACTTGTATGATTCCTCAATCCATTTTTTTCTTCAGCATACTTAAACCACTTCTAATTTTTCCGACTCATTTTTATTTTACTGAATAGTGGTAACCAGATCACTTCTGCTCCATGTGTCTTCTACAATGCTGATCTGATTCATCGATCAGTTCTTTGTGTGTCTATCAAAGTTTGCCTATAAAGCTTCTGCCGTTGTGAACGTTCCTTTGTGGTCATCATTTCTACCACATCTCCTTTTCTCACATCAAATTTGCCAGTCTAAATTTTGTCAAGAATGTTTGATTCTTCCTTCAATTTTTTAGTCAATAACAAATTTTACCATGTGCATTTTTAGCGGCTGTCAGTTCCATTTTGCATTGATTTTTTTTTTTTTTTTCCTGACAGGTCTGATTTTTTTTATTCCAGGTCAATTTTTGAAGTTCAAAGACTCACATCTTCTTACAACTATAGTCAGCCTCTTTTCTGATGACTTTTTTTTTTTTTTTAAGTAGGTCTAAAACATACTTGAAGGGTCAAAAATACAGGGTCCAAATATCCTGTGTGGCAAGAAGAGACCAGTGAACCAGAAGGATTAAGAAATTCGCTCAAGGTCATACATCAAGTTCAAGGCAGAATTCTGATGGGTTATTTTAGCATATACCACTCCCCCAGTTCAGTGAAGGCAGGGTCTGCATGTAAGATTGGGACAAGCTTGGTGTCTTTCCTCCTCCTGCCCTCTTATTCTTTCTTCTGAGCCTAACAGACCTCCCGCCAACCCACCTCTCTGAGAAATGGCAGCTGGGGCCACGGTTTGAAGCTTCTTGGCTTCTCCCTGCCTCAGCCAGGCCTGCCTTAAGCTGTGTGGGCACTGGGCTGGCATGATTTACAAACAAGCAGGACCAAAAAGGAAAAATCCTCTCTTGTGGAGAATTAGGTCAGTGGCAGAGTTGGGGGAGGGGAGGGAACCCAGACCTGGTTCTGCCATCTTTCAGTGCACCCCACTTGCCTGAAGCAGTCAGAGCAGAGTCCTACGGTGCTGTTGGGAAGCGGACATTTGGGCTTGGGGGGGCGAGGAGTGGGGGCCAGTGCCCATGCCCGTGTTCTTGTGCCGATGTGTGTGAACATGAAAGCGGTCTGGTTTCTGGCCACTCGGGACTCCTCCCTCTCTTGCTGTGTTTGTGTGGATTACTCTAAGGGGGATATTAGTGTTGTCTAATAACGGCCTCAGATTTATCTGGGGATTTGTGTGATTAATTCCCAAGCAAAGTACGGCGGATAGATTAGAGCTCAGCCGGTGTGGTGGGTCTACACCCCCCATTCTCTGCCTCTTCTAATTGGTTTTGGGGGAGGCTCTCCTCTCCCTTCCCTTTTGTCCTGATTGTTGAATGCTCTAGCATTTAGGCCCTCACCGTAAGGTGGTGGAAACCATTTTTCACCGCTGCAAAGCATGAGTGAGTGTCTGGGAGACGGAATCTCTAAGTTCATGCTCTTGCTCCTTTTTAAAAAAGTTTTTATTTATTTGACAGAGACACACAGAGAGAGAGACTGAGCACAAGCAGTGGGAGCAGCAGAGGGAGAGGGAGAAAGAGGCTCCCTGCTGTGCAGGGAGACCCATGCGGGACTCAGTCCCAGGTCCGTGGGATCCTGACCTGAGCTGAAGGCAGAGCTTAACTGACTGAGCCACCCAGGTGTCTGCTCTTGTTCCTTTATGAAAGCTGCAGAGATGGGGCCACTTGCTTTTCCCTCCTGGTTGCCACTGTCTTCTTAGGGCCGGATTGTTCTCCCAGCTCCCGTCAGGGCAGTGGTGCTACAGTGGGATCAGCAGGGAGCGGTGGTGCGGATGACCTGGATTCTGGTTTTAGTGTCCGCGTTGTCCAGCCGTGGACATGTCAACGACCTGGTCTCAGCTCTGTGTCACTCCTCTGAGCCTCAAAGGATCCTGTGCCACTTTACTGCATGGATCACAATTACGATGAAATAGCTAATTATCCGGTTGTTTGTGGCCCATCTCCCCGAGCTAGACCTGAAGCGCCGAGAGCGCAAGCCCCAGCTCTGTCTTGCTCACCTGCCATCCCGCCAGTGCCTAGCCCAGTCCTTCAGACACGGGTACGTGCTTCAGATACATGTCAGCGGAATGAACCTGTAAAACAGATTCTGCTTGACCCTAGAAAATTCTTCCACTTCTAAAATTCTCTCCGTCTCTCCTATTCTGTTTTCTCTGAGAGATCACATCAATAGCCCCTTTTTAGTGTCCTTACCTCTTATTGAACTGGAGTACCACAGGAATTTAAGACTAGAAATGGTGATGAATAATAATAATTTAACTGAAAAGACACATTACGTGATATATAAAATATGAAATTCGTTCTAGGAACTCCCCTTCTGCTTGCTTGATCTCCGGGCTTCCTGACAGTGGAAGGCCACCCTGCCTGGCCTTCTGAGTTCCTTCGGCTGGGGCCTGCAGGATCTTGTTGAACCCTTTAGAATAGGACTGGTATGAATTAGTAGGTTACATGCATGGTTCTCAGATTCAAAAATGATTCTTTTAGGTGAGGGCAGATACTGTACTAATTTCACATGACAACACAACCTGCTTTTCCAGGGAAGAAGTCAACTTTGCTAGTTTCCTGAAAATGAAAGACAGGAGAGTGTTTAAGGGAAAGCGGAAGAGTTGATGGGGTTTAGTAGTGTGCCTCAGGGCCATTTGCTGTTTTCCTAAGGTTCCCAGGTCACGAGAAACTCCATTCTCACGTCAGGAACCCTTAGGAAAGCCTTTAGGTGAAAGTTTCCAGCTAAAGAGCCAATATGTGACCCTCTCCTGAAGCCCATGGCAGACACTGCTAATCAGTCATGACCCCCTTTTCTTTCCAAACCTGTATGCAGCCTCAGACTCTTTTTTTATCGTATTACTCCAAAAATGTCACCAAAGAAAATGGAACGAATGCGTGCTAGCATTAGGTATTTTGGATGCATTTGCCTGTTTTGATCCTCCTGACAAATGTGAAATTGATATAATAAAGCCCATTTTACAGATGAAGTTTAAGCAACTTTTACAAGGTCATAATAAGTAGCAGGGCTGGTATTAAAGCTCAAAGCTTACATGCCGCCATGCCTCCCAGGGAACCCCACTCTCAGGGGTGTCAGTATGACCGCTGGCCAGTTATGATGAAATGTTCTCACACTTAATTGTTGCTGTCCATCCTCTGGGGACCACTTCAGG
Source organism: Meles meles (assembly GCF_922984935.1). Classification (NCBI taxonomy): domain Eukaryota; kingdom Metazoa; phylum Chordata; class Mammalia; order Carnivora; family Mustelidae; genus Meles; species Meles meles. Next base: position 133,338,539 of record NC_060071.1, on the reverse strand, counting down.
GTTTCTCCAGTAAAAAACTTTGAAGCATTCTCTGTCAACCCTAAATCCTGTATTAGTGCTAAGGGCAATAACAGGCCCTATAGGGCCACCCTATCATGTTTATCTACTCTCTTGGATTATTAGATTTACTACTCACTGCATCCTGGGCAGCTGTTTTTGGAGTCTGCAGTGCCTAAGTCAGTGTCTGGCCTGTATGAGCGGTCAATAAATGTTTGCTCTTTTGAATTGAACCTGACACAGGGCTCGCTAGGGGAGCAGAAGGGGTGAAGATAAAGGCTTATGGCAAATGAAAGCCTTCCCAGCTGTTCTGAGAACCTCACAGCCAAACTTTTTGAAACTGTATTCCATGAGATGTTACTAGGTATTCTACAGAGGGAGAAGTGTCCGGTGTTCAAAAACTTTGTAAATCCGCATACTGTATCCTCTCTTGGACTTCGCCGCGTGTGTTACTGTGAGTTAGGCTTTCTGAAGTCTTGCCATAGAGAGACTTGTTTATTTTCGTTTAATTCACTTGTTTCTAAATCTATTACTCAACTACAGTTTTTTGCATTGTTGTTGGCAAGGAACTCCTATTCACATTTTGCTGGATGTTGTATGGATTTGCTGGATGTTGGTGGATTCTGTTCTGGATATGTTGCCTCAACTTATAATCCTTTCTCCAAAATACAGAGCCTGATGTCATGGGTATTCTAATATATTTAATGACCCTTCTTTTTTTTTAATTTGAGTATAATTAATATACACTGTTATATTAGTTTCAAGTGTCTAATATACTGATTCACAACTCTATACATTTCTCAGTACCTATCAGGGTAAGTGTACTCTTTTTTTTTTTTTTTTAAGATTTTTATTTATTTATTTATTTGACAGAGATCACAAGTAGGCAGAGAGGCAGGCGGGGTGGGGGGAGGCTCCCCGCTGAGCAGAGAGCCCAATGCGGGGCTCGATCCCAGGACTCTGGGATCATGAGCTGAGCCAAAGGCAGAGGCTTTAAGCCACTGAGCCACCCAGGTACCCCAGGGTAAGTGTATTCTTAATCCCCTTTACATATTTCACCCTTCCCCTGACATACCTCTCCTCCAGCAACCACCCTTTCTCTGTATTTAAGAGTGGTTTTTTGTGTCTTTGTTTTGTTTTTTAAATTCCTCATATGAGTGACTTATTTCATGTAGCATTATACAGTCGAAGTCTATCCATGTTGTCCCAAGTCTCATTCTCTTTGATGGCTGAGTAATATTCCATTGTATATCGACACCATACCTGCTTTATCTAATCATCTCTGGATGGACACTTCGGATTGCTTCTATTTTTGGCTATAGTAAATATTGCTGCAGTAAACATAGGAGTGCACATATCCTTTGGAAGTGTTGTTTTCATCTTCTTTGGGTATATACACAGTAGTGGAATTACTGGATTATGTGGTAATTCGGTTTTTCATTTTTTGAGGAACCTCCATACTGTTTTCCACAGGGACGACACCAGTTTGCATTTCCACCAACAGGGCACAAGCGTTCTTTTTTCTCCACATCATATCCTCACCAACATTGATTATTTCTTGTCTTTCTGATTCTAGCTGTCCTGACAGGTGTAAGGTGATATGTCATTGTGGTTTTGATTTGCATTTCCTTGATGAATCGTGATGCTGATCATCTTTTCAGGCGTCAGTTTGCCGTGTATCTGTATGTCTTCTTTGGAAAAACATCTGTTTAGGTCCTCTGTTTTTTTAATTGGATTATTTGGGTTTTTTGGCATTGAGTTGTATAGGTTCTTTATATATTTTGGATATTAACCCATTCTTGGGTATATCATTTGCAAATATCTTCTCCCATTTAATAATTTGTCTTTTTGGTTTTTTTTGTTTGTTTGTTTGGATGGTGTCCTTAGCTAACAACCATCAGTTCTTACCACTGGCATTGGCAAGCCCACACCAGTTTCTTGATATTTGCCCCCATTCCTCCAGGATCTAGATTTGGATGGTTGACCAGTGAGGGTAGAAATAATTGGGGACGGATGGATGGTGGTATGGGAAAGAAAGAGACTGAATTCAGAGAAATTTGGGTTTAAATCCTGGCTACTGTGTATGAATTAAGTGAACTCGGGCATATTAACTTCCCTGAGCCTTGGTTTCCTTGTCTGTTAAGTGAGGGTAGCAAGTGTATCTCTACTGGGATTAAAGTAGTCATACACACACACATGCACACACAATGCTGCCACAGGTGCTAGCCATATGGGAGGCCTCCATTAAACAGAGATTATAATGGACAGTGAATGCACTTGTCTTCTGGGTCATATTTTCAAGTTTCTTGTATAATATCATTGTGGATATGTGCCCTCTTTAATCTTTCTGATACCAGCTATGATCGTGAAAAGAGCTTCAGGGAGGGTAGTTAGCATGGGTGAGTTCCTGTACGGTGTATGGAATAGCCAGGACTTCTACTCAAGTCTTCCTGACTCCAGACCCTGCCCCTTAACCCCTGTGCTATAAGCAGGAGGCAGGGAAATCGAAGTTGTCTTCGCCTCAGCTGTTTTTCCATGAGGGTTGACGGATTTCTTTTCCCACCTCTCTTACCTACCAAGATGAGGGACAGCTTCTCACTTAGGTCAGTCTGTCTCCCGATTTCCTGGTGTTGTGTGGGATGAGGTGTGTACTACTCTTGGTGGATTGTGCTCTTCAGGGTAGGAAGATACCCATTTTCTTTACCTAGGAAGTTGGCATTTGGGCTGTAGCTCTTGGCTCTGCCCAGCAGCTAAGGGGCCTTTTCGAAAACCTGTTGGGTGGGAGCCTCTTGTAGGTTCCAGCCTCCTGGCCTAACACAGGGAAGTACTATTTAGCTAGAGATACCTTTTGTTTGTGAGGCTTAAACGGCTGGATAGAAGCTCAACTTGGCCCTTTCAGTTTACAAGGGATGTATCAACAAGTCCGCAGAGACATTCATAATAATAACTTCTGTAAGTGTTTATTGAACATGTACTCTGTGCCTGGTGTTGTGCTGAGATCTTTATATGAATCATCTCATCTGACCCTTATAACAGTCCCATAAATTAGGTACAGTCAGTTCTGCTAGAAAGCTTGTTTTGAAAATGCAAATTTGTTCCAATGTGATTGATATATTAGGGAACGATTTGAGCATAATAATTTTGCCTTTGATTATGCATGATTTTGTCCACAAGAAACACTAGGTAGAGGCAGAAAACTGCAGTCAGCTGAGCCAGGCTGCATAGAAATACACAGATTGCACACACCTCAGAAGCACGCCTGCTCCTTCAGTTGCCGGCCTGCTGTGAGCCACACCCATGCACATCCGGTGTTACAACTCTGTCCAACATCAGAGGTCCTCCTCTCACTATTTGGCAACAACTCACAAGCTTCCTGCTCCCGCAAGCACATTTCAAGTCTTTCCCGAGGGCTCCAGATTTCTTAACCATTTAACACGTGTAAAACTGGTTCCTATCTTCTATTACGGGTCACTGATGAGGTTTTGGGATGTCATGCCCCAGCTTCATTTTCCCCATTAGCTCTGTGGTTTTTTACTGTGTGATTTTGTACCACGTGGTGACTTTTTAGGGACTTGGAGTCCCTTTAGCCGACCCCACTGCCATTATTTCCCTGTGGCCAAAGTAGAAGGTCAAGTTAAGCCATTGGACAAAAGTATTTGTAATAACTAGTGGCAAAGTCACGCTTCAAACTCCAGATTGCCTTACCCAACCAAACCGAACCCTGTCGTCTGAACTGAGGTTTGATTGCGTGTGGAACAAGGGGACTCCTTCTCCCCCCAGCTGTCAGTCAAGCTCTGGTTTCTCAGGCCAGACCCACTACCAGTATGTGAGAGCCCCTAAGGTATTTGGACACAGGAGTAACCCCGCCCATGGTGGTGCCTTCCGTGTTCCTTCCTGCTTTGCAGCTGCTCCTTTCTCTGCTCCTGCCTCCCAGGCTGGCTGGCCCCTGACACAGCAGCTACCTCCCTGCTCCATCTTGCAAGCTGGAGTTATTAGCATCAAAGAACAAAAGCAAACAGCACCTGGCTGGGGTGGGGGTGGGGGTGGGGGTGAGGCTCAGCCTGCTACAAAGGCTGGTAAATGGGCTCTATGTTGGGAACGAAGCTAATACCCCTGGCCTTTTGTGGAGAGACAGCTCTTCCAGTGTTTGAAGAGCTCAGACATCTAAAGCTGGAAGGAGCCCCAGAACACGGAAAACCCAGCCGCTGGAAGTTTGCTTTAGCTCAACTAATGAGATTGTTTCTGTATTTGTTCCTGAAGTAGAGGGAAGAACCTTGTGCTCACTCTCCCCAGGGGCAAGAAAGGACAGGCCACTGGAGAGACGCAGTGCATGCCTTTTTTTTGTTTCTCTCTCTCTTCATGTTGTAGTTGGGGGAACTCCTCAGTTGAAGGCTTGACCTGATGCTTGTGGGCCTGGGGCAAGAATATATCTGGGGATCTGCCTCCCACTGGGCAGCCCCCCTTCTCTCCACGTCCAGCACCGTGAAGATCCCTGTGGACATTGGTGTGGATACCCCAGCCTGTAGAAATCCACAGCTCCTATCAATCGCTTTCCCTTGGCCATTTCTTGACACCAGTGTACACACATCAGTGGATTGGTCAGCTTTTGGGAGAATGGACCCCAGCGACTTTGGGGCAATTTGGGCAAGGGAGTCTGAGTACCCGATTGTACTCTGCAAAGGAGTTAGTGGCAGGCATTGCTAGCTCTAGGTGCGAAAATGTGGTTGGCCCTAGGGACTCCTCAGATCCTGGGGTGGGATATAGCTGCCAAAGGGCAGAGCGTTAAGCCCAGCCAAGGACTCCATTTGGCCAGGCCTACAGACATATTGCCTTTGACCCCTTCCCCCTGCCCTTGGCTGCGCCTTTTTGTCACTTTTGTGAGATGCCTTATATTCCCATCCCTAGTTTGTAGCTTGATGGGTCCAATGGTATCTCTCCTGGTTTGCTTTTTTATTCAGAAATACAGCTTGACCCTTTTGGTTATGCTACTCTGAGTATGGGAGATATTAATAAGATAGAGCCTCCTTTCTGGGTCTTAGTTTCCATATCTGTACAACAGAATGAATGACCATTCCTACCTGTTAGGGTTTTGGTGAGAATTGATTAAGATCAGCTATATAAAGCACTAGCGGCAGCCCAGAGAATATTCGATAAAAGTGAACTTTCTTAAAAGTTGGTAGTGCCTTGTTTCAGGGATATATAGACATCCCATTTTATCCCTACATTTATCCTGACGTGTGATGTTGGATACAGTAACTGGCTCAGGAGCAGACACATGACCTAAACTAAATCAGTGAGAGGCTTCCCAGGGAATTTTACCAGAATTACCAGGAAACCAGCTGTTCTCTTTTCTCTAGTGCTGCCAGGTTTTGTCTCTGTTACCACATGGGGACAACCCACCTGATCCTGAGGGCCACACAGGAGAAAACAGGTGTTCTTAATTTAGTAGGCATTAAGACAGACTCAGAGTCCAATACCAGCTCTGTCACTCTGCCCATAGGCATGTGTCTTAATTTCTCTGAGCCTCACTTTTCTTGTGTGTAAATGCAGATACCAGTATCGATTGAGATGATCTATTAACCATTCAATACATATTGCTGAGCACTTACTGTGGGCAAGACCCAGCTTAGAGACTGGTGATAAAAGCAGTGAATGAAATAGACAAGACTACTGTTGTGAAGCTTGTATTTAAAGGGAGTTATAAACAATAAAAGCAGAGACCCATCCTGTGGTAGCAAATAGTGTTTAGTGCCCTGAGGAAAGAAAAGCAGGGTAAGTGGCAGAGAAGGGTCCCTATTTTAGAGAAGGTGGTAAAGGAAGGTCTTTCTGAGGAAGTAATCTTTGAGCTGATACCTACAGAAAATGAGAAACTGTCTGATAAGTGCCTGGCAAAGACCGTTCAGTCTAGGGGCTAGCACAAGCACAGGCTGCAGGCAGGACCTGCTCAATTAGTGTTGGTTTCTTCTGTTGTGACGAGATCTGAGGACTGGCTCTCATGACCTTGCACCTTCCTCCTTCTGTCCCCCTACCTCTGGCACTCATGCTGATCTTGGTGAAAAAAATTTCTGATGAAAATAAATTCTGGCCCAATCTGGCTGAAAAATTCTGGCCACCTCTGTTAGGAATGCTGCGCTCAAAGCAGGGACTGGGACAACAACCCGGGAAAGGAAGGATTTGACCACAGCTGCCACCCTTCACCTACTGTCTTCAGCATCACAACCAGGGAAGAAGTAAATTAGGGCATTTCCACCTTCACGCAATACCCCACAGACGCTTATTATCCTGTATTCAGTAATAACCTCAGCCACAAGTGCGTACGTGTGCGCATCAGCACACAAATTTTTAAGTTCGAAAAGGAAACATTTTCCTATGGTTTGGGGGAGATCTGGTTCTTCTAACCATAGGGGGAAAGGAGGGACCCTCCATCTGCTGCTGTTGTGTTTATAGAAGAGAGCTCAGCCAGGGGGCCCTCCTGCCTTACCCTTCATTTGGACTACATAATTTCACAAGGGAGGAGTCCGAGCTCCCCCCACTCACTACTTAGACACATACAAACACCCCCACCACACACCCCTGGATAAGCTCTGGGGAGTGTGTGGCAGGCTGCACAGCCACCCTCCTGGAGGCGAGGCCCAGCCAAACCTTTTGGGACCCCACCTGGTGAACTCTGTCTTGGGTCTGACCTATTTTCTAGGAGAGAAAATAGAATATAGATTTAAATGCAGTGGTGCTCTGGAAAACTACAGGCCCAGCAGTGTGAGAAAAGAAAACAGTAGGGGGGAGCAGAGGAAGTGCTGATATGGGTGAGGACACCGTCTCTCCTGGATCAATCTTAGCTGGTCATCAACTGCCTTTTCTTCTGCAATTTGCCCCCATTTTTCTCCACTAAAAATTGATATATCTACATGCATTTACATATTTATCTTTCCTCTGACCAGTCCTGGGGCTCAGTGCTCCTCCCCCCAGACATAGACTCCAGGCTGAAGACCATTAGTAAGCACAGACAGAGGGAGCTCTGGGGATGGTTGCCCTGGAAGTGGGACAGCAGCGAGGCATGGAGTCAGAAACACCCTCAGCTGCATCCTAGATCCGCCTTCCTTGCCTGTGTGACCACAGGAAAGACTTTTTAATACTCTTGTCCTCTCACTTATGAAGGCAATAAAATTACAAGCTAATGTTGAGGGCTTTCTAAAGGTAGGTACTGTTCCAAGCTCTTCACAACCACCCTGAATAGGGACTATTATCATACCAATTTTATAGATGATAGAACTGAAGCACAGAAAGATCTAGTAGCTGACCCAAGGTCTACACAGTCTGTAGACCCAGAGCCTGAATCCTGGCAATCCAGCTGTGGATCTCACTCTCTGTGCCAATTCCTATGGCCTGGCCTGAGTCACATGGCCACGCTTAGAGCTAAGTTGGGGTCATCTCTCCCAAGCCGCATGGATTAAGGGTGAGAAGAGGTTCCCCAAAAGATAGCTGGGACTTGTGACACAAAGAAGGGGTAAAGCATGGACAGACAGTGTAACGGATCAATATGGTTGAGGTTCTGATTCCCCGCTGCCCCTGTCAGGCTTTGCCATTTCATTCTGTTGGTCAGAATTGAATGTGGAGATTCAAATTACTCACTGCTTTTTGGGACGGGGGCCAGGTTATGCTATATGTCTCTATTTCATGTTAGACATAATGGTCAGAGCTGCCTCCATATCACTGACACAACTAGAAACTGAGCCTGGACCCTGACCCCTCACTGAAGGAGGTTTTTCTTGGTGTTCTTGTTGCCCCTCTTTGGCAAGAAGAGATGCTGTTTTTATGCTCAGGGCTAGAACTGAGGACAGTTAAAGCTTTAGGAGGGAATGGAATTTTCTTGGACCCCTGTTCCTGTTCTCCTACAACCTTTTAATTCCTCCTTGCCCTACTTCCCACTGAGAAGGAGGATGGAAGGAAAAAGACCCAAGAGAGGGGAGGGCTGGAACAGATCCCTTCATTCATAAGCAGAAGAGTTGAACTGAAATCACGTGCACACACACACACACACACACAGCCTTAATTCCTGTAGGCTCTTGGTGCTTCCAGGGAGCCTTCTGGTCAACATTTTTTGCTAATTCTGTCTGTGGTCATTCAAAATGGTAACAATCAGCACAGGTAATATTTATGCAGTGTTTTCCTTGTACTGAGTTAAATGCTTTAAAAGTATTTAATCTTCTAACACAGCCATGAAGGAGGTCCTGTTCTCTTCCCATTGTATAGCTGAGGCAAACAACTCAAAAGTTCTGTGATTGACCCACAGCCTTTCAGTAGGCCGGGATTTGAAACCAGATGTATTTGTCTCCAGAGTTTAAGATTATAAACACAATGTTCAAAGGGGCAACTTGTTATCAAAAGAACTTCAGGGGCACCTGGGTGGCTCAGTGGGTTAAAGCCTCTGCCTTCGGCTCAGGTCGTGATCCCAGGGTCTTGGGATCGAGCCCCACATCCGGCTCTCTGCTCCGCAGGGAGTCTGCTTCCTCCTCTCTCTCTGCCTGCCTCTCTGCCTAGTTGTGATTTCTCTCTGTCAAATAAATAAAATATTAAAAAAAAATAAAAAGAACTTCGGAGCTCCATGATATCCTGCCTCCCTTGGGTATTGGTGTCTCCAAAGAGCATGTTTCCATGAACAATGGTGTTGAAAGTCCTACCACTGAACTCCCCCACATGTAAATAGTTTGATATCCTGCTTAATGAAAGGGTATTCTAACGACCACTATTCTAGGCTGTCCATCAGTCACAGTTAATTGCCCTGCTTAGTTATTTATACAGAGTGTTTTCCCTTCCCATCTCTTCTATTTTGCCACTTTTCTTCTTGCTGCCACTCTACCCTGAATCTCAAACAACTCACCAGAAAATCTGAAAGGGGGTGTGGCTGAGGAATGATTCAGAGCTCTCTAGAAGTCTCTTTGGGCAGATACAGCTTCTAGGGAATGCAGGGTGTGGGCTGGAGAAATGCTTAGCTATTGCTATGGGTTTGCCCCTCCTGGATGTGGGGGCACAGCTCTGTTAGGTCAGTACCTGGATTTTCCTGGGGCAAAAGTTCTAGTGTCTATGGATTTTGCTGAAGCTTTACAAATCTGATTGTAGCAAATTAGAGGCACAGTAAATAAAACCCATGTCTTACTCACAGGGTAGCTAAGAGGGTCTCCTCTGTGGTTCCAGGGTGCTCACTTTAGCTACGAACTGAATTTGGGTCCCCTATGCCTCTGAGGGACCTGGGTTTCCATTGAACAAATGTTGAACTGGGTGGGATTCAAGGGGTCTAGAGTCTTATGTAGTCTCTGTACCTGAACTAAGTGTCTGAGGCAAGTCTCTCAACCTCTTTCATCCCCCCACATCTTAACCAAAAAGGAATTAAGCTAGATGATGTCTGTGGGTATCCCAGGTCTACCATTTTGTGATTCTAAGTGAGTCACCTGGGATTGTTAGGATGGCCAATGGTTTCCTGAAGCATCTCCTTCCATCTCCTCAGAAAGGTATATCCTTTCAGGTTGGGTCTAGAGGTTGTTTTGTTTTGTTTTAAAGATTTTATTTATTTATTTGAGAGATAGAATGAGAGGAGAGAGCATGAGAGGGGAAAGGTGAGAGGGAGAAGCAGACCCCCTGCCAGGCAGGGAGCCCAATGTGGGACTTGATCCTGGGACTCTGGGATCATGACCCGAGCCAAAGGCAGTTGCTTAACCAACTGAGCCACCCAGGTGCCCCGGGTCTAGAGGTTTTGACAAAGCTCTGGCTTGCTTTCCATTTGGCTTCTCAGCAGGATTCTATCTTACATTTGAGGGGAGGAGGAGGAGATTGTGTTCCTGAGGATGAGGGGAGTGAACCGCTCTTCATTTTTGGAAAGTTCATTGGCTTAATTCAAATGTCAACCTTCCTAGGGCTGGATGTCTATTTGTAGTTGTCAAAAGTGATTTCAAATGGCAATTCCTGTCATTAACGATGGGGTGAAAAGCAAGAAGAAAAATTAAAGGGGGAGGCAGAATTTCAATTTGTGTGGCAAATGATGTACTCACACACAATCTCCCGCATACACACTGCTGTCTGTGATGAAGGATGGTCACTGGGAATGCTGGAGAGGGAGGGGATTGTAAATGTTTTGTTATCTTCTGTGCTTCAGTCCTATGTCGTAAATAATGCTGCAACTTGCTCTCCATTCTCATGCCTCTTTTTCTTTGTTCCTCAAGGAAGTGGTTTATTATTTTTTCTCTTTGCGGGGAAACTTGCTGAACATCATGTCCAGTGTTCTGTATCTGGAGGCAAGGAGGATTTGCTTGGGTGGTGTTACGCAGAAATCAACCAGAATATTTTATCCAATATTCTTGCAGGATTCCAGTCTGCTTGGCCAGAGCCCTATCTGATTCCAGGATGATATCTTTCCGGACAGATGTGCAGCTCACCTCTCTTGCTACATGCACAGTGGAAAGGGAGCTTGGTCCCTCGGCTTGCATGGGTGGTTTTTGGGTGAAGGTAGACTAAGTGCTCAGAAGCTGAGTACCTCTGGGGTCTTGCATGAACGTGATAGTCATGCAAGGGCACATTGCACTGTGTGTGTGTGTGCTTCTAACACTCTTCTTCCTTTTTCTCCCCCTTTCTCTCCTCTGCCTTTCCCTCTCTTTGAAAATGCGGCCGCAGATGTCAGTCAAGGTCCAGGTGAGTCTCTGTGTTTACACAGCTGCCGTGGAAATTTCCCCTCTGCCAGATTGTGCATGGTTTGATTCTGAGTGAGACCTTGTTCTAGGGACTCTAAACAGAGCAGAGATCTAAGCACGCTGCATTTTCATTGATTTGGGTTGAGAAGAAATGCCTTGAATTGATGTATGCATATTGGTTTTGAAAACCATTTTAAAACCAAAGGAATGTGATTCCCATGCTTATACAGTCACCCCCTTCTGATGAACCTTTCTGGGTGAATCAAAGAAGTGGAAAATGAGCACTTCTGGAAATATTTTTTAAAGATATCCTTAAGATATGAATTCTCCAATTTAATGAGCATTTTTGCCTTATCATACCTAGATCTACTTCTCTTCTGTAGCTTCATGTGGTTAAACGTTGAAGATGTGACACACTTAGTGTGGAAAATATGTGGGTGAAAGAAGTCTTCTTTCTTTTTATTCTAAGAAATGGCTTTCTCCCCACCCCACAATGAAATTAGCAGTTTTTAAATGGTTATGTAACCAATACATGTTCACTGTATTAACAAAAAAAAAAAAACAAAAAGAAAGAAAAAGAAGAGGAATGGTTTTTGTCAATGAACAAACGGAGGAGCCGTTCTTATGCTAATTGTGCACGTCTGTTGTTAAAACGCACACTCATCCAGAGTTCGAGCTGTAAGCACTGTCTGTGTGTCTGTGTGTGCACACACACACACACACGAGCTCATATGCGAGGATACAACCATATGTGGGTAAAAAGTATCAGATGACTTAGAATGATTTGGAGACTTTTCTAAACTGGGTAAAATTTTGAGTTAAGAGGAGTAATTAACGCTACCAAGGAAGAAGGGAATGTTGTCATTATCAGCTATTTTCACATACACTTTCTTGTTTAGTCCTTTTAATGTTGAATTCTTACAGTATCAATACAAGGCGTAGAGACTGTTAGATCCTCCATTTTAATATAGTGGAAATTGAGGGTCAGCAGGTTACGCCATTTGCCCAAGGTTGTAGGGCTCATCAGCGGTAGCACTGGGATTTGAACCTAGGACTCTGTGACTCTAAAGCCCATGCACACTCCATTGGAACACACTGAAAATTCCATCACTGAAAATTTTCAGCAATTGAAGGCCTTGTAAACATTTCCTAATGGGACTATTGTCTATTTTTCTTTAGAGATAATATGATGTTTTCATTATTAGCAGTTTTTTTTTTCCAAATGAATTTATCCTTTTTTTTTTTCTTTTACTATCTAAAAGAATCAACCAGACTTAAGTAGGGTTTCTGGCCATTGATTTATGTGGTATATTACATAACATAAAAGAATAATACAGTTATCTCCCAGCTAATAAATAGGGTTTCACTGTCTTTGTTTTCTTCTCTCCACACCCTACCTTTGAAAATAAACAGTGTCCTAACTGATGCATAGGACAGCATTTCCTAGGAAGATTCCATTAGATTAATTTTCTATTTAATAATATTGTACTCAAATATTTATTGAGAACCTACTGTGTACCAGGCACTGTTGTAGGCACTAGGAATAAAACAGTGGACAAAATAGAAAACAATCCCTTCCTCATGGATCTTTTATTCTACTCAAGGGAAGACAATGAACTGTATATACACACACATCATACATATTACATATATGTATATGTTATGTATGTTACATGAGAGGGTGGGTGATGAGCACTGGGGAGAAAGATGAAACTGTTAAAAACGAAGTTGCTAATTTATAGAGGAATCTCAGGAAAGGCCTCCCTGTTAAGATGCTGTTTTCTGAAATACTTTAAGGTGGTGAGGTAGGAGCCCAACACCACAAGATGTGTTTGTAGAAGTGCCAGTTGGCTCAACCCCTCCTCCTCCTCCTGGTTCCTGGCAGAGATGTGACCCGGGGTCCCCATGTTGACTTGTGTGTGTTGTGGGAATGAGCGGGGGTTGAAATCCCACCTGCATTCCTCTTGCCAAGCCTGTCACTGTGGGGCTGCCTCTGACCAAGGGGAGCGGGGAGGGCACCTTTTTGTAATTCTCACAAAGGCGTCTACTGGTCCTGGTTGAAACAGTATGGCGGAGTGAATTGCCGCAGACACACAGCCTCCTGTTTGTCTTTCCAGAGGGGTGGAGGTCAGTGGGCGACGCTCCCTCACATCACAGCACCTGTAACTAGTCCCTCACAGCCCTGTTCCAATTCCACGGCCATTCTCTCATCTTATTCTCTTAATAACCCCCTGAGGTGTGTCAGCTGAGCCCCATTCTTCTGCTGAGGAAGTTGAGGCCAGGAGGTTGAGTGATGTCTTGAGGTCATCCAGCCACCAAAGAGCCGGGCCAAGAGGGGCTTCCAGCCTGATTCCATATCCGCCACTCTGCTGCCCTTGAGGTGTCAGGAGCTGATTGCCAATCCTCTGTCTCCCCACCCCAGCCCCTTGGTTTTTGTGGTTTCTGAGCCGGAAGTGGGTCACCAGTTCTGAACCTTTCCCTGGGGCAGGACAGGGCGGGAGGCCACCAAGCTGCCCAGCCCAGGCTGAGGTGAGCAGCCTCCTCCCACCTCTCGGAGCCGCCCAAGCAACGCGGAGCCAGCAGGGCTGCGGCTCTGAAACCAGGCGCCTTGACTGGTTCTCAGAGTTTTTTTCTCCCTTCCCCACAGGAAGACAAATTGGGGATTTTATGAGCTAATGTAACTGTTGACCCAGGGGCGGCGGGAAGACTGTGAGGGACGATTGATTAATTTTACACGCTGAGGGTGTCGGTGAGAAGTAACCTACTGGGAGCCGTTGGCGATGGGGGCCCGCAGGAGGTGCCTTCCCCAAAGTCCGGGAGCCAGACTGGGGGCGCAGAGAGACTGTGCTGGAAACCCTCAGGAGAAGAGGGACAGGCCATACCTCCTGCACTTCCATGTGGGAAGACCCACGGCCACTCCTCCTCCCTCTGTCTTGAGTTGGGAGGTTAGGATAACAGAGTAGCATCAGGCCATTGTGGTCAAGGAGAGGAGGGACACTCCGCTCTGATTTAACGCTTCACATCAACCCTCCCCCGCGGGTGTTACCGTCCTTTCTCAGACGAGAGAGGCCTCAGAGAGGGTCGGTAACTGCCCACAGTCTCCGGCTGCTAGTACGAGACCAGGATCTCACATCCATCTGCCTCTAAAGCTTGCACTCTCTCTCTTCTGGCATTCCCAAGACAGAGCTGTGGGCCAGGGGCGCTGCTTGTCAGGGTCTGCATTCTTCACTTTCTGTGTAGTGCATGGCACATAGTAGGGCCTCAAAAATATTCATTGTGCAGAAAGTGTGCGAACAAGTACCAGGGCATTGTGTGTCTGTAAGTTTGAGGCAGCTCAAAGGGACAACTATTTTACTTTTCAGAGGAGGAAATTGAGGCCCGGGGTGGGGAAGGGACATCTCCAAGGCCAGGTGACATATTGGTGGCCTGGAGGAGACCCCTCTCAGGCGTTTATCACATGCCCCTGGCCCATTGGGATTTGTCACTGGTCTCCCTGTGCTGCCTGGGGGGTCAGGAGTGGGCAGTACCATCCACCTCTGTACCATGCTATGCCCTCTGCTCTCTCCCTCTTCCTGTGTGTTCTCTGCCAAGGGGAAAACAAGCCCTTTGGAGGAGAGGAAGGATCTAGGGGGCAGAGAACAGTGCTGGGGCCTGTGGGTGCAAGACCCCTCTCTTCCCCTCCCCCAGCGCCTCTCCCTCCAGCCACGAGGGGCTGCTTCTGGTGCTCCAATGACAGGCTTTCTCTTCAGAAGGGATAATTTCTCAGGCTTTGCCTGCTGATTAGAGCTGGAATTTAAATGAATAACTGTGACCTTGTGGAAGTGCCCTAGTTATTCAGAGGCCCGATGAGGAAATAGGCCTCTTGCTTCGGTCCGTCAGAGCCTTGGCAGGCGCGGGAGGAGGGGCCGCTGTCTGCCAGGGCCCAGAGGAGGTCCCTGCATGCTGTTGCCCGAAGCAACTGACTGGCCTCTGCTGGAGCCTCCCTCTGCCCGCTCTTGATCTCTGCCTTCAGTGTCTTCCTTCTCAGTTTCAGTCATCTTGGGGCTGTCCTGAGAGACCGGACCCGGTGATTTATCCTGAGCCCTGCCCTGTCTCCGGGGAGTCCAGCCTGAGGGACGCCGAGCCTGAAGTCAGGACGCAGCACTGTTGTGTCTGACTTGTGTGATGGACACAAAGGGTTTGCCCTAGAAATTACTGCTCAGAGACTGACCCCCAGAACCACAGCACTGGCCTCAGGCAGGAGCTTATTAGAAAAGCAGAATCTCAGGCTGCTGAGTCAGAATCTGCTTTTTACCAAGACACCCAGGTGTGCACACATCAAGGCTTGAGACCCACTGACCTGAAGTGTCTGGCTTCTCCTCCTCTGGGGCCAGCGGGGCTGTGTCTACTGAGGAAGGCACAATCTACCACATGACTGCCGGTTTCTCGTCTCTTCTGGGCACACAGTGCAATGTGGCCTTTTTCCGGGTACACAGGGGTTGGGAGGGTGACCGGGATTAGGGAAGGGAAAGGGAACGAACACTTCCTGACCATTGAGTCTGTGGCCATCACTGTTCTGGCACTTTCCATGTAAGAGTTTACAAAGTGAGGCAGGGTAGCTCGGGATAGCATAGGTTCCCTCAGGGCTCAGGGGCTAACTCCAACCCATTGCCTCCTTCTATAGGGCCTTTGAGCTACAGATGGCTTTTCACGTTATAAATAGTTGAAAGCAGTCAAAAGAATAATTTGTGATGCACATATTTTATGAAATTCCGATTTCAGTGTTCATAAAGTTTTATCAGAACACACGCACGCTTCTTCATTTCTGCTTTGTCTCTGGCTGCTTTGCGAAGGCGGAGTGGAGTAGCTGTGTGGCGAGATGAGTCTGGAAGACTTACCATCTGGCCCATTACAGAAAAAGTTTGTCACCCCTGGGTTAGAGCATAGACTTGGAGCCAGATGGCTGGGTTGATATCCTGGCTTTCTCCCAGTATGAACAGTAGGTGCTGTTTAAGTTACCTTCCCTTTGTGGGTCCCACTTTCCTCATCTGTAAAATGGGGACAGTACGTACCTACCTAATGTGGCTCTTATGAAGATGAAGTGAATTCATGCATGTCAAGTCTTTAGAACAGTGCCTGGCACATAGTAAGTCATGTGTAAATTAGCCAGTATTCTAAGTTAGTTCATTTGATCCTTTCCACACGTTTTCATTTCATAGGTCAAGATGGCCTCAGAGAAGTTTAAAAGAAAAGACATTCTTTTGCCTGCCTTGGTCTCCCACACTGTTCAGAGGCATGCTCCCAGTGCTGGAGAGCCCCTCAAAAGACATTTGCTACGC
Organism: Meles meles; assembly: GCF_922984935.1. Lineage (NCBI taxonomy): Eukaryota > Metazoa > Chordata > Mammalia > Carnivora > Mustelidae > Meles > Meles meles. The sequence continues at coordinate 133,322,545 of NC_060071.1, read as the reverse complement.
TTCCCTTGTGACATATTCTCTCCCATCCATCCTGTTCTTTATGTCCTCAGTGAAGAGATCCCTCAGACTTAGATCCTGGCCAGCACTGCTCTGAAATGAGGCCGAGGAATCCCAAAGAGTGGAGGGAGGCAAGGGGACCGATATTTACAGAGGTCCCACCGTGTGCCAGGCACCCGTCAAGGATGAGGAACCTAGGGCTCCAAGACATTAGATCCTTTGCCCAGGGTCAGAACCAGGTATGGTAGGTACCAGCTTTGAAACACTTAGCTGAGATTTCTGCCCTGTCATTCTGTTTCCTTCTGGTTCTGCTACTTTCCCTGGGGGTTGTGTGGCCTTGGGTAAGTCATGAAACCTCTCTGGGCCTTAGGGGTCTTTTCTTTGATGGGAAGGGGTTGAATCAGATGGCCTCTCAGGCTTCTTTCAATCTGAGGATCCATGATTAGGCCTCCAGCTGAGATACTCAGGCAACAGCAATCAGGAAAGTGCCTTCTCTTTTACCGAAGATGTAAGGCTCCCAACTCCAGTGCTAACCATAACATATTTTGTCTTTTCCTTCCTCTTCTTTTGGGCAATAGCCCCATTTACTTTCCTCCTTTATTTATTAGGGAAAACACCTGGCATTCATTGAGCTTGTATTTTGAGCCAGGGGCTAAAATCCTATTTTGGCGTGCATCATTTAATTCTTTTGACAGCCTCAGGAGGTAGATTTTATTAGACCCATTCCACACACAAGCAAACTGAGGCTCAGGGATGTCCACTCACCGGTTTTATCCAGTAAAAAGTGGCAGAGCAGGATGCAAACCCTGATGTGCCTGGCCCAAGAGATGACTCATGGCGAGTTCTAGCAGGACATACACTCCACAGAGGTACACTCCTGTTCACTCTTTCTGTGCTCTGGGCCCAGATCAGTGCCAATATGTAGTGGGAATGGAATAATCAATACTGGGTCAGTGAATAAATAGTGCTTGGGACTCAGCGCTTAGTTTTATTCCTCACTTCTCTGGAAAAAAGTCTGCTTTTTGTATAGGGGTTCACCCTGAGACAGGGGGTAATTGAATTTTATTCAGTGCCCAGCTTGGGCTCCGGTCAGTGGAGGATGCAGGCAGTGGGGGATCCACCATAGCTGTGTGTAATTGGATTGGAAGGGGGCCCTTGGCTGGGCTGACAGTGATCAGCTTCCAGCCAGTTGCCCACAGTGGCCTAGGAAGACCCCCTTGGCTGCTGTAGCTCTTCTTGATGAATAACTGTGAGTAGGTAGCTGCTTCCCAGCCTGCCTCCGGCTGTAGCTAAGTCAAGGAAGCAGACCACTGGGCCTTAGTGCCTTTTTCCAGAACATTTTAAAATCATGATCTTTACTGTTTTGGCAAGGTAGACCCGCTGTGGTGCTGGTTAGGATCCTGGTTTGTTTCTCAGTTCTGGACAGCAAAGTCAGAGTTAGAGCTGGAAGGATTCATTAGAAATATCATGTAGTCTCAGTGGGATAGTACTGTTCCCACCCCTGGTCCTGCCAAACGTGTGCAGTGTACATTTATTGCTCGATGATGCATGGGCATCGGTGGCTTTAAGGACACGCAAGGCATGCTGAAGTCATTGTAGTGTACAGAAGAGTCTCACTCAAACATTTGTATCCCCAAAATACCACTGGTGAGACCGCAGAGAAACTCTTCTGGACCAATTCTCTCCTTGTACAGGTGGGAAACTGAGGCCAGAGAACTTCCATGTAACTCGGTTCAATCACACAGCTCGGTTATGACAGCCTCGAAGACCCTCCCCCTCTGTAGACCTACCTAGCAAGGTCTGGTAAGGACCGGGGCTGAGCTTGTCAGTTTATGGGGCTGGGTCCCAGAAGGAGTTGGGAGATGGAACACAGCTGAGAGTTGGGGACAGCAGGTCCCTTGGGGGGCAACTGAGATGACTGTGACTGTGGAGGGAAGTCTCGGGGGCTGCACTGGGAAGGTGGTCTTCTAACGCCGCCACTTTGTTGGAAACCTGGCATTGGCGAGACATGGGAGGCGGGGCAGAGAGAAGGCCCAGATATACCAGTCTTCTGAATAATAAGAGCCGTGACTACCTCCTTTCAAGCCCTTTCTGTGTTCCCTGAGAAGTGCTAAGTGCTGCCCATACATGGTTACACGTGATTGTCCCAGTGCTCCTGAGAAGATAGTTTCCCAGAAGGAGGCACAGAAGAGCTAACTGGCTCAGAATCCCATGGCTAGTAAGAGGTAGTGCTGGGATCTGAACTCAGGTTTTGGAGGATTTAGAGCAGTGGTTTGTAAAGTTTGGTAAGCTTCAGAATCACCTGGAGAACTAATAACGGAGATCCAGGCTCATTAAAGCAAGACATTTCCTCCAGGGAATTCCGATATGACCAAAGTTGGAGGACCACTGTTTTAATGAAGGGGATCTGGAAGGTAAAGGAACTTAATGCTCCAGCATTAACCACTGTTTTCTACCTTTTAAACATTAGTGGGGGGGGGGGGGCAGGTGGAAGGAAGGGTGGAATGAATGACCCCCTACTTGGAGCCCCCGTGGCATCTTAGGTGATGGGCTTGTAGAGCCATCATCATAATACATTACAGTCAGTTGTGTATTGTCCCCCACAGGCCTCTTCGCTGGCCACTGTGGGCTTTCAAAGGACATGGAGTGTCTTACTTTTCGAGAACAGAGATGTATCCATGCCTGAGTCCCCACTACTTAGCACATTGTATGTCCTCATAAAACTTTATTGTTAGAAACAGCATTTCAGGGATGGAAAAGGATCCAAAATGTTTTCAAGGCTCTCTGTGCACCTGATGTTTGAATCTCTTTCTATAAGGTTTCATTCAGACTTGGCTTGAACCCCTACAGTGACGAGAAGCTCATTGCTCCTTTTGCCGTTCCATCCCGTTCTAAAGAGCACTGAATGTTCCAAAGCCTTCCTTATTCTGACTCACTCTAGCTTTTACCACCTGTATTGCTTCCAGCCCTTGGAGACACACAGAACAGATCTAATTACACTCCCAGTGTTTGAAGACAGGGCTTTTGGTCTTTAAGGATTTTTTTTTTTTTTTTTTCTAAAGGCCAAAACATCTCCAGTTTCCTTGGGCATTCTCATACAAGGGTTTTAAGTTCTTTCATCCAGGTCATTGTTTTCTGAAACAAAATTTTTTTTTTTTTTGCATCCTTTCCCACAAACCATGCCCATACCACAAACAGTATTATGGACATATCCCAGCCAGTTCATTATAGAGTGATCCCACTGCTCCCCCTTTCTAGTCTTCCTACATCTATTAATGGTGGCACCAAATACCTTTCCTTATTATTTTAATGACTATAGCATGATGTTGAACTAAAGTCGTTGAAGATCTTGACTATTTTTTTTTTAAGATTTTTATTTATTTTCATGAGAGAGAATGAGTTGAGGGGAGGGAGAGGTAGAGTGAGAGAGCAGACTCTCTGCTCAGCAGGGAGCCCCCGATGTGGGGTTCGATCCCAGGACTCTGGGATCATGACCTGAGCCCAAGGCAGATGCTCGATGACTGAGCCACCCAGGTGCCCCTGGACTATTTTTTATGCCCTGCTGCTAAACCATTTCTCTCCCCTTCCTACACTGCGAAATGGTTTATTTGACTTCGTTGGATCATTCTTTGATTTTGTTCAATTCATCCCTGGATTCTTAAAATCCAACACACCTCTAAGGTAAGGTTCTTTCATCTAGCACATCAGCTGCCCTTCCAGCTTCCTGTCATTTATGAATAAAGAGCAGTTTTAGAGAAGTTCATGACAGTTGGAGTGTAAGAACTTCTCCTTTGGGAAAAGTCTTTTCTAAAAGCCATAGCCATTGATCTTTTAACCCTTCGGGTGATAAGCATGACTGCCTCCATTTCTCTTCTTTCTATTGTATTCATGCACAAGGAAACCACAACCCATCTCCCCACCCCCCAAGAGATGGAATAGGTTGGGAAGGTGCTACATATTTTCCTCAACCCTATGGTTATACCATGCAGGGGCTATTGGTGATTCATGGGAGACACTGGAAGAAATACGTTCTATTCAGTCCAGCCACCGGGCTGTAGGAACAAAGTTGGTCTAGAGGCAAACAGTGAGTGCCCTTGTATAGTTATATCTTACAAAGGGCTTAGTGGTGAGAAAGGCACACAGTGGCATCATGGAAGGGCAAATGCAGAAGCTGGGACCTGGGTGGCTCCTGCCTTGGAGAGTTAGGCACAGGCTCTCTTTGTCATCAGTCTGACTGTTCAGTTCATGCCTAGTACTGCTCAAGGCTCATGGAAAAGCCAGAAACATACATGTAAATAGATGATTGTCCCAAGTGCTCAGATCGCTGTTAGGTGATTGACAGAAGCTTTGTTTAGTCTCTACCTTTTTGATTCTGGGTGGTGATCTGAGAGTATTAGTTTGAACATTTTAAAATAGTCATTTTTATAGGCCAAAAGCAGTCAATTATCAGTTTGGTATGATTCAGCCCAATAGTTTCTTGGCCTCATTGGAGATCATCTTGATACATAAACGCATAGTGTCTTTGAGTTGGAATGGATTCTTGGTAGTTTATCTCCAAAAACCCTACTCTGACTCTCTTCTACCGCATTTCTGGCACACGAGGCTTCCCCTATTACTTGACCCCGTGTTCTGGCCAAATATGCTTGCTCCCATATCTTGCATGTTCAACTTTAAAAATACCTGAAGGAAGTTCTTGTGTCTTTTTCTAGCTTGTTCTAGTTTAGGCTGTGTGTGGCAGGTCCTGCAGCCATTCTGCACGTGACATGCTTCTGGACTCCCTGATTTTCTTCTCCTTTGGACACATTTTACCTTGTCAACGTCCTTCCTAGTGTATGGCACCATTCTCTGAACCAAAACCCTAGGTTTGGTACATTCCATGTTGAAAAGAGGTAGCACTATTGTCTTCTTTTTATTTTGAGGAGAAGTGGGGGATTGTGCTTAAGTGTCAGAATGTACATTTGTCCCTTAAGATTCAATCTCATTTTGCCTGCTCGTATCCTTTTGGACCCTGATTTTATTATCTAACAAATTAGCTATTCCTTTCAGCTTTAGTTCATCACAACATCCAGACACATGCCAATTAATGTTTTTAGCCAGGTGACTCCTCAGAATGTTGAGCAGGCCTAAGTTCTGATACAAGCTACTAGGGAAGCCCTGATAGAACAAGGACATTGAAGTCCATGACGAATGTCAGGGAATTGCCCAGGGAAGGGCTGGTCTTGGGCACAGTTATGGAAGTAGATGGAGGTTTCTTTCAGACCTACTCTTCCTTTAAATGTTCCTCTCCCCTGTCCTGCCTTGTCTCCTGAGTCCTTTCTGCTATACACAGTGGCAGGCTTCCTCAACCTGTGACTTCATGTCACTGTCCTTCCTGTACATATGAGTCCCCATGCTGCCCTTGTCTTTGAAGGAAGATCTTTAGTTTGGCTTTCTGAGGACATCACATGTGGAGCGGGGTCAATGGCTGGGGACCCCAAGTGTCTCTTATGTTCAGATTTGCATTTTAATGAGGGGAGATGGCTTGATAACCCTAAGAAATGCCCCCAAAGGAAAAGCTTCATGTTTTAGTAGAATCTTGGGATGGAGCTTAGGGGAAGGGAGATAGTGACCTTTTAAAAGGACACGGGGCACCTGGGTGGCTCAGTGGGTTAAGCCGCTGCCTTCGGCTCAGGTCATGATCTCAGGGTCCTGGGATCGAGTCCCGCATTGGGCTCTTTGCTCAGCGGGAGCCTGCTTCCCTCTCTCTCTGCCTGCCTCTCTGCCTGCTTGTGATCTCTCTCTGTCAAATAAATAAAATCTTTAAAAAAAAAAAAAGGACTCCCCACAGGGTTCCTTATATCATGCTGGACCAGAGTCGTAAATGAAGTTGAGTTAGTATCCAGGCACTATTTTCTGCTGCTGAATTCTCCAAGACATGTCTCCTCCTTTCTCCACCAGCACTGAAGGAGGCCGGGTAGCTAGTGTTATGGTTATCATCACCGTCTGGAGAGTCCATCTGCTGGCTTAGAATCCTCACTTCACCCCGCACTAATTAGTGTGACTTTGGTTCTAGGCCTTGGTTTCCTTACCTGTAAAATAAAAATCATAGCAATGCCTTTCTTACAGAGTTATATTTAATGAGATGACATATAGTGTTCCTTGTCTATGTGAACCATCAGCAGATACTAGGGGCTGTCATTATTCTTTTTCCCAAGATCACCAAATTTCCTCTTTTAAGTGCTTAAAATGTTAACATGTGAATTTCTTCTTTCTCCTTTTCCAAATTCCCAGTCAGCTTATAGCCACAGTCACTTGTGGCTTCTCTTCATTGGGTCCCACCCCCTACCACCTTCACGACCTCCTTCGTTTCTCTGGAAATATCGATGAATATTTCTATTACCTTCTGATTTTATGTAATTACTATTTTAAAAAGTCCTTGTGGCTTCATAAGTATTCAATGTTAGCACTTGGCACTTGTAGTAATTAGTGACATTTAATTTCTCTACTTCAGTATGGAAAAAGAGATGATATATGTGGATTTTAAACGGGCATAAAAGTTACCCTGAAAGTGAATGAAAGAAAAGTCTTGGCAGAGATAACTTCCCTTTTTTTTTTTCCCCTGAATCTTTTTTTTTTTTTTTTTTTTTAACCCCATGAGTGACTTCCTTCTTCCCTTGAAATACTTTCCCTACTTACTCAGGCAAAATGAAGGAAAGTAGGATGGATTGAAAACCATCTGAGGTGGGTGGGATATTATAGGTTTGAGGGGGAAACAGTATTAGCTTAAATTATGAAGGCCTTCAACTTCTGGCCTGGTTCCTGAACACTGCGTCTTCCTCTCGCCTGTTTCAGTAAATGGTTTCTATTCTCTGTATCAGTCATTCTCATGACAGGCTTCATGATGGCCACAGCTGCTTATAAATGACTTTGCTTTCATAGCCATTTCCATTCTCCCAAGCTGCAAAAGCTGCTATCTCCATGGGGATTTTCCCAAAGGATGTAGCAGAGTTTAGAGGGCCATACGTATATTTTGCATATAATTTACATATGATTTGCAGTCTGTTCTAAGGCAGTTTCAATTTGTGTATCTTACCTACTGGCAACCTTTTTCTCTTGTTCTTACATCTGCCCTGAGAACCTTTGCACAGAGATAGGTAGGCACCAGAAGGGTGGAATCAAGCACTAGAAAGAGTGAGGGGACGGGTATACATAGCAGACATCTTTTTGGGATCCAGAATGGTCCCTGGATCTAGCTAGGGCAGCATTCTGTCAGGGCGTGACATCTAGATGGACACGTCCATTGCTTTCAAATTTTTGGTAATTTTTTTTTAAGGCATTATAGTTCCACAAGAATTCAGTGTTGGCAGTTCTCAATATCCAACCTGTCAAAGGCTCATCCGAGTCTACCTCCTGTTCCCTACCCTCCTCCAGTAGGTGAACTTTTATGGAGCTGGCTTTTGAGTTTTAGTTGTGGATCTATTCAAATCCAGAGCCCATGGTGAGACTGTTGTGAAAGATGTTGTCCCTTTTGCTTCCCTAAGTCCCTGTTCCAGGCCATTCTTCTCTTGAGCATCACACCCAGAATAAATGCCAAACTCCAGACCCAGCCAGATGCTCGTCCCAGGGCTGGCTAAGTAGTCCAGAGGGCTGCGGCTGACCACCTGTTTCTGAGGTTGATGGGAAGGCCGATCTTACTTTTTACCCCTTCCTCATCAGCCACACAGATAACACACACCCAGCATAGATTCCGTTTTTTTCCCTTACTAATTATATCCTTCTCAGTTGAGATTTTTTGAGCATTATTTTCTGTATCTATATTTGAAAGCCATATAGTTCCTTTTACTTTTTTGAATATAAAATTTTATTTTAATGTTGAATACGATGGGAAAAAAAGAACTCCAAAGTACCCTAATACTTATCCCATCTCCCCCAGTTAAGACTCAGTCCTTGAGCCCCTTTTTCTTGGAGGGTACATTGACTTACCTTCTTCCATGAAGGGGCTGTGATACACCCTGATACTTGTCCTGACTTTCTCACAGACATTAGTCCTACATTTTAAGATACTTTGTAGACATTTTTGCTGGAGTGATTCTTCTGTTTCCTCAACTCATGGTGCCTAAAACAGAACTCATCATTGCCTGCACCCCACGTTCATCTCCCACCCCACCCCTCCTTCCTCTTTCTGACAATGTTCACTCAGCCTCCCAATCCACTCCTCCCCTGAAGCATCTCATCCATCACCCAAAGCCTGTTGGATCCTCTTTTTTCCTTTTCCTTCCCACTACCATGATTCTAATCTAGACCCTCTGCCTGTGACTGATCTTTCTGCCTCTGTCTCTTTTCCCTCTCATCTATCCTGTCCACACCATTGCCAAAGCAGTCTTCCTCAACATCATTTTCCCTGGGTCATTCCCCTGCCCATGAACCCTCACTGTGTCCCATCAGCTATAAGATCAAGTCCATTTTCCTTAGCCTTGAAATTCAAGGCCTGCCTATAGTGGTTCTTCCTCTCATCCTTAAGATCACCTTTCATTTCTTCCTTATATGAACTGTTTATATGTGTCGTTATTGTTTGAATAGCATGTATTACACGCCTACCATGTGCCTGGCAGTGTCCTAGGTGCTCCAGGAACACTGAATAGGGAAGTCCTTACAAATTCACTCTGTGGTCCTGGGAGCAGATAGTGTTACCTGGAGTGTCCTCCATCTCTCTAAATCCTAAAGCATCTTCCAGTATCTGTTTCAAATCTCACTTTCCTCCAAAAACCTTTCCTGTACATCCAGGGCCCTCCTCACAGCCCTGTGGTCTTTATTGCCTGAATTCATCATTGGATGTGTAGGAATGTCCCATTCATTCATTCATTCCTCATTCAGTCACCAAACATGTACTGAGCACGAACTGTGTGTCAGGCATTGTGCGAGCTGTTGGCCACACACACCTGTGTGTTTTTATGGCGTAATAAAAATAAAAATAACAACAATAATCCCTGTAAAGCCCTTACCATGTACAGGCCCAGTTGGATGTATATTCACTTATGTAATCCCCAGAACAGCCTATGAGTTTGGCTGTTGTTATCCAGATTTTGCAGATAGGGAAATCAAGGTGCAGAGATATTGAGCAACTTTACTGCGGTCACAAGCTGGAAAGTAACAAAGTTCCGAAGGTAGGATTCAAATCTGGCTCTTGATCTTAACCCCTATACTCTAGTCTTAGGTGCACATACAAACACATAACATCTCCCTACTTAGACTCCAAATTCCTAGAGGTTAGTGACCATCTACCATACTTTCTGTATATCCACTACCTCATCCAGTCTTTGCATATGCCAGGTGCTTGAATCCCGTGGTTGGTGGATTGTTGGTTCTTCCGTTCATTTGGAGGGAGGGCCTGCTATTTTCAACAGCAGGGAGGAGTGTCTGGAGATAGAAGGGGACAGAAACAACTTCAGAATAGACCTAGGAACTCTGGAGTTCTTGGCTTCCAGTTCTTAATTCTGTAAGCTTTGAGGATAGATTCGGACTAGAGAAGATACTGATGAAAAAGCTCTTGAAAGTGGAATAAAATTTCCTTCTCCAAAAGCAAAACTTAAACCATATTATAGTTGCATCTTTTCTCCCTTCCACCTTCCCATTTCTTGTCCATTTTGCTTCAATGCCTGCAAAACCAGTTTTAACATCAGGATCCCAGATCTGCATTCTTGGCCTAATATTTCTATTTAAGATTCTCACAAGTTGAAGAACAGGAACATTGGAGTTGCAATACTGCAGCTACATATGTAGCTTAATAAAGCCTGATAAGTACATATTTGAATTTAAAAAACACAGGTGGTGGGTTATTTGCATTTTAAAAGTATTCCTCCTTTGGGGCACCTGGGTAGCTCAGTGGGTTAAAGCCTCTGCCTTCGGCTCAGGTCATGATCTCAGGGTCCTGGAATCGAGCCCCACATCGCATCGGGCTCTCTGCTCAGCGGGGAGCCTGCTTCCTCCTCTCTCTCTGCCTGCCTCTCTGCCTACTTGTGATCTCTGTCTGTCAAATAAATAAATAAACTCTTAAAAAAAAAGTATTCCTTCTTTTACAAAAGGATTCACTAAAGGGCTCCATTAACCAATTCCTCTTAGTGCATTTATCATACAATTTAATTTACCAAAATTTGATTTATATGCAACTCAAGTTCTAGTGAGCATGGGAATCACTTGGGCAACTTGCTTAAAATTCATATCCTTCCCCAAACTCTTCCCCAAGATTCTAAGTTATTAGATTCCTCAGTGGGGGCCTAGGATCTTCACTGTTAGTAAACATTCCCAGGTTGTTGATGTAGGTGGTCCGTGCAACACACTTTGGGAAACATGGCTTTAAAGAAACACATGCAGCCCCTAGACGGGGCTCCCCTTCTCCAGGGCTTCCCATACCCCTTAGGCCAAATGTCCTGTTTACTCTTCATTCAGTAGTTTTTTGACATCTCTATTTGAGTCAAAAAAGGAAAAGGCTATACTTCTCCTTCTCTGAGCTGTTAAACATCTTTCATTGGGAGTATGAAATGTTTGTCCTTTCATTTTTGAATTTGGAAAAAAAAAGTAAACTAACCCCCTCCCCGCCCCAGCTGTATGTAGATAGAATTGATGTGTGACATTGCGTAGGTTTAAGGTGTAAGATGTTGATTTCATACATTTAAATTCTGCAGAACAGTTACCACCAGAGTGTTTACCACTCCATCCTGTCATAGAATCCCTGTGTTTTGTTTGTTTGTTTGTTGTGGTGAGAACATTTAAACTGTCCTTTCTTAGCAACTTGCAAATACATAATACAGTATTATTTTCTTTTCATTTTTAACCCCTTCTTTTACTCTTAGGTATCTCCTTGGATCTTCTTATTCTCATTTCTTTCTTTTTTTTTTTTTTTAATATGTAATTTGGTAGAATTTTTTTTTCCTAAAGATTTTATTTATTTATTTGATAGAGAGAGAGATCACAAGTAGGCAGAGAGGCAGGCAGAGAGAGAGGGGAGAAGCAGGCTTCCTGCTGAGCTGGGAGCCCGATGTGGGGCTCGATCCCAGGACCCTGAGATCACGATCTGGTCTAAAGGCAGAGGCTTAACACACTGAGCCACCCAGGCGCCCCCTTATTCTCATTTCTTAATTCTTACAACCCTCCTGTGAATTAGCCATCTTTCCATACACGCTGCTTGGCTACTCAGCCTCTCCCCTATAGTGCTCTTGATCTGGATGCTGAGGGCTCTGGCTTCCTCCAGAAATACCAGGCATTTGAGGAATAGTGACGCTGCTCAGGTTTCTCTTAGCCAAAGGTAGGGCCCTTTGTTCTCTCTCCTTATCATCTTTTCCCAAAAAGGGCCAAAAAATTTTTTTTTAAACTAAACAAATCATGAGAACGACTTACTTTGGCATGTTTCCATTCCTCTGTGAGTGTTAATCCAGGGCCTAAAGAAATGAATGCTAGAAATGTGCATTTAAAATATGATTATAGTTTAATGAAATTTGTTTAAAAACTAGATTCCATGACATTTACAGCACGGGTATCTATATATTTAATATATCATTGATCTTTGTAAAAGTCAGTTGCTTGACCCATATTTTCCTCTGATTACTTTTCTAAATCTCTTGTAATCTCCAAAAACATTTGGGGATTTCTATACTTCAGAGATTTTTTTTTTTCTCCTTTATTAATCCTGTATATCTCTGAATTTCACTCTGGGTAAATGTTCTCTGGGGTGACCTGCAGTTTATCAAAATAATAAAAGCAATGGGAGGGCAAACTGGCGCTTCTGGACACAGGTTGGAAATCTTTTCTTTTAACAGATTTATCAGAGCTTACTTCCCCTGAAATAATGAGCTCTTAATAGCCTCGTTTGAATTCCTTAAGAACACAGCCAGAGGTTGTGCTGTTTGTTCGCTGGGACTTTGTGTACCTTATTTAACCCATTCAGTGCTGGGCTTGGTCTCCCTGATCTAGGGGAGAGACCTTCTGAGACATGATAGTGGGGGAGGGGGGTGGAGGCTGTGGAGGGCAGGGGTGTGTGGTTGTCCCTGGGCTAAGAAAAAGGTGAGAGGGGGAAGTAGTTTCAGGTTGCTTGAGAAGCCCTTGCAAGCACGAACTCATTTAATATGTCCAGCATGATTCCATTTTTGGAGAAGAGAATACAGTACCTAAAAAATAAAATTGGGCAGGAACCTCTGGATGGATGAATTACAACAGATTTTTCTTTTTTCTTTTCTGAATTTTCCAGAGTTGCTACGGTGACCATGTATTACTGCAAAAAGCCATTTAAAAGAAAGGGGATGTGCTTGGCCTCGCCCCTTGAGTCTCCTTCCCGAGGGACCTAATCTTTAATAGATTTATTTCAAACCTAAGCATCGCATGGAGCAGTGTGGTGAGAGGAGGGCTCTCACGAGGAGGCCCTGAGCAGTCCAGCCAACAGAAGGCTGTCCTCCAACGGAGGGCCGCCGCTGGGCTGCCCGGCTTCTCAGCCTCAGTGTGTGCTCCTGAGTGTGTGTGAAGGCCTGCCACTCCTTCCACTTGACAACTAGGAGATGATTGCATTGCGTTGGGAATTTTAACTTTGTCTTCTTTCTTTTTTCCTTTCCCTTCCCCTCCTCACCCCTTCCCCCCGTTTTTCTCTCCTCAAGGCCTCTCCCATCTCATGATGAGCGAACAAGGTAGGTGCTTGGTGCTCGAAACATTGCAGCTGCCCCAAATTGCTTGCCTTCGTGCCTCTGGCTGGCTGCTCAGAGCCTCATTGTCGCTGGCAGGCCGTTTGCTGCCTGTCCCTCCCACTGTGAGCCAGGCTGGCAGCAGGCCACCCTGGGGTGGGGGGGACCGTTCCCAATGCATCTTGGTTTCCTGTCCCCATCATCCCCTTGGCTTGTCCATTCTGCACCACCATTTGTCATCCCGGGTGCTGGCCCTGCCAGGCTGCCTCCAAGAGAGAAGCATGAAACAAGGCATGACGGCGTCGATAATGGGGGTGAATGGAGCTAATTTCCGAGCAACAGAGCGGTTAACTTCCTCCTGCTCCTCCCTGGGCCCCATACTGGGCCCTGTGGTTGGAGGAGAGGAGCTGGGCTTCTCCCTGATTTTCACTCTGAGTGAAGGTTTGCTTTTTGTTTCCCCCTCCATCCCATTGCCCATTGTAATGACTTTCAGCCCCACATGGCCAAAGGAAACCCTTGGGGGTTTGACTGTTTTCAGTTTTATATCAAAGCAAAAACCACCCAAAGAACATGCTAATGTCTTCATGGCAGGATTCTAACTCATTATACACCCTGAAGAAAACTGCATATAAAGATCTGTAAATTCAGCATCTGCAACCTAAAATATTCAAATATGCAGGGAATGAGCTGTGCAGGAAATTCAGCTCAGCTAAGCACAGGGTGGGCTGTGAATGAAGCCTTTTTCTCCTAAATAAAAATTTTCCACCTCATCAGCCTAAATCAGGATTTGAGAACTGAACCTACTTAAAATTGTCTTTTCCTTCACTGTTCAATTGCTACTATTGTGTTTCTTCTGAGCCTTGGGATGATTGCCAGATTGGTCTACCTGCCTTGCCCTGACATCCAAAGACGGTACTTCAATTTCTCTTATCTGTTTCTTTGCAAAAAACACATGGGGCTATGGTGCCTCTTCTGGAGGACCAAAGAAAAGGGCAAGGTGGGGTCCATCTCTGTTGTCTGGTTTTTCTTGATGTTTTGAGGAGGGTGGGGCAATCCTGAAGGGCCACTCTCCTTCCCTGTTCAATTACACCGGACCTATCAGTTGGTGTTGCCGTAAAGGGGAATATGCTCAGATCAACAAACCACCCAGGGCTGAGAGAAGTTTGCTTATGATGTCCAGGGAGCTGTGGTGGTGGGCAGTTGAGGGCATCCTGACTTGACATGACAGTGTAACGGGGAAGCACACCTTCCCAGTAGAATTGAATCCTCCGGAGCTTAGCCAAGATCTGCGATGTGGACTCGACTTTCAATGAAGATATGGTCTGGGATAGAGTGAGTGTCAAAGAACAGAGCTGGAGACAGGAGGTCAGGTGAGTTTGGCAGTGTTAGATGGAGCTCTGGAAGAGAGTGGGATAAAGCCTCATTATCCTTGTCTGAGGATGAGGGAAGTTATCTGCTGACAGCAGCTAAGTATAAAGTACATATGAGTAGAGAGGATGCCCTTGATGTCAACCTGGTGTCTGGGAGTTTGGGAAAGTTAAGCACTTCTCTACAAACCAGGATGCCCCAGGCTCTTTGAATTACTGGAATCTGATTGGCCTCACTTTGATAGCAAGTTCCCACATAGCTCAGTCCGCACACTGGTCTGAACAATAATGTGGAGAATCTGTACTATCTACTTCCCCCCACTCTCCCACTCCCTCCTCAGTTTCTCTTGGGCCCCCAGCATGATCTGTACCTGAGTAGAGAATTCGCACATACCCATGTATGCGTGCTCTGGGCTAAGTCCAGTACTTTCTAGAAATAGAGTCTTTAAGCAATGAAAGAATGACGGACACAGCAGATACCATGAAATCCTCGTTAAAGAGATTTCCAAGAAAGGATGCAGAATTCTTCTGGGTGGTCAGTGCCTCTAAGTTTTTAAGTTGCAACTTGCAGTTTAATCTGTTTTGGGGAAGGTTCTTTGACTGCATTCCCCCTCCACTCATGTTTTGCCCATCCCACTCCCTTCTCTGTTCTTGCCCTGGGACGACTGCCCAAGAAGCCAACTCTGCTTCCCACCTCCACTGCTTTTCTTCCCCTCTTCCTTCACCACGAAGGAAAGATTTCCCTCTGGTTCCCACTGAATCTCCAGCATTGGTTTCTGATGCCCGAAAGTATGTCCAGGAATACTTACCTGTGTTGTATGCGGGCACCCCTTGGACATGTATGTGACACTCTTGGTCGCCGTGACTCGTGTTAACGGTGGGAAAATACCACCGGAGAACTTGGCTTTGTTGAGACTTTCCCAAACCAAGTTTACGTCGGTGAAGTGTGTTCAGTTTCACATACATGTGGCTGCCCAGTGCTCTTGCATGCAGACTTGACCATGTTTCTAAGGACGGGCCTGGGAAGAAACAAATGGGAAAAGCTTAAGTGTGAAGCTGGTGAGGGCAGCTGGCAAAGCTGTCTTGGCTTGTTTAGGCTTCACATTGTGCGTTTGTCTTGTGCTGCTTTCTCAAGATACTGTAGTGCTGTTGCCTTTACTGTTGTGAGCTTTTGCGGCGTCTGTTATATTTATTTGTGTGTCTGCCGTGTGCTGATGTTTTCCTCTCCCTGCTCTCTCTCTCTCTCTTTCTCTCACCGCCTCCGTGGTGGACACCATGCTTCCTCTACTTAACTGGACCTTCCACTTCATTTCTGTAGGTAGAAGTAAAGGTAGAGATGATTTTATTTTTCTCATTATAACTATCAATCTGCCTTCTGCAATATTCATGCCTCCAAGGGGAATTGTCGATTCTGATGAATACAGTCCAGATTATAACTGAGTGCTTTTAACAACAACTAAACAAATAAATAAATAAAAAGCCAACGCTATCATTTCCCTTCAGTGCACTTCATGTTCGGTGGTTGGGGTTCATTCTGAGTTGGCCTGCCTCCCTCTGCATCCACGATGGGACTTACCCATTATGACGTGCTATTTCGAGCAGGAACGGGGGGCTCTGAAGGTAGTTATGCAGAACTATTTCACTTAAATGTGAAATTGTCTGAGATTCTCTCCCGGTCCGTGTTCAGAGGAACAGGAGAGACGTGAGATGTAATACTGTTGTTTCCATTCCTTGAGACACCTGGAATCGAGACCAGCATCTGTGAGGGAAGGATGATAAGAAAGGGGAGAGGATTGGTGTATGGCTTGAAATTTAATGTGAAATTTGGGGGATACATGTGTATTGCTGTTTTATCTTCTGTGTTTCCTGCATTTGGGGGAGTAGAAATGCCCTGACTTGGGGCAATGGGCTAAGAAGGGCGGGACGGGAGCTGTGGAAAGACACAGGAATGACTGTGCATTCCATCGGAAGAGCATGGAGAAAGGTAACACTGGACTGTTGCTTCCAAAGTTGACCTTTGCCAGGTGGGCAGGGAAAAGGAGAGGCGTAGAGCAGGTGGGCTTGCTCCGGTGCTCTGATGGGGCTTTGGGCGTCACACCTTTGGGGAGAGCACAGCTCACTCCTTCACTCAGTCACAGCTGTCAGAGACCCGAGCCCAAGAACGTGGCTCACCAGCTCGAGTTGGATTCGCTGGGCAGCCGTGAAGGGAGAGTTGAACTGATAAATTATAAATACGAGTCTGCGTCCGGTTCTCTTCTCTTCCCTCCTCACTCTCCAGCCCTATCTCCGTGGAGCTGTGTGCACCGCTGCTTGCTGCCAAGACTGGCAAATCACAGGAATAGGAAATGCGAATTCTGGCCTGAGGATGGTGAAGAAGGAAGGGGCCGACCGCGTATTGAACGCGCTGATTTGACTCGGGTCTATGAATGGGCCCTCTCTCTTTTGAGTTTTATGCTTTTGTGCGTTTTTCAAGTTATGTGTGGTTACCTTGGAAGCGGTTTGGGTCTTTCCACTTTGGAGTCAGCTGATTGCCTATTCTTTTTACACTAATCACAGGCGGGCTCATTTTCAGAAATTTGTCACGGGGAACCTTTATCCCATTATGAGCTTGGAGCCTTTGGAAAGGAGTTGGAAAGGGAGAAGAGGAAGAGGAAGGCTGAGTGGAAGCAAACATCTCTGTCTGCCCCTTCCGCTTCTCTGCTTCGTTCAACCAGAGGCTGCCAGAGATCTCCTCAGAGGCAAAGCCACCAGTCCTTTCCCAGGACTCAGCCCTTCTGCAGCATGTACCTGTGTGTCCTCTGCCCCTCTTCTCACTGGCTTCTTCGAGAATACACGAGAGGGAGTCTTCCCGTCTTCTTCCCTTCCCACGCCTCCAAATCTCTCCTTTTCTCTCCGTAATCCCCTAAACCGTCCCATAAGATAGATCTTCCTTGCTTTTGCACCTTCTTTTCTTTCCTTTCTATGGCTACTGCTGCTGCCTCTGAGCCTGTCCTTTGTATGAGCAACTGTGCCCTGTGCTTTCTATGCCTTATTGTCCTTAATCCCCACACCTGTTGTATAAGGTAGGTGATGGTGTTGCTGTGGCTTTATGGAGAAGTACAAGGTTCAGAGAGCTAAATTTGCTTATGTCAGTTGGCTACTAAGTGGAAATGAAACTCAGAATCTGGGTCCCTAACCTCTGCTCCTACGTCCTGTCTTAGATCTGAGGATGCCTTCCACGGATGTCCCTCCCAACTGCTTTCCTGGCACGAACCTGTCTCAGGTTCCAGCCTGCCGCTTTGCATCCTCTGTAACACAGGTCCCTATAAATATTCCACTAATGTGACTTCAGTATGTCTAAAGTCAACCTTCATATCAGCTTCCCTTTGCGACATCCCAATTTTCGTTCATGGGGCCTCTGTCCTCCTCATCACCCAGACTTGAAAACCAGGAATCGCGTTCTATCCTTCCTGACCTTTTCTGTGTCCTGGGTGATCAGTTGAGAGATCTTACTGAGATTCTCCTCTGGAATATCCTGTGCGTCTCTACTGTCAACACCCTCGTTCAGTTCCCAGGTAGCCCTTATTTGATTTTTGCCCAAGCCTCATTTGTCCTCCTGCCCCTTCCAGGCTGTCCAGTAACTGAGAACTACTTAAGCTCTGCTGTCCTCCACCTCGGGTGCAGGATTAGCTGTCTCACTTTCAAAGTCGTCCCTAAGATGGCCTTGTGTACCTTTAACCTTCTCTCCTATTAATCTTAGATGCAAAATTGTTGCCAAATAGGGTCCCGGGAAACTTTTTGGACCTTTCCTCTTCCACTAGCATTATTTACTCTCTTTCTCTCCCCGGTAACCACCCCTCCTCACCTTTGTTCTGCCCATTGAAATCACACGAAGATTTCATTTCCTAGTTGATGCTGTCTGTCCTTGAGTGCTGCACTGGGAGGTGAGCTCACACTTCGTGTATCTCTCTAATATTTTCTACTAGAGTTACTGGGGACCTGGAGCACTCTGCTCTGCAAGATGGGCAAGGATGTGGAAGGCAAACATATTCATCTGTTAATGTCCAGATGTGTGTAGCATTGTAGGGGGCATGTGGAAGGGACTCCAAATCTCTAATCCTTCTTAGTCTGCTGTCAATCATCTTCCTAAAAGTGAAAATAAAGCAAAATTAAAATTAAATCGGATCATGTAGCTCATCTGTTCAAAAGCTTTTGAAGGATTCTCATTGTATAATTTTGTATAATTGTCAGTGTGCCTCCCCAGCTTTATTTTCTATAATATTTTCCACTGCACACTCTCAACCCTGCCGGCCCCCTGTCTCCTGAAGTCAACAACTCACTCCGCCTGAATTCACATTATGGTTTTCTGCCTTTAGTCTTCCGCCGGGGCTCTGCCCTCTTTCTTGAATGTCCTTGGAATACCCTTCCTCTCCTTATCATGCTTTAAAGCCAAGCCTCCTAGGTGTGGCAGACTTTGTGCTTCTGTTATGGAGTTCCTGTGCCAAAATGCCTTCAATCCAATTTACTTGTGTGTTTCGGGCAGCCTCTCCCTACAGGACAGAGGCTGCATCTTGGTCATTTCTGTTACCCACACTGCACTTAGCTCCGTATTTGATCCAGAATTGTACACCAACCTGTGTCCCTTATCACTGGCCTCCTCAGCCTCACAACTGCCTGAGCCAAGAAGCCCCAGTGGGTCATGGAGTGAGGCCAAATGTTGTGGTTCCACTTCTCTCCTCACCCAGGCCTTCTCTTGGCCCGGTGTGCAAATGACAGAGGGAAATGGTCACAGATTGATTGTATCAGAATAAAAGCAGGAAAAGTCTTTGGATTTATTCTTAGGAGATTATCAGAGGAAAGAAAGCCTCAGATCTTGTCATTCTTCAAAGCTGAGCCGGAAAGCTGTGAGAGCAGAATGGAAAGAATCATGACGTGAAATCTACGAGACAGAGTGGGATGTATGTATATATGTACAGGCCGTGATGGTCATCGCCACATTCAGGAAGCCTTTGGGATGCCCTGAGCCAAAAGCCATTGTGACTGCTAGGAAGTGGCTGAGTGGAGGAGGTACACAGCAACCCGCCTTGGTCCGCTCTTTTGACCTGATTTTGACAGTCTTTGTTTAAATGTTGAGTGTGTTTTAGCTTCTATCCTCTTTTTCTTATTGACTTAGGGATTGTCCATTCTGGGTTAGGTCACCAAATATTTTTCCTTGAAACTGAACCTGGGGTAGATATTGCAGACTCAGTGTCAACAGGGGCCTGATAGGTGTCATCAAGGAGCAGATCCTGTGTAAGAAAAGTCCTGGTGTAAGATCACCAACAGAGAGTGGTGGGGACCATAGCAAACTGGGGAGCACACATCCCGTCAAGGGCAGCAGGCTCTGCTCTGCTCCAGCTAATTGCTGCCACAAAGAATGCATGCCCAGTGTCCCTAGATCCTCAAGAAAGGCCAGAAGTGGATTTTCTAAACATGTAAGTTTATGGCATCTTTCATTTTATGTACATATGTATATATGTATGTACGTATGAACACACCGTAGACCACAAGCTACAAGCTTTTGACCTTTGGCTTGAGGAAGAAGGAGTAAGATTTCTTACTTGGGAAGCAGTCATTGGCAGCATCCTTGATTCAATTTCTCTTTGCCTGTAGCAGCGGTCAGGGAGCAGGAAACTTTCCTGCTGCCAGGGAGCCCGATCCACGTGTTGAGTGAAGTTGGTTTTGTAAAGTAGGGTAGGCATGCTTGTGGAGGGTATGACAAATGCTGAGAATGACCAGGAAGAGAAGTAACAGACTACAACAATGGCCAAGAAGTTTGAAGATTTTTAAATCACGAGGGCAGTGGAGGGTGACATTTACTTTCTTTTTCCTTTTGCTTTACAGAGCCCTTTATTACTGGACTAGATAGTGTTGACCCTAATATCTACTTTAATCTGTCAGAATTTAAAGATCTCTTTCAATTTATTTGCATGTATTTTTCCCCGTGTAGATTTGATCATTTGCCTTCCAGTCCTGAACTAATCAATTTTGGCCAAACTGGAAGGAGATAATCAAGGTACATGAACTCGAATGTGATTCCATGTAGATTGTATTTTGCTGGTAATAACATTAAGAAAGCTGATTTGAGGAGTTGAGCCCTCTCTTGTCCCTGCTAGGACCAGAAAGCCCTGCAAAGAAGTTACTGTTTTGATAGCCAACTGTTTATGCAAATTAGTAAATGCAATGCCAGCTACTAATTATGAAAATAAACTCATCTGTGCTCTATAAATATCTAATTATAATAAAATAGGGGCAATATTACATTTCCATCTCTTGCCTCATCTGTTTCTCATCTACCAGTGATCTGTCCTCTTGACAATGAATAAAATCACTTTGTTTTTTTAAAGAAGCCTGTTTTCCATGCCTCTTTTCCCCCCTTCTAATGTTTTGAAAGTCTGCGGGGGAAAATAGATTTATTTTCAACATAGAAGTAAAATTGCCTGATTTTAGCAACTCTATGTTTTTGACATTGATGTCTTTGAAATTGTGCTTTAAAAATATGAAGTGCTTATTTTGAATTTCCTTGTTTAGAAATTTTCATTGGACAGTGAAGACTTTTTTAGAACAGTTGTTCTTGGAGTTTGTTTTTTTTTTTAAAAAATGTTAATGTGAGCAGATTTATTAGTAAAATGTGTGATGGATCAATGGGATATTTCAATTAAATTCCAATCGACCACATCAAGGAAAATATTGCTCAAATTTCCAAGCAACATGCTTATTTCCTTCTCAATTATCAATTTGGATTAATTGGTTATGTATAGATTTTGTATCTGTGTGTACATATATATCATAAAACACTTTCTCCTTGAACATGAATAGTGCTGTGCTTGTATAGCCTTTAATCAAACAAAGTTGGTTGATCTGAGAGGTATAGACTTTAATCAAACCGAGTTGGTTAATCTTAGAGGATGGATACTTTTTAACGGTAGATCTCTAGGTAGACCCATATAAACTTAACTTTGATAGCACCGATAGGTCAAGGATCTTTCGAATTAAATTGTGACATGCTTATACCACAGCTTTTATATAGAGAGAATCCAGAAGGGTAACGTGGTGGAAAAAACATTTAATAAGAAAACAAGCAAATGTGTTGCCTTGGGTGCTTGGGCTTGTACACGTCTTGGACTATTTTGCTGGTGTGCAGGGCAGTGTAGTGTATCTGGGTAGAGGTATAATTTCTCCACATGCGTATTCACAGCTTTATCATGGTTGAATGTGTCCTCGCATGTGGCTTCCATGTGTAATATACTGAAAAGAATACAGTCCGGGGAGCCCTGCCTCTGAATTTAACGTATTGTCTGCTGTAACATCAGAGAAGTGATGTTTGTTCACCATTCGGCAAATACTGACAGAGAGCCAGCGATGTGCCGGGCCAGGTCCAGGTGCTGAGTACACGGGGCTGGCTACGCAGACATGGGCCGGCCCTCCGACACCTTGGTGACGGTCCACAGCAGTATGAAAATGGCTTTCGGATGTAACAGCTACCTCTCCTCCTAAAGTTTTAAATAAATTCAGTCTTCAGCATATTACTATATCCAGAGTTTTAGAATTAATTTTATGAATGTATCTTGAAGGGAAACTGTCAGGTAATACTTGCGTTCAAATCACCCACCTTTTAAATTCTCTGACGCAGGGAAGAGAAGGTTCTTTGCAGGTGAACAAGCAGGAATTTTTCATTTTTTCATTCGCTAGCTTATTGGGAGAGAGCACACATGGCGTAGAATATGGAAGTCCACACTCAAGAGTACGCTTAAATATTTAACCTGTATACGCCCCTGTCAGTGCCCATCCCCCCCCCCCAAGGTTCTGTCCTACTTTCTGTCACTTATTTTTAATATAGTTATTCTCCACTCCAAAGCTGTGCATACCCACGTAGTAATCAACCAGCAGGCAGGCTCCAGAGTGCTTTCATTTTCATGAAGAAAGGCTAGCCTTGTGAGAAAGGAAGGCAATTGTGGTTTTTATTGTGTGTCAACAGAGTCACGAATGTTGTCATTCGGGGAGGTGTGTAGCTTTGCTCTGTCTTTGATGGCACTCGGATGTCCTTCTGCACAAAGAGAACATCTAATTGATATCATTGGGCTTTTCTTTTCTTTTATTCCCAAGGCATTAGTGGCTAGTAGAACAGCAGAGGTAGAAAGGACCATATGCTTTGTAAAAAGCCAGACTAATGACACTTTTTGATGGACATCTGATTTTTAAAAGTGCGGCATCTTTCATTAAAATTTACGTGTGAAGGAAGGGCGGGCGCGGTGACATGAAAGCTAATGCAGCTTGCACGTCTTGACATAATAACAATCACAAGAAACTGGAGATCCCAGATGGCAGCTTGGCCTTTGCCATCCTTTTAATAAGCTACTAACTGCTAATTATTTCACTCTTTGGGGCAAGTTAATTTACTGTTGACTCTTAAAGAGATACTGCTCTTTTTTTTCCCTCCGCCGCCAAAATCAGAGCCCTTTCACCTAGAGCTGTCGCAAGTGCTTCCCTGCGGGTTGAAAGCTTGTCAGCTGATGGTAACAATGATGGCAAGTACTGGGGTGGAAAATGTTGCTTCATAAATAATATTTTCTCGTGTTCTTTGAATTTAGAAAAAAAAATTTTTTGTTTTTTAAAAATGCGCTTGGCCAGGGATCCATTGTGTGTGCATGCATGCGTGTAAGAGCAAGAGATCAGGGACCCATACAGGGAGAGGATCTGAAATCTGGAGCCTATTTAAGAGTGAAAGAACAGCTGCCTTTTAAATGGTTGCTAATTCTGACAATTAATGCTGTTTTGTGAGTGTGTGATTTTCTGTGATAGCGGTGAGGAGGGATGATGGTGTGTAATAGCTCACTTCCTAAGCGTTATGGTAATGTAGCGCACTGATGAAAGACAGCGGGGTCCGCATGTTCTGGAGCCCTTTTGAATGAAGAGCCCGCAGAACATGCTTTTTCTGGGGTTCTACTTCCTTAGGATGATTTCGTATTTTAGCACAGGCGCAGATTATTAAATAAGTGTGCAAGTGGCCTTGGATGCATCAGGAGTGTTTGGAAAAGATCCTTGTTTGCAACGAGCTGTCTGACAATCAAAATATTTACTTAAAGATAAGCTAATGACTGTGTCTTGCAAATGCCTGCAGATCCATTATTGAAATGAGAGTCAGTTCTTTGGCTCGATACTATCTGGAACTAGATCTCAAACCTCAAATACTATTGGGTGTAGATGTGTTTGTATTATAATTCTCTCAAAACAAAATAACTTGGGTGTTAGACAACAAACAGAGGTAGGAAAATCTCTTAACCCATTTTCTTAAGCTGAATTAAGTGTGTTACTATGATCAGTTGTACCTTGCTGCTCTTAAGAATTACAAAACGGGGGCTGAGGGGAGGGTGTGCCTGGGTGGCTCAGTCGTTAAGTGGCTGCCTTTAGCTCAGGTCGTGGTCCCAGGGTCTGGGATCAGAGCCCGTATGGGGCTCCCTGCTGGGTGGGAAGCCTGCTTCTGCTTCTCCCACTCTCCCTGCTTGTGTTCCCTCTCTCCCTGTCTCTCTCTCTCTCTCTCTGTCAAATAAATAAATAAATAAAATCTTCAAAAAAAAAAAAAAAGAATTACTAAACAGTGGGACACCTGGGTGGTGTAGTCGGTTAGGCGTGTGACTCTTGATTTCGGCTCAGGTAGTGATCTCAGGGTTGTGAGATCGAGCCCTGAATCTGGCTCTGTGCTCAGTGCGGAGTTTGCTTATCCCTTTCTCTCTGCTCCTCCCCCTACTTGTTCCCTCTCGCTCAAATAAATAAGTAACAAATAAATAAAATAGTTAAAAAAGGAATTGCTGAATGGTTTAAAATATGCATTGAAAAAACACATTTTCTAGTTCTTGGTGAGATCTCTGAACGTCATCTTTATAATATGAGTTTTGCAGTGTACTATCTTGTCACAAGTGACTTGTGTGTCGTTACTCAGTTGATGGGAAGACGAGGTCAATCAAACACTAATCACTTGCTTATTGTTTAAGTCTAGAGGAACTGGACACGTTCTAAGTGTTATATTTCTTTAAAGCTAGTGCTTCACCTGATTTCAAAATAACCCCAAGGAAAAATATCAGCGTGTGTGTATTTGGGGAGGTTTTGTCATCTTTCAGAATCTGATATTATACAGTGTGTTCGGCCAGATTGCCAACTTCTTAAAGAATTTTGAGAAATGCTAATAATATTCCAAGAAAAAAAAAAGCACTGAGAAAAATAAGTTCTCAAAACATAGGTTGAAGACAAAATGAAACATTTTTTTTTGACGGTAGGACTTCTAAGAGCCTTTGTTATGACAATGAAAGTTATACATTGTTGAGAAAGAAAATGTCATTTTCAAAGTTACCCAAATTTATTTGATGTGAAATCTTTTTTTTTTTTTTTTAACAATTTACATTTTGGATGAGGATAGCTAGAATTAAAACTGGTGTTCAGTTGAAAAACTTGGGACAAGATAATTCTCGAGTCTTTTCCAAGTCTAATATTATAAGTTGTCGTGTCTCTAGAATTTGAAAGAGGCTTTTGGATTGCCTTTACTCAAGAATCTTTGTAACTGCATTTTCTGTTTTGATTGGGAATAGTTTTTTGGATGGATTAGTTTCAATAGGGAAATTACTGCTTCCTGGTAAAATGCATAACACAGATGTTAAAACAACTGCAGTTTTAAAGACACTAGTCTTGTTAACAGGCTTCCAGCTTCCAGTTTGTATTACCTAAGTACTCCGACGGATCTCCATCCACTGTGTGTAAACAACGTTCCTGATAAATGGCCTGCTTCACTCCAGGAAGGGCTGATCTCAGCATAAGAGGAGAAAATTACTGGGAACTTTAAGTTTTATTTGCTTTGAAATTTGGAGCTTGTGAACAGTCCTTGTGGTTATCAGTTTATTGCTAAGACCATTTATCCCATCGCTTTGAAATTTGGAGCTTGTGAACAGTCCTTGTGGTTATCAGTTTATTGCTAAGACCATTTATCCCATCGCTCTGAGAGTTTGACTATCGATGCCCCCCTTTTTTTTCCCAAACAGTGAACACATAGGTAGAAGAATTCTTCCCAGAAAGAATGACTTGTACTGTGTTTAGAAATCATTGGCTCAACTAAGGATTTTGTGGGCTCTCTCACTGCAAGGCAGAGGGCTTTGTCCTATTTCTGTGCTGTCCTTTCAGCATGAAGTGGCTGCCATTGGTCATCTGTTGTGGGCCATTCGCCTGGGACTATTAATCTGGTTATGGAGACATAGTTTGCTGAACCAGCCGGGACCCTCCCCAAGTGACCACTCATGACCATTTACAAATGTCTTGACCAAAATTGTTATGGGATGGGTGACATTCCCAGTTCTAAACTAATTAATCCAAGTGACCACTAATGTCATTTACGAATGTCTTGGCCAAAATTGTTATGGGATGGGTGACATTCCCAGTTCTAAACTAATTGATCCAGGTGGCAGTTGAGCCTTGAACACCGGACATCCTGGTGTGAATAACTCTAATGCAGGGTCAACATTTTGTATACAAAGAGCCCTGAGATACCTGTCGGAAGACTAGTTTGGGATGCTGGGGGAGAAAACAGGACAGATCAGAGCGCTGATGTCAGTGCTTGACATTTACGAGGTATACACCCTTGTTAAGCCTTATTATCCTAATAAGTAAAATGGGAACAACAATACTACCTACTTCATAGCGTGGCTGGGAGCCACTGAGACAATGTGTTTAAAAGGCTTATGTTTGAGCTTGGATCTGACATTAAAAGACATTAGTTACCACAAACATTAGCAACAAACATTAGCTATCAACATCGTAATAAATACATCTCATCAGTATCACTATAGATCTGGGAATTTAGAACAAATTAATCTTTTAAACTTTTCCCATCTTTGCCTGTACAATGCCTACTTCGTGGGTTCGTTCTGGATAGTAACTGATATCATGCAGGTGGAGTGTTCTGCAAATTAAAATAGCACCATGCAACGTGAAGGAGTTAGTAGTCCACAAGAACATATGCTCCACGTAAGTAAGGGCGGTATGTGTGTTCGTGACTGTGGTATGTCCTGCACCTGTAACACTGCCTGCCTCGTGGTAGAAAGGACTCGGTGAATGCTTGTTGGATGGGCGTTAGAAATTGCTGAGCTAGTTAGTAACTCTTAGCAGAGTTCAGAAGCATGGACAGATCCAAGCTTCCTGTGATTCCATTTTATTTTCAGTGGGAGGTCTTTGGGTGCTTTCATTGCAAGAGGGAACCATTGGCCTCTTCCTTGAGGGCTTCCCATACTACTCATAGAAAAAGTAATCCCAGAGGGCACTTGGGTGGCTCAGTTGTTAAGCATCTGCCTTCAGCATGGTACCAGGGTCCTGGGATTGAGCCCCACCTTGGGCTCCGTGCTCAGCGGGAAGCCTGCTTCTCCCTCTCCCACTCCCCCTGCTTGTGTTCCCTCTCTTTCTGTCTCTCTGTGTCAGATAAATAAATAAATTTAAAAAAAAAAAAAAGTATTCTCAGGACACCTGGGTGGCCCAGTTGGTTAAGCAGCTGCCTTCGGCTCAGGTCATGATCCCAGCGTCCTGAGATCAAGTCCCACATCGGGCTCCTTGCTCAGCGGGGAGCCTCCTTCTCCCTCTGCCTCTGCTGCTGCTCTGCCTGCCTGTGCTCACTCACTCTCTCTCTCTCTGGCAAATAAATAAATAAAACCTTAAAAAAAAAAGTATATCCGATAAAGCCAGTGTGCTCTTTAGGTGTTAGATGGATGTGTTTGCTCTTTTCGTGTGCACAGAGAGCTAAGGGATTTCGTTACGTTCCTTTGATGAAACTACATGAGCCATGAAGAAAACAAACGCATTTGGTTAAGAGCTAGTTTATAAAAAATGCTGATCTACTTCCCCAGAGTTTAGGAGCACATAATTTCAGAACCCTTCAGAAAGGGAACTTAGAATTCCTTTAGTCCACCCCACTGTGATTTTGTGGATGACAACACATATGCCGAGGCGGCAGAAGGGTCCTGCCTGTTGCCACACTGATAATTTGCCGTGTCGTTGGCGTCAGACCCAGACCTTCTAACTCCCGATGCTGGTTTCTTTTCTCTCCCACCAAACTGCCTCTAAGACGCGACCCACTTGTCGTCACCATCACTGCATGATGGTATTTGTTATAGATACCCCCACGGGCTGCTGCACTCATTACTGCTAATGCAGAGTCTGAAAGGTCCCGCAAATAGCGGGGTGTGAGCATTCTAAACAAGGCTGGCTCTTAAATATGTAACTGCCCCAAGGACCCATGCAACCCTGCTTTGACACTGTCAGTAAATTGCTCTGACTTCCAGGATTTTAGACTCTTTGTACAACTTTCTGGCTTAGAGTAAGAGGGTGACGAATGCCAAGATGACTTTAGAAAGCCTTTACACCCGCTTGTTTTTTTCTTTTCCTGTCCCATATTGCCGTTTTCCAAGAGGAGATGCCTGTACGGAAATACACTTGGGACTAATTTTCGGACTGTTACTTAATGATTTTTTCCACTTCTTTTCTTCCATTAAGAATAGTTTCATAATTTTGTTTACAAATTTTTTTTAACTAAAAAGAAAAATTCATTTTTTCTCAAGTAGGAATCTATCTTTAAGCCAGTATCATTCCTTCGTGGTTGTTGTTGTTTTAAGATTTATTTGTTTGAGAGAAAGAGAGAGAGAGCGAGCACGTGCGGGCTCTGGGGTAGGGACAGAGGGAAACAAGCAGACTCCCTTTTCAGCGCAGAGCCAAACCTGGGTCTCATCCCAGGATCCTGAGCCAAAACCAGGAGTCTGATGTTCTACCAGCTGAGCCACCCAGGCAACTCCCATTTTGTTTTCTTTTAAAAATAATTTTCTGGGTGCCTGGGTGGCTCAGTCATTAAGTGTCTGCCTTCGACTTGGGTCATGATTCCAGGGTCCTGGGATCGAGCCCCACATTGGGTTCCCTGCTCAACGGGAAGCCTGATTCTCCCTCTCCCACTCCCGTTGCTTGTGTTCCCTCTCTCACTGTGTCTCCTCTGTCAAATAAATAAATAAAATCTTAAAAAAAATAGTAATTTTGTACTTTAGAGTTTGCCATGGGTGTGATGGATTATGTTTAGTGCCTTTCCATGAGGCATTTTTGGGGGCTGTTGATCAACGCATGAAATCAGTTCTTAAATTGTTGCCAAACCACCTTCCTTTAGACTGCTTTGATCACAAGGGCTCTCAAGTGTCAAAGTCATTTGGAGAACTAGATAGATAAAATGCAAGAGCACTAAGCCTTTTTCCAGGATAGAATAAATAAATGTGTTTTCTATTATGTGCTCAGCTTTGATAGTGATTTGTTAAAAGGAAAAAAAGAAAGGCGATGATATTAAATATTTACAAGAGTGATTTAGTTGTATTATCTTGTGTTCTGCATCTCTGTTTAATAGTGAAATCAGCTACTGTTGAAATAAATGTCATTAAACCAGGGGTAGTGTGAAGGTCACTGATGAGGCAAGGTTAAAGTAATTTGTGGAGAATAATGACTTTTGTCAACTTTCCAGATCCCTTCCTGTTTTCATCGGCTTTTCTCCAAAAATAACAGGGAAAAAAAATACATTTGAGGATTCACAGCCTCACTTTCTCTCTTGCATCCTTTATGCCCTTTCTGGCCAACCCCATAGCTGGAAGTCTTTTATGCATTTTTTGTTTCATCCATTTAGTGGACAGAGACAGGACCGTTCTCCCAAGAGGTAAGTGGTTGCATTTCCCTTTACTGGCTCTTCCGCTGGCTCTTGCTTGGCAGTTTGTTTTCGAGGTGAGATCAGTGCCTCTTCCTTCTTGGAAATGGTTTATCTTGGCTGAAATGATCCTTAAGTTTCTCTACCAGTGCCTCCTTTATGTGAAGCAATTTTTAAAAAATTTATTTCTCATGTCCCTTTAAAGAAATCTCTGAATGATTACATGACATTATCCCCATTTTCACAGATAAGAAAATAGAAGTCCAGGGTTGCAAAACTAGTTACAGAGCTAGTAGGAGGCCAAGATGAGCTTAGCCTGGCCCGAGCCCGGAAGCTGAAGCTGATTCTATGTAACGATGTACCATCGCTTCAATTAATTTTATTGAACGTCAGTTTTCCCTTCCATAAAATGGGGATAATGATGCATTAATGTAAGATAGTCTTCAGAATGCATATAGATACTATTACATATAATGTATTATAAATAATACATTGTTTTACTTGTGGTGAATTGAGAAGTGAAGTAACACATGTTAAGTGCCTAACAAGATGTCTGGCTCATGCCGTAATTTTAATAAATAATATGTTCTCTCCATTCTTGACAGTAACAACAAAGTATAATTGAATTTAACAAACACTGAGCACAAGGGATACACAGAATGAGTAAAAATCAGTCTTTGTTCTTTTTAAAAAAAATTTATTTATTTATTTGATGGAGAGAGAGAGCACAAGCAGGCAGAGCAGTAGGCAGAGGGAGGGGGGGAAGCATGCTCCCCACTGAGCAAGGAGTCTGATACAGGGCTCGATTCCAGGACCCTGGGATCATGACCTGAGCTGAAGGCAGTTGCTTAACCCACTGAGCACCCAGGCCCCCCTCAGTCTTTGTTCTTAAGCAGTTCACAATATGGTAGGAGGAAAGCACCTTTCTAATGAATTCCAAAAGCTATTCATTTTTTTTTTTTTTCCTTTCCTTTTGGGCTTTGCACCAAATGATACTTAAAATGTGAGAGCCTTCTTCTAACGGAGAGTTGTTGCCTGTGAGTTTGAGATACTGTCCTGACACTGCTGTGGCCGCTGCTTGGGGCTCATTTCCCAGCTTGTCTGTGTTTACCTGACCCCGAAGTCCAGGGAGTAGGCTGGGAACAGGATGACATGGAGAGGTGCAGGGAAGTTATGGTGTGTGTCAGAGTAGACTAACTGTTGTGACAAACAGGCCCCAAATCCCAGGAGGTTGATGCTAACAAGTTCCTTATTCGAGTCACACTTTACAGTGCAGATTGGTGCATGGTGAAGGAGGGGCCTCGGGTCCACACAGTCATTCAGGCATCTTCTATCTTGTGGCTTTGCCATTTTCTAGAACCTTGTCCTTCATTGCATTCCACTGGCAGATGGAGAGAGAGGGAAAAGGTGAGGGAGCATGAAGGGTGGTTTTTTTTTTTTTTTGAAGGGTCAAACCTGGAAGTAGTGTGTGATGCTATCAGCCAGAACCCAATCCTGCGATCCCACCCGGTTGCAAAGGAGGCTGGGAACGTAATTCAGCTGTGTGTCCAGGATGACAGGGAAAGGGTTTTTTTCTCTACCCCAGTGGGTGAGTTATGTTCTATTCTTGCGTCATCTTGTGTCAGGCCTGGTAGACTTCTGTGGCTTACCTTCCTCCAGTCTAACGAACACAATGGCTCCATGGTTTCCATGGGACAGAGGATCCCTGCCCCTTCCTTTTTCTATAATATATACATATATCTCATTTTAAATAAAACCTTTCAGAGTTACGATGATGTTTCTCAAAGTCCCGAGAATCACCCCAGGAACTCGTGAAACTAAAGACTTTCAGTTTCTGCTTTAACCACAGAATCTGCCGGTCTCAATTATTCTTTCGATCAGGCAAGTTGGAGACATACAGTGCTCTAGCCGACTCCAGGGAATAAAGCAAACCGGAAAAGGAGTGTCTGACTCTAGTAAATGTATTTTGTTGAAAACAAATTTCACATTGATCTTAGCTTGTCAACCTATTTGTTATACATGAATTTTTATTATAATTACAATTTTTAAGGGATTTAACCTCACTCTTGTCTTGCATCCATAAACCGAAAGCTAGAAGTGTAGCTGGGATCTTAGCCTATGTTGAGGAATGGGACCAGACGCCAGATTCACTAGCATTTTGTTTTTTTCGGATTGTTGGGGAAGACTAACTCAGCATGTTTTCCCCTCCTCATCACTTCACAAGGGACATCTCGATTAAGAGACTTTTCTTGTTGCATCAAGACAATGTTAAGTAGGAGTTCAAGTTTGGTAGGCTTTTGTGGCTGAATCGTGAATCGTTAAATAACAGCAAACCCTTTTAATTCTTACATTCGTATTCTCTTACTTTAGTGTATGTATAGGAACCATTAAACCACGGCATTCTGAAATGCGCTCCCTTCCTGTAAAGCTGTGCCTGTCTCCCTTTGGCCGTGTTGTACTTCTAGGATGGATGTCAGAGCAGTGGCTAATTCTGGGCTCGTGACTCTTCTTTCTCCCATTTTATCTGCCTCTTTTTGTGTCTTTGTGCACAAGCCTATGATTACTATTGAGTTTTCTCCTAAATGCCGGCAATTATCTCACAGGTGGAGGGATTAGGAGAGAGCCCAGAGCATTGCACTGGGATTAGAAGAAAGGCTGTCTCCACCTGCTTTAAATATAGTGAAGGCAGGAGTGGAGATCTGGAGGGGGTCTGCAGGACTGGGGGAGGGGTGGACGTTTTGCTTCTGATATTTAAATCCCTAGATGGAGTGAAGGAAGAAACTCCTAATGAAAGAAAGGGGATTAAAAACCTAAGCTGGTTTGAGGTTATTGTTTCCGAGAGCTGGGGATGCAGGATGGGGAGACAGCAACCTTTCTGTTCCTCAGCTGGTTGTTTCCCCAGCTTCCTCAACTGAGAGGTTTATGGTTTTATTACATTTATTTATTTATTTATTTATTTATTGGTCTGACAGTCTATTTCGTGGAGGGGGCTGGGGGACAGAGAGCTCAGAGGGTCTAAATATATGCCCAGGCCAGGGGAATTTTGGTGAGACATTATCTTTCTTCCCAGCAGGGAATGATTTATTTACCTGGTAAGTCAGTTAGGATGCTTTCAGCTGCAAATAACAGAACTTTCAGCTCAGCTGCCTTAAACAGCAAAGGGGATTTATGGGCTCAGTTCTTGAAAAGTCTAGTAACTCAAAGGATTTGACCAAGACCTACTGTCTCACTTCGCCCATGTTTTGGCTTTGCTTTCTTGATGCTGGCTTTCTTGGTAGGCTGCTTCCCTTGTGATCCCAAGAGGGCTGACGGCCATTCCCAGGGTGATTTGCTTCTCCATTCACGTAAGTGAAGATGAGTTCAGCAGAAATCCAGGAATGGGACCCACTGAAGTCACGTGTGTCTCTCTGACCCTAGTCAGAGGGATGAATTTTGCTAGTTATCTTAGGCCTGACTCGTATGCTCAAGTTCCAGAATTAAGGGAGAGAGTTGGCTGTTCCTGCAGCACAGGAAATTCAGGGCGAGGCTGGATAATTGACCCCACATTTTGGGAATTGGAGATTGGATATTGTGTAACAGAAGCCTAGTGCACCTGAATGGGAGACTTTGAAAAATCCAAAGCCAAATCCAAGCAGGTCATTAGTCTCCTGATCAGGAAGCTCTGGGTGTGTGTCTTTCACCCTGTCTATCTGGCTATCAGGTGCTCCACCTGCATGAGGAAGGGGTATCTGTGGGGGGGAATGTGTGTCCCAACAGGGGCTCTATTTGGCAGCACAGAGCCGGGAGGGGACGGTCCTCTGGAATCCCGGCATCCGTGTAATGAGGGTATCAGTATCTCGGGATCTTTCTTCATTGATGTGAAGGGAGGCAGGGACAGTGTGCTCAGGAGTGGAGGGAATGCCAGACGCAGCTCGCTTCAGGTGAAAAGTGCTTCGATGGAGTCTTTTCCTCCCGCCAGATGTCAGGCCTCTGCCTGGTTCAGCTGACATGGGTCTCAACTGATGGATAGCCCAGGGAGGCAGCCCTCTCGTCTCAAGTGTGTTTTTAACAGAGTGGCTCTCAGTAAATATCTCTTCCTCAAATGCCTCGCCTCATTCACAGAGTCTTTCTTTTTAGCTGCTGCTTAATCAGCTGCTGCCCCTTGGCACACTGACCTAATTCTCAGCCACACATTTTGTCTGGGCTTTGGAGGCGATGCCTCCCATGTGTCCCTGCTGATGTTCCCTCCACCTTGACCTGTGGCTAACACCCTCATCACCTGCCTTACACCTCCCTCCCCCACCCCGCCCCGTGGCTGGGGCCTTTGGCCAAACGGGCAGCCAGTGGGGCCTGCAGAGCTGAATGGGTCTTGAGCCACAGTAGTTGGAGGATGTGCTCATTGCCTCCAGACCAAGCCCCTTGAGGGCAAAGCAAAGCCTCTTTAATGGATGGCTCCTACCCCTTCACAGCAAGGTTGCATTTGACCTTTCTGAAACCGCTTTTCGGCCAGTGCTTCTCACAGTGGACCGTGCATATGCATCATCTGAACATCTTGTTACAATGCAGGTTCTTGTGGGGGAGGGTCGGGGTGGAGCCTGAGATGCTGCATTTCTAACAGGCTTCAGTCGGGGGGTGGTGATGCCCCTGCTGCTGCTGGGCTGGGGTCTGCGCTGTGGACGAGGAAGTCTTTCATGCTGTCCCCTTGAATGATCTTGCAATTGAAGCCTTTTGCTTCTTTAAGAAGTCAGAATGCAAAAAAGGAGAGAGCGTGTCTCTCCTGTGTCTAGAAGTAGATAGGGGAGCTGGAACTCTAATTTTGAGGAGTTGCTTGTCACCTTCAGGTGACCAAGCAGGTGCCTGGTGAAACTCAAGCCTTCTCCTTCTCCTCGGATGATAGAGGCCGAGTGATACTCTTTGCCTCTATCTCCTCGTCTGTATGAGGTCCGATGACATTGGCTTCGTTCCCAGGAGCCTGGGGACCATTCGATCACGGCATCTGTGAAAGGAACTCCCCTGCCATTTCATCACTCCCACCAGGAGAGAAACGTGGCATCTCCATCTCCACCACACTCTACCTCATGTTCCTAAAAAGGCTCCTTTCTCTAACAAATCACTTCTGGGAAATCTACCCAACTCCCAACCTCCAGTTCGTTGTGGTTGTAATCATCAACAGGTAAGAACATCCTCTGTGTCCCTGCTTCAAGTCCCACCCCCTTGTTCAAATTCCCAAGAGCTTCCCCTTTCACATGAGTGATGGCTGGAGGCCCAGGGGACCTGTGGTGGTGATGCCATACTCTCTTGCCAGCCAGGGGCTGGGCTCTGCACTTGCGTCTCTGGGTTGGAGCTCCGTCAAGTTTCTTGGGCCCCTGCGGTGGTGGTCTGGCCCTCCCTGTGTTCCGTTCAGCCTATTTCCTGTCTGTAAGTCCCACAGTAGGAATCAGATCTGAACAATAGCAGAGAGGAGAAAATGCTTAGGAAATATAATCTGCCGATAGAACAAAGCAGGACACTTAACTGTCTGGTTGACTCCATTGTTTTATTTGGACTAGAGGTAGGATTAAAAATAAAAAGGCTTGGGTTGGTTGCTGGAGGAACAAAAGTGAATTAGATGGCTCTTATTTCACAACTGATGGCCTGCGCCAATGTTGGCTAATGTATTCATGACGGAGCTTGGTTCCGATTTCCAGCTGGCAGGCGCCTGGGTTCAGGTGTTTACCTGGAACATCTTGTTAAAATGCAGGTTCTCACTGGAGAGTGTCTGGTGTCTTCAGGGATACCGCATCAACAGCTGTAAGTAGAGCGAGTTATTCAGTCTGCTCTGAAAGGGTTAAAGTGTGGGTCTTCGGGCTTCCCTGGGGACTAATCTAGCTGGGGGAGAGTCAGAGAGAACAGACACTACTTGGTGGGGGGTGGCCGGGATGTTGGTGGTTATTATAGTCACAAATGGAAGCGTTTGAAACTGAAAACTGAATTTAGGCAGCAGAAGGAGAAACAGGGTTGAAAATGAATTATTTATTCCATCACTGGGGTCCCAGAAGCGTGGAGGGGGTGTTAATCTTCTCCACACACAGCCTCTAAGCAGGCTTGAGGTCGTGTGTGTGAGATCTGACCTTATCTGCTCCTGGCCAGACACCTCGGCTTCAGCTAATTTGCTTTGAGAGTGATCCAAATAAGACCCTTTACCTTTGCTGTTCATAAGAAGAGTGTTAATATTTACCTAGTATGTGGTCCGAGGAACCAGAAATGCTCGTGTCTGTGATTTCTTTTAATCCCATAATTTCCCAGTGGGTCTGAAGAGAGAGGGGGAAGCAGGCGCCAGCGGACTCACACTGTTGGTCTGCTGGGTGTCAGGGACGTGGTGTGGATTTCCTGAGCTGGCAGTGCACCGGCCATTGTTCCCGTTTCACTGATGGGGAAGTTGAGGTTTTAAAGAGATTCGTGATCGCACCGAAGGCCACCCAGTTCTGAATTATCTTTGCTGGGATTCGGGTCCAGGCTGCTATCATATCACCATCTTGCATTCTTCCCACTACCCCAAAGTAGTAGATGTGATAAAGACATGTAAAACGTTTCCCAAGGTGAGTAAGGGATAAGCAAATAGTTCAGGGGGTTACACCACCCTTAAAGACAGAGCCCAAACCATTCTCCATGAAGAACCATTATGCCCTTTTTCACAACCTCCTGTCCTGTCTCGGTTTTCTTTCTGATTCATAAGTACTTGTAGGGGCAAACTGTTTTCCTCTCTTTCTCTTCCTGTCCACTGCTCTTTGTGAGCAGAATGAGTTTTACTAAGTTTCCTTCAAGGCTCCCTGTAAAATTTAGCTTATTCTCCTTGCTCAGACTTTTCTGAGACACTTGCCTGAAGCAAAGCACGGCAGGTCCAGATGCTTTGTACAGTTCTGTCTTTAGTCATGGAGGCAGGGTCTCTGGTTCCATGGTGGAGGGGTGGGGAGGGGCCCGGCATACTTCTTGGCTCCATAGGTTTGAAGTGTCAAGGTCCCTGCGCCAATGTAGACCGAGCTCTGCCTTTGACAGCGCATCGTGCCTTCGAGGTTTCCATAGGCGTCAGACCATCCCTGGCCCACCCTTCGAAATCCATTTGTTGAGTGTGCATTGTGTGCTGGGTGCAGGGATTTGGAGACTGTGTTGCTGGACAACCAGGAGTCAACTAGCGGAAGGGAACCTTAACACAGATGAGGGCGGTCTCTGAGGGTGTATCAGGTGGGGACTGTGGGTAGATGCTTTCTACTTTTGACTTTTCACCTTCTTCAGTGAGTTTAAAACCAGACTCCTGTCTCTTCCACACTTCTCATTCCTTTCTACCGTGCTACCTCAATCTCTAGAGCAGCTTGGGCGTTCCTTTAATTGGCTCCTGCATCTCACTTTCATGCAAACTGGAAAACTTTATTGAGCCTCTAAGGGTTTTTAGGGGCTGGGGTATAGCTTGAGCAAGATAGGCCTGATCCGTGCTTCAGAATGCTTACAATCCTCTGGGGAAGGAGGGCTGTCAAAGATGTAATTGCAAATGCAGAGGATGTTAGGAAAAAGCAGGGAAGTGGAGCACGGGTTTCACTCCCTGGCTATCTGGAGAGGAGTGATTATTTCTCCTAGATTCTAGTGTTCTTTGAACATGCATCTCTTGTGTCCCTCCCTTGCTCTGGCTACTCCAGGGAAATGCATTCTGGAGCCCTTTTGCCCTAACAGCTGTATTGTGTTCTGTTGTGTAGCCCTATTAAATTTCTCTTTGTTCCCTGATGGTCTCTGTCATGTTTCCTGCCTTGATATACTCTCTTTTGTAGGACCACAGACATACCTTCCCCAAACTCTGTGCCCCCTATGTCACTCTCCCAACAAAGCACTTTGATGCCCCCCCACCCCCACCCTTGGAGGATATCCTTACTGGATAATGTCCAAGCTCCTTAGCCTGGCATTCAGTATGCCACAGTGTTGTCTAACCTCAGCATCCATCCCTTTTAATGGAACCCTTTGCCAGAACCAGGCCTTGCTAAGTCATGGGCTTCTACTCTCCTAGGTCCCATTTTGTCTCCAGGGCTCTGCTTATGCTGTTCCCCTTATCTTGGCTACCTTCTCCCTAATCCTAGAATATGTTGAGGTTTAACTCAAGTGTCACGTCTTCCAGGACCCTTTGCCTGACCATCTGAGCTCTTCACAATGTCTTGGAGCTTTCTACTACCATTCACTGGCCACTTACCCTGGATTGTCCTCTTTCTTCTTATCTCCCCAAACAGTGTAAATTCTTAGAGGCTAGGCACCTCCTTTTCGACTCCTTGTGATGTGACCATCACAATACCTCTACAAAGAGATGCTTGATGGTTAGAGGATGGTTGGTACGCCATATCTGATTAGCTAGATTTACACAGAGTTTCTTAAAGTGCCAGGCATAAATATATAACCAAGAATGGGGGACTCATAGGAAAAGAACTTGAGGAGTTAAGTGCAAATTTAAAAATGTTACGTATCTTCCCAAATCCAACCTCTGGATGTAATCAAGGTAATATTGTTTTTGTGGAGGATGAAATAGGGTGGTATGTGGGCTGCGGAAATTGAGAGCAGGGGTAGAAGAGAAAAACAACACAGGAAAGTGGGAGTTGAAGGCAATGAAGAGGGAGCCCAAATCTAAGAACTCTGGTGTGGACGGAAGAGCCCCAGGGTTTTGTGTTTCCAGCTGTGAAGCTTGGGGAAGTCACAGTACACACAGAAGGAGTTAGGATCCTGCTGGGCCTGCCCCTGGTCTGTTGAGAGATCAAGTGAAAGCCATTTATAAACTGTAAAGTACACTGTGAATGGAAAGGATCATTGTTGCTATAAATGGCATCATCACCGAGTCCTCCCAAAGCCGCACTGTGGCAGGGACAGATCTGTGGGTAGGTCTGTTGTGGCAGGAGGGAAGAAGCCAGACTGGAAGGAGCCTGTGGTCAGAACCTGCAGGCCCTGCAGTGGTTCCCTGTCTGTGCCAACGTACTCACATCAGGACTGTGTTCCCAGGACCGGCAAAGGAGGGCAGGCCCTGAACTTGCCTGTGGCATCTGCAAGTGGGAGGCCAGTCCTAGAATGCTAAAAGGTCCCCATCACCATGGTTACTGTACAAGGGCTTGTGGGATGTCAGACTGGGCATTGGAACTAGCAGAAGACCTGGATTGTGGTCCCAGCACCTGACTTGCCAACTGTGAACAGTTTCTAGAAATGTAGCTTTGGCAGACTAAGTGCCAGATATGGAGAACTTTATTGCCACAGTCTCACTTCCATCTGCAGCACTATGAATTAGGTATTACTGTTATTCTCCTACTGCAGACAAGAAAACAGGTTCAGGGATGTTAGCAGACTAGCCATGGTAACCAACTATGAGAAACAGGAGTTGGGTTGAACTCAGGCCTCTCTGTCAACCCTGAGCTCTTAACCACTCTTCTCTGTTGCCTTCAGCCTCTCAGAAGCTCAGCCTTCTCATCTGTGCCCTGGGGATAAGGATATATTCCCTGCTTACCCCATGGGGAATGAGGATCTGGTGAAAGAATGGATATAGAAGGACCGTTTACATGGCAAAATGTATCTGATCCATGCAAACATTCATTGAGTACCTACTACATGCCCAGTATTGGGGTGCGTGCTGTGAGACGGTGGTGGGGGTTGGGACAGGACAGCCAAGGCACCTACTCACATGGGGGTACATCCTAGTCATAATCCATTGATATGCTGTCAGAAGATGGGAAGGGAAGAAAAAGATACAGCAATCTAAGAACAGTTGTGTTTTCACGAGGGAAGAAGTTGTGTTAATGGGAAGCCATTGCCTTTAAATCCACCTTCATTTCCAGTATAAATAACAGAACCGAATTAAGAGATTAGGCAGTGTTGGAGATTTACAATGTCAGTGCAACAGAGAAAAGCGAAGAGAGGGCATTTATAAAAGAACAAATCATGTCAGGACGTTTTGATCAGTATAAAAAAGCAAATCACAGTTCCAGAAGGTGAGAACTATGCAGTGGATGTAATATATCTAGATTTTAGTAAAATCACTTGAAGGAGAAATGGCCTGAAATCTTGCCTGAGAAATTAATTCAAATTGGCCGGGGTGGAAACCGTGCCACTCAGAGTGAGAACTGGCTGGGAGTTGGGGGCGAAGGGTGTGATGACAAATGGCCGTAGTTCTCGGGGTGTGATGGGGTCAGGTGAGAAGACCCAATTTAGCCGTCATCACTTAATGATCTGGGAAGAACAGCTAAGCTCCTGGTAATGACGTCCATACATGATGCTAAATTGGGAGGTGTCACTGTGATGGCTCGTGGATGGAAGCATAGAAGAAGAGGATGGCAGTCAAAGTCAGGAGGCCATGGCCATGCAGGCCGGAACAATGGGGGAGGGTAGAGGCAAGGACAAATGGAATTTCCTTGAGAATAATCTGCAGACATTAAATATATACATATATATATATGTCTAGTAGCATCAGAACAAGAATGAGAGAGGGAGGTCCTGGATTGTGCAAGGGTCTCTCCTTCCATGATTTGAGCTGAATGTAGAAGACTGGCTAGGAGGTATGTTCTGGGTAGCAGGAAGACAGACACCTGAGCCATGATAGGTATTTTAACATCCTTGGTCCATCAGATTGAGTCCCTTCCTCTTTAATGTGATAGCCTGTGAGACAGAACTATTCTGACTTTCTGAATGTCCTTGACCTATTGAGAGGAGGGGCTCTCATGACATATTATGTACATTTGTATCCCAACTCTCTCATTTAATCTGTAAAATGGGCAAATAACTGTACTTATGTGAGGGGTTTTATATGGATTAGATACGTGGAATGGGTGGACATGATGCCTGGTATATAGTAAGTGATCAATATTACTTATTATTAGCATCATTATTTTCAGCAGTAACAGCATCATTATTGCCCTGTGTGCATGGTTTATACCTGTAGTGGAATATACAAGGAATATGCAACTTAAAATATGTAATGTCCTTTCTCGTTAAAGTAGGGGAAGACACACCCAGAGAGCACAGTCTGAAAATTACTGACAGAGTGAAAAGAGCAGAAGGTCAGTGTCCAGATTCTTTGTCAAGCTCTGCTCTGTTATAGATGACTTTGAAGGAGTCATTTTGTCTCTTTTCTCCTGTTTTCACATCTACAATCATCTAGGGCTAAACCTGAGGTCTTTCTAGCTCAAAATGTTTATGAATCTCTACAAAAAATACCCAATGAGTTGAGCTTTGTGTTATTCAAGTTTTCAGCTTTGGAGCTTATCTACTAGTACAAAGCACCCTACAGACCTAGTCTCTCTAGCAGTGCTACCCATGGGTGAGTTGATTGGCTCATACAATCTTAGCACCAGAAGTCCTACATCCCAGGGACTCCCCTTAGTCCTGGGCAAACCGGGATGGTTGGTCAGCCCACCTATGGGCTCATCAAGCTTGTGGGAGCGCTGCATGGGAGTCAAAATACACATCTGCAAGAACTGAGTAGTTCTGTTGAGCTCACGGGAACCATAGGAAGCCATCCAACATTTTTCATGGGGAGGTATCTTGGTCAGCTTGGGCTGCTATCATCAAATACCACAAACTAGATGGCTTAAGCGATAGAAATGTATTCTCACAGTCTGGATGCTAGGAAGTCCAAGATGAAAGTCCATTTCCATTCAGTTCCTAGTGACTATTTGCTTCCTCTTTTGTACATGGCTGCCTTGCTGTGCACTCACATAGTGGAGAGAGATCATATCTCTTATCTCTTAGATAGAAGGGTACTAATCCCACCATGAAGGTCCACTCTTATGATCTGATTACCTCTCAAAGGCCCCACCTCCAGATTCACTCACACTGGGGGGTTAAGGCTGGAGTGTATGATTTTGGGGTTGTCACAGACATTCAGTCCATAGCAGGAGTCACCTGACCAAAATTATGTTATCAGGGAAAGTATTGAGTGGAAGTGCCAAGGAGTTCCTGTGGCCATTGCTTATATCTACTTTAACTTGGTCTCAATGCTTTTTTTTCACTTAGGATTCTTCTCGGTTACTTCCTGCCTTGACATATATGCTGAGAGGAGAACAGTAAGTCTTAGAAAGGCTCCAATTCACAGACTCCCCTGTGGAAAGAGTGAACTGAAAAGAAAAGTTGGTCTTGTTTTCCAGAACTCTAGCGGGAATAACATATTCACTTTTGGATTCTTCAGGGACCAGAAAGGTGACAGATTGAAGGGTGCTGTGAGGGCGTCCTCCAAATGATTGACAAGCTAGAGGAAGTAATTGATAAGAAGGAATAGAAGAACAAAAGACCGTGCATCAGGCAGGTGCACGTGTATGCACACAGGGCAAGAGACTGTAACTAGGACACCCAAGAGGAGAGAGTGGGATGAGGCAAGGCACCCAAAAGGGAATGTGGATGGAGATAAAACTGTGTTAAAGCTACACATTTAATTCAGCAAATAATTAGTATCTACTTACTCTGTGTCATGATCTGTTCTAGGTGTGGGGCGCACACAAAGATGATTATCATCCTGTGTTTGTTCTAGTAGAGGAGATGGGCAGTATGGGCAGTTATGAAGAATATGGGCTTACTTACTACCTGTGTTGCCTTGGGCAAGTTACCAAACCTTATCTGTAGAATGGGCGTATGTTAGTGTGCTTGGAGAATTTCGAGGATGCCAGTAAGTTTGGAGCCAAATGAGCGAGAGGAGGGTGGTAGGAGATGCTACCAGAGAAGGAGCACAGTGTATCAATGAGAGTTGAACCAAAGAAGCAGAACAACTAGGAGATGGAGATAATATAATAATAGATTCATTATAGGGATTTGGCCTGTCACAGGTCCAGCACAGCTTCATGCCAGTGAGGTGACTTGGCAGGTCAGCACCAGCTATAGGGACTGCAGGATGGCTATTGCTTTTCTTCCAGCCGGGAGGTCTCCCCTGAAGCCCTCCCTGAGTGGAAACATATGAGAAAGGGAATTCTAGGAAACCTAGTTCAGCTTAGCCTAGCTCACACATTG
The DNA here is from genome assembly GCF_922984935.1 of Meles meles. Classification (NCBI taxonomy): domain Eukaryota; kingdom Metazoa; phylum Chordata; class Mammalia; order Carnivora; family Mustelidae; genus Meles; species Meles meles. Next base: position 133,280,852 of record NC_060071.1, on the reverse strand, counting down.
CAAAGCCACCACATGGGATGTGTGGGTGAGGGCTCCTAGGAAATTTAGAAAAAAGTCCTCATGAGACTTTCTTGACTATTCACCTAGCAGACAATGATTCTTCCATTGAAATGCTTTCTCAGGACGAGGTCCCTTTGGTTTTTCAGCACTTACCCAAGTGCCCAGATGGTAACTAGCAAGGAAGGAGATTTGATTCATGTTTCCTGGGGTCGAAGGCTTTAGTTGCATCCATCATCATTAGCTACGGCATCATATTCAGCTATTTGATGCAATAGAATTTGATTTACGTAATTATTCCATGTAGTAGAAATAAAAAATTAAACAAGTTTGGCTCTGGGGAATTGCAAAAGAAAAAAAAAAAGCTAATGCAAGTGTGGGGACAACTCTCCAGCTATATTTGATCATTTGTTTGTTTAGTCATTCATTCCACAAATAGTTGTGCTCCGCACAGTCACATTAATGGGCTAAGTATAGAGGTGATGCACGCATTCCGAAACATTGATTGAACTTGCCGTGTCCTAAATACCAGGCATACAGAGATGGACCTTGATATCAAGAGCTTTCCAGATATGTGATTTTAATCCAGTGTAATTAGAAGTAAGCACTGGGATGGAGATACCACCAGTGAGAAGTGTGTAATTCTCTCTTGTCAAAGGAGAAAGGCTTTGAGACAGCATACTGTTTACCTGCATGTGAAATGATGCCTAGCTGAGGAGTGGACCTGTCCATGAGGCAAGGTACTTCCTTACAACTGCAAGGCTAAGCTACGGGCAAAGTGCATCAGGTAGTTGGGGTGGGGGGAGGATTCTACAACATGGCCCCGGTCACAAGCATTGAAAGTCAGAGATCTGTTTGTGCTCATCCCAGAATGGCTTCTACAAACTTGTCTTTTCACAGGAAATATCCTACTCAGAAATAGTATGTTTGGTGGGGACCTGTTCTCCTGTAATCTTGGCCTTTGTCTACAGCATGTTAAAATAAGAGGACTTCTGATTCAGAGGAGTTATAAAAATATATATATAAATATACTAATTACAAAGTTCACTTTCGTGACTCACATTGCTCTAAATCATGCCACTCTATAGGGAGCCCTTCTTGGAGTTAAAATCCCACTTGCTGTTTATATTTTGAAAGTATCAATGGATCCAAATTTTTGAGGTTGAATCATTTGGCAACATGGAGTCTGGCAGAGGGGGTGGGTGCCAGGATGATGAATTTTCAGTGTTTGTATATGTCTCTTTAAAAAAGTAGGGAATCAATTGGCCGATTTGTCATGATTACATCATGTGGGCTGCTTGATCACAGAGTACCTTGTTTTGGATTTGTATTTATTTTTCTCCTTCCCGCTCCTATCTAATTGCCCTCTCCAGAATGGAGGCTTCCACTGCCTTTTGGCTTCATTAACGGCTTTCATTTTCATTAAGAGCTTTGCACTAATGGACTGTTATAAAATGCACAGTTGTTTCTTGCAGTCACCGCCAAATGACTCTTATCCTACTGACAGTTTTGTGCATTAGGCCAAAAAAAGGCAGGGTGGGGGAGGGGAGAGAGCCAGTGGGAATGAATGAGAAGTATCCAAACAGAAGATCTACCTACTTCTATCCTTGAGGTTCTTTAGGGAAGCTGGGATACGCACCTAGAATTCTACGTGTGTTTTCGATCTACTCTGTTTTAAATGCCTCTTGGTTGGCAAAATGGAGGGTAAGAAGAGAACAGGACACTTATTTTTCTCATAATATTTTGGAATTCAGAGTTTGTTGGGAATAAGACTTGCAGAGACCTACAAGAAGGAACACTGTAAGATTTCATAAGCCTTGCTCTGAATATGCTCATGGTAGTTATTATTGTTGTTATGAGCATCAAAACAATTGATGTTTGTTGGGCTACACTCGATGTGCTGTCCGCCCTATGCAATGGAAAGCCCCATACTGATGAATGGTTGCAGAATTTGATTTCTTTGTAAAGTAGGCTGGTCTCTGTACTTCTAGTATCATAGCTATGGGATACTCCTGTGCGATATTCCTAGTATCACACCTTATGGGAATTAAACTCTAGATTCCCAACCCCATTCTCTCTCTGTTTTCTCTTTCTGATCTTTCTTTCCCCGAAACACTGAGATTTTCTCTCTTGTTTCACATAGAACAAATGCACCCAGTTTTCAGTGGCCTTCATTAACTCTTCTTCAATCCCTTTCCAAAACAAATTTCAATCTCTCAGACAGTGTAAGGTGAAGAAAATTTTCTCCCTCATATTACATTGGTCTCAGGGATGGTCTAAAACTCAGGTTTTTACTTTTTACATCTCTGTCTTTTCTACAGAATGATTTATCTGCTTTAAATAAGGTATTCTGTGTGAGTAAAGCCATCAGTAGGTAATGATATACCTGTATTTTGTTTTAATTTGCCACATCTGTTGCACTTCATAGGCGGGAGCAAAGATCAGCTACATTTTAATGGACTGATACCTAGAATCAAGACTTAAAGTCTTTATATTAACTAATTATTAAAATCTTCACAATTAGATTTTTAAATATGTACTTAATATAGATGTTAATATTCAATTAATATATTTGCAAATGGAATGATAACACGTACAAATTTGCTAGTAGTTCTTTCTTCTTTGCTAAGTATATCCCCACTTCCCCTTATTAAATACAACATATTGGTAAATTTCCTAACATTCCTCAGTTTTATGCTCCCATATATTTTAAACACAGGAGGCAGCATCTGTTTGCTTTTGTGTTTGAGCATGCAAAGTCTAACAGGTCAGGCCTCTGGTCTTTTATGCAGGGTTTTTGGCTTGTCATGGGCCTATAATGTCAAAGAATAACCACGAGGATTTATAAAGCCCAGTTTGAGAAAGGTCACCAAAATGTATAAGTTGACTTTGAGAATGGATACTGTCAACTTGAAATGAGGATGATTAAATCTTAAACCTTCACTAAAGTTTGGAAACCTCTGGCTGGATTTGTGATTTAAACATCCTGGATGATCAGCCTCCTTTCCCCATCATGCCCTTACTTATTTTCCAGTTCAGCTACTAAGACCATCTTCAAAAGTACTGTTCTCAAAAAAAAAAAAAAAAGAATGAAAGTTTGAACTTGCTAGTGTTTAAAAGATGTATAATGTAATGGAAAAAAGAGACATGAGACAAAAAAACAAATTTGAGAATGCTCTCAGATCCCAAGATGCAAAGCGTGGTAGGGGTAGAAAGAACAGGTCACATGGGGTACCCCAATCTCAGCTCCAAGAAGGCAGGGAATTTGCCATCTTTGAAGAAACTTTATTCCCAGAAAGGACCAATTACAGTTGATTGCAGTCCAGAAGATTGTGCTCAAAGGCTGCTTCCTAGAACAGGTAGTGCCGAGTTCCAGATCTGTGGACAGAGGAGGAAGTGCTGTTCACTTCCAGGGAAATTGCTGCAGAGTGGAAGGCGCGTGAAGGATGATAGTGGGCTAGCTGGAGACCGGGGAGTGCACTGACCATGAGCTCTTACTATGTGGCATATCTGGCGTGAGTGCTTGATTTCGCCACATGAATAATAACGTTATCTGGAGATCCAGAATTCCACTCTGCTGCCCGCCCTTCACATTACCATAGGCCAGCTTAAAACAAGGGTCCCTGAATTATGGCCAGCCAGGCTGCACCAAAGGAAAACCATGAAACAGCTGAGCGTTAACCTCTGCAGTTTGATGTTGAGAAATGACCTTAAACTTTGGAGTTAAGCTGACCTGAAATCAGAATCCCAACTCCATGCTTACCAGCTGTGTGACTAGGTAAGCCATCAACCTCTCTGATCCTTACATTCCTCTTCTAGAAAGGAGCTGAGAATGAGGAACTCACCACTGTGTTTTAGAAGTAAATGAGTTAGTGGATGGAAAGCAGGTAGTAGAACACCTGGCACAAGGTAGGCACTCAGTAATTTTTTTTTTCTTAATTTCCCTTCCATTTTCTTCCTTCTTCACCACTTTTCCTCTCTGCCTCAGGCTCCTGTTCATTGCCCCATTTTTTCAGAGCTGTGTTCTACTACCCTTTCCATGGAGCTGGCTGACAAAGGCTTTAAGTGTCCTATAACCCAAGCATAATACCTATAACCTTTTTGGGGGCAAAGCTAGAGGATTGCAAACTTATTGTGACTTAAAGGAATGAATTTCTAATGGTGAAATTTCTGTTTTCTGGCTTGCTGCTATGGGAATTGGTTTTGTCTGGGGCTAGTCCCATCCTGGTATCACAAAGGGTATACATTTCTGAACATTTTTACGCTTTTCTTCAATGTGGCCTTCTTATCCCTGCTTGTAAAGCCAACTTGGCCATGAAGTGGAGGGCTTCCAGGACTGTTTTACTCAAAAGTGAGAATAACTTACAGTGTCCATGCCAGTGGCTTGCATGCCAGTGAGATTGTGCAGAATGTTGTTAGTAAGTCTACTTTGCTGGGCCTTTCCAGAGATTGTGCTTCTTGATTTGGTCCCTGGATAAATTTGCAAGTGCTAATCTAGTTGTTTGCTGGAGAGCGTCCAAACCTAAAGCAGGACTATTTTCCCTCGGATTGTTAGGCATTAGATTGGCAGGGTCTTGGGCTCTGGTAAGTTCTGCATTCCTGGACGGAGGCTGGTCATCCAGCTAGCTGTGGGGGGACATATTGTTTGGGAGTATGGTGGGGAGTGCCTACTATGTTCCAGGCACCATTCTAGGCATTAGAGATGTGTCATAGAATAAGACCCATAAAAACATTCCTGCTCATTGCGGGTCATACATCCTAAGAGGCAGGAGAGGCATGTAAGTAGGTGAAGAGTCAGTAAAAGGTGAATCAAGAATGTGGGTGAGGAATGGAACATTTTTATATAAGGTGGTTAGAGAGACCTCACTGAGATTGTGTTGTTTGTATGATACACGAGGGTGAACATCCAGATCAGGAGTTGGATGGGGAGTGGTCCAGGGGAAGGAATAATTTGGAAAGGGTGAAAGCCTTCTTGGCATGTTTAGGAATAGCAAGTAGGTCTACATGCCTGAAACAGAGCAAACAAGAGGGAGAGAAATAGTAGGAGCTAGGTCAAGAGGTAGAGGGGGACATACCTCATAGGCTGTTGTGAGGACTTCGGCTGAGAGAAGTGGGGAGTCAGTGGAAAGTTTTGAGCAGAGAATCTCACTTATATTTTCATAGGAGAAAGTAGGCTGCCCATGCTGGGTGGAAAACCAGGGGACCTGTTAGGAGGCTCCCAGGGAGAAGGGAGGGTGGCTTGGGCCAGGATGGCAGCAGTGGGGAGAATGCCAATAGGGTTTAATGTTGGTTCGGATGAAGGATGAGCCATGACTCTCCAAGGTGTTTGTCCTGAGCAGCAGGAAGGAGGGTGTTGCCCTTGCCCATGAGCAGGAGGGAACTGAGTAAAGAGCTGGAGCCTCGTTGAGTCATGCAAAGTCTGAGATGCCCACACTTGGATTTGACCCCCAAGGGGAGATGTCACAGAGATGGTTGGGTTTGAGGCTGAAGTTTGGGGGAGAGGCTTAGGCTTAAGATACCAATTTGAGAGTCATCACTATGCAGATGGCAGTTAAAATGGGACACTTTCCAGAATCACTTCTTTTTAGTGACATTTTCTTGCCTTTGACAGAACTCGTCTCCTGGAGTAGATTTTGGTGTAACCTGTAGCCATAGCTGACTTCTGCTTTGTCTGCCTCTCTGAAGTTTATATCTGGTTAGACTCAGGCATTGTTGGAGTGGAGTGCCTGCTCCCCAAGGAGGATACAAGATGACCCACCAGGATGTTAAGAAGAACATGTCAGATTTAAATTTGATTTTGTCTTTAAATTTTTCTGTTGGTGTGTGTGTTGGAATATGCTTACTATGTGGTTATAATTTATAAAATAAGTTTGTATTTATTTTAACAGTGTTTATTTAAAACTTCTAGTGAACAAGGTGGAAAATTAAAGAAGTTTATAGACCACTGTCCTGACGAAGGAGAAAGGGAACGTTTACTAATTCAGGGTCTCTAACGAGAAAGATAGGAATTAGGGAGTCCTGTTTCTTTGTCCCTGTTGGAGTGACATGGACAGCCAGTGTGCCTGTTGTAGAAGAGCTCCCTTTTTAAAGGGGACATCCAGATTCTACCAACTTGTTGAAACACATGCTGGGGCCAGGCAGGGCAATGGGCATTTTCACTGACTTCTATCCTCAGAACAAGCCCGAGAGGTTGAACCAGAGAATCACTCCCTGTGAAGGAACAGGAAAGGAGGGAGGGGACCGTGGGCACCCTCACAGACCCCCAGAGAACCCTTGCTCAACCAGGGGAGGTGTTTTTCCATGCTCTCGCCTTGATATGATTGTTTTCTGGACCATCACCCCATGGAGTTCCTAATTTGAAACAATTTGACTTCTTTCTCCTGATTCCTTTTGAGGTTCAGAAAACATTCTTCTGATCTCAAGTCTACACTTAACATGATAAAAATAATTGGGCAATGCCAAGTAGTGGGCAATGGCTCCTTTGGGAGAGAAAAGTGCTGTTGCATTTAAAAACTCTTTTTCTGTCTTTTAGGCTTTCATAGGAAAGCCTCAGGTTCTACCCCTTGTCTGCAGTCCTCAGACACTTTGACAGCTCTTTTTTATCATTCATTATATATTCATATATTGATATCTTATTTCTCAGGCCAGAGCGCGGAGACCTTGAGGGTAAGAACTTGTCCTAAAGTGACTTCAGGCTCTCTTTCTATTACTCTCTCCTTCTAGTGTTTTGTACCTGGTGGGTGTTTAGTTGCTTTTTTTATTGATTATTAATATTGTTCATTCAAAAGCCTCAACTCATCAGTAAAATAGACCATGAGCATTAATTAAACAGTTTACAGTAGCCAAAAGGAAGGCCGCCACAGCCTGCTCAATCCCTCCCCCACCCCCTTGAGTTTGCTAACTATAAAGGGGGAGTGTTTCATGAGGCTCTTGTGGTCTACTGAGGTCTCTGGATCATGCAGAAATGATTTCAGAGCCTGAAGCCCCTCTCCACTGGAAGCCCTGTCTCCAGCTTCATGAAAGGAAAATCTGGGAACTGGCTGGAAAGAAGCAGGCATCAGATGAGGCTGATGGGTAAGAGTGTGAGTCTAGAGGGAGCATTGCTAAGGCAACCGGAATCCCAACTGTGGAGGTTTTGCCTGGGTTCACAAAAGACTTCCAACTTTCCGTTTTAACAAGGGATTCCGCAAAGAAGGCTCAGGGGAATGTGTTTTGGAGCTCTGGTGTACAAAGTCCAGAGTGCCTCAGGATCATTGCCGAGGCGAGTTAAATTCAGATTTCTGGGCCCCCTCTCCCAGAGACTGATTTAATGGTTTGGTGTGAAGGCCCAGGCATCTGCATTTAATATGGGGCTTTTATTTATTTATTTTATATAAATAAGTGTGGGTGGTTCTAGAGACCGCACGATAGGGAATTGCCATGCTCTCTCTTGGAGTTGTGGGTGAGGCTTGGGAGTGGGTTCTTGGAATAGGTCTGATTATCTTGACTGTGTTAATCATCCCTTTGCCAAAAGCTGCCCTTTCTCACGTGTCCTTGATCCTTAGTTGACTTCAAGCTGGGCCTGCTTTCCCAGGCCCGAGTTTGAACTGGTATTTTAGAAGATGAAAGGAGTTTTGAAATATATTCACTTATTTAGTTAAAAGTGTTTCCTGACCATGTGTCTTGTTTCAGGTACTGTTCTAGGCATGTGGAGTAAACAGGGATGAATAAGACCAAGAGCTGTTCTTCTGAAGATTCTCTTCTAGAGGCTTCTGGGTCTACATTTATGGTCCCAGAAGGAGTTCCATCTCTGAAGCTCAAAGATGATTCCAGGCTTCAAGTTAGCAAGTGTGTGCTTGGCACTTACAGAGGTCTTCCCCTCCACGTTTTATAGATGGGGAGGAAAGGGAGAGCCTGTCGGGGTTGAGGGACTTACCTGAAGTTACTCTTAGTAATTAGAGGTGTAGCAGCCAGGGTGTCCTTTCAGTTCCTGGCTCTTAAAACACGTTTGAAGAGTGAATGTTGACATATGATCACCCTAAGTCTCCCTCTTATCTGCCTTCCTATGAGAGCACTTTTTTGGGGAGATGGCCAGGGGACAGCCTCCTGCTAGATACAATGTGTTACTTGGGACAATGGCTTTCTGCTGGGGTTAAGGCAAGTCATTTAAACTTACATGCCTCCATCTCTCTGATGACATATTTTAATGGTGTTTGGGCCATGTATATATTTACAGTCCAAGACCTACTCCAATTTCCTAGAATTTATAATTTCCTAGAAATTTATAATTTTCTAGAATCTATAATTTCTAGAATTTATAATTTCCAAGAATTTTCTGGAATGTAGGCTACACCCTGATTTTTGTTCAAGTACATTTGATGTCTGCCCCAATGGTATCTTGAGATGTGAAGTTGTAGTTTGCTGTACTGCTGGGGCTAGGTATCAATATGTCTTTTTTTTTTTTTTTAAGATTTTGTGTATGTATGTATGTATGTATTTGAGAGAGAGAGCATGAGAGGGGACAGGGTCAGCGGGAGAAGCAGACTCCCTGCTGAGCAGGGAGCCTGATGTGGGACTTGATCCCGGGACTCCAGGATTATGACCTGAGCCGAAGTAACAAACTGAGCCACCAAGGCGTCCTCAATATGTCTTTACAGCAATGGACATACTGGGGAGTAGAGAGCAAAGAACCAAATGAAACAGGGAGAGGGTGGGCCCCCTGATTGTACAGAGAGAGAGGCTCAGGGGTACCACCCATTTCCACATCTTCTAAATTCTGGTGTCCTGGAAAAAAGCACTGGTAACTTAGCCTAGTTATGGATCTTGTTGGGTTGTAAGTACTCATGATAATTAGTGGAGGAGGCATCAGGGGTGATGAGGGAGGGAAGGGAATGGGGAGAACCGGGACAGAGTGAAGGCGAAGCATCTCTGGGGACGATAAAGTAAACACGGACCTGCGCTTGGGGACAGTTTCCTGCCTCGGTCATCAGGAGGGAGCCAAGCAGTCTTTAATTGAATGGCAGCTCCTTGCCAGTGCATAGGGCCCGCCCTCAGGTTGCAAAGGCTGTCTGACCCTGTGTCTCGGGACCACTGGAGGTTTTTCTGAAGACTGAAGATCTAAATAAAATGTTTCTCTCTCAAGCATCCTAATTTATTCTACACTCCTGGAGCCCTGCAAAGGTCATGGTGTGTGGTATTGATATTATTTCCCCAGGAGGCTGGGGTCTATATTTTTTCAACTTTCTTTGTTTGGAGCATTGAGAGTTGAAAAGATGAATAAGGAATGTTTGAGGGCAATGAAGTATGCAGGAAGATGGGCTCACAGTCAAAGTGTAAGTTCCTGAGGGTCATTTCTGAGCGAGCTTAGTTTTCGTGGAGCTTGGCACCTTCAGAGTACCCAGCTGGGAGGTGAATGGATGGGTGAACACCTAGGGGGAGGATGGTGACTGGGGGTATGTATTGAATATTTCTCTCCTCTCCTTGGCAATTATGTTGTTATTGCTAAGAGTGAGCCAGACCTTCTGGCCCCGAAGCATAAATCATTCCCAGCAGAGTAAATGTCGTCTGTAGACATATTTGTGACTCCTACCAGCTCTGCCCTTTAAGTTACTTTTCTGTAACGTTTCCCTTAAAGTCACACCATCTAATGCAGTGGCCACTAGCCACATGGGGCTATTTGTATTTTAACAAATTAAAATGAAAGAATGGTTAAATATTAATTCCTGCCTCACTAGTTACATTTCAACTGCTTTAAGCCACAGGCTACTAGTGGCTCACAGTGCAGACTTCTAGAACATTCCGTCATTGCAGACTTACATATTTGCTGGAGCTGCCTCAAAGTGCTTGGGGGACTAGAACTTTCGGGGCCTCTGCTTACAGGTGGGGGCAGAAGGACCTTCCTTCTCAATGGGCCCAATAGTTTCTACTCACCCAGGACCACCTGATGGCAAGCTCAGGAGTGGAAACGACAGACTTCCAGAGAACAGGGTGGTATGGAACTTGCTGAGACTCCAGAAATGGGTAGAATAAGCTAAGAGAAAGTACAGGGACTAATCCACTTGGGGGGAATTCAATTTACAAAGAAATAGGAACAGAATCCAGGCGCTGGAAAATGCAGTCTGTGGTTAAAATCCTGGAATTCACAAGTGAACACTTGAAGGGGGCTTTTCACGGTGATTTTATTTCTCTTATTTTAGAGATGAGGAAATTCTATTTTTGAGAGGTTGAGTGATGTGTGCAAGGCCGTGGAAGGAGTTAGGTTGAGACAGACTTAGAGCTTCTGACTGAATTCTTTGCTGTTTGTGTTGGACACACTGTTTCTCAAAGAGAAGGCAAGATTATGGCCGTGAGTTGCTTTTCTCATTCAACAAGAACATCTGGCAGGGAAAATAGACTAATTGTCTGGGGGTCTTTGGCCCCACTAAGTTTCACACCCTGGTGGTAGGAGTTGGAGGATAGTGAGGAATACTTTTTAAAAAATCTTTTCCACATGCTAGGTACTGTACCTGGTCTTTAAAATATATTGTCACATGGAAGGGACCTGGTTGTCTCAGTCTATTAAACGTCCGACTCTTGATTTTAGCTCAGGTTAAAATCTCGCGGTCATGAGATAGAGCCCTACACTTCTCTCTCCCTCTCCCTTGGCCCCTCTCCCCCCTAAAAAAATATTGTCACATAGAAGCAGATATTCTTTTCTTGTTCTATCAGATGCAGAAACCGAGGCTCAGAGAAATTCACAATCTTGCCCGGAGTCTCAAAGCTGGTCAGCAGATGGGATACAAGTTGAAGTCCATGCTATTCCGAAACGTGGTCTTTGCCCCCTTCCACAGTGCTGTAACCAGCAGACCTCATCAGAGGTAACAAGGCAAGGGACCCAGGATGCTGGAGAGGTGGTGCACATATGACAAGACCCGTATCCGAGAATGTGAGTTGAGAGGGGTTTCAGGAGACCCTGTATCGCTCGCTCTTAGACACAGGATTCTTCCAGCCATGTATGTGAGGAGAAAAAAATTGCTTTAGGGTGGGCTGGACACATGGGGCTGCCAGTTACTTTGGAGTCAAGAAGGTGTTGCTTCTTTTAAATTGCTGGCTGAGAGGAGCACCCAGCTGATGGCTGCCCTGCACACATGAGGGCCCTTTGGGTGACTTCGTGGGATGCCAAGATACCACATACAATCAAATTTCTTTCTGTAGCCACGTTGGCTCCAAACATTACTGCCAGGGACCTGCTTAACGAGGATTGTTGAAAGGCAGATTTGCTGGAGTTTCTGAAGAAGGGAAAAGTAGGCAGAGGGCAGTGGGATGGAGAAATATCCCCACAGGGCAGTGCCGAGCGAGATTCTAGACTCCTTTTGACCAAGAGTCTTCAATCACTGAGAAGGCAGCAGGATGCATTCTGCCAACAGCTTGAATTCACAGAGAGGCAGAGGGGGTGAAGAGATGGCAGACAGGAATGCTGCTCTGGTCCAGTGGCTTGCACTTGTTCCTGGGAGGGAAGCATGCCTTCCCTCCCAGCTCATCCAAAGCTTAGTTTGCTGCAGCAAGTGCAAGGGGGAACTGAGAAAACCAGCCACCAACTGGCAGACAACAGAATTGCCTTTGGATGGTGTGTAGAGAAAAGCGCTTGTCCAGTGCTTCTTAGGTCTTTAGGTTTGAGGATGGCTATTTCTGTTACCCAATATAGCCTTAGAAGAAGGGACCCTTGGGAGTGAAGTCAAGTGCCCAGCACAGGACAGTGGAAGTGTACCTGTTATATGCTGCTGTGTAACACAAAGATTGCTCATGACAACAATTTGGTATTTTTCGTCATTCTGTGAGTTGACCCAGAAGTCTTCTGCCTCAAGTACTGGTGCTGGGGTCGTTTATACAGCTGCCTTCATCTGCCAGATAAGTTGGGATAGAAGATCAAGAAACTATCTCTCACATACCTGGGTCTCTGTTCTCCACCGTAACAGCCTCTTTTCTACCAGGGCCTCTTCCTGTGGCCCCTCTCTCCAGAAAGATAGCCTGGACTCCCTTGTAGCATGGTGGTGGGGTTCCAAGAGCATGGAATTGGAAATTCTTCCAGTTTCTTAGGAAATCCTTAAGACTTCTTAAGGGCTAGGCTTGTAACTGGTACAGCATCGCTTATGCCACTTCTGACCTGTCGGAGCAAGTCTCAAGGCAGCCCGGACTCAGAAGGAGGAAAATAGACTATCCGTTGATGCGAGAAGTGGCAGGTACACATAGGATGAGGCAAATTATTGACAGTCATATTGGCAGGAAAATTGCCATAGGAAGCGTGATATCGTGATATAAGAGATCACAGTAAGAAATATATATTTGGTCTTCATCTCGAGTTTCTGGCACCGAGAGCTTCTAAAATCCTTGGAATTTCCTGAATGACATAATAAGCCCCTTTCAAGGTGCCTGAGTTTATGCTAATGAGATGAATTTTGATGAGCCCCTAAATAGCGTCAATGGGGGAACCAACTAGTGATTAGAAGGTTGGATCTTTTAGCCTACCCATCAGCCTTCCCAGGAAACAGAATAGGGATGGAGACTGAGTTAATCACCAATGGCCAATGAGTTAATTTGTCATGCCTCAGTAATGGAACCTCCATGAAAACCCTAAAGGACAGGTTCTAACAGCTCCAAGAGCTCAGTGAGCGCAGTGAGTGCTGGGAGGGTGGTTCATCTTTCAGGCCTTGCCCTATGCGTATCATCCATTTGGCAGTTTCTGAGTTGTAGCCTTTATAATAAACCAATAATAGTAATTAGGGTGTTTTTTCTGAGTCCTGTGAGCTATTCTAGCAAAGTATCAAACTCACAATTTATGGGTTGCAATATTTAGCATATGAAAATACAGGATGTCCTAAAATAACACAAGATGTCCTGTGTTTTAAATTTAAATTTGAATTTCAGATGAATTTTTTTTAATTATAAGTATATCCCATGGAATATCTGATACATACTGTTACTAAAAAAAAGCACTTGCTGCTTTTTACAGATTCAAATTTTTAACTGGATAGTTTATATTTTGTCTCACAACTCTGTCTGTGTTAATAGTGGCTCTCCAAGAATGTCTCTGAGACACTCCCATGTGGGTGTGGATAGGGGCCAGGGTAGTGAATTATTCGGAATCTGTAGTCCAAGTCATAAATATTTTGAAAAAGCCCCTTACGTTCACTTCTCTTACTCTAATAGGCACACAAATTACCTGGACATTTGTCTAAAAAATGCAGATTCTGGTTTAGAAGTTTTGGGGAAGGACCCAAGATTCTACCTTTCTAAAAAGCTCCCAGGTGATGCAAATCCTGGTCCATGGACCACGCTTTGAATAGAAAGAAGTTTGTAAAGGGCCAGAGATAAAATATTTCTGGTGATGCAGATCACAGGGTCTCTGTTACAGCTACTCAGCTATGGTATCATTTCAGGGAAGCAGCCACAGACAAAATATAAATAAAGGAGCATTGCTGCGTTCCAAACAAATTTTTGCAAAGGTAAATGGTGGACTGGATTTAGCTTACCATAGGCTGTAACATGCTGACCCCTGGGCATGATGGTTCTGATGTGTTTCTTTTTTTAAAAGATTTTATTTATTTGACAGACAGAGATCACAAGTAGGCAGAGAGGCAGGCGGGGGGAGTGGGGGAAACAGACTCCCTGCAGAGCAGAGAGCCCGATGCGGGGCTCGATCCCAGGACCCTGAGATCATGACCTGAGCCGAAGTCAGAGGCTTTAACCCACTGAGCCACCCAGGCGCCCACTGATGTGTTTCTTTTTCTAATGAGAATCCCTTGTGCAAGGGAGAACTTGTATCCATTGTAGTAGGAGTCTGTGATTTCAGGGGTTCAGGATTGTCTAAAATACCTCACTCTCAAGTACAAATCTCACTTTGCTCATAATTACCTCAACTCTTCAGCTAATATTTGGCTCTCTACTGAAATGAAAATTCCCTAAACTAGGTATCCTCTTATGCCCATAAACAGCCTTATATCCCAGAATAAATGCATTTAGGATCCCTCTTGACAGAAAACAGAAGAGAGCCCTGGAGCAGGAAAGTTGAGGCTACGGTTCGTTTGTACTTTGGTCTGGGACAGGACAGCCAATCCTTGCCTTGCTTTCCACCTTTAAGGTCTGCTTTGCCGTGTCGATCATTAAATATTCATCTCACTCTCGAGTGCTCAGGTGTGTGAAAGAGACATTGGCTCCACCAGCTGTCCTTTTGCCTCAGTTGGAGAGATTTCCTGGGATGTGGACATTTTTGGGCAGTTCTGGGCAAACCAGGATTGTGAAAAGTAGGGAGATAATGAGCTCTTGGTTGACCCATTCCCACAATACTGATTTGGTGGCAATCAGTACATCTCCACTGAACTGAAAGGGAGTTAGAAGAGACTCAAAGGAATATCCATTTTGTTTTACTTGAACTTGAGAGCAAAGGCATTGCTGCAAGCGACACAGACATAGCCTCCTGACTTCTGTACAGGATGGGAATGTTTCTTAGGGCCTCACTTCATCGCACTCTGCACAATTGTGTACTCACACTTGCGGGTGGTGACAATGGTTTGAATAGTGATGCTAATAATAATGATTATAAGTGGCTTCGTATGTGTCAGGTAAGTTATGTGTTTCACATTCATTATCTTATTAAATGCTTTCCCAGCAATCCCTGTGAGCCAAGTGCTATGATTTTCTCAATTTTACAGATAATTATGGTTTAGAGAATTGTATTGACTTGTCCAGATTCACATGGCTAATGTATTAGGGTTCAAATCCTCTAGACCCTTGTTATTCATGAGTTCATGACACTGAAGCCTTTTCTGCTGTTCTCTCTAGCTTCTAGGTGCCCTCCCTTTGTCCCCTCTCCTGGTATAGTGGGACACTTGTGTCTTTGATAGGATATTTTGCTTCACTGAGCCTGTTTCCCTATATGCATTTTTAAAAGGCATTTAACAACCCTTAGATTATCTAACATTTTCTTCCCCATTTCCTCCTCTTCCACTTTTTTGCCACAGCCATAGTGGTCTCATTCTGCAGGGCAATTCCCTACCACCAAAGGAAGTTTGGTTCCCAAAGGGTGGCCACTGGGCCAGCAGCACCGCCTAGAAACTGTTAAGAATGCAAATTCCTGGAGCCCCACTCTAGACCTATTGTATCAGAAACTCGGGGTAGGGCCAACAATCTGCTACACAGTACAGTGTGAAGACCACTGGTATAATGAAAAGAACTTGGGTCTCAAATTGGTAGAACCACATTGAATGTTGCTTCTGCTGTCTGGATGATATGCTCATCAACCCACCCTATGAACTTTCTCAGCCTTGATATCATCATTTCACAGTCCTGTCTGGGGTGAGGTCAAACTAAAGGATGGTAGAAAAATGCCTCTTAAATGGCGAAACATCACTGTTGTCATCTGCTCATGGTACCCCTTCCTCTTAGCACAGGCTCCCTCTCCCTGCTGCGATGTAAATTCTGTAGAAACTGATTTTTGGCTAAGAAAGGGTACAGAAATGTTTTTATAGCCAGTTACTCTATTCAGAGCAGTTTCAAATGATTTCATTGAATTCCTTTTTTTCTTCTTTTTAATTTTCATTTTAGACTTGGTGATTTCATTTAATTCTTTTGTTTTGTTTTGTTTGTTTTTTAATTTAATTTTTTCCCAGTCTTCCAAGATCCATTGTTTATGCACCACACCCAGTGCTCCATGCAATACGTGCCCTCCTTAATACCCACCACCAGGCTCACCCAAACCCCTACCCTTCTCCCCTCCAAAACCCTCAGTTTGTTTCTCAGAGTCCCTAGTCTCTCATGGTTCATCTCCTCCTCTGATTTCCTCAACTCACTTCTCCTTTCCAACTCCTAATGTCCTCCATGTTATTCCTTATGTTCCACGCGTAAGTGAAACTGTATGATAATTGACACTGTCTGCTTGATTTACTCAGCATAATCTCCTCTAGTCCCGTCCATGTTGATACAAAAGTTGGGTATTCGTCCTTTCTGATGGAGGCATAATATTCCATTGTATATATGGACCACATCTTCTTTATCCATTCGTCTGTTGAAGGGCATCTTGGTTCTTTCCACAGTCTGGCCACTGTAGCCATTGCTGCTATGAACATTGGGATACAGATGGTCCTTCTTTTCATTACATCTCTTCTTTGGGGTAAATACCGAGTAGAGCAATTGCAGGTCATAGGGAAGCTCTATTTTTAATTTCTTAAGGAATCTCCACACTGTTTTTCCAAAGTGGTTGTACCAACTTGCATTCCCACCAACAGTGTAAGAGGGTTCTTCTTTCTCCACATCCTCTCCAATACTTGTTGTTTACTGTCTTGTTAATTTTGGCCATTCTAACTGGTATAAGGTGGTATCTCAATGTGGTTTCAATTTGAATCTCACTGATGGCTAGTGATGATGAACATTTTTTCATGTGTCTGTTAGCCATTTGTATGTCTTCTTTGGAGAAGTGTCTGTTCATGTCATCTGCCCATTTTTTGACATGATTATCTGTTTTGTGTGTGTTGAGTTTGAGGAGTTCTTTATAGATCTTGTATACCAGCCCTTTGTCTGTAGTGTCATTTGCAAATATCTTCTCCCATTCCGTGGGTTGCCTCTTTGTTTTGTTGACTGTTTCCTTTGCTGTGCAGAAGCTTTTGATCTTGATGAAGTCCCAAAAGTTTATTTTCACTTTCATTTAATTCTTATACCAACTCTGTGAGGTAGATTCAGAAGGAAGCTGAGGTCTGGAGTGTTAATGACTTGCTTGCATTGCCACAGCAAGTTTGTGACAAAATTAATGCTTAACTTGAGTCTCTTGATTCAAAATCTAGTGTTTCCCACTAGATCACTGGTTAAAATTAGAGACAAAGGACAGGCAGCTGTCAGCATGAAATGTCTTCCAGCCAGCCCTTTTCCACCATGGCTGTAAACTGCAATCATCTGGGGAGGTTTTAAAAGTCCCAGGGCAATGATTCCAAATCTCTGGGCATGGGACCCCAGCATCAATAGATAGTGAAACTCCCCAGGAGGTTAAATTACAGTGAAGATTGAGCATACTGCTTTAAACTCGCTGGAACTTCTATAAGGCCACTGATGCTTTGACTTGAGCTGCATGTTAGAATCACCTGAGGAACTCTAAGAAAATACCTGAGCCTCATCCCAGATCCCAGAGTTGGGGTCTCTGGGGTTGCTGGTTACTTTTTTTTTTTAATTCCTCAGATGATTCCACTCTGTGGCTAGGCGTAAGATTCATATCTTGGCTCCAAGCAGACTATCCATTATATGCTGGATCCCACCCATATCCCTTTTCAGCACTTCTTCGCTTGGTGGTATATAGTCTTTGTAGTTCACGGCTTGTCCAGCTTGTGGTTTTGTACTTTTTGTTATTCACAACCAGAAGCAGCTGATGGGTAAGGATAATCCTAGGAACCACATCCAACAGGCGCACCTCTGGGCACATCAGAGTTCCTCAAGCAAAGAGTGCCAAGAATACCAATCAGAATTTACCTCCTCCAGCTACTACATAAGATTCTCTCCCATGGCAAAGTTCCTTAAATAGGTAGCCCAGCCAGAGGAAGAGATGCTGACTATTAAAATTCCTCTGGGCTCGTCCACTGACTGACAGCACATGCTCATTAAGATACCAGAACAAGCATCCTCCCTTCCTCCTGCCTATGAAGTACGTACCCAGAAGCAGGATTGGCACCTGCCTTCAGGATGGCAGAAGCTGCCCCTCCAATGTGGCTGCTTTTATTGGAAGTCTTTTGGGGCCCTTGGATAACCACATCTTCTGAAATGGGGGCTGAGTCACCTTTGTTTTGTTCTGAAGTCCTCTCTTCAGTGAATAGTAGGGCGGGGACCAGAAATGCCCAGTGCATCTCTGCTAATAAATAGTCACTGAAGTCTGGTCCCCTTGGACCTCCTGGGGGTGCTTGTGACAAACGCAGTGTCCCACAGCCCACCCTGCTCTCAGAATCTCTGGAGGGGCTCTCAGCTGGGAAACTGAATCCTTTGCAAGCTCCCCAGGCATTTCCTGTGCCTTCTGAAGCATGACAGCCACTGCATGAACTTTGGCATGGTTTAGAAAGCCCAGAGCCGCCAGTTCTCAGGAATAAATAAGTGAGACCCTTGAGCCGTAGGGCATTGGGCTGGGAGAGAACGGCTCAGGTAAAGGCAGAAGAAAAGGCAATTGTGGCAGCCCCGGGGGTGGGGGGGGGGGGTACCACTGGAGGGTGTGTGCGCCTGCCCGTGTCTGTGGCCCAGCCTGGGGGGCAGCTATCATGTTTGCTGCTTAGGTATTCATAGCCAATTGCTTTCATCGTTCCTCACTTTATTAGCTTTTGCCAAGTAGTTTAGCTTTTACTAAGGGCACCCGGGTTTATGGCAGCAATATTTCTCACAGTGTCAGAGATAAAATATCAAGCTAATAACAGACTCCCTGCTAATGTGAATCACACGAGGAAGGCAATCTCATTCGGGAGGAAGTCCTACCAGAGAAGCCTAAGTCTTAAGATTTTAAGAAAGCGGTCGGTGGGGATTGGATACATTTTGCGCTTGCTAAGAAGATGAAATAAATGATTTGTGGTTAAGTGGTAACAGCTGCAGAAAAGAGCATTTTTCTATACCTGCCCCTTCCTAAGGGACCAGGGGCTCCCAGAGGCTCAGGCAAAAGGCCAGAGACTTAGCTGTGGGATCTAGAGACTTCTCTTCTCCGCTTCTCCCCTTCATTTTATTGCCACTTCTCAGCCTCAGTGGGTGCAGGAAACCAGTTGGTTTCTCCCATGTGTTATAAAGAGGAACCCATTATGGGATGATGGGGGACCTGGGAGGTCTCTTGGCAATCTCTGAGATTTCCCTTCCCCTTTCTCAGTTACATCCTAGCACCTGCTGGGCAGACCTACTGCTGCCACTTGTTGCAGGGAATTTTAACAAGACTGGCAGAGGGGAGAGGCTGTAACGTGAAAAAACCTTGGGGAGCAAAGTCGGTGCTTTCTGGGCCATCAGATAGATCCCTGGGGACAGGCCCTGGGTGGCGTGCTGATTCTATAACTGCAGGGCCCGGGGTGGGTTGTGTCACGCCAGAACTTCTGAGAAGGTGGGGGTGTTTTGTACAGGAGGGCCGCTAACAGCTGTGACTCCGTCCTTCCGCAAGTCTGAGCTTAGGAGGTGGCGGCTCCAGAGAGGGGATGGCATTGACGCTGGCTCAGGAACAAGGCTCTGATGCACGCTGAGATCTGAGGCAGGGACAATGGGGAAACGCGACATCATCTGATGCGTTCCTGCCTCCGTGCCTGTAAGGTCCCGGGGTCACTGGTTGGTCCCCGCTAGAGCCTTGACCTCTGCTTTTGCCACCTTGGGGGTCACCAGAATCAGATGTTCATCTGCCCAACACCAAACAGTTGGATGAATTCTGGTTATCTTTTGTATCTGCTCCTCGAAGATGGGTCCCACTACGATGACCTCCCTCCCCACTTGGTCCCATCTTCACCCACGTCATAACTTGCTCTCTTCAGTGGGGAGTAATTGAAGGGAAATGTCAGACTCTGGGTGAGTCCAAGTCAGCCTCAGAAAAAATGTCATCACTCCTTGAAACAGTGGCCACAGTCCCCTGCAATCGGGAGGGCGCGTGTTATGGCCTCCGTTTTCTAGGTGAGGAAACAAGCTCCGCCGAGAGGTTAAGTGGTTTACCCATGATCACACAGGGAGTTCACAACACAGTTGGGATGAGACGAGGTCTTCTGACCTTTACATCTGTGATCCATCCAACATCCCACCTCCCCCGGAAGAGCCTCACCGTGGCTGCACCATCTGCACATGCCCGGAAAGCTGCCCAAACCACCTAAGCCCGTAAACCTGCCTGCCACGACGAGGCAGGCAGTGGGGTCGCAGGAAAAACCCGTGAGACAAAATCCTTGCCGCCAAGTGGGCAGGAGACGGTGGGATCCTCCATCTAGGACACCCGTGGGAGGGAGTGGGAGAAGGTGGTGTGTCGGCTAGGGCTTGTCCACTAGATGTGAGAAGAAAAGCAATCCCTTTTTGTGCGAGAGGCAGGAAAGAGGGCTTGGCTGCCAGTCGGGGTGATGGATGGTGGTGGGAGAGTGCATGAGGCGTGAGCAGTAATGTGATAGAGGGAACGCATTACGGGCAATTACAATTTGAATAAGTTATCAATAGAAAGAAGTAGAGCAGTAGAAAGCTGTTTTATTAACCCCCCGAAGTTACGTTCACAACACTTTGAAAAAGTTTATGAATTGTCGTGAATTACGAGCTCAGTGACAAATGCCGACGCTGGGAGGATCCCTGGCTGCGGCTTCTGTTGCGGCGATGTTTTATGGGGACGATTTAACACAAGAGTCTTATGTATTTTAAAACATGAAATCAAGAAGAAAAGGAAAGAGCTCAGGGAGCCTAGTGAATTTACCTGCCCGTGAGGAAACTGTATTTTGCTATAAATCCTACCTATGATTTTTCAGAGTTCTCTGTTTTCCTTCTTTTGATATTGTACATTTCTTCAGGCACACTGCCTGGGGCTAACGTCCTGTGTGTTATCCCAAGGAGTGCTTTACTGAGACACTCCCTGGATGGGAACGGAGCTCCAAACAGAGCTAAGACCATGTGTAACTACTGAAATCTGCACCTGCTCCCCATACCTCCAATATTTCTCTTTCCAGACAACCAACAGTCAGGTGAGTCAGCGCCAATGGCTTCTTCAGGGCTCCTGCACAGCACCCAGTTGGAAGCCAAGTCCTCAGTCCCTGGGCCAGGGGAGACAGCATTCAGGTTGCAACCAGAAGCCCATGGTTGTATTTGAGATATTCTGTGGGCCGGCTGTGGACTTGGTCTATCAGAAGGCCATGATTTCATCACTATTAAAATGCATACAAACATCAGACCTCATAAATAAACTTAAGTATAGACACCGAGAGAAGGGAGAGGACAAAGAGGTGGGAGAGTTGCAGGTGTTTTTTGTGGAAGGGGCCAGAGGGTGCTGTGGTGCTAGGCGGCTCACCTATAGTGTTTAGCCCATAATTCTATGGGGTAGGTATTATCCCCATTTTAAAGATCAGGAAACTGATGTTCTAAGAGGTTAAATGATCAGGAAGAATATGTTGGAAGTGATTTGAGCCTAGATGCATTTGGCTCCAAAGCTCATGCTTTCCTCCACGCCGGGTCCTTTGTGTTGACGCTGGTCCAGAGCTACTCACCAGCAGCAGCTGGACCCAGGTTAGAAATGCTCCCTTTTGGCAGTCTTAGACCTATACATTCAGAAGCTGCAGTTTAAAAAGCTCCCTAGGTGATTTCTGTGTGCATTAGAAGTTGAGAAGCACTGGGCTAGAGGAAGCAAAGCGATGGTAGGGCTTGTATGCCCAGTTCATGGTAAGTGAAGGCTTCATGACCAGGAGTGAAGTGAGGAGAGTGAATCCTGGCTTGGTCTCTGTGAGCTTCCCTCATCTGTGTGCTTGTGGAAGGAGCCTCCCCACCTGGTGTCCTGTACTGGTCAGGGAGGCGAGGGAATGAGGAGGAACTGGTTCTGGGCGAGAAGTGAGGTGAGCACACCCTCGTTTGGACAGTGCCTTGCTGTGCATGAAATACGGCCTTTGGAGATGTGACCCTTATCTGAGTTGGAATCCTCTGTGTTTCTCCCAGGGTGATCCTGGAGCCTGAACCTGTTTCTTCTTTTACCAAGGGTTGTGTAACACCCCTTTCATGGGGTCGTGATGAGGACTGATGTGAAAGTACCTAGCACAGTGTCTGGTTCAACACCGGCTCTGTGAAGCCTACTGCCCGTTTCACTAGGTGTGGCCTGGAAGTTTGCTCAAGGGACTTGTGAGAAACGACTTTCCTTAGTCATCACTCTTCCTGCGGACCGTTCTTGCTGACGGGGAGGGCGCGAGCCTGGGATAGGGAGGGGGGTGCCATCTTCTAGGGCACTTCTCAAAGTGGGGCACCCAGACTGACAGCATCTGCATCACCTGGGAACTCGTTGTGAATGCAGAGTCTCAGGCCCCTCTCCTTAACCTACTGAATCAGAAACTCTGGGGTTGGACCCGCTATTCTCTGCTTTGACAGGCTCTCTGTCTGAAGCCCACTGCAGGGGCTTGGAGATCAGACTCCCAAGTACCTGGTTGCTGGTGGGTCATGGACATGTTCTGGATTCTGGAGCACATCCTTCGTGGCAGACCCCATGTGCTCCAGCGGGCACTGAGGCCATGTCACAATTAAATGATCACATAGAGGCGGTCACTGTGCATAGGGCACACAGGCAGCCAATTCATTAACCGAGAGCAACTTTTTGCAAATTAAAAAATGTTAATGATCAGTTTTGAAGCATTGAGAGCCTATCAGGGACCACATGCCTGGAATGAGCATTTGCCATATGGTGCCTTTGGAAGCTAATATTGATTCTCATTATTTTAAACGATTACAAACATTGCAGGTGTTTTGTAATAATCTCCATTGTCTAATTAGAACATGCGTGAAACGAGCTCTTCTGCCTGCTAACGAATATTGATTTGAACAGCAGAGCCCTGGTGCAGGGGAAGGACGGGGGCTATCTGGCCAAGTTGCCAGCCCGTGCCAGCCCCCTTTCTCCCTATATTATTAATCCTGGGGATATGGGGCATTTTGACAAGCAGGCATCCATGGGGGCCCTAACCTGATTTGGGTCTACTCCAGCTTCACTGTCTGCTCCCATCAGAACAGTAAGCTGGACACTTTAGAATAAGTATCAGGACTTTGGTGGCCTTTCTCTCCCTTTTCATTCCCTGTTCCTTTTCTTTTTCAATTTCTACCTCTTTTTCATTTTTTAAAAAAGATTTTATTTGTTTGACACAGAGAGATCATGAATAGGCAGAGAGGCAGGCAGAGAGAGAGGAGGAAGCAGGCTCCCCGCTGAGCAGAGAGCCTGATGCGGGACTCGATCCCAGGACCCCGAGATCATGACCTGAGCCAAAGGCAGAGGCTTAACCCACGGAGCCACCCAGGTGCCCCCTCTTTTTCATTTTTAAGCAACTCAATATCTACATGCCTTAAGGGAAATCTAGAATTGGACATTACTCATTTTAGGTTTCAGTTACACACTGTCTAGTTACAGGCTTCAGGTCGGTTCTTATCTTAGTATTCCCTCTCCAGCAGGACTGGAAGCTCCTTGAAGACAAGGCATGTGTCCTCTCCTTACTTTTTGTTCCCCCTCAAGGCCTAGTAGGTGCATTATACTTGATCTTGGCCAAAAGGTCAAGAAGCAATAGCAGCAGGTGCATATATATAGCAGCAGGTGCATTATAAACACTCAACAAAGGAGGGCTGGTACTCTCCATGTTATTCCTAGTCATTATCCAATGAATGAATGAATAAATGAATGAGTGAATGAAACAACTCTTAGGGAGCTACTTTGTGCTAAGTGGGCATGTCATATATGCATGCATATTTTCATTTATTAATCTCACAAAATTTCCTGAGCACTAACTATGGCACAAGGGAAAGAGTTTTATGAGATGGGGTTCCTACAGACTAGAAGCTTGCAGTCCCCTGAGGGAGAAGGTAGTTAGAGTGTGATGTGCTAACTGCAGAAATGGTTTGAACTGGCTCTCCGGGGGGGCTGGTGAAGGAGTCCCAAATGCAGGCACGATGTGATGCCTGAGCCCCATGTTGAAGGGCAAACTATCATTAAGGAGAGATCAGCGGAGAAGAGTGCCCCACAAAGGTGTCCAGGGGTTGGGGTTCAGGGAGAACCGTGTGGCTAGAGCAGGGTGTGTGTGTGTGTGTGTGTGGGTGTGTGTGTGTGTGTGTGGTAAGGGGCAGGGACTGTGGCACTTGGAGCCAAAGAAAGAAGCATAGACTGAGTTATGGAGGACTTTGTCTACCATGCAAGGGAGCTAGGATTTTATTCTGAAGGTAAAGAGTCTCTATTAAGAGAATTAGCTTTGCATTTCATTTTACAGCTTTTTGAGATTTATGTTTCAGGGAAACAAGACAAAACAACACATAAGAGACTCTTAATCTCAGGAAACAAACTGAGGGTTGCTGGAATGGAGGGGTTGGGAGGGATGGGGTGGCTGGGTGATGGACACTGGGGAGGTTATGTGCTATGGTGAGTGCAGAGACTTGTGTAAGACTGATGACTCCCAGACCTATACCCCTGAAGCAATACATTATATGTTGATAATAAAAAAATAGATTCATATTTCAGGGAGATAGTCCTGCTAACACTATAGACCTAGAGACTGGCAGCAGGGAGCTCACTCATGGCCTGATTGAGAAGAGATGAGATTCGGAGCTAAAGCAGGGAGGTAGAGGAAACAGAACATAGACGTATTTAGAGTAGAAGGGTTTATGGGTTAGTAGAAGGGTTAGTGTAAGAACATCATCTGCTTTTCTTTCCTTGATTATGAACAAATGAAAATAGAAAAATCTGGAGAATAAGATGATAAACACCTATGTGCCCATTACCCAGCATGAACACATATTTATATTCTGTCATATTTGTTCCAAATCTATTTTTTAATTCTAAAAATTGTTTAAATTATGGATAAAGTTTCCCTGCTTAGTTCATCTGTTACTTTACTGCCAGAGGCATACATTGTTCAAGATCTGGTATGTTTCCTTCTAGTCCAGACTTTTAAGTATTCATAAACGCTCTGTAGTATTTAAGGAGATGGTTACCATACTTTTTCTGCAAATCCTTTTACTTTGTGTCAGTACATTTAGCTCCAGTATATCCATTTTGTCTGCTGTATAGTATTCTCTCATCCTGACACATTTATCCATTCCCATACTGGTGAACATTTAAGTTGTGCAGTTACCTGCTTTTGCAAACATTTCAGCTCGTATGAACATTCTGTGTACTTCCCCTGTGCACATGGATGATGGTCATTCGAGGATGGGTACTAGAAATGAAACAGCTGGTCTTAAGGAAGATACATTTTCAAATTTAGCACCTATGGCCAGACATGCTCCAATATGATCGTACTGATTTAAACCCCCACCAACAGTGGACATTCTGTTTTTCCGTGTCCTCTCTTCAACACTTGCTATTATGAGCCTTCTAAAGTCTTATTACTCTGATTTTTCTTTGCATTCCGTTGCTTATCAGAGATATTCGGTAATGTTTCACGTGTGTATTGGCCTGAACATTTCCTTTTCTATAGGTTATTTGTCCATATTCTTTTTTTTTTTAAAGATTTTATTTATTTATTTGACAGAGAGAGAGAGAGACAGAGATCACAAGCAGGCAGAGAGGCAGGCAGAGAGAGAGAGGGGAAACAGGCTCCCTGCTGAGCAGAGAGCCCGATGTGGGGCTCGATCCCAAAACCCTGAGATCATGATCTGAGCCAAAGGCAGAGGCTTTAACCCACTGAGCCACCCAGGCACCCACTTGTTCATATTCTTGGCTCCTCTTTCGGGCTGCAATTTTTTTTTTATCAATTTGCTAGGGTTCCTTCCTTATATGTTCTGGATGCCAGCCCTTTCTCTGTATATACAAACACATGTATATGTGTACATATCTATATATAATATAAAACACATATGTGTACATATACACATATGTGTTTATGTATTTATAAATAATATCTTCTCATGTTTTATCTCTGTTTTAAAACTTTGTTTATGGAATCTTTTGCCAGAAAGAGATTTTTAAAACTTGATGTTGTCAAATTAATTTGGATCTCCATGGGCATTTTTTATGTCTTATCTAAAAAATATTTTCCTATTTCAGAGTCATAAATTTTCTTATATATTTTTTCTAATTATATTTTTATTCTAATAGTCTTTAAAGTTTTGCTTTTCATTAGTTCATTAGGTCTTTAATGTAACAGGAATATATTTTTTAGGGACAGCTGGCTGGTCTGGTCGGTGGAGTGTATGACTCTTGATCTCAGGGTTTGTAAGTTCCAGCCCCATGTTGGGTATGGGGATCGCTTAAAAATAAAATCTATAAAAAAAGAAGAAATTTATTTTTTGCATGTGGTACAAAACATAGGGGATTTTTCTTCTTTAAAAGCTAATTATCCCGCAACATTTATTGAGTAATCCCACAGACTTCTGCTGTTTCCTTCCTTATGTACCCAGATCCCTTACAAATCTTAGCTTCTTTCTTTTCGGTGCATGGGTCTATGTATTTACCCCCGAGCAGACACCAGACTCTTTAAAAAGATGCCAATTCAACCCATTCCCCACTTCGCCACCCACCCCCCCCACCCCCCCCACCACCCCCCGCCCCTATCCAGTGCCATCACTTATCATCTCCTAAGCATTCTAGGGAGCTCCAGTGAAGTCTCCCATTATCGTGACCTGTCGTTGGGGAAGCCTGGTGTCCCGGCTGGCTCCTTGGGGGCGTTTACTGTCTGCACTATCAGTACGCTTTGTGTGAAAATCAGAGTGCAGAAAACAAATCCCTGCCCTTACTATCTCAGAAATGGTCTCAAGATAAAAGAAGAGAGATTTCCATTTACATGAGGACTTAATTGGAAAATTCTCACAGATTTCAGGCCTCCATGGCACCTCAGACCTAAAAGAGAAGCAGAGAGCCCACAGCTGGTGGCTGGGCCAGTTCCTGGAGAACTGGCTGTCACCACGAAGACCATGGGAAGATACAGAAGTTGGGCCCCATATTTCTCTAACTCAGGGAGAGAAGAAATGTTGGCCTCCTCAAACCTTCTTTGTGACTATACACACCATCTTGGTTTGCATTGCCCAAGACTTCCCAGAGTAGCCACTCGTTCTTCCAAGAGGGCTGGTATGACTGGTCGAAGGCCTGCCTTTTCTCCCTGCATCCTGCTCCTCTTGATATAGCCGCCAAGTGCCGGGCCATGGAAGGAGGATGTGATTGGGCTGGGAGTTTCTGAGTCTTCCTCAGGGTCATGACCAGGGGAGAGAGATTCCCCACCCTCTGTCAAAAGCATAAGATCCTAGATTCCTAGCACTGGAAGGACCTGCCAGATGGCTTTGTCCATCGTGTTCTTTCGCATTGGCGAGGAATTTGAGGTGGGGAGAGATTCAGTAGCTAGTCCAGGTTACATTGCTCTGGAAAGGCGGGAATCCAAGCTCTGGCTCTCCACTCAAGCTTACTTTTCACTCTGCTGCTCCCCTTGATTGGAGAAAAACAGATTTCTTCAAAATCTGACCCTTCTCCTAGTGGCTTTGAGAGCGTGGAGTTGTCTATGTCTTGGGACTAAGGGAAAGACTGCATTTCCAGAAATGTTTGTACCTGGAATTAACAATTTCTATATCCTCAGAGATGGGTCCCAGGGGTAGAGACTGAACTTCAGAAGGGGATAAAATAAACCTGCAACATTCTTGAACTTCTTTTTTCTCATTACCACCCCCCACCACTAACCACCACTCCCAAATTTGAAGTCTATAGGGGCTGTTTATTGGAGTTAGATTTTAATTGAGTAAGACATCACTCTGTAGTTAGATTCTTTAAAAAAGCTCATTTGTAAATCAGACCTTTAAAAATGAAGTCCTTTTGGTCCTGTTGACCTGTACTTTTTTTCGAAAATATTGTCTCTTGATTTTTGATTGCTAATAACTTGTTAGTGACAGTTCAGACTCTAGCTTCCTATGATTTAGCCCAGCAGATGCCATCTAATAGTTACACCCAGAAGGAAAATCTGTCTGAAATGGGAAGCACCATTTGAAATAAGAGAAATCATCCAACTTAATTAGGTCTGTATCTTCAAAAGGGGGACGCCTCTGCACACGTCTGGGGTCTGGAAGAGAAACTGGCCCAGCATCGTATGTGTTGGAGGAGCCACAGAACCCAGGGTCAAGGGTGAGAGAACACAGCCCCTCCCTTCCTCCTGATGGGAGAAATATCAAAGCCTGTGTGGTTGCCACACTTTCCTTTCCACCTCTGTCCATCTGAAACCCAGAGTAGGCATTTGCCCCCGACTATTGCCCCTGCCTCTCCATGCCTTGTCCAAGTCTGCCCCCCAATCACCCATCTTTGAGAGCTAAATTTCTATGTGGGTCTTTCTGTCTCCTCCCCTGCAGTGCCCTGAGAACTCAGTCCAGACAGATACAGTCTCAGGGGATTACTGGGACAGGTTTTCGGGGAACTATTCCTCAGCTATCACCATACTTTGGAACCCATGAAGGGTTCAGGGCCCAGGTTTCTAGTTTCTAGTGGGGCTTACACAAGTTTTTGGCATCAATAGTAAAAAGGGAGGAGTTTTTATTTTGTGATTGGTCCATCCTACCTACAAAATGAGTGTTTACTAAACATTTCCTCTCTCCAGCAAGTGGTTATTGTGAGATAATAATGCAATCCCCTTTAATAAGGTTTATGTGCTTTCTGAGGGAACAAGGCCTAGAAAATCTCTAGACAGTTTCAGGCTTTTAATTGAGTAAGACATCAGGGCAATCTAAGAGGACAGAGGGAATCCAGTGTCTGTGGTGAGAAAGGAACGCTCAGCACACGAGTCCAGGGGCTGATGGTGATGAAGGGGAAGCGGACGAACCAGGAGACTTTCCCCAGAACCAGGGAAAGCAGTAAGAGGGGCTGCTCCTGGAGTAGCTCTTCCCCACTTTGGAAGATTTTTTTCATCAAGTTAATGTCATCCTTGCCTGGGTCATGATAATAACCTCTTAATTGGTTTCCTCACTTCCTGAACTAAGTTAATGTTTTCAAAATAGAATCTTGTCATGTTACCTCCACTTTCTCCTTGGCTAATAGCTTCCAAAACTCAGGATACAAATAAACTAACACGGCCAATAACAAGGTTTGCATGATTCTGCCTGTTTCACTGCCTGCTACCCCCCCTTTCAGGGACCCCCACTCCGCTGCCCCCAAACTCTCAATATATTTGCCCTTGTTTTCAGGTCTCTAACCACACTGGCCATTTTTCAGGCCACATAGGAAACCACTTCTCCAGCCACAGGGGTTGTATGTATGCTGTTCCCTCTGCCTGGAATGCTTTTCCCTTGTTCTTTCTCTGAGATCCCATGAATTCATTATTCATCGATCATTAATGCATTGGAAGTGAGAAGGGTGAGCCATTCAGAGAATCACACAATTCTAGCAGGAAAGGGGCTGGCAAAGTTATCACCTCCAAAGGCTCCCAGCCCTGGGCAACAACAGAACAACTTCATCCCCATATAACATTCAGATTTGTTCCATTCATGGTGGAAATTGGCCAAATCTGGTGGTAACACTTCTTCTAAAGGCAACCTTGGAAACTGGTGGTGGGAAATCTGAGTCCTGGAGCATGCGCTTGAGACAGGAGAGGAGAATTAAGAAATATGAATGCCAAGGAAAAGGACAGTTGTTAACATAGAAATTATCCCTCATTTGGTCTTGGTCTGAGTTGACCCTCTCTCTTCTTGGAAGGCCTTAGCTTTTTTTTTTTTTTTTAAAGATTTTTATTTATTTATTTGACAGAGAGAGAGATCACAAGTAGGCAGAGAGGCAGGCAGAGAGGCAGGCAGAGAGAGAGGAGGAAGCAGGCTCCCCGTGGAGCAGAGAGCCTGACGCGGAAGGCCTTAGCTTTTAAGACTTAGAGAAATCTCTTAGTTCTAATTCCCATGATTTTACCTGATTTATCCAAGGTCACCCAGTGAATTAATAAGAGAGGTGGGACTGGGTTGTTTCTTGACAACCAGTCCAATTCTCCTGATAAGGAACATAGATGAGTCAAGAGTGGATGGGATATTTCAACTTTAACTCTTTAAAGTCCTCGAGGCACCAAATTTACACGTTTCTTTCCTCCCTCTAGAATGGGAAAAGCTTGGGACCCAGATCTTTAGTGACTTCCTTGCCCCTTTGGACCCTGCCTCAACCTCAAAATTCTCTGCTTTTGCATTCACCCAGTTTCCCTCCAAGTGGAAACTCATTCCTCGGGGTAATCAATGTCCCTCTCAGCCAGAACCCTGTTACCAGGGAAACCATTCCAGGCAGCCCACTTAGGCTCATTGAGATGCAGCTGCAGAGCCCAGGGCCTGCATAAGGGCAACTGATATCAGAGTGGGCAGTTTTTGGCAACTCTGGGTGTTTTGTACCAAGTGGGACATGATAATTATGTATTCGTGGCTTTCATTATACGCCAGTTTAATTGTCATGGCTTCATTGTTTTTTAGATTTCTTTCTTTCTTTTCTTTTCTTTTTTTTCTCCCCAGACCACTCAGCAAAAGAGGGAAATTGGTGCCATGGGGCAGATTTCTTTCTGGAAGAAACTCTCACTTGGATGGAAAAATAAATCCAGTGACTTAATGCCATCTGATTGGTCAGGAAGTTTGTACTAAATGGTAGGGTTACCACCCCAACATGGCTGCCTATGGGCCCTCACCAAGGGCCTAGCACTATGTCTATATGAATGACAACAGTACAAACCGAGCTGGGTTTGGCAGTGATATACAGGTTCTCTTGAAGAGCAGGACCTTTAGAGGACACAGAGGTCATGGTTCCCTTTTAGGCTTTATTTGCATACTGGCCAGTCTCTGGTTGTGGATCATAGGTTTTTTTTTTTTTTCCCCCCATTTTATTTATTTTTTCAGCGTAACAGTATTCATTCTTTTTGCACAACACCCAGTGCTCCATGCAAAACGTGCCCTCCCCATTACCCACCACCTGTTCCCCCAACCTCCCACCCCTGACCCTTCAAAACCCTCAGGTTGTTTTTCAGAGTCCATAGTCTCTTATGGTTCGCCTCCCCTTCCAAATTTTTTTTTTTTTTAATAAACATATAATGTATTTTTATCCCCAGGGGTACAGGTCGGTTTTTGAAGTTGGACTTCTTTTCTAAAATTACATCTTTTCCCTGTCCCTTGCTCATGGTAGCTTGGAAGTATGGCTCCTATTATCTTAACCATAACCAATAACAGGAGGCTCCCCATGTATGCATGGGCCAACTTAAGTGGGTGATTTTAAAAATAATGCCAAAAGGAACTCTGTTTTTACCAAAGGGTTGGACATCAGATTTCTTAAGATAGCTAGCTCTGCAAGTGAGCCTCCAATATGGTGGACGTGGTCAATTTACACGTATTTTCCCGGTAGCACATCTGTTGTATGACAGCAATAGCTGACATGGATTGAGTGCTCACGGTGCGACAGACAGGTCGTCCCAGCTTTACCTCCATTACCTCCTTTGATCCATGTCTCACAGCAAGTTGCGATTGTGCGGCCTACCACACGGGAAGGGCTGCAGAGAGGGTCTCTACTCACTTCTCAAGGGAGATGAGGAAGTTGAGAATATAAGATGGGAAACATGGGTTTCAGTCCTGGCTCTACTCTTACTGACCTGTGGAACCTGGAGCCCATTCCTTAAGCTCTTTGAGCCTTGGCTTCATTTTGGGCAAGCCAGAGAGAAGTGAGTTGTGAGTTATGAGGAGTCCTGTGGTGGTGGTAGTCATGAAGGTGGTAGATAAGCTAATGTTTACTCAGTGTTTACCACGTGTGTTTGTTTTTTGAGTAGGCTCCTTTCCCAGCGTGGGGCTTGAACTCATGACCATGAGATCAAGAGTCACACACTCTACTGACTGAGCCAGCCAGATGCCCCAATGTGTTTACCACGTATTAAGCACTCTTCTAACCACCATGCATGGATTATTTGAATTAGTCTTTATAGCAATTTGATGGTACTTTATTAGCTCCACTTTTCTGGTCAGAAACCTGAGGCACAGGGAATTCATACAGCTACTAAGGGGTGGGGCCAGGATGCTAACCATGAGCTTTATCTCCTGATCATGCCCTGCTACTCTGTTGCTGGTAGAATCAGAATGAAAGACCCCAGTCCTTGCTGTTATCCGGAGGGGGCACGAGTGGAGGTCTCCATAATTTGCCTCAATCTATAGTGCTTGCTTACAGACCACTACAAAACAATTTGGCTTCCCTAATGCATTTGGGGTCGTAGATTCCTGTGAGAAGCCCTCTCTCTTCTCTTCACCACAGCAGCTCTTCTCCTTAGATGGCTGGTTTTATGGCTAAGACCTCTTGGGTAACTACGCATCCGGCTGGGAGCTGCCCAGCTATGCTGCTTGGATGATCATCCTTGTTTGATCCTGTCTCTTGGGATAAATCCCAAGCTTTGGATTTGGTGAGGGTCAGATTCTCCTGCCTTAACTGAGCATTCCATCCAAAGCTCACTGTTGCTTGGAAGAGCCTTGTGTCATGCATTATTCAGAAGAGTGGATGAGTTCTGGGCCAGTGCCCAGACCCTGGAAGAAATCATCTGGTAGAGCCAAGAAAATTCAGGCAGGGGCCTTAAAGGAATTCAGCCTGGTCTCCATTGCTCAATTTTTTTTTTTTTTTGGTATAACAATGCATGCATTTATTACAAGAAGAGTTTTTTTTTTTATTCTTTTCTTTTATGCTAATAATTTGAGCCAGTTTATAGGAATGGGTAGGTGGAGGAACGTGATTCAGTAGTGTGTAAATGGGGCTACAGTTCATTTTGTCAGGCCATTATATATATATTTTCAGGTATAATTTCTTCAAGAAAATGATTTTCAAAGCTGGTATTAAGTCAGATTCTATGACAAGTAAGCATTGGTTCTCAACCTTGGCTGCACACTGAAGTCAATGAGGAGTTTTGAAAAATTCTGATGTGTGGTTCTCACCCCCAGAGGTTCTGGTTTTACTGGTCTCAGGTGTGGCCGGGGTGTTGGAATTTTTAAAGGCTCCCCAGGTGATGTTAATGTGCAGCCAGGCAGGACCAGATTCATGGGGAGTTAAACGGGGTAGTCACAGTGCTTAGAAGGGCCCCATACTTGATTTAAGGCTCCCTTGTTGCCCTCTTGGAGTTCTTAATAATTTTTGAACAAGGAATTCCACATTTTCATTTTGAGCCTGGTCCCATAAATTATACAAATTACAGCCCTGCAGCCGGGGTTATGAGCTCCCAGATTAGAGGAGCACCCCCACCTAGAAAAGAATTTCACACCTGCCAGCTGATGGTCCTCTAGGAGCAACGTGTCAGTCAAGCCTAGCACTAGTACCCACAAGGGTTTGGACATGCCTTGGTATATTGTTGTACCTTACGGTTCTTTATTCCTTTTCAAAGAGATTTTGAAAAACAGTTCCTAAGATAGTATTAACCTTGCTATCCAGAACTCATTTGGAAGTACACTCTTGTACTGTTAGACACAGTGCCAAGAAGGCTGGCATGAGCCCATCTTTCTAGGAGGCGTCTCCTGTGATGATGGAGGCTTTGGCAGGTGGACTCACCACAGTTGCCATGCACCCTCCCTTCTTCTCTAGAACCTTGTTCCATCATCAATTTCTCCTGGTCTTTCTTGAATTTTTAATCTCTCTTTTTCTTCTGGCACTTTCTCCTCTCCTGAAAATAACTTTCCTCAAAGTACTACCCTTAACCAAGATGCTTTTTGGAAGAGGAGCGGCCCCTGACTGGCCCCGTGTCCTCAACTCTTCGTAGCTTAACTTCTACTGCTCCAGCTTCCCAAAAGGACTTTCTGCGAGGCTGCTAGCTCCCTCCTAATTGCTGAAAATGCATTCTTCTGAGTTCACATCCTGTACTTCTCTGGTGAGTTTAACAGTGTCAGAGATGTTTTAATGCAAGTTCATGGGCCCTACCCAGACTACTGCATCAGAATCTCCAGGGAAGGGGCCCCGGCAGGTGTTTAAACAATTTATTCTGGTGGCTACGATGTGTGCTAACGTTTGGAACAACTGCTTTATAGATATTTGTTGAAGAAATGGCATTTTAGCACATGGGAGTTGTAATGAGCCAGCTTGGGTTTCTAGTTTCAGGTGTTTGCTTTAAGGTCTAGTGTTGTAAGGGTGTTGGATTGAAGACCAAGAGCACTGGCTCTGGAGTCCTTCTCCCTACCCTGGAATTCCAGCTGTGTCACTTACTACCTGTGCATCCTCGGGAGTCTGCGTTTCCACATCTCTACCATAGAATTATCATCGTATCACCTACTTCGTAGGATTGTGCTGAGACTCAGGTGTAGTACTGGAAGGCACTTAGAACGATGTCTCAATATGGTAAGGATTCAACAAAAGTTAGCTTCTAGGCTGTATAGATGTGGGTTTTTTGTATTCATATTTAAAATTTATTTCCTCCCAAAGCTAAAGTTAAGATAATCAACAGAGGAGGGGCTCCTGGGTGGCTCCATTGGTTAAGCCTCTGCCTTGGGCTCAGATCATGAGCCAAGGGTCCTGGGATCCAGCCCTGCATGGCCTGGTGGTCCCTGCTCAGCAGGGAGTCTGCTTGTTCCTCTGCCCTTCCCAGTGCTTGCACTCTCTTTCTCTCTCTCAAACAAATAAATAAAATCTTTTGAAAAAACTGATGAACAGAAGAAAGCCGAATCTGATAGGTTTCTATCTTTGGCAGCTTTCCATGCAGTTAACCGCTCCTGGTATAGTTGCTGGGAAAGTCCTTTTCCTCTTAAAGCATAGTCCTCAGCCATTTTTTTTTTCCTTCTCAGGTGTCCCCATCCACCTGCGATATATGTCATACTCTGATCAGAGATAATGACTTTCCACTGCAGGGTTTCTCAGCTGGCGCTCTTCAGCCCGCGGAGGCTCACGGATTTACTGTCATCTATAATCTTACTCCTAGGCTGGTAGTACTCAGTGCTAATATGGCCAACAAGAAAGCATTCAAATGCTAAATAAAGAATAAGACTTTTGAACTTGCAGAAAACTGGTTCTCAAAATTTCTGAACACTAGAATCACGTGGGTATTAAAAGGA
Source organism: Meles meles (assembly GCF_922984935.1). Lineage (NCBI taxonomy): Eukaryota > Metazoa > Chordata > Mammalia > Carnivora > Mustelidae > Meles > Meles meles. Next base: position 133,246,244 of record NC_060071.1, on the reverse strand, counting down.
AAGCAAACACACAAACAGCTCAATGTTGCCCACATCTTACCCCAGATCAACTAAATAAAAATCTCTGGGCCTGAGTCCTGGCACCGGTACATTTCAAAAGCTCCCTGGGTAAATGTGATGTACTACCAGAGTTGAGAATTATTGATGTAGAGTGAAACGTGGGACTCAGTATTGGGAGGTAGGAGATGGGACTAGTTTATTAGGAAAAGGAATAAGCCTTTGTATCTGTTAACGTCTACAACTTTCTTAGGTAAAGTGGTTCAGATATATCGGAAGAGAAGAGCCTATAAAGGGCCAAGAGGGAGCTGGAGATGGACTGGATGATTTAATAGGTCATCTCTCCTGTAGTTAATTTCTCTAGATCTCTTGCGCAATATTGATTTTGTAAATCGCTATTGTCACATCTGCCCCTTCTGCCTGTGGGAACTGGTGGGTCTTAAAAATTGAATTGAGTGGGGAGGGGTAGTTTAGTCAATATCAAGATTTATTGACTTGGGACATTTATATTAACTGTAGCGAAGTCAGGATTAATTTGAACCTTTTCAATACTTGATTAAGTGGCATGGTTTGTATTATCTACCAAGTATTTTGCAAATATCCTTTATGGATTTGGTACAGCTCTCACCTCCACTTCCTGAAATGACTCCACTTGTTTGTGAAGCTATTAGGATTTATATTTTAATAGCAATGAAATCAAGATACTTTCCAAAGGCCAAGTTGCAATTGTAGGAAGACACTCTAGTTTCTGCTGGCACGTTAATTCTTTCAGAATGAGTTTCTCCTTTGAAATACATTCTTTCCCCTCCACTTGGGTTAAATTTTCAGCTAGGTTATTTTCAGGGATAAGAATTAGAGATGCATGTATTACAAAAATTCTATTCTTTGTGAAAATTTTGCCTATTTCTTTAAGAAACTCAATAACTACTTTGTTTAATTAAATAATTAATGCCTTTCCTTTTACCAAGAAGGATTTACTACTCTGTCTTTTTCAAAGGGCATACATAAGACCACTTCAAACACAACCTGTTCTTAACAGGGATGTTTTTCATATCATTATGCATAAGCAGGGCTTCTGTGAAGAAGGAGAGAATTTTGAATTGTCTAGTCCTAGTGAGGGGGATGCACCAAATCATCTACTTACTCTACCTCTCTTGTCTCTTATGAAAAAAACATTAGGGGCGCCTGGGTGGCTCAGTGGGTTAGGCCACTGCCTTCGGCTCAGGTCATGATCCCAGGGTCCTGGGATCGAGCCCCGCATCGGGCTCTCTGTTCAGCGGGGAGCCTGCTTTCCTTCCTCTCTCTCTGCCTGCTTCTCTGCCTACTTGTGATCTCTGTCTGTCAAATGAATAAATAAAAAAAAAAAAAACATTAAATGTGTCTGTAAGAATTATGGCCTCACATTGTGGGTATAAGGTGGATCAAAGCTCATGATTCTCCTTGGGATCCCTACACATGACTTTACACTTGCTAAACAGCTCATTGTGGCCGTGGGAGACACTGTTGAGGGAGACCTTCTGGTTGTTTCTCTAAGGACAGAGTGGAGTGCAACGTGAGTTATGGAGAGCCAGGTTGCTCAGGCATGGCTTGAGGTAACAGCAATAGCTTGAGAAGGGTTAGATTGAGTCTATGGACCTAGATCAAGTGGATCCTTTTTACTGGTGAAGTGAGATGCCCTTGTCATATCTTCCAGGCCTTCCTGTCTTCCTCTTTGTTCTCCATGTATTTCATTTAGAGTGTCCTTGAGTCAATAGGGTCATTCCTGCTGCTGGCTGCCGGCTGCTTACCCGCTGCCCCTCCTCCAATCTGTCCAGGGTTTGTTGCTTTGTTTTCACTGCTTATCACCCATGACTTCTTGGCAAGGTCTTGCAGGGCATGAGCGTCCCCTCTGCATGACCCACCACAAAGTACTTCTCTAACCTCTGATGTTGATAAGCGCTTGCCAAGCCTCTCTTAAGTACTTGGCAAATGTTAGCTCTGCCTCATCTATTTCCTTTTAAAGATGGGCTGAGCAAGGGCAAGACAAGTGAATGATAATGATGGTGAAGAAGATAACTATTTATTGAGAACCTATTATGTGCCAAGTCCTAGAGTACATCAAGCATAGCTATAGTTTCATTAAATCTTCATAAGCATGATACAAGTAGGTATTATTGTACCTGCTTGACTTAGGATAAAACTGAGGCATATATAGGTTGGTTAAATCACCCAGAATTGGTCAACATCAGAGCCTGAATTTGAAATCAGTCCTGACTTCAAAGCCAATCACAGTGTTCTGCCTGGATCCTGACTGTTCAGCCCCCAGCTCTGTGTTCTTTGCCCAAATGGAGAGTCTGCTACACATTTTATACTTTGAGTGCCCAGGAAGCCTTGTTCCTTCTTTATTTATCTGCTCTGAGCTTGCCTTCTCAAGGCTCTTAATTAAAGGAATAAAAAAAATCTAATATTTTTTAAAGTGTTTTTCCTGTCCTGTGTTTTCCTAAGTTACTCAAGATTTCCTGGAAGGCAGTGTCAGATAAGGCTTATCATTTCTGAGAACGTCTTTTCTTGAGTTTTGCCAGTTTGAAGCCTCTCTGGAGTCCTCATGTAGCCCACCCAAGCCAGGGCTATACGGAGCCTCTTCTCTCATAGTTCTTTTTTCTCTTTCTTCCGATTTCACAGCCCCCACGCAGTAGGGCAGGCATTACTATTCCTGTCCCATAGATGAGGAGACTGAGTTACAAAAGGCCATGCTGACTTCATTGAAGAGACAGTTAGAAGGAACCTGGATTTTATCACTCATAGCCCCTGCGTCTTGTCACCACATCACACTTCCTGTCAGTCACCTTTTTGACTGTATGCATTGACTTGGGTGGGTAAGATAGGATTTTGTTTCTTCTATAATTTGACATAGAGCAAATCAAAGAAAGCTTGGCTAATATCTATTAGTGTCACTGGGAACAGAAACCAAGGCTTCTACCCCATGTTAACAGGGAAAACTCTGGCTTTGGGGTGGAGCAGGGGTTACAGCTGGAGAGTGATGTCAGCTGTCCTACTCTATGTATAGCTTAGAGACAGGTCATGAACTTCAGAAATCAAGAGCACTAGGATTTGGGTGTCCTGACAGAACAGTGGCTTCAAAGATAGAGTGTGTCTATTGCAGGTTTCATAAGGGCTAAAACTTCAATTTATTTTATAATGAAAAAGGACATTTTTAAACTTACTGTATTTTTAATATGTGCCTTGATACTAACATGCTCAAATGTCTGATGTAAGATGACTGTATGTCTCATATCGTATTTACATGTCTTGAAGGAAGGGCAGGTTTTTGATACACATATCTTAAAGGAAAGAAAAGTTTGATATCGGTACTTTCATCTGTTCCTTTGCCCTCAGGAAACTGGGATAGCACATTGTGGTTGTGCCTGGTAAAGTGGATTTATGGATTACGTGATCTAGCTTGTATGAAACTAAGCTTCACAAAATAGACAAGTGTTTTATACAGACTCCTTGCAGGAGGCCTTGAGATGAAAATAATACCAATATTACAAGTGAGCGACAAGAAAATGGCAGAGCCATCCCCTCTACTCCTAATTTGAGCTCTCTGTCAGCCATGTCATGACATAAAAACAATAAAGATATAATCAGGAGTGACATAAAATCAGCCACCAAAAATATCATCAAGAAGACTATTTGAAATATAGATTTGTTTTCATCATGGTTAATGACAAACCTTTCCCTAAATCCCAGTGTACCTTGAAATGTTGCTTAGTATTACTATGGAAGAACCATGTTGATTAGCAAGAAATTTTAAAATATTTTAATTTCATCTGTATCTCATTATTTCTGATTTTATGTTTTGCTATAGGTTTTCTACCTTATATAATATTACAGTAGGTCCTAACATAATTTACCACTTATACATATGTATAATATGTAATATGTACATATGTACATTATATAATATGTATATTACATAATATGTAATATGTACATACTACATATGTGATGTGTGATATATATTGTATATATCTATATGTACTATATTATGTATGATGTATAAATATACATATGATAATTCTATATCATCTATATACATATCATATTTGTATGCTCAAATCATTTTAACTGAAATGGTTATGTATTAGGGAACAGTAGCTGCTATAACAAATGATTTTAAGATGTATTGACTTAATAATATGGAAGTTTTATTTCCTGCTTATGCCTAGGCCCAGAGTTGAGTAGAGCAGATATGCAGACACTCAGGGATCCTGGCTTCTCCCATCTGCTGCCTCAGTCATGCATCCAGCAGATGTAAGAAGAGAGCGTGGAAGATTAGGCTTCTATAGGTCAGGTCTAGAGGTGGAGACATCACTTTCACCTGTAGTCCACTGGTTAGAACGCAGTCATAAACCATCACAAGCTGCAGGGATTTGTCTGGGAAGGAGTCTAGTATGTAAAGGAAAATGGTTTGGAGAACAGTAGAACTATGATAATCTTGATCATAGTAGAAGACTGAAAACGTGCGGATACTACTTGGCTTGTAGACATTGGACAACTGCAAAGATAATATTGTGGTTAGAATCTGATGTGTTAGAGTTTATTCATCAACCAGCAAATGTTTATTGAGTGTCTGTTATGTGAAGGCACTATTCTTGGCTCTGGTGACATACCAGTGGACAAAACATGTAAAAATTTCTTCTGCCAAGAAGCTTATGTTTGAGAGGGTGTGCTGAACGAGAGAGGTTCAAGTGAGTGTTGGGGCAATGTGGAGTAGAGAAAAGGGTAGAAGGTGATGTTTAAGCAAGGGTTGATTTTTACCAGTGGTTTGGGACTGTGCTCATATCCTGGTTTCAGTAGTCACCCGCTTGCCATGTTTTCTTTAACAAGCTGCCTGAATGCTCAAGCCTCAGTTTCTTCCCTTGTAGATAGGGATAATGACAGTGTCCTGCATGGAAAGATGTTTTGATCATTAAATAAGAGAATAAACCTAAAGCTCTTAGTGTAGCATAAACAAAGAGTAAGCTCTTAATAAATGGTAGCTATGGTAATATCACCAAGAGAACACTAACTATTAAGGATGAAGCTGTCACCTATGCAGGCTACCATGGCCAGTGATTTGCCTGGAAAAGTTAGGTCTTACAGAACTTTCTTCTTTTGCCATCCAGCTGGTTATCAGGTCATTGTTGTGCTTAATGTTTAATTTTTTTAAGTAAAAGTGCATATTTAACAAAAATTATGTATTTAAAATTATTACCTACCTATAGTTGAAAATATTGAAACCATGGGAAAGGACAAAGAAAAATGGTAATCATCCACACTCTAACTATTCAGACACAACCATTTAAATCATGTTGGTATATTTCCTTCTTATCTTTTTTCTGCATGGGCTCAGGCTTAGGAAGGCACAGAGTGAGGTCCTCAGCTTGGTACCAGTACTGAGGGTCAGGAATCAAAATTGTCTTCCACCCCTCCATAACCCTTCAGATAGGAGATTCTCTGTAGGGTCAGAGACAACTCTTCAACCAACCCAGTGGGCTCTTTGTCCCTGTCTCATTCTCATTACTGTTGTTTTCCAGCTATACAATTTCAGCCTCTTTATCTGAAATGTGCTGGAAATTTCTGTTACCTGAATACTAATCAACATTTTTTTCTTATATTGCTGCTCTGTACTTCTGGGCAGTTAGTGGGGTCAGGTGTACTTATTTTTTTTAAATTCATTTATTTACTTGAGACAGCAACAGAGAGAGAGAGAGAGCATTAGCAAGAGGGAAAGAGAGAGAGAGAGAGAGAGAGAGAGAGAATGAATCCAGAGCATACCCTCTGATAAGCACAGAGCCCAGTGTGGGGCTCAATCTCATGACTCTGGGATCATGACCTGAGTTGAAACCAAGAGTTGGATGCTTAACTAACTGAGCCACCCAGGTGCCCCTGGACCAGGTGTACTCATAAAAATGTTTGTATCTCAAAAGACAGAGGCAGTTTCTTGGCTTTTTCTTGCTTAGTCTATGGTAGCCAAAGGTGCAAGGTGGTTCCTGGAAGCCATGGGCTAAATAAAACCACCATGGGCTCAATAAAACCAGTTAATAAATCAGTTACTCTCTATTCATTGAGGAATGAAGAGGCTCCATACTTATGCTGCTCTAGTAGTCACTTCATTCTCATCATCCAGTAATACTGATTGTCTACTTACAATTAATAGTCATCAGTCATTTATTTGGGCTCAGCTACTCTGCGTTGACCCTCTGTGTGAGGTCCTTATCTCTTCAGAGAAACAGAGACCAAAGATAGAGGACTTGGTTCAGTCGAAAGCAAACTGCCTTGGGAAGGGTTTGTTCTTGTTTTTGTTGTTGTTATTTATTATTATTTGGAATAAGAAAGGAATAAGCTGGCAACTGGGCATTTGAAATATCTTGCATTTTTCTGGATCTGGTACTGATTTCATTTGGATTTTCCTTGAGTCAAATTTTGCTTTTGCCTCTCACAGGCTTTCTTCCAAGGTATAGATAATGCAAATTGGTAATGTAAACAAGGCTGTGGGGGAAAGATCTTATTGCAACACTAAAGACAAATATTTTCTTTAGTCCTACCACTAGGTAGATTTTCAATAGAAGTCTGAGGAATGACTTTAAAAGGTCTTATAAGTACCTGTTCTTGCAAACAATTGATATGTGAATTACAAACCTCTCCTATCTATTCATTGAAGCTAGTACTCCATAAATTTTACCAGGTAGTGCTTTGGCAGTCTTAGCTATGAGGAAGTAAGAAAATTACCATTTAAAATACCATTATTTAGTTTTTTTCCTAAATTAGGTTGGGCTTCCTTATCCTTTATCCCATTAAGGTAGCCTGAGGATTTTATAATTGGACATGCAAAGTGAAACATGTTTTACACAGGGAGAAACTCTAGAGCACTTACAAAACAATATAGGAAACAACGCTAGTTACTAAGGTGCAGGGGATGGGGAAGCTGAGAGCCCGACCTTAGTTTGTGACCAGAGGTATCGGGAGTTAAATACTGGTGTGCTGGTTGGACTTTGTTCCTATGCCATTCACATGCTTCCTAAAATGGGATATAAAAGTTGGAGATGTAAAAATGCCATGGGTATGGCCATCCATTATGGATTTAGATAATATTGAACTATTATGAGTTCCCAAGCCCCCAAGAATAAATTTCTGAAGGTTTAGAGAGTCCTAAGAAAGACTTATGATATGGTCATGAGAGGTTCAGTCCTGACCACTAGATCTCCCAGTTGAGCTGTAAACTAAGGTAGGGCTACAGAGTGAGCACAGTTTGTCCATGTTCTACAAATTATTCCTTACTGGAGATCACATGCTGGTCTCTCAGGTTGGACCAGCACCACAGATAAGCGGAAATACTCCCTGAACTGGGAGTCAGAGAATCCAGGGTCCAGCCCTGGTTTTGTGGGTTCAGGGGCCCTTCTACCAATCATTTAATCTTTTGTACGTGAAATGAATCCACCTGTGAAATGAAATTGGTAAAGTTCTTTCTATGGCCTGCTTTATAAATGAGAAAACTGAGGTTCAGAGAGGTTAGACCGTATGTCCAATATCACAGACCTGTTAAATGGCAGAACTACCCGATGCAATGGTGCTTTTTCACTAAAGGTCTATGCAAAAGAAAATGCTATTGTATGTGTGAAAGCAGTCTTCAGAATGTTGGCAAGGTTAGACGTCTTCATACATGGCCCCTCTTTCCCACTTTTGGAGTTTTGATTCCCTTCTTCCCATTGCCTAGTGTCCAGTTGCTTTTCTTTTTTTTTTTTTTTTTTTTTTTTTATTTATTTGACAGAGAGAGAGGTCACAAGTAGACAGAGAGTCAGGCAGAGAGAGAGGGAGAAACAGGCTCCCCACTAAGCAGAGAGCCCGATGTGGGGCTCGATCCCAGGATCCTGAGATCATGACCTGAGCCGAAGGCAGAGGCTTAAACCACTGAGCCACCCAGGCGCCCCTCCAGTTGCTTTTCTTATCCTTTTAGCTTCCCTTATCCTATTCCATTACCTGTCCTCTCTTGGATCTGCTGCTTTGGGCAGTTTTTGGTTTCTAACCATGTCAATGAACCCATTCTGTGTTCTTCCTCAGAATATGTCTTCCTAGCCTACTTTCTGTTTTTCTGATACTTTAAATAGGTTAGTGTATCAACAGCCCAAGGTGGGGCATTTGCATTTGAACAGCTATTTATAGATAATGCCTTGACCTAGAGTCTAAAACAGAGCTGTGTGTGTTTGAGAAGCCAGGACTTCTTTGTTCCTTTTTTGTTTTGTTTTGTTTTCTTTTTTTGGCTCCAGTCAGTTTATAAATTGGTAGAGAAGAAGGCCTCAGTTTGCTATAGGGTTTAGTTAAGTGTAAATGATGATGTTATGGGACTAGTTCAAAGAAGAAAATATGTACGCAAAAGCCAAAGACAATTTTAACAGGGTGAGGCTCCATAATTTCAATTAGCAAATCTTAAGCACTGACTGGAGAGGGGTTCTGTATACTGTTATCCTGGTTTGAAAAGAAAAGTTCACCTAAGAAGACATATAAATGGCCAACAAACACATGAAAAAGTGCTCCACATCACTTGGCATCAGGAAAATACAAATCAAAACCACAATGGGATACCACCTCACACCAGTCAGAATGACTAAAATTACCCAGTCAGGAAACGACAGGTGTTGGCGAGGATGTGGAGAAAGGGGAACCCTCCTACACTGTTGGTGGGAATGCAAGCTGGTACAGCCACTCTGGAAAACAGTATGGAGATTCCTTAGGAAGTTAAAAATAGAGCTACCCTACGACCCAGCAATTGCACTACTAGGTATTTACCCCAAAGATACAAATGTAGTGATCTGAAAGGGCACCTGCATCCCAAAGTTCGTAGCAACAATGTCCACAATAGCCCAACTGTAGAAAGTGCTGAGATGTCCATTGACAGATGGATGGATAAAGAAGATGTGATATATACGTACAATGGAATATTACTCAGCCATCAGAAATGATGAATACTTAACCATTTATATCAATGTGGGTGGGACTAGAGGATATTATGCTTAGTGAAATAAGTCAGTCAGAGAAAGACAATTATTATATGGTTTCACTCATGTGTAATATAAGAAACAGGCAGAGGATCATAGGCAAATGGAGGGAAAACTGAATGGGAAGTCATCAGAGAGGAAGAAAAACCATAAGAGACTCTTGGAAACAAACTGAGGGTTGCTGGAGGGCAGATGGGTGGTAGGATGGAGTAATTGGGTGATGGGCATTAAGGAGGGCAAGTGATGGTCACTGGGTGTTACACACAACTGATAAATTATCGAACACTACATCTGAAACTACTAATGTACCCTATGTTGGCTAATTGAATTTAAATTTAAAAAAATTCACCCTGTGAGTCTTCTTATGTTAAATATATCACTTTAAAAAGCTAATTAGGGGGCGCCTGGGTGGCTCAGTGGATTAAGCCGCTGCCTTCGGCTCAGGTCATGATCTCAGGGTCTTGGGATCGAGCCCCACATCGGGCTCTCTGCTCCGCAGGGAGCCTGCTTCCTCCTCTCTCTCTGCCTGCCTCTCTGCCTACTTGTGATCTCTCTCTCTCTGTCAAATGAATAAATAAAATCTTAAAAAAAAAAATAAAAAGCTAATTAGTGTATTTGTGGTCATCATTTTTTCCCCCTCATTGCTTGTTACTAGTCCAGCCAGTCCTACTTTCTGAGGCTCTTTTGTAGCCATTCTGACATCTCTTCCACCCACAAGACCAAATCTGAGAATATGCCATTATGCTGGTCTTCTGATCGAATTCCTTGTCTCCAATCCCTCCTTGCTCCAATTACTCCAACACAGCAATCTGGATGCCAAACTGTTTTCCCTTCTCAACTCTTGACACCCAGCCAATGTAGCCCATGTTCCAGGAACACAGAACTTACTGATTTCACCCTAATTTTGCTCTTACACTTTTTTGTGTGTACTGCACATAATGTTCCATCTTCCTTTACCCCTCTTTTTTGTAACTGCCTCCTTATTGTTCCAGGTGTTGCTTGAATGTTACCTCCTTGAGATGTTTTCCCTTGAAATAGTTAAGTTGTTCTTATGGCTTTTAGTCCATTTGTTATACCACGTACCAGATTGCCTTGTAATCATTTGTTTTACTTATCTTGACTCATATCTACACTCCAAGTTTTCCCTGCTGCCTATTTCAATAACCTAATAAAAAAGTGTCTGTAAATGAATGAATAAATAAGCAAGTAAATGAGTGATGAACAAGTATCAGTTTCATACCATCTTCATACTTTGAGCAGCATCTATCACCACACTGAATTTAAAGTCTGATGATCTATAGATATCTAAGGTTGGACTGAACTGTAAACTTTGTTCTTTTTTTTTTTTTTGAACTGTAAACCTTGGAAACCATACTTACAGGCCTGAAAGTCAAGGTCTCAATGGCTGAAGTTCCTTCTACACTGGATCACAAGCAATGGAAAGGATATCAATCAATAAACGAATTAATCCAGCAAACCACAGAGTACTACTTTTGATACTAGTGTGAATATTAGAGGTAGATAACCTTGATTTTCAAAGGGTTTATACTCCATCTGGGAAGTCAGATTTACAAAAATGACTTATATTTACATAATACTTAGTATTTATTAGGTACTCTTCTAAGAATAATTATGTTAACAAATTTGATCCCACTGAACCCAATGAAGATAGGCACTAGCAGTATCCCCCATTTTACAGGAAAGGGGGCACAGTGATTGGTCTCTAGTTGTGGATGGCGATGACTAGGTGTTCTGGCTTCCCAGTCCATCTCTTAATACTGTGACATACACACAGTGACATAATGACACTCTACAGAATTGCAGAACAATATAAGAGAGCATGGCACAGAAGAAAGCATATTTTCTATGGAGTCAGATAATACTGGATTTGATTTCTGGTTTTGTCGGTTGCAAAGTATTGGTACTGTGCATGTTCTTTGAGATTATCTAAAAAGTAAAAATATGATATGTTGAAAACATTGTACATGTCTACTCACACATAGCACACGTTTAAATGTTTATTTCTGTCATGTTTTTAAACAGTTATCTTTTCCTTCTATGAAATCAGATAAAATATGTGTGTTATAAAAAACAAATGACAGTGTATCACAGTGCAGAAGATTAGAAGAGGTCAGTTGGAATGATTAGGATGGGAAGCTGAGGTAGAATAATGAATCAGTTCTGGGTTAACGCACCAAAGGCTCTATCAAATATTCATGACATTGCCATGCCTCTGGGCTTCCTGAAAAGGAAGTATCCAAACTGGTGAACATTCTCAAGACCCAGATAACCTTGTCCTGTTTAAACCCTGAACTTTGGGGTGCTTGGGTGGCTCAGTGGGTTGAAATCTCTGCCTTCGGCTTGGGTTGTGGTCCCAGGGTCCTGGGATGGAACCCCGCATCAGGCTCTCTGCTCAACAGGGAGCCTGCTTCCATTCCTTCTCTCTCTGCCTGCCTCTCTGCCTACTTGTGATCTCTGTCTGTCAAATAAATAAATAAAATCTTAAACCCTGAACTTTAACATTTATAGTATCTCAAGTGTATTAAACATTAGAGGCCAGGGATGTCAAGTCCAAAGGAAAAGGGAGCCTTTCATGGTAGAGGCATGTATTCCTCTGAGGTCAGAGGGCATAGTGATTGTCAGCAGGATGGGAGCAGGAGGGCTGAGATGGGAAAGGTGTTGTTGCGAGTGCAGCAATGTCAGACAGCTCACCATGAAGCAGGTGTCACAGAGGAAACACATACGCCACAGCAGCAGCCGATGGCAACTGTCTTTTGCTACTCCTTAATGGCCTCTTTTTCAGCTGGTGAACAGATAATCCACCTGTGTGGAGATAGCTTAATGCAAAAACAGCTGTGTCTTAAATATATAAACACTCACCAGGAATCTGTAAACCAGGGACAAAGCCATGTGGTTGTGTATCCTTTCTGCAGTGCCTGTGAATTGAAGCTGTTCATAGAGACAGCACGTATATTACGTGTTGGATGGAGCAGAGATCAGCGTGCCCATTCTTCTTCAGTGTGGTGATCCAACAGCAAAGGAAGGGCTGCTGGATGTGAGGGTGTGGGAGTGGAAGGAAGAATCAGTGGTGTGATGGAAATGCAAGGTAAAAGAGATAGCTGGTGCCATCTGTAAATGAGAAGGAGCCCTCTGAATTCCTGGCAGAGCCATTGAAATGGACTTGATAAGGAACATAGGAAAACTCATCACCCACTTTTCTGTACTATCTCTGTGGGAGGAAAAAAGACCTGTGTGTTAATAAGCTTTTTAGCTTGGATCTGAAGGTTCTAATGAGCTGCCAGAATAATATTTGCAATATTCTTTAAAAAATTGTTTTGGTTTTGAATGTGTGCTTTTATTTAGTGTTAGGAAGGTAAATTGTTGAGCTTTTGTGGTTTGTTTGAATTATAGAAGATGGACAGTTTGAGCATGAAAGTGCATGTAAGCATGAAAATGGAGTGGTTAAAAAAAATAGATCCTGGGGCGCCTGGGTGGCTCAGTGGGTTAAGGCACTGTCTTCAGCTCAGTTCATGATCTCAGGGTCCTGGGATCGAGTCCCACATCGGGCTCTCTGCTCAGTGGAGAGCCTGCTTCCCTTTCTCTCTCTCTGCCTGCCTCTCTTGTGATTTCTCTCTGTCAAATAAATAAAACCTTAAAAAAATAGATCCCTATGGGGTTCTAAGGCGTCCTATATACTGATTCATATTTCGTTTTGGTGGACATTCGAATTATAAAATAACTCTGTAGATATTAGATGATGAGATCTTGCATTTTTTGATTAGAAGTTGCTTCTCTAACCTGAGATATGAGGTGCTGTAGAGTGAGCCAGATGTGTTTATGTGCCTAAGGGGACTTTGACTCCAAAGAAATCTTTAGTATGAGTTTTATGGTTCTTTACTGCTTAAAAGAAGAAAGCTTCACTAATCAATGGTTAAAAGTAAGGGTAGTAAGAATACATAAAATTATACCTAGAAGTTTGTATTTTTTAAAGTTTTGTCTCTACTGTTCTTTTAAATATGTTCGTATTTTTTAATGCTTCAAAAAATCCGCTTTGACTAAAAAATATAATTTCCATGAAAAGGGTGCAACAACCAGTGTGATGTTATATGTATTTGAGATTTGTTCTATAATTGCAGTTATCTTCAATTAGTAATTGCCTAAACTGAAGTCATAGTATTTGTGAGGAAATAGCTTTAACAACTCAAAGCCATATTGGGAGAATATCTGTATTAATTCTGAAATGTTTCCCATCCTGGTTTCTAAAGACCTCTGTCATTGAATTGCAATTGTAACATACTCTTACATAAAGATCAATTATTTCATATTTCATACTAGTAGATACTTAAACTTTTTGATAGATTTATGTTTTCTAAACTCCCTGTAATTAACTCTTTTATTTTTTTATTTTATTTTATTTTTTTTAAAGATTTTATTTATTTATTTGACAGACAGAGATCACAAGTGGGAGAGAGGCAGGCAGAGAGAGAGAGAGAGGAGGAAGCAGGCTCCCCGCCAAGCAGGGAGCCCGATGCGGGGCTCGATCCCAGGACCCTGGGATCATGACCTGAGCGAAAGGCAGAGGCTTTAACCCACTGAGCCACCCAGGCGCCCCTAATTAACTCTTTTAAACTAAGCCTTTGCCTCAGTGATACTGTCTGGAGTACTTCCAGGAATTATAAAAAATGAAAGCCCAGTTTCTGTTCCCCTTAAAATATATTAGAATTGTGGGTTTGGAAGGGACTTTGGAAGTTACCCAAAGTTCCCAGATAGAGTTGGGATTCCTTTCACAGATGACCCTTAAGATGGTTATTCAGTTCTGCTTAGCCAGCTCCAGTGAGTGGGAATGCACTGTATTTCACTGCTGAAGAATTTCTAGTTATTAGAAAATTCTTCTTTATAATGGGGGCCAATTTGTCTCTTTGCAAGTTGACTACAGAGGTACCATTCGGAACAACATGGAAGTTACTTACCACTCCTTTTTCCAATAAGAAAACTTTAAATATTTGATGAAAGTGATCATTCTACCTTTCAATATCTTCAATCTGAGATCCCTCAGTTGTTCAGCATTTTTATGGTTATACATGTTTTACCATCCTATTCTGAACACTTTCTAATTTGTTAGTGTTTTTTTTTTTTTAGGATTTTATCTATTTATTTGACAGAGATCACAGAAGGCAGAGAGGCAGGCAGAGTTGCGGGGGAAGCAGGCTCCCTGCTGAGCAGAGAGCCCAATGTGGGGCTCGATCCCAGGACTCTGGGATCATGATCAGAGCCGAAGGCAGAGGCTTAACCCACTTAGCCACCCAGGTGCCCCTAATTTCTTAGTGTTCTTATTAAGATGTTTCAGGACAAGATTCATCCATTCATTACATGCCTATTAAGCTACTATTATGTGCCAGGAACCAAGGACGCAATAGTAAATAAGGCAGATAAGGTCTCTATCCTCAAAGATATAGGCAATAAACAAGTAAACAAAACACACGCATATTATGTTTTCAGGTACTTTTAAGTGCTGTAAAGAAAAATCCTGTAAAGGAGAGAAATTATTGGCAATTACTGGCAAGAAAGGAGGGCTATTTTGGATAGGTAGGTATTTAGATAGATAGGGTAGTCAGGAAAGATTTCTCTGAGTAGGTGGCATTTAACCCAAGACCTAAGTGTTAGTGCAATGTAACTGCAGTAGTCTTGAGGAAGGATGTTCAGGTGGGGAACAGCAGTTACAGAAGCTCTGCGGTACATATGATGTTGCAGAAGTTACCAACAAGAGTGTTCATAGCTTTTCCCCCTTCCCATTATTAACAAGGGACCCTTTAAAGTGAGGTCTCCATGCTTCAGTCTCAGGGAAAATTCTCTTTTCCTCCTCTTCAACTTATCCCCTTCTCCATTACACACACATTCTCCTAAAGATAATATCATCTCTGCTATATAGGTTATTAGGAATTGAGTGATACAAAATTGAAAGACTGTAAAGGAAGAGCATTAGATTGGCAGGAAGAAAATGGGTATGCTTAGCCAGGGAGTTATCCCTGGAAGTTGCAAACTCAAGTTTTTACAGAGGCTAAGGGTAACATAAATGAGTGACACGGGTTGAGTGTAATGCAATGAAAAAACACAGCAGCAGTTGTCCCCTATTCCATACAAACAGGTCAGCTTCTATTCAGCTAAAGAATATTGTTGGAATGTGTAATGCAAACCCAGTGTTGTCATATGTCCCAATTTTTCAAGAACAGTAACAAATCTGTTTTTATATGAGATTTTCCAATTTTAGAAACACTGCTATAGGGACTTCTACTTCCAGGAAGATGTGGTAGACATATTTTTCCCTATTCTATCCATTAAGTATAACTAAGAACCCTGGACGTTATATTTAAAATATAAAAAGACTCTGAAAAATGGAGAAAAAAAGGGCAAATCAGCTAAGGACCTTGGGACCCTAGAAAATATACTATTGTGAGCTATCTGGGTTTTCTTTTTCCTCCTAGATTCCAGAGTTGGAGCTAAAGAATCTAAAAACTTGGAAACATCAATCGGCGGTGACCAAAAAACCCCAAGAAAAGCCTACTCTGCCTAGCCCCCAGATAGGAAAGGGGAAGCTTAGCAAGACAAAAACTTAGGAAATAACTACTCTGTTCCACCAAATAGCATAGAAATATTTAATAACAATCATATAATAAACATGGGAGGAGGGTAAAGGAAAGTAAGGTTTCCATACTTCACTTGAACTGGTGGAATAAAGGCACTAGTAGATTGTAATAAGTGATGTATACATAATATAATACCTAGAGCAACCACTTTAAAAAGCTACACAAAAAGATATACTCCAAAACACTATAGGTAAATAAAAATGTAATTCTAAAAAAAAGGTTCAAACAATCAGCAGGAAGTCAGGAAAAACAGAATACACAATAACATATTTTACAACAATAAAATTTTTCACATCAATAATTAGATTAAATGTAAATGAATGTAAGTGGTCTATGTAAGATAGAGATTGGCGGGACAAAAATATGACCCAAACATTTACTATATAAGAAACTCACTTCTAATGTAATAATATAAGCACGATGAAAGCAAAATGATGGGAAAAGATATATCATGTCAACATTAATTGAAAGGAAGTAGAAGTAGCTATATTAACATAAGGTAAACTAGACTTCAAAGCAAAGACTATTACTATAGTTAAGGAGGGACATAACGAATGATAAAAAAGAGTCAATGTACCAGGAAACCATAGTAATTCATATCCCAAACAGCAAAGCTGAAAGATAAGTGAAACAAAAACTGATAAAACAGAAAGGAGAACTAGACAAATCCACAGTTGCAGCTGGAGACTTCACACTCTTCTCAACAATGGATAGAAAACTACACAGAAAATCAGCAAGGATATGTGTATTAGTCAACTAGGGCTGCCATAATAATACCACAGACTTAAACAACAGAAATTATTTTCCTCACAGTTCTGGAATCTGGAAGTCCAAGATCAAGGTCTCAGCAGGTTTGATTTCTTCCATGGCTTCTTTTGGGCTTGCAGATGGCCACACTCTCATGGGTCCTCACATGGCCATTCCTCTGTGGTACACACACCCCTGATGTCCCTTCTTACAAGAACACCAGTCCTATTGAATTAAGGCCCACCCTAATGGCTTCATTTAACCTTAATAATCTCTCTAAAGGCCTTATTTCCAAATCTAATCATGCTAGGGGTAGGGCTTCAATATATGACGTTTTTTTGGGGGGGTGGGGTGGGGCCTGGGGACAAAATCCAACCCACAAAAATGTAGAAAAACTAAACAACACCATCAACCAACAGCATCTAATTTGACATTTATAGAACATTCCATTCAACAATAGCAGAAAGCCCATTTCTCTCCTCACCCCCCCTCCAATCATCCATAGAACACATGCCAAGATAGATTACACCCGGGGCCATAAAACAAACCTCAACAAATTTAAAAGAATTAAAATCATACAGAGTGTATTCACCAACCAAAATCATCATCAATCCTATACACTATCTTCCAGAAAATAGAAAAGGAGAGATCACTTTCCAATTTACTTTATGAAGTTAGTATTACCTCGATACCAAAACCAAAGATAGCACCAAAAAAGAGAGAGAGAGAGAGAGAGAGAGAGAGAGAAAACTACAAATAGTATCTTTTATGAATGTAGTCATAAAAATCTTTAATACAATTTTAGCAAGTATAATCCAGCAATATATAAAAAAAATAAACAAATGGAATGCAAGAGGTGCAAAGCTGGTTCAATATTGGAAATTCAGTCCATGTAAGTTATAATAATAGGCTGAAGAAGAAAAAAAATCACATGAGCATATCAACTGATGCAGAGAGCATTTAACAAAATTCAACACCTATTCATGATAAAAACTCTCAGAAAAATATGAATGGAGAGGAACTTCCTCTGATAAAGAGCATCTATGAAACTCATAAAGCTAACATACTTAATGATGAATGATTAAATGCTTTCACCCAGGATCAGGAATAAGCCAAGAATTTCTGCTGCCATTACTCTTATTCAACATAGTACTAAAGTAGTATCATGCAATAAGGCAAGAAAAGGAAAAAAAGGACATAGAAATTGAAAAGGAAGAAACAAAGCTTTCCCTATTTGAAGGTGCCATGATTGTTTACATAGAAAATACCAGGAAATCTACATACACACACAAAAAACCTCTTCTAGAACTACTAAGTAAGTTCACTGGTGTCACAGGAAAAAAAATAATAAACGTGCAAAAATCAAATTATTTCCATATATTAGAAATAAACACATGAACATCAAAATTAAAAATATAATACCATTTATAATTGCTCAAGAAATGTAAAACTTAGGTGTAAATCTAACAAAGCGTATGCATGACTTCTATGCTGGGAACTAGACCATGCTGATGAGTCAAAGAAGGTCTAAATAAATGAAGAGTCATAATGTGTCTTGGTTTGGAAGACTCAATATAGTAAAGATGTCAGTTCTTCCCAGATCCAGGTGGTAATGAGTTGAATTGTGACCCTTCCCATGATACATCTACATCTTAATCTCTGACACCTGTGAACGTTATCTTACTTGAAACAAGAGTCTTTGCAAATATAAGTAAGGATCTTGACGTGAGGAGATCATTCTGGTTTATCAAGTTGGGTATAAATCCAATGACAGGCATCTTATAAGAAACACGTGGAGGAGAACACGGGCACAGAGAAGGCAATGTGAAGATGGGGCAGAGAGAGGGGAAGTCAAAAGCTAGAAATACCCCTACTGCCAGACCTGGAAGAGTCAAGGAAGTATTTTCCCCTAGAGCACCAAAGGGAGTGCAACCCTGCTGATACCTTGATTTCAGACTTCTCATCTCCAGACCTGCAAGAGCCTAAGTGTCCTTTACTTTGTGCCGCCATGGTTGTGGTCATTTGTTAGAGCAGCCACAGAAATGAATATGCAGGTTTAATACAATTCCTATCAAAAATCTCAGCAAGATTTTTGTAGGGATAGACAGGGTTATTATAAACTTACATGGAAACTTACGTATTAAAACATAGAAAATCGAAACAACTAGAATGGCTAAGATGGTTTTGAAAAGGAATAATAAAATGGAAGGAATGAGCCTACTCAATTTTAAGACTTACTTATACTTACTATTACTGTATAGATACAGTAATTAAGGCAGTGTGGTTTTGGTGGAGGGGCAGATCAATGGGACAGAGAACCCAGAAAAAGAGCCATACAAATATGCTTAACTGAGCATTTTGAAAAGGGCAAAGGCAATTCAATGGAGGAAAGGTAGTTATTTCAACAAATGGTGCTGGTGTAATTCAGTATCCATAGAGAGAAAAAAAATGAATCTTAAGTCTCTTAACTTATACAAAAATTAGCTTAACATGGATCATAGGCATATTTGTAAAATGTGAAAGTATAGAACTTTTAGGGAGAAAAAAGGAAATCTTTTCCTTGTAATGAGAAAGTTAGTTCTGAGGCAGCCCCAATTTCCCCTTCTTGTTTTCAATTTTTACGTAGAATTCTAAGGTAATAGTGCTTGGGATACATATGGAGACGCTGTCTCCTGGGGCCCATGGGGCTAGATGCAAGTTCTGCATGATCTGGATAATTTCTCTGACCTAAAAGCTCCCTGAAAAGGGGAATGGGGGACCCTGTCTCTATCTGCTTATCGTGGTCAATCTGGGTGTTCATGTGTCATTTAAGCCACAGTCTGCTGGCTCTGGGCAGAGGGTGAATGAGCTCAGGTGCATGGAATTGAAAGGTAATGAGAATGATTAATCAAATTCCTTCCAGTAAAGGGTGCCATGTGCCAGACTCTGGCCTGGATAACCCTCCTGCTTGTGAGTCGGAGGCCAGGCTCTGCCCTTAGGTGTCTGGTATCTGAGAGTAGACATCTGTGCTTGGAGCAAACTGTGAGTGACTGGAGGCCACTTTTGGCACCATGTCTTTCCTCCATCAGGCTGCTCTGCCAAGGTTTGTTCATAGTCTCCTCTGGCCATGCTCATTTAGTTATGGAAAACAGAATGAACATGAGTAATGGGATGTGCAGTTAGCTGCTGGGGAAAGATGGCCCCAGTGGTAAGCCTCCTGCATGGTGGAAAGCCCCATGTGGTGCCTTAAAATGCTCCATGTGGTTTAAAACCAGTGTAGAGAAATACCTGCAGAATAAGTCTATTGTTGGCATATTTTAAAAATCTAATTTTATTCATTTATCTATCTGGCATCTAATCTAATTTTAGAGAAATGGGTAGGAATGTGTTGATCTGGAAAGAACTGGGTATTGAACTTTTAGGATTTCTTGATAGGATCTCTGTAGTAGGTGCAGTAATCTGTTTCAGGGGACAAATATTAATCTATAATATGACGAAAAGTCCAGTAAAACGTATAAATTTAAGTCTCTTCACTTTGAAGCCAGTAGTCTTTGAGTTCTGTTCCTGACTCTACAAACTCATGAATTTGTCATTCTTGGGGGTTAATTTTCCTATCAGTAAAGTAGGGATCACAGTGTCTACCTGCCAGAGGCAAATAGGGTAGAAAATGATGGCCGGCACGTACTAGGTGCTTAACAAATGTTAATTCTCATCTTTACTTAACTTCTCACCTAGAAAGATTTTATATCTTGACCTTATAATGATTCCATGATAAGAAATCTTTCCTAGTGGGGTACATTTTTCTTTACGTAGGGTAATGCTTTATTTCATGTGGCATCTCCGTAGCAAAAAGCCAACTGACTTCATAGGAAGACACTGTGGTACAGAGGAAGGAGAAGGGGATTACTAGTAAGGATCACTAGGTTCTAGCACACATTCTGTGTATTAGGAAGTGCTGTCTCTCTCAAACCATTCATTTATTGTAAGAGGACAATCACTGGGATCAAGGGGAGCCTAGAGGAGCCGGTATTACAAACAGGAAGGAACCAAAAGGGCTTTGGGGACTGCGCAGCAGGAACAGTCTGACCAGGCCTCTGCTATGCTAGATATATCTGAGAATCATTTGCTTTGGATTTAGAATTGGGTGATGAGCATTCTGTTTGTTGAGCCTATGTCATGCATCCATGCCTTGACTGCTTGAACACTGGAAAAGGGATACTATCCTCAGGTCTCTTTTCATAGCATACTATGCACTATAAGGATTTCCTCCAACATGGGAAAGATATGGAATAATTGGAGAGCTGTATCTCCCAAATGACAAATATCCACTATGCTATGATATTAACTATGTGACTTTAGAAATAATTTCATATTTGTGACCCTCAGTTTATTAATTTGTAACACAAGCGATCTGGGCCATCCCAGCAAATTTCAACTTTTATTTTTTGAAGAGTTAACCAGTTTTACTCAATGAAATCTTATTTTCATATCCAAGATATAAAGGATACAAAAGTAGACCTGGCCTGGTTGTGGGAGGAAGTGAGAGTGGAAGGAGAAAACTTCGTTTAACTTCCCCATTCCCCATCTTCCATCCTCTCGCCCTGTCACTGCCCTCCCAAGACTTGAAAACTTCTGAGCTACTTTAAGGGTCCTCCGGGGTTCCATGAAGCACAGTTTGAAAACTGCTGGATTCTGCAGTTGCTCAGGTCTCTTTCAAATGTAGCATTTGGTGATTCAGTAGCTCCAGGATTTAGGATTCTGCTAACTGTAAGAATATTTGTCAGCATCCACTCTTAGGCAGATTAAGACTTTGGTTGTCTTGGTTCAGCATTTAGCAAATTAGGCAATTTGATTAAACTTGATTTTCTATCATTTTCAAACAATTTAAACAGGGGAAATAAAACATTGTAGAAGCCCCAGCATTTTCTATTTACTTGTCTTTCTTTTTTGGCTAATGGTTGCTTCATATGCAAACTGACCAGAGGAATTTGCTAAAGAACTGGGGAGAAATTTGGTTCAAGTCAAACTAGGACTTTCCTCCTAAAAAACACCATACTTTATATATAACATATGGTTTCATCCACACATAGGGAAAAAAAAAATAGAAGGAAAGGAAAGAAAGCAAAGTGCTAATAGGGGATGCTTTGGGACAATAGAGTTATGGGCAATTTTGATTTTCTTTCTTTCTTTTTTTTTTCTACTTCTCCCTATTTTCTGAACCTTGAAAAACACATATGTATATAACTTTACTAATTATAAAAGTTATTAAAATGAACACATTTCATTCAAAAGTAATTAAGTTAATTAAAAAGATTAAGTCAGCACAGAAATTGAAATTAATATTGTTAAAAAATAGCATTTTATTGACTTTAAACTCAATGAGCCAGCACAGCTTCAAATGTAAAAACCCACATTTCCTGCACTTACAAATGAGGTCCTCTTACCCTTTCATATGGTAAATGTGCCTTATTCCTCCAGGCACCGAAGACCAATGATTGGAAAATATTCTGTATAGGAGGCAGCTGGGGGCCATTCTTCACGTCAACCACATGGGAAGGGATTCACTCTTTGGATACTAATATCTGGTTCAGTGCAAATACGTAGATTGGTGGAAGATTTAACTTTGGATATCTAAGAATTAATCTCCGTATTTCTTGGGACCATATCCTAGGTCTACTGTCTTATAAGTCCTAGAAGGTAGGACATTCTTTGTCCCTTTCATTTACTACAGTTTTGGCTTAATTATACCCATAAGGAGCACATGACACATGCTAGGAGATCCCAAGGTCAAGGCTGAGCCTCCAGGATGATCTGTGGCAATTATTATTAAAGCACATTTTGACCTTTAGCTCCCTCGAAAATGAAGGAGGGGAAGAACAACTAAAGAAAACTCCTCTGCATGTTATTCCTTTTCTTCCCTATGAGGAGCGCTAAGGTAATTAAGTTTAACTTCACCAACAAAACAAAAAGAAAAAAAGTCTCATTTTCAGTATCTGACTGTCTCCTTAAGGGAGATGGGAGGATATAATAGATGGAGAGAAAGATGGAGGCAGACAGAAACGGTTACAGTAGACAGATCTATGTTCAGTTTATTATGTTTGATTTTCAAAGTTAATTGAGTGTTTTGCCTTAAAATTGTCTTTTTCTTCCTCTTCTTCTCTGCTCTAATTTAAAGGAGATAGATAAATGCAAAGAAAAACCAATTTTGAAGTTTGCTTTCCGAAGTTGTTTCATGGTCTCATTGGTCATTGCTTTAAACCTAGTACCACACAGTCACATGCAGCTGGCTTCATGGTGGTCCCTGTGACATACGTTCATTGTGGCTGTGGTGAAGGGAAGCATGGGAAAGTGGGAGAATATAGCCAGTAGCATCTTACCCAGAGAACTAGAAGTCACATTATGGTTTTCCATGGCCCTTAGTTTAATGTCTGATCTCATGTTTCTGCCTAGGATGACAATGCCTTGCATTTGTTTACAGAACACATTTGTGCTTATCTTTTGTGATCCTTACTTACCTGCAAGGTAGACATGGTAATTCTCACTTTATGGATGAACCCACTAAAGGCTGGAATATATAAGTGATCAACATCAGAAAGCTAGTAAATGGATGCACAGAACTTGAATCCTGAACTTCGGATTCTAAAGAGAGTACAAAATAAAATAAATAAAATAAGGACAGTACTATGTTTGCTATACCCCTTAGCCATGATGACTAGATTACACTGTACCTTATTTTTGAGGTTCTCTGTTAGCCTTACCCCCAAGTCCAGTACCAATGCAATGCTTTAGGTATAATAAATGTCAATAAAATGACATTTTCTTCCTGAAGTCCTTTCTAACTTAATACTGAAGAACATTTCCACTGGGGTTAGCTTCATGAACTCCTGTAAAAATTATGCTAGGAGAGAGGTTATGAGGCAGATGATTATCTTGATGACCTAATAGGAAAAACATTCAGCCAGACGTTCTCATATGTCCTTGAAGTGACCTTAAGTAAGTGACTTAGCCCCTTGGAATCTTTCCTCCTTTCCGCAAGGGGTTTGATAATCCCTGTGCTTCGTTCCTCGTAGGGTTGTTAGAGTATCCAGATTGTGGAAGTAACTGCTGGACTCTACAACCTTGGTGCATGGGCGCTGTAATCACTTGCAGGGAAGGGGGCTCCTGGCTGAGATATGGCTGAAGTGGTTTCTCTTCTGGGAATGAAGATAATGAGTTATGAACACTGTGTTTCTGAGAAGTTCTTTGACAGACTAGTCTTTCACATCTTTTATTCACATCACTCCCATTCTTCCTTCTCTCACAATATCTCTGACCCAGTAAGGGCTCTCAAAAAATGATGTGAAGAGTGCCTGTCAGCAGCCACCTACTCTCCTGTGGTGTTAATGTTTATCATACAGTCTTATGTATTTTGTTGCAGATATCAATTTTTGCCCTGTTGAGTAAAAAGCAGCCAATATATGGCTGTCATAGCCAGAGCTGCATTTTGAGGACAATTGATAGTTACACAATTTGGGCCAAGTAGAATGTTTCTAGGACTTTTCCACTTGACGTCTGCAATAGCCTCTCTCCTTATCAAAGTGCAATTGACTCCCCAAACAAAGTTCCTTCTGGTACTTTTCAATCGAAAAAGCCACTGATCTCCAATGAGTGTCAGCCCAGGGCTAGATACTCTCACATATGACCTCACTGAATAATTGACTAGGTGTGGTAAATATAATAATTGTTGTTTTACAGGTGAAGAAACTGAAGCTCTTGTTGAAAAATGTGTCTAAAATCACCTAGCCTGTAAGTGGTTAGCCAAGATTTAAACTTTGGTTTTCTGATTCCCAAGTGTGGGGCTCTTTTGACTATATTTAGGTTTATTAGGTATACACTAGCCACACTGAAACAGAGCCCACAGTGCTGTTGTGAATCATTGCAGTAGTCATGGTGAGAAACCTATTTGTAAGCAACATTGTACCGGTGATCCTGAAATTTGGAGGCAAGAGAAGAGGGAGAATTCTGATAAAGTAGTAGAGGACAAAATTTGGCCCTCTGCCTATTATTATAAATAAATAAAGTTTTATTGAAACACAAAAGATGCCTACTTGTTTCCATCTTGTTTCTGGCAGCCTTTTTTTTTTTTTTTTAAAAAAACTGAGGTATAATTGACATAACATTATATCAGCCTCATGTACAAAGTAGATTCAATATTTGTATATAATGTAAGATGATCACCACAATAAGCCCAGTTAATCTCCATCACCACACATAGTTAAAATTCTTTTCTTTTCTTTTCCTTTTTTCCCCTTTCTTTTCTTTTCTTTCCTATTTTTAAGTAAGTTCAATATCCAGTGAATGGCTCCAAGATCAAGAGTTTCATGCTCTACTGACTGAGCCACCCAGGCACCCCCATTTTTCTTTTTTCTTCTTCTTCTTCTTTTTTTTTTTTTTTTAGTTTGATAAGAACTTACAAGATCCACTCTGCTGCTTTTGTTTCTGGTTGCTTTTGCTCTACAGTAGCAGAGTAGAGTCACAGTGATAGAGATCATGTAGCCCACAAAGCCTAAAATATTTACTGTCTAATCCTTTACAGAATTGCTGACTTTTGGTGTAGAACATTTTGAAAATATAGAGAATTATAAAAGAAGTAAAAATAATCCCTCTCAACCCAGAGATAACACCTATTGCAATTTGCTATATGTATGTCTTAATGTTTTTCTCCCCAGTCATTGATTTTTAGAAAATATAATTTTAATGGTTGAATAATATTCTTTAGCATTAATATACTTTATATTATATATATACCATACTTTATTTAATTAGTCATTTTTTCGTAGAAATTCAGCTTCTTTTTTAAAAAATATAAATAACACTATGATGTGCATCTGGTGATATCAATCTTTGACCTTTTTGGCCTAAATCCTTGCAGTGAGATTATTGCAATTGAGTGGTATAAAATCTTTAAGTTCTTGATACATATTGAAACACTGCCTTCCAGAGAGGTTATGTCGATTCTGCTCTTAACTCACCCACAGAAGATGGGAGCCAATGCCTGCCTCAGTAAACCTTCATCACATCGACATCGAGGAGCATATTTCCTTTGAAATTCTTACTATTAGTGACTTGAACTTTTTCTCATGATTTTTATTGTTCTATGAAATGTTTGTCTCACAGACCTATTATTTTTCTATTGAAGATTTAATTTTTCCCTTATTATTTTGATGGGTTTTTTATTGATTAATATTATTACCACTTGGTAAGGTCAATACATACTTGTGGCAAATATTTTTTTTTTCAGTTTCACTTCTAAATTTTATGATGTTCTTTGAGGGACAAAATGTTTGTTTTCTGTAACAAAAACTATTGATTTTTTTTGTCCTTTTATGGTTTCTCCAACTGTATTCAGAAAGACTGTCCCCATTCAAAAGTAAGATAAATATTCATTTGCTTTTTCCTTTTGTTTTTTAACTTACTTTTTAACCTTTTGAAATTTATTTTTGGCATAGAGTACTCTATTGAATTATTTATTTTGTTTTTTAAATTTTTTCAAGTTTTTGCATATACTAGGCTTTCTGCTGTGCTCAGTTAATCTCTCCACAATACTTCTGCCAGTTTTACACTGTTTTAGTTGTTTATAGTTTCACAGGACAAACGAAAGACTAATACCATTATTCTTTATTTTTATACATACTTTTTAAAGAAGTAAGTGCTCATAGGACTTTACCAATGAACATCTAGAGTAAGGATACTTTTTTTGTTTGTTTAAATTTTTTAATTTATTTTTTCAGTGTAACAGTATTCATTGTTTTTGCACAACACCCAGTGCTCCATGCAATACGTGCCCTCCCTGTTACTCACCACCTGGTTTCCCCAACCTCCCACCCCCACCCCTTCAAAACCCTCAGGTTGTTTTTCAGAGTCCATAGTCTCTTATGGTTCCCCTCCCCTTCCAATTTCTCTCAACTTCCTTCTCCTCTCCATCTCCCAATGTCCTCCATGTCATTTGTTGTGCTCCACAAATAAGTGAAACCATAAGAGGGGAGAAGGTCAGTGGGAGAAGCAAACTCCCCATGGAGCTGGGAGCCTAATGCGGGACTCAATTCCGAGGACTCCGGGATCATGACCCCAGGATCATGACCCCAACTGAAGGCAGTCACCTAACCAACCGAGTCACCCAGGCACCCTATAGCAAGGGTTCTTAAACTAATCCTAATGTGTCCCACCACCTGTTTTTGTAAATAAAGTTTTATTTGAGCATGGCCCGGCTAATTTGTGTACGTATCTTCTATTGTATCCTGTGTTACAATGGCAGAGTTCAATAGTTGTGACAGAGATTGTATGAAACACAAAGCTTAAAATACTTACTGCCTGGTCCTTTACAGAAAGTTTGCTGGCTTCTGGTCTAGAAGATTTGGGATATGGATCCAAGTAGATAGGAAACCAATGTCATAAGAACCTACTTCTTAGGACATATCACAGATTCCAAGTAAGACTGTAGCTTTTTGCTCTGGTTTATTGTGTCTCTGCTTTTGCTTCCTTAGGAAGGCAAAGCTGAGATAGAGTTAACCTTCTCTTGTCTGCAGTTAGTCTTCTCATCAGGAAATGTAGTGCTACATCGAGAGCATTTCTTCCCAAACTGACTTCTCTCTACAACCCAAGACACTTCTTTAGGGGTTATTGATATCCAATACTAATCAAAACAAATAATCTAAACAAACAATACTAATCTAAACAAATCTTCCACTGCCACGGAAACCAACTGCTTGAAAGATCATTCCATAGCTGGTGAAGTGAGTATTTTAGATAATCCCCGTTCTGATGAGCTCATCACTGTCCCTCTCCTTTTGCCCAAGGCATGCAGAAGTTGGTTGTATGTCTAGATTAGCTGAGGACCCAAGGTGGGAGAATCTAGAGGTGCTTTGATGGGAGGAACAAGAGGATGAGCTCATGAAAGGCAGCAAGGGTCACTTCTTCAAAAAAGGATCAGTTCTTCAAATGTGTGAGTGTATCAGAAAGATCCTGCAGGACCCTTCTTTGTGGCCTTTGTGGGCTATGTGCTCATGGAGGGCTTGAGGAATACTAAAGTGGGATCTCTGTGGATTTTTAAAATTGAATAGCAATATCTCCACAAGGGCACAGTACACAAGCCTATGTTTGGTTGTTTATTTATTTATTTATTTATTTTTAATGGTTTTGAAACTCTGGCTTATCTTAGTAGGAAGTGCCAGCCTTCTCTTTGTGTGGTCTGGAATGGGCTTTTATGCACTTAGCAGTATGCTATGAAAGGTTGTTGTAACTGGCCAGAGTTCCATGAGAGGCTGGCCGAAGCACCTAAAAAGTTGTGTGTACTTTTGTGTGTGTTTGTGCACATTTGAGTATGTGTGTGCCTTCATACACACGCACGCACACACACACACACACGCATGCACACACAGAAGAAGAGAAAGTAAAAAAAGATAAAGAAATTGTTTTTAAAGGTCACATATATTTTCTGGTAGAGTCTCAGAGTGATGGAAAGAAAAATAAATTGGTACAGGTCGATGCGGGAATAAATATTTGCATAAGAACTGAGAACTAAAAAAAAATTTTTTAAATAAATTTTTAAGTATTAGTTTTTAACATCTCAGAATGTAAAGACAGGGTGTGGTTTCTCCAGCCTAAAGACATTTCTTTTCTTTAAACTGTCCAAGGATTAAATAGGGATGTCCAGCTCCCTTACTAAAGAGCAGAAATTGAGGAGATAGGGAAGCAAAGTGGGAAGAAAAAGTGAATGTAAACAAAGAGGAAAAGAGAGACTGATAGGAATAAGAGTAAGAAGGTTGCAAAGACCCACTAATGAGAAATGTGGTTTGATGATAATCTTTCAAGAGAAAGTTGGTCTTAGAAAAAGTCCCTGGTTGGCAAATATGTTAAGATATACAGTAGAGACTGGGCATGGTTTAGCTCTCCGGGGCCCCACTGTGAGGATTATTATGGGGTTTGGCATGGTTGAACATCTGTGCTCGATGATACATAGGTACTCTTCTTTCTGCCATTGGCTGTTATTGTGATGCATGCACACTCCTCAGAGATCTTAAACCCTGAGAGTTGATAAGAGCTTAGAGAGACTAACCTCCTACCCAGTGTAGAAATTCCATCTCAAGATTTCTGACAAAATGGAGTT
This sequence comes from Meles meles, assembly GCF_922984935.1. Lineage (NCBI taxonomy): Eukaryota > Metazoa > Chordata > Mammalia > Carnivora > Mustelidae > Meles > Meles meles. The sequence goes on along the minus strand of NC_060071.1, from coordinate 133,217,715 downwards.
AATGAATTCTTAGATCATGAAGGAAGGGTAAACCCTAGGGTCGTAGCTAAGATTGTGGGCCTTAGGGTCGGAGGGTCTAGATCTGAATCTATGCTGCTCCATGTCCTGGCTATGTCCTTGGGAAAGTTAGTTCAACTCTCTAAGCCTAAATGAGTATGTCAAACAAGGACGGTAATAGCATCTACTGTTTTGGAATGTGGTAAGGATTAAGTGAGGTGGTATAAATCACTTAACATGGTGCTCCACACAGGGTAAGTACTTAGGAACTCTTCTGTATTATTAGTTGTTGTTCTTATATCGTCGTTGTCATCATCATCATCATCATCATCTCATATTATTTTAGATCATCAATCATTATTACCTCTTATTTATTTTACAAAAAGGATCTGGAGAAAGAAGTCATCTCCATTAGTGAATTGCACAAGACCTTGAATCTAGAGAACTCTAATATGTGTTTAATGCCAGTATCTCTTTGACAGTTTGTTGGGTATGTTTGGGTATGTTTGGGTACTATCTCCTCCAGACCAAAAGTGCATCACAGGATAAAAGCATATTTTTTCAAAGATTTTATTTATTAATTTGAGAGAGAGAGAGAGAGAGAGAGAGAGAGAGAGTGCAAGCAGGGGGAGGGGCAGAGGGACAAGCATACTCCCCACCTGGCAGGTAGCCTGATGTGGGGCTCCATCCCAGGACCCTGAGATCATGACCTGAGCTGAAGTTAATCCTTAACCAACTGAACGACCCAGGCACCCCTAGGATAAAAGAATATTTTGTTAAATATGATACCCCAGACTTTGAACTGAAAAGGGGAGGGATGATTTACTTTTGAAAAGAGTGAGGGTGAATAAAAAGAAATTTTATTTACTGAAAAAATAATTACAATTCCTAGAGTATTGTAGAGTGGGTAGAAGGAAGGGAGATTCCATTAGTATTATCTTTAAGAATCAGAGCCATGGGGGCACCTGGGTGGCTCAGTGGGTTAAAGCCTCTGCCTTCAGCTCAGGTCATGATCTCAGGGTCCTGGGATCGAGCCCCGCATCTGGCTCTCTGCTCAGCAGGGAGCCTGCTTTCCCCCTTCTCTCTCTGCCTGCCTCTCTGCCTACTTGTGATCTCTGTCAAATAAACAAATAAAACCTTAAAAAAAAAGAATGAGAGCCATGGTGATGAATCAGAAGAGAGAAGTTCTGCTTCTTAGAACCCTGGACTTTTTACTAATCTACTAGTAAAGAGAAGAACATTCTTCAATGATTATACCTTGTGAACAGGAGCAAGGCTTATTTTACATCCAGAGAGTTAGAGGGAAAAGACCCAACCAGTAAAACAATCAGAAAATAGATGTGAACTTCTATCCCCCACCCCCCGCTTTCTAAAAGTGAACTTTTTATGTATATTCCTATGCAGTTGTAAGCAATAATACAGAGAGATCCTGAGTATCCTTTGCATGGTTTCTCCTTATGGTAACATCTCGCAAAATTATTATACAATATCAGAGCCTGGATGTTGACATTGGTAGTAGTCAAGTCACAGAATATTTCCACCACCAAAGGAATCCTTCAGGTTACCCTTAGTCAAACCCCACACCTTCTGCCATAACCCCCATCCCTTAAACTCAGGCAACTAATCTCTAAGGAGAACCAATCTCTTCTCCATTTGTATAGTATTACCATTTTAAGAATGCTAAATAGGATGATATATCATGCAACTTTTGGGATTAGCTTTATCCACTCAGCAAAATATATACCACAATTTGTTTAACCATTCACCTATAGAAGGATATCTGGACTGTTTCTAGATCTATTAGGAAAAAAGCTGCTACAAAAACTTGTGTTCAGACTTTTATGTGAACATACATTTTCATTTTGCTGGAATAATGCTCAGTAGTACAATTGCTAGGTAGTTGCGTATTTAGGTTTTTATGAAAGGCCAAGTGTTTTCCAGAGCTGCTGTGTGGTTTTACATCTCCACTAGCAACGCAGGTATGATCCACTTTCTTTCACCCTAGTCAGCATGATGTTGTCACTATTTTTTAACTTAGCCATTCTGATAGGTGTGTAGTAATATCTCATTGTGGTTTTAATTTGCATTTCCCTAATCGCTAATGATGTTGAACATCTTTTCAAATGCTTAATTATCTGTGTATCCTTTTAGATGAAATACATTTTCAGATCTTTAGTCCACTTTTCCCAATGGATTTTTTTTAACTGTTGAGTTTTGAGATTTATTTACATATTCTAGGTACTAGTTCTTCATTAGTATTTCCTCCCTCTCTAGTTTGTCCTTTCATCCTCTATCCATGGTCTTTCACAGATTAAAAATTTATAATTTTGATGAAGTCCAACTTCCTAAGTTTTCCCTTTTATGAATTGTGCTTTTGGTGTCACGTCTAAGAACTCTTTGCAGAGCCCTATATTCTGAAGATTTTCTCTTATGTTTTTTCTAAAAATTGTTACACTTTTACATTATACTTTTGAGTCCATAATCCATTTTGAGATAAGTTTTATATAAAGTATGAGATGTAAGTCAAGGTTCAGTTTTTGCCTGAACATATGGATGTATAATTGTTTTAGCTCCATTTGTTGAAAAGACTCTTTTTCCTCCTTTAAATTGCTTTTGCATCTTGGTCAAACATCAGTTGAGCATATTTGTGTAGGTCTATTTATGGGCTCTCTACGCTGTTCCATTGGTCTATATGTCTGTCCCTCCACCAATACCAGACAGTATTGATTATAGTAGTTACATAAGTTTTGAAATTGGATAGGATAATTCCTCCCACTTCTTTATTTTTTTCAATATTCTTTTAGCTATTCTAGTTCATTTTCATTTCCACATAAGCTTTAAAATATTCTTGGTTATATCTACAAAAAAAAATCTTGCTGGGATTTGGACAGAAGTCGTATTAAATCTGTATATCAATTGGGGAGAGTTAAAATCTTTACTATGTCAGGTTTTCCAACGTGAAAACATAATATGTCTATTTATTAAGAATTCATTTGATTTTTTTAATCAGCATTGCATAGGTTTAGTAGTATTCAAGTCCTATTAGATTCATATCTAAGTACTTATTTTTTGAGCAATTGTAAATGGTGTTATCTTTTTTCTTCTTGGAGAGAAACTCTTGTCTATTTTTTTCATTCCAGTATAGTTGGCACACAATGTTACATTAGTTTCTGGTGTCCAACTTGTTAATTTGACAAATTTATACATTATGCTATGTTCAGCACAAGTGTAGCTATCATCTATCCCATATCATCTATCCTATATCACTATTACAATATTATTGACTGTATTTCTTATGCTATGCCTTTTATTCCTGTGACTTATTCATGCCATATCTGGTGGCCTGTAGTTCTCTATCTCTCCCCTTCACCCATTTTTGCCTGACCGTCCTCCCCCTCCCTTCTGGCAACCATTAGTTTATGCTCTGTATTTATAAGTCTGATTCTGATTTTTGTTTGTTTATTCATTTTTTAATTCCATATATGAGCAGAATCATATGGCATTTGTCCTTTTAAATCTGACTTATTTCACTTAGCATAATACCCTGTAGGTTCATCCATGTTGTCTCAAATGGCAAAATCTCATCCTTTATAAATGGCTACATAATATTCCATTGTGTATATACACATACCCCCCCCCCCACACACACAACCCACATCTTCCTTAGCCATTGTCAACTGATGGACATTTAGGTTGCTTCTATATTTTGGTTATTGTAAATAGTGCTGTAGTAAACTTAGGAGTGCATAACATCTTTTTTGAATTAATGTTTTCATTTTCTTTTGTTAAATACCCAATAGTGGAATTATTGGATCATATGGTATTTCTATTTTTCACTTTTTGAGGAACCTTCATACTGCTTTCCATATTAGCTATACTGATTTACATTCCCACCAACAGTTCCTTTTTCTCCACATCCTTGCCAAACCTTGCTATTTCTTATCATTTGATTTTACCTTTTCTAACTGGTGTAAGGTAATATCTCATTGTGGTTTTGATTTGATTTGTATTTCCCTGATGATGAATAATGTTGAGCAACTTTCCATCTATATGTCTTCGTTGGAGAAATGTCTACTCAGGTAGTCTGCCCATTTGATAATCAGACTATTTGTTATTTTGGTGTTGAGTTGAGTAAGTTCTTTATATATTTTGGATATTAATCCCTTCCTGGATATAACATTTGAAAATATGTTTTCCTCTTTGGTAGGCTGCCTCTTCATTTTGTTGATGGTTTCCTTCACTGTGCAAAAGCTTTTTATTTTGTTGTAGTCCTAATAGTTTATTTTTGCTCTTGTTTCCCTTGCCTGAGGAGACATATCTAGAAAAATGTTGCTACAGCTGATGTCAGAAAAATTACTGCCTGGTCTCCTAGGAGTTTTGTGGTCTTTAATCCATTTTGAGTTTGTTTTTGTGTATAGGTTTAGAAAGTGGTCCATTTTCGTTTATTTATTTATTTTTTATTTTTTTTTAATATTTTATTTATTTGACAGAGAGAAATCACAACTAGGCAGAGAGACAGGCAGAGAGAGAGGAGGAAGCAGGCTCCCTGCTAAGCAGAGAGCCCGATGTGGGGCTCGATCCCAGGACCCCGGGATCATGACCCGAGCCGAAGGCAGAGGCTTTAACCCACTGAGCCACCCAGGCGCCCCCATTTTCGTTTTTTTACATGTAGATGTCCTATTTTCCCAACACTTTTTATTGAATAGAATGTCTTTTCCCCATTGTATAATAATTGTATTATCTTTTTAATTTTAGTGTCCACATGTATATTGTAGAAATATTATATAGAAATTATAATTATTATATAGAAATATAATAGACTTTTGTATGTTTATCTTGCATGAACTCACACAGTAGTTCTAGGGGTATGTGATTGTGTGTATATGTGTGTTTGTGTGTATGTGTATTTTGGATTTTCTATGGGGGAAGTCACCTGTAATTAGGAGAGTTTTATTTCTTCCTTCAATTCTATATGCATATTCTTTTTTTTTCTTGCCTTATTTTATACTGGCAAGAGTTTTCAATACCATATTAAATGAGAACATCCTTGCCCTGTTCTTGTTCTTAAGGAGAAAGCATTCAGTCATCTACCACTGTTAGCTGTAGAGTTTTTGTATCAAGGGTTTTGTATCAAGGGTTTTTCTATCAAGAGAAGAGATTTTTTTTCTTTATTCTAATTTTTCTGAGAGTTTTTTAAAAAAAAACATGAAATAGTGTTAAATTCTGTCAAATACTTTTTCTGCATTAATTGATAGGATCATGTGGCTTTTCTTGGTTAGCCCGGGAACATTCTGGATTATACTGATACACATTTTTTTAATATTGAGCCAATCTTGCCTCCTTGGAATAAACCCTAGTTGGTCATTGTGTATAAGTCTTAACATATATGGCTAAATTCTATTTGCTAATATTTTGTTGAGGATTTTTATGTTTATATTCATAAAGGATATTGAGCTGTAATTTTTGTGGGTTTTTTGGGTTTTTTTGGTACTATCTTCATCTATTTTGGTATCACAATAATACTAGCTAAAATAAAAATTTTTTAAAAATAAAATGAATTGAAATGTTCTTTCCTTCTTCTGTTTCAGGAATGTATTCTATAGAATTAGTGTTAATTCTTTAAGTTTTTGTTAGAATTCTCTTGTTCAACTATCTGAGGCTGGAGGTTTCATTTAGGGAAATATTTTAGTTATTGATTCATTTTCCTTAGTAGTTAAGTGACTATTCAAATTATCTATTTAATACTGGGTGACTTGTGATAAGGTTTTCGGAAGAATTGGTTCATTTCATTTAAGTCGCCAAATTTATGTATATAAAATTATTTTCAGTATTCCTTTATCATTTGAGGTGCATAAGGTCTATAGAGACATCTTGTTTCATTCCTGATTGATAATTTATGTCTTCTCTCTTTCTCTTTCTTTCAGTCTTGGCAAGAGGTTTTTCCAAATTCATTGATCTTTTTAAGGAACCATCTGTTTCTTTGTTTTTCTACATTGTTTTTCTATTTTATTTTTATTAGTTGTTACTCTTGTTTTTCTTCTTTTTCCTCCTTGCTTTGGATTTATTTTGTTCTTTTTTTAGGTTCTTGAGATGTGAACTTAGATGATTGATTTGAGATTTTTCCTCTTTCTTTCTTTCTTTCTTTTCTTATATTTAATGCTATAAATTTCCCTCTCGGCATGGCTTTAACTCTGCCACAAATTTTGATATGTTGTGTTTTTATTTTACTTCAGTTTAAAGTATTATTTGATTTTTTAAAATTCTTTATTTCAAGATTTTATTTATTTATTTGACAGACAGAGATCACAAGATGGCAGAGAGGCAGGCAAAGAGGGAGAGGGGGAAGCAGGCTCCCCGTTGAGCAGAGAGCCCAATGCGGGGCTCGATCCCAGGACCCTGGGACCATGACCCAAGCTGAAGACAGAGGTTTAACCCACTGAGCCACCCAGGTGCCCCTAAATTCTTTTTTTAATGTATTTTAATTCATTTAATTACTTTAATAAAATTTAAAAATTTAAAAATTTAATTTTAATAAAAGAATTAAAAATTCTTATGTATTTTTTTACTTATGTATTTGACTTATGTATTACTAAGTGTGTCTAGTTTACAACTGTTTGAAGGATTTCCTGCTATTTTTCTCTTAGATTCCATTTTGGTTGGTGAATGAACTCTATGATTTCAATCCTTTTAATTTTGTTGAGGTTTGTTTTATGGCCCACATAACTTTCCCTAATTCCTGAAGAACATTTTCATTAATGATTCCAGGTTGGGACATCTGCCTGGCTCAGCTGGTAGAGCATATAACTCTTGATCTCAGGATTGTAAATTTGAGCCCCATATTGGGTGTAGAGATTACTTAAAACTAAAATCTTGAGAAAAAGACTCTGGGTTGAGAGTTGTTTTCTTTCAGAATTTGAAAAATGTTTCGCCACTTCTCTAGCTTCTGTGGTTTTGGGTGACAAATCCACTGGCCTTTAATTGATTTTTCCATTATTGGTAAAGTGCTGTTTTTCTTCAGCTGTTTTCAAGATTTCTTTTTCTGTCTTCAATTTTGGAATGTCAGCTCTGATGCCTTAGCTTGGACTGCCATAACAAAACACCAGAGACCGGGTGGCTTAAACAACAGAAACTAATTTTCTCATGGCTCTGGAGACGAGAAATCTGAGATCAGGGTGTCAGGATGGTTGGGTTCTGGTAAGAGCTCTCTTCCTAGCTTGCCGATGGCCACCTTCCTACTGTGTACTCTGATGGCAGTACACAGAGAGAGAGATCCCTCTCTCTCTCTTCCTCTTCTTATAAGGCCACTAATCCCATGGAATTATGACCCCATTTAATCTGGTTATCTCCTAAAATCCTAATCTCTAAATACAATTATATTGGGGGTTGAGATTTCAACATAGGAATTTGGGGGGACACAAGTCAGTCTGTTGCATATTTCATGGTATGGAATTTTAAAAATTTAATCTGCTTGCAGTTCAGTTATCTTCTCGGCTCTGTAGGTTAATATCGCTTACCAGTTTGGGAAGTTTTAAGTCATTAGTTTTTTGAGTACTTCTTTAGGCATGCCTCCTTTCTTCTCTCCTTCTGAGATTTCAATGGCATAAATATTAAATGTTTTGTTATAGTCCATAGGTCTTTGTGACTCTGTTTTGTTTGTTTGTTTTCTGTGCCTTCTCTCTTTATTGTTCAGATTAGGTAACTTCTCCTGTTCTATCTTCCAATTCACCCAAATTTTCCCTCTGTGTCCTTTATTCTGTTGTTGTGCCCATCCACTGAGTTTTTTTTTTTTTTATCTTGGTTATTGTGTTTTTCAGTGCTAAAATATCCATTTTGTTCTTTTTTTTTCATTTTGCTCTTATTTATACTATCTATTTGCTAATACTTTTATTTCTTTGCTGAGACTGTTGTTTCATTTGTTTCAAGTATATTCATTAATGCTCATTAAAATACTTGTATGGTGGCCATTTTAAAATCTTGGTCAGATCATTCTAACATCTCTGCCATCTTACTGTTGGCCTCTATTGGTTCTCTCTTTTTATTCATTTTGAGATCATCTTGGTTCTTGCTATGACTTGTGATCTTTAGTTGAAATATGAATATTTTGGTTAGGTTATTAAGACTCTGGGTCTTATTCAAACTTTCTGTTTTAACTGGCTTTGGCTGACATTGCTGTCAGGGAAAGGAGGGTGGGGGAGTTACTCCTTACTGTCTGGTCTTGGTAGAAATGTAAGTTCCCTATTTGTCATTAATTCCTGAGGATGGACTTGTTATTCCTGTGCAGAGTTTGGAGACCAAACTAGTCCTCCACTGATAGCTTCCTATCTGGGAGTTGTAGGGATGCTTTGTTACTCCTCCCCAAGTGGCCGCCACAAATAGCATGATGGTAGTGAAGGTATTGCTTCATTACCTCTAGGGGGTGGTAAAAGGCCTCCTCTGATATGAACCCAGAAGGGATGGACAGTGGTGCCTTATTATTGCCAGGCTCCACATGTATCCTCAATTGACATCCTGCAAGTGGGAGTTTTTGTTATTGCTTGGCAGAGATGAAAGTCCTTACTTGAACTTGGCCTGCACACCACACAGGTGAGCAAATTAAGATATCTCAGTAGAGTCTGACAAGGATGAAAATTTAGGTTTCCCACTTGATCTTTATTGGTCTGGGTAAGGGCGGGGAGACAACACTTTTTTTCTGTGATGTTTGGCTGGAGTATGGAGATTACTTTGTATAAGTTTTCTGCCTTCCTAGACCTTCCCTGATTCTCTGGTTAAACATAGCAGGCTTTTGATGGGTCTTTTTTTCAGTTGCAACCCATGGTGTATTTATGTCCAGTTTCTCCAGCATCTGGTCTGAGATATATGAGATAAGAAAGAAAATTCAGGAAATTTACTAAAATGTTGTTCTTTAGCTTCTGAGGTCCCTACTCAGTCCCTTCTCTCCACCTGTCAGTCTTTTTATGTTTATTTCATATATAATATCTAGGGTTTTTAGTCATAATTAATAGGAGGAATAAGAACAGGTATGCCTAGTTCCCGGAGTTGGAAGTCTGTGCATTTGTCTTGAAAGTACCACAATACTTGACAAATGTATGATAAATGATGGATCATTTGATGGTTAATTATAGACAGACTTTAAGGACTCAGAAGGACTCCCGGGAGCTGTCCAAGGTACTGGACTCTCCCTGATGTTTTCTGGCTTAGTGTAAAACGATTTTCCATCTCTGTCTTACTATTTCTACTGGTCTTGAATCTTCAGTTTTCATTTATTTTAATAAATAGTAGGCTCCAACTTCTCTGACCAGTCATATCACATTTTCTCAAACTTTTAACTGCTATCTTGTGAACCCATGCTTAGCTGGGCCTTAATAACTGGCTGTGCATTGGTTATTTTTGACAATGATTTGTATTTGCTATCACTGTAGTCTGACTGGATTCTTGGAAAGTGCACAGCACTGTCATGGTGTTCACTTGGTTGTGTCAGTGCTACCTCTAGCCACGGAATTGCCCTGTTTGTGGAACAGTCGAATAAGTTTTCTGGAAAAGTGCAAAGCTGAATGGAGGCCCTTCCCTCAAGATGCTAATAGTTTCAGAGGGAAACTAGAATTATTAAAACCAGGGACAATTTTCTGGGACCTTTCATTTATACTGTATTCATTGTTATTTACTTTTAAGGTATAGGGAACAGAAAATAAAACAAATAATTGGCTATTTGAGTTTCATTATTTTCCTTTTCTCTCAATTTTGAGTATTTGCAGAGAAGTAATTGCAAAACACTTTACTTTGTTCTAGTAGGAATATCGAAAGAGGATGGTGCAGCCATGATAGAAAAAAATAATTTTTTCTTTTAAGAGAATATCTCTCAGAAATAGGAAAAACATAGTGGTCTCCTATTATGAGTTGACCTTGGAGCCCAAAGTAGTAATTATCCACCCCCCAATCTGTTCCATTCCTAATGCAATAGGTAAAAGTCAGGAAGATTAAGTTTGAAAATTTTAGTGACCTCTAAAGAAAGTCTGAATTGTCTTGTCTTCCTTTATCTGATAGTATTAAAAACTGGTTCTGTTTTATGACTTAATATTCCCTTCCCCACTCCCTACTTCCAAAAGGCAACAGTTTCCCTTCTTGAGCTTTATGGAAATCGTTTATAGAAATGTTGTCTAGCTGTCAGTCCCTTTACCCTCAAGTATTTAGTTTGTTTCTTGGGAATTACGGACACTGGAAAAGGTACTACAAAAATACATGGACCTCAAAGGGCTTGGATTCCAGTGAACTAATGAAGGGTCTTGAAAGCATTTTACCTGTTATTCCCCTGGAGGGTGCATGATTCCTTACAGACATGATTTCCTAAATTATAGATTTAATGTGTAAATATTGGCCTCTGCCCCCAAAGTGAAGATACTCTCCCCATTGAACCTTCCCTCAAATTTTTCTGATCAAAGCAGATGCTATATGTCTTTACTTACACAAATAGCCAGTGTCTGGCAAAGGACCACTTTCTAACTTATATGAAACTAACTGACACACATGAGGGTTAAATCTACAATTCCCACTTCACTCTTTGATATAATCTGCTGAATTAATCTGCACACTCTTAAAGGCAATACCTGACAGAGGAATATAATCATTAGTTTATAAATAACTGGTTTTGGTAATCTTTAATGCCTGGAACAGATCAAACTAGTAAATTGCAGAACCTGGATTTGATCCCAGGTTTGCTGTATTCCAAAGTCACACGACTTTAAAGAGTGAATTATTGTACTCTTTAAAATGGTGTTTCAACCTGACCGAACATAGTAAGTGATGAATCACTGAATGGATGATGAACTGTTCTGAACCATGTAGTTTATAATACATCACACATTGTGTACCATGCACCACTGCATAGGGTCTATGCATAGTCTTCTGAATATTGATAAGATGAGGGAAATGGTACTTTCTGTGTGCCCTGAGGATATTATGAGTATTAATAAGCTAACATCTATGAAGAAAAGTCTGCCAGCATACTTTTATTATTTGATAGCAAGAGAAGTCTAGGTTGGTGAAAAGTCAGAATAAGTGATTACTTAGAATGTTAAAAAATCACATTCAAGAACATTCAGTATCAGAACAATGATTTATTAAGTAGATTTGTGGGTCTGTTTTATTGAATATGTAATAATTCTTTGGAAGCTTATATTTACATGAATTTTAATCAAGTATGACTATGCAAAGTGCTTTAAAGCAGTTTCCTCTTTTAAGTAATTCGATTGTTCTCTGGGAGATCATGAGCATATGATATTTTTTAATAAACTTTTTATATAGCAGAAGAGTATGTTGAAGGTAAGTTATTCATATATGGTCACAGATTTCAAATATGAAAGATATAAACGATTTAGCATTCACTCTGGGTGTCTACTCAGTGGGTAGAACAGAACAGTTGAAGTCACCTGTTCTGAAGTTAAATAGGTCTGGATTTCAGTCCTGAAACTACCTTTAATCATATGACTGTGGGAAGGTTACTTAGCATCTCCAAATACCAGGCATCCTTGTTTCTAAAATGCAGAAAATACTAGTCACACACAACTCATAACATTGTTGGGATATATTGAATATGATAGTACATGAAAAGTTATATGAACAGTATCTGTTCTGCAACATAATAAAAGCTAACTGCTTCTATTATTAATATTATGTTAGCACTATTAATAACAAGTAATAAAAATGATGCTTTTTTCCTGTAACAGATTTGGGTAATAACTGAGTCTGTATTTGTTAGCATCACAAGATGGCAAATCCATATATAGCATCCTACCTCCTAATTTCTGCTTCTTGGCGAAGGTAGGAGCAAAGAAATGACAGATTCGATCCAAAATATCCTTGGGTGGCTCAGCTAACCCTGGAATTTGGTTAGGAATTTAGGACAGCTATGTCATAGGTCTGAAACAAGGGGATTTCAAGACCCCTGCATTTATTCCGGAGTATTCCATATGTTTGCCGCTGCCTTGAAACTGGGAACAAGCCAATAAGAAGAAGGGACCCCAGGGAACAGTTTGTTGTAGAAAGAAAGCTGGGTTTTGCTCTAACTTTTTTTCTGCTCACTGCAATAGCACCTTAGCTTCATAATGTCCTCTCTAGTCATGCATTCTGATCAAAGTAGTTATTTAAAGGTTGTGGCTAATAGGAGAGTAGATACCCCCAGTATTTCCCAGAACAGAGCTCGCATTCTGGGAATCTTGGGTCCATGTGACTTCCGGAGTCAGTGATTCACACTGAGCAAGGAGATAGGTTTGGCATGACACAATCTGCAGATTCAGATAAATCCCCTGAGAGAAGATGAGGCTGCTGAGAGTCCCCTTTGCTGGCTGAAGCTCCCAGTGTATGCACAAAACACCCTATCCCGGGCCCCAGATGTGTGCAGGTTTCTAATTGCCAGTGCTGCACTAAGATTTGAAGGGTGAGAGAGTTGCAAAATCACGAACACCGAGGGCGGTGTTAGGAAGGCAGTTTCCTGCACACTCTTGTAGGTGTTAGTGAGATTATCAATTGCTCCGGGAGAAACACAGGACTGGAGGGCTTAGGGAATGTGGTGGTCCCTCTCTTCGCTGTTTCTGCGCCCTGAGGTTGTGTTTTCCCAGAGGCATGCACCCTGAATTTCCATTTCTGCAGTGAAATTAATTCGAGCTTGACAGGTAAGTCTTTCAGGTCACCTTTAAAAAAAAAAGGTATGTGAGCTGTGGTGGGGGTGGGCTATACCCCATTCCCTTACACTGGACATATTTTATTGGTACAAAAGTGGTATTTGGAAGCTTAAATGTGGAGCAGAGGTTTGAAGAAGCCAAATTAACTACGTGGCCCTTAGAGGATGAACAAAAAAGGAAGAGAAGGGGATTCAGGCATTTTCTCCCTAATAAGTCTCTCATTTTTGTTAGAAATTTTGCTTGTAGCCTGGTGTCTGGCTCCAGAACAGGTTCTTTGGCATGAGTTACAGCTGTGATTTTCTTTATTTTCTTTTCTTTTCTTTTTTTTTTTTTTTTTTTGCTGCTTTACTTACCACTGCATGGGAGCAGGCAGACAGAAGCAGGGTTGCACACTGTCAATACAGGCTGCAGAAGTCAATAAGCAGCCAGACAGGGAGTGAAATTGGAGGAGGCAGCTATAGATTTCTTAGGTTATTTCTTGTGAGTTTTTCAGAACTTGTGTGATTCAGGCTTGTCAGATACTATTTTGAGCGGGGCTGAGACAAACACATTCCCCTGGTGCACCAGATGTTGTCTGCAGCCTCCCAATTTCCAGAGGCACCTGAGTTGGCTTTCTTGGGGGTGAGGGAATGTCCAGGCAAGGCATAGGAATGAGGGAATAGGAAATTACAATGGGGAAAGTCAATGTTCTACTTGGTAGAAATCCTAACATACCCTGGCGATGATTATTAGGGAGGTTGTGATGGGCTCGAGGGACCGAAAGACTGTGCCTTGTTCATTTCAGTTCATTTCAGTGTGTGGGTCAGGTCGATTCATGATACATGCCTATTGATTAATATTATTACCAGCAGGTGTGCTTTTTGGGGGGTGAGCTCAGATTGATATACTGGCTTCATAGAATAACAAAATGGAGTAATAAGAGAAGTTAATGCTGATTGGTGGGTAAATTATGAAGATATGAATTTTGTTGAATAGTAGAATGTCCTTGAATAGAATCGTTGAACAGGGACACACAAACATAGAGCCTGCCTGCCTATCCATCCATCCATCCATCCATCCTCCATCCATCCACCATCCATTCATTTATTTTTCTCTGTCTCTCTCTTTCTCGTTTATTAACCACCTAGTTCCAAGAGAATTTCAGGCAGCCTATAATACAGAATAATGCAAATTAGCATCGTTAGAGGTAAAAATGGCAGGTGACAAGGCTTCATTCAAAGGTCAATCTTCTGTGTTCTGCAGTGACATGGCCTACAGATAACTGAAATACAAGAGTAACCAATTTTTAATTTAAGCATTTGTTTTAGTCTCCTCTTCTACCAACCTCATACCTGACATTGCAAACAAGGAGCAAAATGGGCAGATGCTCTGGTGTTGCTCTTTCAGAGTCCCATGAGGTAAAACTAGCAAAGGGTAGGTAACAGTAACACAAGTGACTGAGTGATCCATGGAGGGTTGGTTGAACGTTGTGCACTTGGGAGGCGATAAAGCCCATAATTGGGTGGTTCTTCTCCATTCCTTCGGCTGGGCTGATCTTTCAGATCCACAGGGTCCTTTGCTTACTTTTTCTCTCCCTGTTTGAATCTGCAATGGGAAGAGCATGGTCTCCCTTCCCATCCTGCCTAATAAAATATTCTATTATTTTCCCAGCTACTAAAATATTCTATTATTGCTGATCACTTCCCCCTGACTCAGTGTGTTTGTTACCGGCCGCAGTTTACATATAGCACAGGCTGCCTAGAGTTTGAATTGCCCTTAGAGTGGGTGCTGGAGACAAGGAGGGGGATTCCGGGTATGCTGATGAATTCCTGCAACTGCCAGGTCTGGGAGCCTGGCCGGGAGCCAAGAAGATTGTGGACAGATGCTTTACATGCTGGGTTTACTTGGCTAAGCTAATATTCCCAGGTTCTGACCTGGAGCTGGGGGAGGGGCACATGCATTCACTCAGCTTGCACGGAAATATTGACTTAATGTCTGTTATATGTGGGATATGGAGTTCTTGCCGTACTTGGCATTTAACCGCAGGGGTCCCTTTCCCCAGGAAGTTTACTCTGCTACCTACACAGAGGTGCTGTTCCATTATTTCACTTATTTCTCTTGGGAGGAAAAAAGAGCTTTATCCCAATTCACAAATGAGGAAACTGAGATTCACGTTTTAAGTACCTTGCCAAGGATTGCACAGCTAGTGAGTAGATAAATCATTATTGAAATTCTGTTTGCTTCGAAGTATGGGCTTATTCCAGTGACACTATACATTATAAGGAAAAACATGTTCAGAAAAGACTCTTCTGTAAGACATACTAAGGGCTGGAAAGTTTGGTTAGGGAAGGCTCATGGGGGAGTAGAAATTAAGGTGGGCATTGAAGGATGAACAGATGACAAAGAAGCACCAGGGGCTTAAACAAAAAAGAGGGTATGCTGGCTCATGTAGTTGAGAAGATCAGATAATGTCACTAAGGACTGGATCTTTCTGTCTGCTGTTGTCTCCTCCTGCATTAGCTTTATCCTCAGGATCTGCCCATCGCCTCTGCACCCTCCCTTCCCGGCAGAAGGATGACTGCAGGAGTTTCAGTCGCCTGCATAGTCCTGAGCTCACTTTATCTCATTGGACCCAACTCTGACCGGGCAAAACAGGCTATACCTTCCTTCTGAGTGATAGGTAAAACTAGCCGAAAGGCAAATTCCCGAGAGGAAAATCAGAGTGGGAGAAGGGAGAATAGAAGCTTGATAACCCACCAGCATCCTCTAATAGAGGGTTTAGAAAGGCAAGGGAGCATTGGTGAGGGGGTGGATAGGTTTGGATCAGGAGTCAAGATACTAGCCCTGCAACTCTGTTTTTGCCAATTATGACTTCTTACCAATGCCTTCTGACCCTTGGAGCCATAGTGCTGCAGCTTGATAGTTCCCTCCTGCACTCATGGGCTGGAGGTGGGAAGTCTTGCAATAATGAGGCAGAAATGAGTACACCCAGTGGGGTGGAATCATATTCGTGGAAATGGGTGGTAGTCCATCCCATGGTGGTTCCCTAATTCCCCACCTGTGCTCTGAGCCTGCACAAACTTAGTGATGTATTGATGTTGGCTCCTGGCCACCCCCTCCAGGATAGGCTGGGTTTGAAAGATCATCAGCTGCTCAGGGTTAAAGCAAGGTACACTGAGACAGAGGGAGAGTCTCAGGGGTTGGAATCCTGTTCAGTAGCTCTAGTGGGATACAACATTTGTTGTTTCACTAGCCCTGTACCAACCAATGCCTACAGTTACTCAAGAGGCTTATGCATCTAGGGGTATATGCTGAATTCATGGGTAGGAAGCTCCATGTTTGGCCCATCAAAACACAGAGCTCATGTGTCTTTTTACTTCTCAGAAAAGCAGCATGGGTCGTAAGAAAGAATATTGTCCTAGGAGGAGTCAGGAGACAAGAGTTTGGGCTGGGCTCTGTACCTGCTATTCCTTATTTAACTTTTTCCCCCAAGTTATTTTAATTTCTGAGTCTCAGGTATATCTGTAAAGTGGGGGTAAGTACTCTTTCCAGGGGTGTGAGGGTCACACCAAAAAGTAGACAACAGCATGCCTGACTGCTAGTAAGCCCCCAACAGGGTTTTTCCTCTCTTCCTTCCACAGATAGAATTATTTTACATTCATGCCTTGTTATTCTAGCAGAGAAACCCAGGGTTATGCTTTGGAAGGCCAGCTCTGACTTCTTTGAGTAAAATTGGATTTAGCAGGTGCAAAGGGCTGCAAAAGTGACTTGATGGTTGATAGAATTATAGCCAGGACTCAGAAGGCATTGGGAATCCTGAGCATCGACCCTTTGAGCTCCATACTACAATCATCCTTTGAACTTTCCTCCACCCATGCTGTGTTCCTCTGTGAGTAATGACACACTACACACAGTTACACTTGGGAATAATCCTAACTTCCATATTTTTGACTCTTATTTCTGCTGCCCAGCCTCTCTATGCTGCCCTTACACATCCCATCAGTCAACAAAGTCCTCTTGATTTTATTTCCAAGTCCCTCTTAAGTCCATACTGTCCTGTCCTCTCCAATGTTCCAGTGTTCCCTTGTCCCTCACTGGACTCTGATAATGCTGCTTCACTGTGCATGGCATAAAGAACTGCTCAGTAAATGGTTGTTGAACAAATGAGGAATGAGATAATGAGGCAGATGAAATTTAGTGAAACATTTATTTAGGCCCTAAGTTTCCGAACCTCTCCTGTTTGTATGATGAACATGGGTTGATGTTTCTAGGAATTTCTAGGAATGTTTATGGGAAAAAATTGGGTCTTCTGGCCACCAACTTATCATGTTTCTGAAGTTACCTATTTCTATTTTATGTAGATGTTTAAGAAGGTCATGTCAGGTTTCCACAGTGAAGACCATCCCCAAGTCTTGCCATGTCTTGTAGGAGATGCCATAACCTTCCCTGATCCTCTGAGGTCTCATTTCACCATCCTCATTTAGCCAGCCTCTGAGAAACCTGATCTAAGCCTACGCAATGTTAGAAGTGCTTGCTTAACAGCTTGGCAGGGAGGAGAGGCGATTTACTCACCCAACTGAATTACCTGTTTACACTTCTGATCTCCCAAGCATATGTCAGGACAAGAAGATAATAGAAGAAATTGTTAACACTGCATGGGACTAGTGCATCCACATGCAAGAGAGATTTAACACATGAAAATGCTGTGGTGGTGAATCTCTTTCTCCGTCTGAATGGCCTTCCTCCCCTCGTTTGCCTTGTAACAGATTTTCCTTTATAAGTATCATTGCTCAAGGTTCTTTCCCCCTGAAGACAGGAACACTAGCTGACAGCTCACAACTCTCTATTGATTCAATGGCAGCCTAGACACTGAAGAATAAGCCTATCCTGTAGGTCTCTCTGAGGAGCTGATTCTAGGATGCTACAAGACAAGTATCTGCTCAGAAAATTCTCATGAATGTGACAGTTCTCAAAGCAGGAAGGGGAAAGAATTCCTGGTGGGTGTCCCCTCTGCATGCTGGAGGAATGAAGAAACACAGTGAGTCAAAGTCATAAGGCAGGTCGAGGATGGAGTTTTCTGGTACAGTGAGTTGGGGATTCCATCTCAGGCTGAGGGTTATTCCTAAATGGCTGTCCCACTCAACTGGTTTGTTTCTCAGATATTAATAGAACCCATCCAAGTGAGGATGGATGACTTGCCCAAGAATCTCTCCTGCAACATCCTACTTCAGGGCTTGAACGTCCATCCTTCGAGATCCATTCCTTAATACCATAGGATGGAACACATATACATGAATCTCTTTATAGCACCCCTGCCAAGGGCCATTCAATAAATACTTCTGGATCCAGACACTGGACTGGTTGCTATGAATACAAAGAAAAGTTAAGTCAGGTCATTGCCCAGGAGTGTACAGTCTGGATGGTAAGGTCCATCCGAAGGATGTGGACACTAGGAACTGACATACATAGTGTTCACTCTATGCCAGGCACTGTTCTATGTGCTCTACATGCCTGAGTCATGGCATTGTCACAACTCTATGGGATTCGTATCCTTATTTTACAGGTGAGGAAACTGAGACACATGGCTGGGAAGTGCTTAGCCTACAGTAGCAGAGCGAATATATACAAGACACATGAGAGCAGAGAGGAAAAGAGCTGTGGTCAGGGAGGTTCACACACCTGAACACCTTTACTGGTTGGAACCTACCTTTACCCTACATGCCCTTTGCGCTTCCTTTGAATAGTACATCACCCTCTCCCCCTGATCAAATTTAGGTATTCCTCTGAAGGGACAGAAATCCCTAACATTGTGATATGAATTTATCATCAAACATTTGACACCCGAGATGGGAGAGGGCAGAGTCTGAGGAAGCAGAGACATTTGAGATTATTTGGGTTGGTTTGTTGGTTTTCCCAGAACCAGTTCTGGTCAAGAGGCTGAAAGGCAATAAAATGGTACACAGATGGAGGGAGGTTGTTGGGAAGGTAGACCTCAAACTCTACTATTTCCCCTGGACACTGTGACCCCAAGACTGTTTATACTTATGATCCCCTTTCAGGACTGTTTTGATCGTAAGTGACTAGAAACTCAACCCAAACTGCTTTAAGCCAAAAGGGAGTTTTAGTGGAGTCCATAAGGAGAAAATCTAGGGGTTGTTCTGGATTGAGGTACAGCGTGATGCAGAGTCTCATGTGATCTTGCCAGGCTTCACGTTCTCATCTTTTGACTTAGTTCTGTTCTCTCACCTCATGATCACAGGATTAATGCAGCAGCTCCAAACCTCAATCTGCCTAGCTTCTGTCTCAGCTGGGTGGTGGGGAGGGTGACAGAAGAGCTCCTTTCCTGAGTAATCGGAAAAAGAATCCTGGGCTTTTCTTTTATTGACCCTACTAAATTGTCTGCTTATTCCTGGAGCAATCACTGCGCCCAGGAAAACAGGTTATACTTATTAGCTTAGACTAATTAGCATAGGGAGGGAATGAGGGTGGGGAACCTGTGGGTCCCCGGGGAAATTCAGTTTACTATAGAGGAAAGCGATGACATCCTTCGCTGGAAACTTCTCAAGCGATGACTTATGGCATAGTTCCTTCAGACAGTATTTTTCTCTCCAGGGCTGGTAGCACCCACAAGATGCTGGAGATCCATTCTTTTTCTCCTTCTTTCCACTCACTCCGTGTATTTTGTTCTCAGCAGTGTGTCGAAGTGGTTTAGGAGCAAGGAGATACAGGGAACGGGTAAAGATCCTATAAGCATACATTAGCTTTTTCAGTGGCCCTGTAGTTCCTTCACTCTTGAGTCAGGGTTCTTATTCAGAGCAGAGGGACCCAGAACATCTTTGGTCCTACAGATGGTGTTAGTTGGGTATCAGCATATGGGGAGATATGTGGGTGGGAGCAGCTGATGTCAGAAGGCCTGAGTTGGAACATTGGATTTGAATCAAGAGAAAAGTCTGAGGCTTCAGCTGATGAAGAGAAACCTTCTTAACTGAAAGATGTGGAATTCTGGCAGCCATTCTGTAAGGATAATGAAAAAGAGACCTAACTCTGAAATGATTAAAACTCTGCTGGACAGTCTTCAGGGATATACATGGGAGCTACAAAGAAGGGGAGTCAGGCCCCTTGCCATGAGTACTTCTTGTCAGTGATTTCTTTCCCTCACCTGGGAAAGACAGCTTGGTAGAGAAAGCTTATACTACTTACCTATGTGACTTTGGAGCATTCACTCAATCTTGAGTCTAGATGTCCTCATCTGTAAATAGAGATAAGAGAAATAACAATTTCATGAAGAAATCATGAAAATTTAATTAAATAATTTTATACGAAAACTAGCACAAGCTTGGGTCAGGATAGAGAACTCAATCAATATCAGTTTCAGCCTTTTTCTCCCTGTCTATGAGCTCTAGTTTAATACTCAACAACTTGGAGGTTTTCCTCTCAATTCAATACATGACTCTATGATACTAAGCACGTTGATAATAAGTGACTGAAATTAATGCATTTGTCGTTAACGCATTTATTTTGGATTTGGTATTTTTTGAGCAGTGGTATCAGACCACAGAATAATGGAAATATTCTGGTTAAGCAGACCCTACATTTCCCTGTGATGGAACACAGTCCCTGCATCAGAGCCACATGGGTTAGAATCCCAGCTCTGGCCCCAACTCGCTCTATTATCTTGGGAAGAGAATTAACTCTCTAACCACAGGATCTTGATCAGAAAAATGGGTAAAATACTTGCCCACAAAGTTACTGTAAGGATTTGAGACAAATCTTGTAAAGTCAGTTCTGTTATGATTCTGTACACTGTTAGTGCCCGCTCTGTGGAATTTCACAATATAAAACATCATTTCCCAGACAGTGGCTACACTTTTGGTGAACATAATAGATCCAACCACTGTGTCGTACACGTGAATCTAATGTAACATTGGTGTCAACTATACGTCAACAAAAAAATGAAAAAAAAGTTTAAAAAAATTAAATGTCACTTCCGTGCATGGCAGTCCCTGGAAGCATGGAGGCTCAGAGCACCTCATCTGGTTTTGGAGAAGGCCCCTATATTGGTCATGTATATATACATAAAATCAAAGTCCACCAGATTAGTGGCTCCCAAGATTCCTCTGTTCAAACCTAGGGTCGGGGGGGTGGTCAGATTGCTTTTTTCAAGGGATGACCCTGCTTTCATGCTTCTGTGATTTACTTACAGAAGAGATGACCACATTGGATGAGAGGTTAGATTTCATGGACTTTAAATGTCCTTTTCCAACTCTGAAATTGTATGCATTCAATTTCACTTCTATCTGGGAAGTAACGCTCATCATTGCTAGTGGTATGGCCTTAAGCAAGTTACTTAGCCCCTCTATCCTTCAAATCCTTAATTTTAGAATGTGGCCAATTCCAGGGCCTACATCTTTGGATGGTTGTGAGATTTAAATGGAAGACATATGTAATTGTTGAGCGCAGTGTGGGGGGATATTAGTGCTGCTCACAGATACACAGTTCTCTTCACATTTGGGTCATAGTGGAGTGACACTTCCTGGATCCCTCGTTGGATGGGGCCATGTTACTAAGTCCACCCAGTGAGTCATAGGCCAAAATCAAGTCAATAACTTCTGGATCATTCGATTGCTGATATGCGACTTTTGGCACAGTCACAGTCACATTAACATTCAGCATGGTGGCTGCTCAGTATGCCTGGCTTCCCTACCCGCAGTCAACATGTCATGGATGTGTGGCGTGAAGAAGAATGGCTTTCCGTGCATTGAGGCACTGAGATTTAGGGGACGTTTTTGCTGTTGCATAACTTAGCCTATGCTGACTGATACACACAGTGTTTGGCCCAAGATAGTAGCTAGTATTTGGTACTTGCCACGTGCCAGGCGCATATTAATTCATACTTTACAAGCATACTCTAGAAAGACATATCATCATTATCCTCATATTTAAAAGGGGAAATGAAGGTGAGAAATATTAAGTAACTAGCCTGAGGTCACACCGTGGTAGAGTGAAGATTTAAACCGAAATGGTCACTATTTTGCAGACTCCATAAACCAAGCCTGTGGTTTCCTAGTATGATCATCTAATATTAATTCTTGAGATGTGTCCTCTATAGTTTCATTTGTAAATTATCTCCTTTGTTGGAATTACTCTTCAGAGTGGTGATGAGGTTGGGAAATCAACACAGTGGCCTTCCATGGTTATCTAAATCTCAGATCACAGGAAGTCTCTCGTTTTCTTTGCTTTGCTTTTAACCAATTTTTGGTTTCCAACTTATTATTTAAACAAAAGTCTTTGATATGGGGACAAGAAACCTGCTATGAGTATGAAAGACATTTTTTTTTTCTACCTTTGTTTGAAGGCATCAGAATGATTATCTTGAGTCAGGCTTCCCAGAAGCAGAGCCTTAGATGGGGATTCTTGTGTGTGTTATTTATTGAGGGAGTGCTCTTGGGAGAACCCTATAAGGAAGTGAGGGAGGAAGGAAAGGCGGGGAAGAAGATGGCAAAAGTGTGATTTAATCTCAGTCTAGCCTGATCCCATGGGTGAGCATAGAATATGCTTTGTACCACAGAACTTGTCTTACATTGAGGCAAGGGGATTGAGTTTTTATTCCCCTGAATCATTTGGTCACTGGCCTTAGATTTAAGCCAGGCATCTCCAGGTTAAGTGGTTGCCATTGGTTAAAGACAATCTTCCAGACAAGGATGCAGGTGTGAGCCAATTAGCAGCCAGCACCTGCAGCAGCTGGGGAATGCATGCACCTGCCAGATAAGAGAATCTGGGAGATGCGCCAACAGCATCTACTGTAGTGATCAAGGTCATTGGTCATCTTTTTCAGATTTATGCTTTTTCTGGGATTGATAGGGCCGAGTTAAGGGGAGACAGTGAAGTCTGTAACACAGTAGTGGGATGTGACCCAATGAGGCCTTAGTATATACTTTGTGTTGATATCCAAGTGGGGTGCACATGACCATGAGCTCTGTCTTGACCTTTGGATCTGGAACTAACACATTTTGTCTAGTCACCTGGGAAAGTTTTTACTTTCTTCCTTTTTAAATGGGAATGGTAGCACCCAAAAATGTTTTGGCAGTTCTTGGAGTGTTTTTCTTCCTCGTGAAATAAGTAGCTTCAGTCTGCTCCAGATTAACCAACTCAGCCCAATTATATTAATGCTAACACTAATACTAGGACAGTTTATGAAGTGCCTATTATGTATCAGGGACTTTAGTTGTACTAACTATTGGATCTAATCCTCCCCATGACCCTGCAAGGTAGGAATCATAGGATCTATTTTATGGCCAAGAATAATAAATAACAGGGAAGATCAGCAATTTGTCCAGGGACATGCTGTTAAAACAGTTTTCATAAAAGTAGCAAAGAAAACTAATCATAGCACTGAAGAATAGAAGATTAGGAGAAAACGATGAAACCCATGTCATGACCAAAGGGTAGAAAATACCATACTGTATAATAGAGAAGTCCCACTCTTTTTTTTAATATCAAAATGTTGCCATCCTAAGTGTGGAGGAGGAGAACAAGGAAAGGCTTACATGTTAGAGATGGGATTTGATTCCAGTGTTGCCTGACTCTAAAGCTGAGACATTTTATTGCCACACTGTTTTAATAACCATGTGATTTTGACATGCTCACCCACTTGGTTCTGAACCATGAATTCCTGTATGAAAGAGTGGTTAAACACCCACACCTTGAAGACAGACAGACTTGAGTATTGGCTCTATGAATTGGGTCAAGTTATATATCCTCATTCAGCCTCAGTTTCCCATTTGTCAAATGGGGATAATAACACTTAGCTTGCATGAATCTCATGTAGATTAAATGACATCATTTATATAAAATGCCCATCATATGAACAGTACCCAGTCAATACCAGTTATCATAGTATATCCACGAGGACTTCTCATTCTATTTGGGGAGAAAACACAGCTTCAATTCTCTTGTTGTTTAATAAACTGCTACAAAATTTGGCAGCTTAAAATGACAATGATTTGTTATTTCTCATGGCTATGGGTTGATAGGATGAGCCAACCAGTTATGTTTCATATAATGTCAGTCTGGTCACTCATGTGGTTATATTTAGCTGGAATCCTAGCTGAGTTCCAACAAGGGATGTCTAAGAAGGCTATGGTCCTCTTTCATATGCCTCTTATCACTCAGCAGTTTAGCGCAAGCTTCTTATATGGAGACTGGATTCCAGGAGCCCCAGGTGGAAACATCCCTGCCCACTTAAGGGTTAGGCTGGAGTTGGCACACTGTCACTTCTATAGGTAAAGCAAGTCAC
Organism: Meles meles; assembly: GCF_922984935.1. Taxonomy (NCBI): domain Eukaryota; kingdom Metazoa; phylum Chordata; class Mammalia; order Carnivora; family Mustelidae; genus Meles; species Meles meles. Next base: position 133,193,769 of record NC_060071.1, on the reverse strand, counting down.
ATAGCAAATCCATGTTCAAGGGGCAGGGAATCAGACTCTAAATCTTAACGTGCAGAATGGCGTGTGTATACTGGAAGGGGAGGAATTGCTGGCAGCTGTTTTAGTCAGTATTCTCCAGAGAAACAAAACCAATAGGATATATACAGATATATATATAAAAGGATATTTCTTGGTTCACACAGTGATAAAAGCCAAGAAGTCCCACAATCTGCCATCTGCAAGCTAGAGAACCAGGAAAGCTGGTGGTGTAATTCAGACCGAGTCTGAAGTCCTGAGAACTGGGGATGGGGTGGGGCTGGATAATCTATGTCCTGATCTGAGTCTGAAAGCCATAAAACCAATGTATTAAGGCAGAAGCTGGATGTCTTTGCTCAAGCAGAGAGAGTGAATTCACCCTCCTGCTGCCTTTTTGTCGTACTTAGGCCCTCGGTAGATTGGATGAGGCCCACTCACATTGGTGAGTCTGCTGAATCAGATGCTAATTTCTTTTAGAAATAGTCTCATAGACACATCCCAAAATACTGTTTTACCAGCTCTCTGGGTATCCCTTAGCCCAGTCCAGTTGACACATGAGGCTTACCATCACAGCAGCCATGCTTGAAGACTGTCTCTCATGGGACATTTATTCCAGACCTTACTGTCCCAACAGAGTGCTGCCTCAGGGTGACAGATATTTACTGTGAAGATAATAATACTCTGGAGAATGAGTTGGTCCTTCATAGAGGACCTGGGGCTTCAGTTGGATCCTAAGTGAAGGATGGGAAATTGCTACAGAAGAAAGAGGAGAGGGTCTATCTACTGTTTCGATTGTTAACCCACAGGAACCAGAACAAATTCAGTATGATTTGGGGAGGGAAGGTGAAGACCCTGATTTTAACTGTCAAATTGATCTAGAGTTGTCAGATGGGATAATTTAACCCTCAAATGAGAGTGATTTATCCTGTGTATTGTAATCAGACAGTCATCTAAGTTGCTCCCCATGAGCTCTGATAAATCACTTTTAGTACATATTGAAAGTGACAATATTGTATTTTATCACCAAATTGCCATCTTACAGTAATAACTAATGCATGTCATCGGCTTTGGCTCCAGCGCTGAATTACACTCACTTGGAGGCGCATAGATCCAGACAGGAGCTGTCACTTCCATTTGCTTGCCCATGGCCAAGACCAAAAGGCTGGTAGGGACACTGTGAATGATAGGTGAATGGTAAGTGCTTTGATGACTAAAGGCAAAGATCTTGTTTAGACAAAGAAATAGGGACTGGTCAGGAATCAGGCTCAAATTTTCAGACTGGGTTCTAACTACTGCCTTGTAACTGGTCTTATCACTGGACACCTCAAAAGCATCCTGCCCTGGAGCTCCTATAATAGTCTTTCTGAGATGCAAGGTATACCATGCCCACCTGTTCCTTGAAACCATCAGAGCCTATCATTGCCTGTGTGATGTTGTCCACGTTCCTTAGCTTAGCCTACAAGGCTCTCCATGGTCTGGCTCCCATCCACCTGCCAGCCTCATCTTACACTGCTCCCCATCTTGAATTTTCTGTCCTATGCACACACACTATGCTCTGCTTCTCTGCACCATTGTCCATTTCCTTTTCTCTGTCTGGAATGTGCTCTCGCAACTGCTCCACACTGACCTCCTGTGCCTCGCCAACTCTCTCAGTCGTGCATGATATTCTGCAAACATCACTTCCTGGAAGCATTTGCGCATGGTCTCAGGCTGTGCTCACGATGCCCTGGGCATCTTACTTGCCTCATTGTTTCACTTGTCACATTGCGTTATCATTACTTATTTATGCCTCTATCTCTACCACTAGACAGACTATGTATGAGCCCCTTGAAGGCAGGACCTTACTTTAATAATGTTGATACCCCAACCAACCAGTACATGACTGATTGGCCCAGAGGAGATGCTCAATAAATGTTTGTGGAATTAATGGATTTGTGAAAATAGCTCTTTGGGTTGTCACAGAAACACATGAGCAGCAGAGACTTAGAATTTTCACCCTGAATCAGGGTTTCCCTGTAGCTAAGGGGTTTCCTGTTTTGATGTTACATATCTGGATTGGAATTCATGTATTAACTGCAAAGGTGAAATTTATATGGCTCTGGGACAAAAAGCCTGGGCAAAGGCATAGAGATATATTAGACCAGTATGGCTTGGAGGTGTTTTACACTTAACATTAAGTGAGAAATTAAGCAAGTCTTCACACCTATGAATTTGAGATTTGCTGTATTTCTGGAGGCTTTTTTTATTTGAAGTAAGGTTGAATGATGATTTGATTCATGTTGGTGGATTGGGAATGCCAAATCTCACTGAGAGTCCTAAAACTTTTGCATTCAGTTCCCTGCTCCCCATCCTGCCCTTAAAAATAAGAAATCTGAGAGTAAGTTCTGGAGGTGGCAGGAGAAGGGAGAACGCATTCCCACATTTCTAGCCAAAGTACATAAGCTCGTTGGAGACAAGTGAAAGGTCTCTGAGCCCAGGAAGTGGATCTCTCCTTTTGTACTGCATTCTGTAGGCAGATTGGGCAAGAAATTCCATGTAGGCTAGGAGACAGATGTCAGCGTGTGCCTTACAAGGAAACAAGGCAAGTGCAGGAACAAGGTGGTATGGGGTCTTCAAAAAGAAGAAAGTCATGATGAAAATGACTTATGAGAGTCATTCTGGTAGTATTGATAATAGTACTATTAATACTAAAGATTTTTATATACTGAAAGTTTTCTACATGCTTGGCACCATGCCAAGCTTTTTACTTGGCCAACTTAATTTCAACTCACAATTTTATGAGGCAGATAAATTTCATTTTCATGTTACAGATGAAGCAAAGAGACAGAGAAACTTGCCCAAGGTTGTAGAACTAATAAATGGAGGAACTGGGACTTGAACCCAGACATTCTAACATAGCACTACAGACCTAACCTTGGCACTATTACTTTTTTTTTTTAAGGTTTTATTTATTTATTTGACAGAGAGAGAGAGAGAGAGATCACAAGTAGAGAGGCAGGCAGAGAGAGAGGAGGAAGCAGGCTCCCTGCTGAGTAGAGAACCCAGTGTGGGGCTCGATCCCAGGACCCTGAGATCATGACCTGAGCCGAAGGCAGTGGCTTAACCCACTGAGCCACCCAGGTGCCCCTATTACTTTTTATATATTACTTTCTAAATAATAATAGTAGTAAGTACAGCAAGTGTTTATTGGGTGCTAATTCTGTGCTAGACACGTTGCCAAGCCCTTTACATGGAAAGCCTCCGTTACTCTTCAGCATAACCTATAGGGCAGGTTTTTATTATTATCCTCATTTCAAAGAGACAGTAACTGGGAAGGACAGAGAGATTCAGTAACATGTCTGAGGTCACACAGCTAGTTCACAATGGAATCTGGCTTCATTCTCAGGCTCTCCATCTTCTGATCATTGCATTTTTTAAATTTTAGTTTGGAGAGTGTTCTCTACTCCGTCAATCCAGCTCTGTCAGCCCCAGTTCTCTTCTCCTACCTAAAGATAGGACACAAGAGAATTCTTATCTTCTTTCAAGACAAAGGCCATATGACAACGAAGAGTATGGTGGAATGTGGGCTCCTGAAACAGTAGGAGTGGTCAAGAACACTTACAAGAGTTTATCAGAGGAGATGGTGCTAGATATTGTGTGAATAGGAACCTGTTTCATGCCAGGGTGTTTGAAGCCAGAACACAGTTTCATGACACTGACCTGCGTTAGGGACTTTATGCTGATGACCAAGGGAAGCTGACCCTCTGTAGGCTTTTAGTACCATTGGTGGTCAGAATTTTGTTCGTGTGTGTGTGTGTGTGTTTTATGTATATGTGTGTTCCCCCCCCCCCCCATTTCCCTATCACAGGAGGACAGTTGTTGTGTTCAAGGCTTTGGAGATCCATACCCCGACCAGATCTGAGATTGTCAATCCAGGAACTGTCCCCATTTGAGAGTCCCAGGCCCCTGTTCCTTTGTGCACAAAGGTTCTAGATTGAGCCCTAAGATTCTAAGAGGCTCCACATGGGACTCAGAGCTTCTCTGTCCAGGCACAATACGTTCAGCCCACCTGGTCCCCAAAGACCACACATGTTCAGAGTCCAGCCTTTTGAGGCCTATTTATTGACATGCAGAGATCTAAACGGTGGGGCAGAAGATTCATGTGTATCTGTATACACACACGAACACACACACATACAAGGGACAGGGGACTCATGTGTATCTCTACACACACACACACTTGCATGCGCAAAGTCCTAACTATAGTGTTACCAATACACAGTTTCTTGGGGGTAGGAAGGATATGTTTTGTGTGTGCAGAGCGCTCAGTTTATGCTTTTGAGATGGAAACAAAAAAACAAAGGTGACATGGTGCTATTTGCCCTCCGCTGAGTCTAAGTGGAGGATAAGGCAGATAAGTATATGGACACCATCTTCATAGATGGTGTTGACAAGTAAAATTTAAAACTTTTTGAAATTATAAAACCTACAAATTTTTTAAAGTCGAAATCTTAATGAAACATTAAAATTATCATAATTGTCATATATGAAAGGTAAAATAGAGCCAAGTTCGTACCTGTTTGCAATTAGGGATTCATGTCTTTACCTGTGAGTGTCGGACTTCTGAGATACTATTATTAATAAAGCTAAGAAGCTATTCTTGGGAGGGATGCAATAAAATATATCCGTCTTTCTATCATGTCTTTACCTGGGTCACCAGCAACAAATGTGATCATTTTCCACCTCCAGGTAGAACACTTACAATCTTCACCCTCTGCTGCTGTCATTTGCTGCCCCTGGGAACCAACGAGCAGCTTTGGGGTGAGATTGGAAGAGTCGTATTTAGGCAAAGGAAGAGCTGGGAACTAGATTAAGAAGGGATGTTCTCACTTCAGAGCTAGGAATTTCAAGATCACACAAAAGGTCCACCTCCATTTAAGGAATGCTCCCCGTGGATCTGAGAAAACGGTAATCGAAACATCCTGGACCAGCTGGGACAGTGTTGATAGGGGAGGTGCTGAGAAACCTCAGGCCAAGGTTTCAGCTTTCATGTGATGTGGTGACCCTGACTTTGGTCCACTGCTGTAGGCAGAACCACTAGGTCTTGGCTCAGGGTCTTCCAAACTCTTCTCCAAAAACTCAAAAAATCCACTTCTCAAAAGTGAATCCTGGTGATGGAGAGGAGAGGCCAGGAGGAGAACCCTTTCCCTGCTTGCGGCTAAGACTCTCTGTGCGTGCCTGATGAGGAAGATGAAAAGGAGAGCACAGTGTGGGGACTCAGCGCTCCCACCTCTAGTCAGTGTCCCTAGGAAATGCTAGAGAGTTACTACTGCATCATGGGTTGTTAGAGGCTGGGAGGAGTGATTCACCCATCTGAAAGTGAAGGTCTGTAGTGAAGACCATTGCTCTGCCCCCATTCCTCCTTTTTCCCTCTCCAGGGCATGGCTCAACTCGTGCTTTCCCAGGTAGCCATCCCGGGACTTGGCGTCCAGGTTCCCCTTTGAGTAGCTCCTCAGAACTCTTTTCATCACTGCAGCTTTATATCCACTCTCGAGGCCATTAGATGAATGTGAGGTGACTCTTCTGAATCATGTGGGTTTGTTTTTTTTTTTTTTTAATTTGACTCTTCCCCGTGACTGGCGTACAGTAATTGCTCATGAATGTTTTTTATTTTTTTAAAGATTTTATTTATTTATTTGACAGACAGAGATCAGAAGTAGGCAGAAAGGCAGGCAGGGGCGGTGGGGGAAGCAGGCTTCCTGCTGAGCAGAGAGCCTGATGCGGGGCTCGATCCCAGGACCCTGAGATCATGACCTGAGCACAAAGGCAGAGGCTTAACCCACTGAGCCACCCAGGTGCCCCTCATGAATGTTTTGAAGTTGTTGTATATAAACAATGAATCTTGGAACACTGCATCAAAAACTAATGGTGTATTTTATGGTGACTAATATAACACAATATAAACAAACAAACAAATAAATAAATTGTTGGCTTGGCAACCCTCTGGGGAGCTTCCCAGGTATAAACTGAAATTGGTCCCTGTACTCAGAGGGCAGGATGAGACCAGAGAAAGAGGCAGGTCACTCTAGGTTGGTAGGTGGCAGTTTTAATAATAACAAAGGGAATTTACATATGGGGTTTGCCTTGGGTGGCAGCAAGATGAATGGATCCCTACACCCATCTGCCAAATCTTAGACGTTTATGAGGAGGCCATAACTGTTTGAGTCTCATATACCGTGCAGGTGATCCAAACGTTACATCACTCTCTCCAGGCCATGTCCTTGGCGCCATCTCTGGGAGCGGGAAAGGCAAGCAGAACCCCTGTTCCCAGCACAGGGAGGGGTGGAGGAGCCCTGAGCGCCTGGGTCTACCTCACATGTCAGTTGGCAGTCTCATCTTTTCAGTGACATTCCCCAACAGAAAGGGATAAATAAACTCTTCGAGGCAAAGGTTTTGAATCAGCTGGTGAGGAGACGGAGCTAATAGTTTGAGGCAGATTAAAGGGACAATCGTGTTAATTGAGAGAAAGCTTCTTAGCAGAGTCACTGTTTTGTTTTTTGGTTTTGTTTTGTTTTGTTTTCCCTGAGAACAAGTATATAATTCAACACACCAGACAGCTAAGGCTTAGCATTCTAATGTGGGCCAATCAATCAAGAAATCAATCAACACCTGCTTATCCAGTGCAGACCAGGTGCCCAGCACAGTGCTAGAGGCTAAGACTTTTGGGAAGTAGCTTTGCCTCTTGTCTTCAGTTGGTGAAATAGGGTCAGTAAGACTTGAAGAAGTCAGGAGGGTGGGAGGACTGAGAGGAGGCGCTGGGGTGTGTAGACTTAGATGATTGTAGAACGGGAAAAGCCCTGCGAGAAGCCGGTGGCATTTGAGCTCCAGCGTTTTCCCTGTGGGACCCAGCACCCTGAACCCAGAGGTATTCTTCCCCAAGCAAGTTGTGGAAAGGAAAATGTCTCTGATAATTTTTGCAAAGGTATCATCTTTTTTTTTTTAAGATTTTATTTATTTATTTGACAGAGAGAGAGATATCACAAGTAGGCAGAGAGGGGGGGAAGCAGACTCCCTGCTAAGCAGAGAGCCCGATGTGGGGCTTGATCCCAGGACTCTGAGATCATGACCTGAGCCGAAGGCAGAGGCTTTAACCCACTGAGCCACCCAGGTGCCCCAGATTTCTGCCTTTCATGGGTGGGGATGGTGGTGATGTTGGGCGATGATCTAGCTTAATTAGACTTTCCCTCTTGAAATGTGACAAAATAGTTACTCTGAGATGTTGCTCTCTAAAAATGCAAAAGGAGAATTCTTCCTCAATCACATTTGTATGGAAACCAGGGATGCGAAGGGAAGACATGGCCCTGAGAGGAAAGAAGATGTGGGCTCTGGATACATTCAGATGCCAAAGCAGCTGCTCATTTTCAGCCTATGTCCTGGTCTTCTTTCTCCTCCTGGAATCTCTGATGGAAGTTCATATTTGGGAGGCAGGGGAACAAATCAGCCCAGGCTCATAGCACACACAAGACTTTGCAAACACCTCTCTCCACCTCCACCAACCACAAACACACTGGGAAGTTTCAGCAGAGTTGTCTTCTGAATGACAGGACCTTGTCATTGTAGAAATTGTGATACTCTGGTCCTTTGGGCTAGAATTTGTCCACATAATGGAAGTGGGGAGTTCAAAGAAGGGAAGACGTTCATTAATTATGACTAAAAACTAACGAACTGTTTGCAAGGCTAGCTGCCTAATTACAGCTGATTCTTCTCTCATGGTACAAACATTTATAGGTTTGCCCAGACCTCTTGCTTTCTCTCTGCCCCTACATAGTCATTTTCTTCCTAGATAGTAATGAGTTTGCCCTGATTCTTAAATGTCCTTTAGTGCCCAGATAGGACTTGTTAGCCAGGTTTTGCCAGTATTATTTCTAGCCAGTTGTGATTATTGGAGAAAAGGGGTATTAGCAGTGAGAGGAAGGCTTTCTGCCTAAGGAAATATTTTCCCCTTGGGGGCATGACTACATGAACAGCATATGCAAACACTTCAGGCTAGGAAGTCAGAGCGTCCTAAGTGAATTTCAGGAAAGGTGATTAATAGTCTAGGTTCAAAAGAGAAGTGCATCCCTTGGGAACAGAGGAACAAAACTGAAGGCCACTCTTTGGACAAGATCCTGTGCTATACTGTCGGGGCTGGAGTTTTTTCTCCACCCACATTTATCTCCTGCATTTTTGTTACCATCTAGTTGTTTTGCTATCATGTTACCATTGCCTCTGTCCTGAAGGGGACACTCTAGAGGAAAGTCTATCCGGATGTCTCCTTTTCTAGTTAGTTTTTATGTCTGTCTGTTCTGAATTTGGGTCCAATGTCTACCCTTGGACCCTTGCCCTTTCCCCATATCACTAGTGCGGAAGCTCTTCAGCAGTGGGGTCTGCATTCCTCTCTTCATTCTCACACACAGCAACACCCCCCCACCCCCGCCCTACCAAGGAATCAGGAAATGCCTGGACAGACTGTTGGACCAAAGTTCCCGTCTTCCTCCCACTGTGGGCTTCGATCACTTCTTTCAGTAACTAGGTTAGTTTAATTATTTATGGAAGGACATTCATAGTTCAAGAGGAAATGTCCGGTAGAATATTTATCAAGGAATTGGTCTTCATAATCTGATTCATCCCCAGAGCAAAAATGAAGTATCTGGGTTGATGATTCAGGTATTATCTTTGGGGGGAAGTATGATGAGACATCTAGAGTTGGTGGGGTTTGAACAGTGTGGTTGACTCAGTAGATGAATCTAGAATCTGTGGGAGGTACAAAGTCTGTGTGTTATCCCAGTCCTTCCAACAACATCAAAAGGGGCTCACTCCTATTGTCCTCATTATACAATGGGGAAACTGAGGCAGAGAGAAATTAAATGGCCTTGCCCAAAATTTCTAAAATAGGAACTGGAATAGAGTCTAGATTTGGAAAGAAGGAATCTGAGGCCACAGTTATGTTTTTAACACTCTGAAAACCTGTCGTGTATAAACCTTTGGTTGTTAACTGTCTCAGGTCCCTGGCTTATCTGATTAAGTCCAGCTTCCTAGAGCTGGATCTACTGACTGGCCTGAGCAGCAGGCTCAGAAGTTTCTCAGGCGTCTCAGCACCATGGTTTGGTGAGACTGGAAGAAGCAGTCCTTAGCAAATAGACCCAGTGTCCAGGGTGCCTGGGATGAGTCAGCCTGTTTCTACCACTCTCTCCGTCTTTGACTCAGCCCAGCTACTTGATTTTTGAAAGTCTCAGTTGTCTCATTTGGAGAATAACAGTAGCCTCTACCTCCAACTGGGTTGTGAGGATAAAAGAAAGGGGGGAGTATATGGAAGGTCCTTGGTAAGTAGTTAAGGGATTTAGAGATGTTTATAAATTTTAGCTGATGCCCTTTGGCCCCTCAGAGTTTGACCCAGAAATCCTGGTTACCCTGGGACCATGTTTCCCAAACTCTAGTATCCATTGGGATGACCTGGGGAGAGGTGTTTAAAATGCAGGTTCCCTGATTCCTCCCCATGTGGTTCAGGTGAACAAGGTGATGCTGATGCAGAGGTCCTGAGACCCCGTCATGGAGAAATATTGGCGCTGAGGCCAGCAGAGTCCCATTCGACCCTCCACTAGAGCCTTGACGTTCCTCCAGTCCCTTCTCTACCCTGAGAGTCAAGTGTTAGAAACATGCTCAGCAATGTTGTCCACGAAAGGCTTTATAAGGTCAACAAGTGATCATTTAATTATTACAGAGCCTGTCCCAGACCAGTATATTCTCTTCCTCTTCCCCATTTCCCCTCCTGGCTCCCTGCCCCTCTCCTTCTACCTCACTTCTATTTGCACCACAGTTCGTGGCATTTTTGAACTTCAGGGTTCCCGTCTGGCTCATTACTCATTTAGCCGAGGAACTGCAGCACCTAATTAATAGGAAATTAGCTGTGAATGTAACATTTGGCCTGTCGTCAAGGCACAAGAAGTTATAAATATACACCATGTGAGTGGCCTGGGCACCTGATTCCTGGCAGCTCGAGACGTGGTACTTCCTGTGTTGTTCCAGGAAGTTCAGGCAGTGGGATCCAGGGGTCACCAGCCCAGAGGGCCAAGGGGGCCATGCCGGGGAACACAAGGGCCAGTCTACTTCATCTCATTTCACAAACAGCACATTTACTTTCCTCGAGTTAAATGTCTCTTCAAAGGCCAGGCTGGAATGGAAGTGAGAAAGAGATGGAAACAGGGGCTGAAGAGAATGTGGAGGAAATCGGTGGGACTGTGGGGGTCCCTCACAGGGTGTCCCACGCACTGTTCCCCCCAAAGACACTGCAGATCTGCTGTTGTTCCAGACAGTTCCATTTGGCTTCTTCCAGAGGCATGAGTTCCAGCTTCATGTAATACCCTGATAGTAGGGACTTGTGCACTGAAGGTCATGCCTCTGCTACCCATGGCGATGGTCCATGGAACGGAGGCCCAGGGGGGTTAAAAATCCTGCACAGCCATCGAAGGCAGAGCTGGGATTTGAACCATAATTTCATTTCGCCCACATTGGATGCATTTTGCAGGACCTCAGAGCTGCCTGATTACTTCAGAAAGAGAGTCAGTCTGGGAGGAGAAAACTGTCTTTAAAAGCACCAGTAAGGAAAGGACTGATGGGAAGAGGAAGGAACCAAGGGTCAAGGGCAAGGTCAGGGCACTTCTTGGGGTTTTATTGGGAAGCATGCAGGAAGCAATGCCCAGAGGCCAGAGCGGAAGGTACTTTCTCTACATTCACCTGATTTAAGTCATCTTACCTTTCTTTTTTCAACTTCCTCAGGAGGGAAATAGGAATTGTGTGACCTATCTTTTCCCTTGTGAGAGTGAAATCCGCTGATAAAAGGACTGGTTCATATTCTAAGTCTGTTTTTTATGAGCCAAATCATGAAGGAGGGAGCAAGAGAAGGGAGATGGTGGGTTCATTGGCAAAGCAGGCTGGGCCAAGAGGGATAGCTGGTCTGACTACATTAGGGAGCAGAAAGCCCAGAGTAAGTGCAATATTTTGCCAGCTTTATTTAAGAGATCGATCGATTGAAGCCTCTTTAACACAGGCTTCTACCTGAGAGCGATATAATGAATCTGGCATTTATGTGTCTCTGGAAGGAGGCTTCTGAAAGAGGAGAAAAATAGAAAAGAAATTGCATCTTTGGGTAGGTCCCAGAAGGGGTTGCTCTGAAGGAGGGAAATAACTCATTGACGATGTCACAGAGCAGAAGAGAGACAGAGAGGCTTCATGTTACTTAGACTGAAGGAGGACAGATTCTCCCCTGGAAGGAAAGTGTGCCTCCAGCCTTGCTGAGGGAAGGGAGCCATAAATCAGGACCCAGGCTGAGAACACAGGTGTCTGGGCTGCTCTGAAAGAAAGACAATATATTCTTCTCTTCTCACCTCTACCCACAAGCCAGGGGCATTTCCTGACCCTCCTCTGAAGAGGGCTTGGGCGCTCCTGGTTTCTTATCCCCTGGGCGATGTTATCAATTCTTTACTGTCCCTGCTGGTCCTCTGGCAAAAAATAGCTTCAAAGTCAGAAAGACTTGAGTTCAAACATCACATATTCTCTGCCTATGAGTTTCCTCAACTCAATATGCCCTCAGTTTCTTAATTGTGTTAAAAATATGAGGTGATAACTATTGGAGAGTGTTTTTAGGAAGATTAAATGAGATAATAGTAAAAACACCTGATATTGCATATGACACATAGTTGAGTCTAAACATAATTATTACCATTATTATCATACAAACAAGAGTGTCAAGAATAGCACTTAGGACTTGGAAGTCACTAAATAATCAATTTCTACTCTGTTTATCCAGGTCATACCAGCAATAATGACATTAGGAAAAGCTGTTTGATATTTTGTTCCTTTGTCAACTTTCACCCTCTCCTAGACAATGCTAAGGCACAATCTAGACAAAGGTCAACCCTAGCTCTAATGCCTCCCCAGCCCCACCCCAACCCCAAACCTATACTGAACTATAATCTCCCTGCAGTCTTCCCAGCCCTGTCCCAACTGCATTAGTCAGGGTTCTCCAAAGAAACAGAACTAATAGGATATACATATACAGAGAAAGACACTATTATAAGGAATTGGCTCATGATACTGTGGAGGTTGGCAAATCCCCAATTCTGCAGGGCGAGTTGGCAAGCTGGAGACCTAGAAAGCTGACACTGTAGTCCCAGTGCAAGTCCAAAGGCCTGAGATCCAGGAGAGCTGATGATGTACTGCTAGTCTTGATAGGTAGGCTTGATAACCAGGAAATGTTGACGTTTCAGAGTCTGAAGACAAGGAAAAAACAAAACAAAACAAAAAAACAGTGTCCTGGTTCAAAGATCATCAGGCGGGAAGGATTCTCTCTTATTCAGGAGAGAGCCTCCCCCACCTCCCCCCACCCCGCCTTCTATTCAGGCTTTCAACTGATTAGGTGAGGCTCACCTACACTAGGGAGTACAATTTGCTTTAATCAGTCTACTGATTTAAATGTTAATTCCATCCAAAATCACCCTCCAAGAGATAGCCACAATAATGTTTGACTGAATATCTGGATACCATATGACCCAGTCAAGTTGACACATAAAATTAACCATTATCCAACCTTATCCCTAACTCTATCCTCAATGCTTTACTCCAAGCCCAAGGCCAAACCCAATTCTACCCTAATACCCACTATTAAATATTGCTAGGCACTGTTAGTGTCTCAAGTTTCTTCTTTGTAGTGGGGATACAGATCCTATCCTAGCCACCAAAACTGCTAATCAGGGTGATGAACTCACAATGAAAAGAAACTCAACTTGATCTCTGGAATGTGGACTTTAACAGGAAAAGAGATTGGGAAAGAGATCCTCATTCCGATAGTAAGCCAGTATGATTAGTACTTGCATTTGGCATGAGGAACTGCTCAGACACACAGAGAGACTTTCATTTGTTGGTGCTGACTCTTGCCCCATTCTCTTGGCCAGACCTTATTTTAATATGGTGTGTGTGATATTGGGATTACTAGGCACAGGGCATGTACATAATGCTCTGGAGATGTAATACAGGTTTGTAGACCAATGTGAGATGAGAAATACCTGGTCAATATTTATACTCACTTAGGTTACTTGGGTTTCTGCCATATTCTTCTCTTAGACTTATCTCACATGATTAAAAAAAAAAAGAAGAAGAAACTTCCTGGTTTTTAGAAAGAGTCCTATAGAACCACAGTTTTAGAACTGAAAGGGATGATTATCTAGTGCAGTGGTTCACAAATTCAGAATAACTGATACTTGGGTACCAATTAGTCTATCTCTTGGGATGAGCCCTGGACATTGATGTTAGTGTTTTTGGAAGTATGCTTCTAGCACTACTGTTGCCAAATGGTTCCACCAATTTAGCACAAACCCCTCATTTTACAGATAAAATGAGACTGAAAGAAGTGACTTCATAAAATCGGATACCTAGGGGCAAAGCCAGTACCTAGTGTCTTATGACTCCTGATCCAGGGCTCTTGTCAAAACACCTTACTTTTGTTAAACTTGTTTCATCATATTTTTAGCTAAAGAACCATGAAACCATCTTGAACCCTCATGGTGTGTGGTACTCCTGTGCAATTTCTCCTGCCACACCAGCTCTCATTCCTCTGCCCTAGAGAGCCTCTTGTCCAGAAAGGTAGGTGCACTGGGACAAAAACAAACTTTATTAACCCATTTGGAATAATCAAGAAATAAATCCTAGTCCACTAAACTTGACCACAAAACTGAAGCTTGTGCTTACTTGGTACTGACCTTGTAAAGATGGATTGCAGCTTTGGGGACTCAATTTTGTTGTTGCTTTTGTTGTTTCCTTCTGGGCACTTAGAGTTCTTGTTCACCAAAGAAAATTATGGGAATTGTACGTCTAATGCTATTAGCATCTGCTTCATCCCTTGTGTTCAACTCCATTCTTTTCTAATTTATAAAAGGTATTTAGATTTTTAATGAACTTATACTAAATGAATTATTGTTATTATTATTTAAAAGATTTTATTTACTTGTTTGAGAGAAAGAGAGTGAGAGAGAATGAGCAGGGAGAATGGCAGAGGGGGAGGGACAAACAGACTCCCTGCTGAGCAGGGAGCCTGACATGGGGCTAGATCGCAGGATGCCAGGATCATGACCTGAGCCAAAGGCAGATGCTTAACAACTGAGCCACCCAGGCACCCTGAATTATTATTTTAAAATGGAATCTATCTTAAGTCTTGATGTGATGTATATAGATGTATATAGATGTATATAGAAAACATGGAAGCCTCTGAAACAGACCAGTAGGAAAGCATGGAGATTTCTCTTGGCTAGTAGTTCTTTTTCACCCAGAGTGTACATAGGGGTTCTGCATTCATGTAGTCATTGTTCAAAAGACATTTATAGATTTCTCCTAGGTCTAGGGAATTTGGCACAAGGGAATATTGGTGAATTGGACTCAGCACTTGACTTCAAGAAGCTTAAATTGAGGATCAGTACCCTCAAAACCTGCACCATGAACAACATGATGTTCTCTAAAGGAGTTCAAGGATGAGTGAGATTACTTGTACTTGAGGAATAGGGGAAGGTTCCAATGATAATATGACAATTTAGCTGAGCCTTGGCAAATTGATGGGATTACACAGAAATAATATAAATGTGGGCAAGGGAACAGCATGTGCAAAGGGAGACAAAGAAGAGGTAGAGGATATTTATGGGAGTATAATTTGTTTTTAATATGATAGGCAGAGGAGAACAATCATTCACTTTAAGTGTACAAGTCATGGATTCTTGAGAACTGGATTTACACTGTCTCCTCACAATATCTCTTATAGATAAGTGTTATTATGCCTACTTTGCAGATGAAGAAACAAACTAAGGCTTAGAAGTCAGTAAGCTAGTAAGAGGCAGAGCTAAGATTTGAACCCAGAGCCATATTCGCCATATTCTTTCCACAGCCAGGATTCTACTGTGAGTGCTCAGAGAGAGTGGTAGTACCATTATGGGGGAAGAAGAGATAATGCATTCACTTTGAATGTGTTGTGTGTGAGGAACTCATGAGACCTAAAGGACAAAAGGTGAGTTTGGAGCTTGGGGAAGGAGTAATATGAAAGACAAGGAGTTTGCTTCCAGAAGTTAATCCTAAGGTTGGCCTATTCAGAACACCAGTCAAGTTGACTCACCCTATATAATTTCCAGATGGGAATCCCTGCAGTTCATCTGCCGTGTGCTCCTTAGTGTGCGTACAATTTGCCAGACCCATCTTCAAAATCTACACTCAGGGTCTTCTTTTCTTGACACATCTCAGCTCCTCTTTCCTCCACGTGTGACTTCACTGCTGTTTTCATTTTTCTGAAGGGACTTTGCTACTTGCTGGCTGCGAAGATTCACCTGTGAGGGGTATTAAGCTGTTCAACACTGGGTGGAACAAGCACTCATGACCATGAAAAAAACAGCAGTTATAGGGGGAACTGAAGATGGTAAACATGTACATATAGAACAAAATAGTTCTTTCTAGTGGGTGGAAAGACCAGAGGGAGCCAGGGAGCATTGGTAGCCTGGAAAAGCTCTTATACCTCAGACTAAAGAGAGTTCAGTGAAACTCCTTCTACTTCTAAGTCCCTTGTCATCTCCTGACTTCAGCTAGCAGTTGTAATTGTTGGAACCAGAATTGTCTGACCAGTGGGGAAACTGAGTCAGGAAGGTGTGGAGAAAGCTTAGTTAAGGTGTTATAGTCTATAGCTAAGAGCCCAGAATTCACATTACCCTGAAAGAAAAACCCTCAGGGAAGGGATATGAGGGTTCCAGTCTGAATTAGTCTTCTATTGCTGCTGTAACAAATTGTCACACTTTTAGCGTGGCTTAGAGCTGCATGCATTTGCTAGCTCACGGTTCTGTAGATCAGAAGTTCAGGCAGGTTCAGATGGGTCCTGTGTTTAGGGTCTCATGAGGCTAAAATTAAAGTGCTGACTAGTTGGACCCTTACCTGCAGATTTTAGGAAGAACCTTCTTCTAACCTCATGCCCGTTGTTGCCCAAATTTTCTTCACTGCAGTTGTAGAACTGGAGTTCCCCTTTCTTTGCTTGCTGTCAGCCTATGGCCACTGTCAACAACTAGAGCCTGCCTGCTTCCCTTGTCCTGTGGCCTCCTCCATCTTCAGGGCCAGCATTGGAGTACCTAATCCTACCTATGCTCCAACTCTCTAACTTCCTATTTGTTATCAACTGAAGAAACTCTCTGCCTGTAAAGGGCTCATGTAAATAAATTAGTCTATGTATTAGTTTGCTAAGGTTGCCATAACAAAGTATCACAAGCAAGGGACTTAACTAACAAAATCTTTCTGTCTCACAGCTCTGGAGGCTGGAAGTCTGAAATCAAGGTGTTGGCAGAGTTGGGTCCTTCTGAGGGCTGTGAGGGATGGATCTGTTCCAGGCATCTTCCCTCGGCTTGTAGAGAGATGACTGTCTTCATGTTCACATGGCATTTTCCCTCTGTGTACATTTCCATGTGTAAATTTCCCCTTTTTGTAAGACTACCAGTCATACCAGCTTTGGGTCCACCCTAATGCCCTCATGATTAATTACATCTGCAACATCTTATTTCCACATACGATCACATTATGAGATACTGGGCTTCAACATGTGAATCTTGGTGAACCATAACACCATCTAACAGCATATGGTCATGATCACTGATGTCTCATCCTGTGTACAGGCCTTGCCCACACTAGGAAGGGAAGGGATTAGACAAGTTTCGGGGTCATTCCCAGGATTTTGCTTGTCACAGAGTGCCTGAACCAGGACAACTGCTCAGTGGTCGGGATGAATAGAAAGGAGGTCACTGATGGCATGGTGAGAGCAGCTTTAGTAGAGTATAAACCATGATCGAGTGATAGGAAGTGAAGAGACGGCAGAGAGTTTTGCACTCAATAAACAGCTGTGATTAAGGGGAGGTCAGGTGGGGAGAAGAGAGAAAAATGGGGGCAGAATAGCAGTTTCACACAAATATAGGAGACCTAGCTTGTTTGTTGTCTGGAAATAACCAAAAGAGAGAGAGATGCAGTGGCTTAAAGTCCCCAGCTGTTTCTGGTTGTCCACCTGCCCTGTTGTATAGAAACCTGATTTATCACCCTCTAGGGATTTTGTAGAACTCACATTAAATGGTCTTTGCAAATAGATACGTATGCAATCTGGCTGAGTTGTAGTTATTTGGAGACTCGTGTTTGCTTACATGTGGTCCTGTAAAGCTCAGTCTTAATATCGCAGGAAGGCATTTCTATTTGGTCTCTACCTGCCTCATTCATTACAAATTTTATGTGATTTCCTTGGAAGGACAGGTTTCATAGAAGCTAGTATACCTTATGCAGGGCATACTTTATGCCTGCCGTGTGAGAAGGGTTCTCATGCATTATTCCTCATCCCTCTTCTATAAGGTAGAGTACTGCCTTCATTTTACATGTGGGGAAACAGAAGGGCTCCGGGGCTGTGCCTGAGGTTACAGAACTAATAAGCAGCGATGCTCTGGCTCTCTCATCACTCTGGCTTAGACACTCCTCTCATATCAAACCCTCTCTCTTCTAAAGTTTGGCATTTTTTTTTTCTTTTTGAAAAGTTCACTATTTCTAGTGAAATAGGATACACTCAGAGCCACAACTGATCTGTGAAAACAAAGCCATAGTGTTCAACTTTTATTCCTCTCCTAGTCCCAAACTTCTAGGCTTCCCAACTCAGCTATTTGAGAAATTACTCAGGGAAGAAACTTCAGGAAGAATTTTCAACTCTATCCAGAGTAACTCATTGCCACGCAAAGAACAATACAGAGACATTTCAGCCAGTGTGACTTTTTCTAAAGGTCATACATGCTGGTACCGTACCCAGGGGTTTGTGATGGACAGTGCCGAAGGCACAACATCACATTTGCTTCTCTTTCTGGATATATTTTCTCATGAAAGTGTTTGCAAGGCTCCATTTGTGGATATATAGTGGTCGGTCTGTCCTCCAAAAAGGAAGTCCATTCTTATTTCCAGTGAGATTTGTGGCTCTCAGAAGATATTTCAAAGGCGCACAACAGGAGTAAGAACCTAGAACAATCAGAATTCAGGAGGATGGAGTGCAGAAATAGTAGCATGACCACTAGACTTTGCAGGCTTGAGAAGCAATGAATTATGCCAGGGGTGAGAATGCTTTGGAGAAAGGTGTGGAGAGACAATCACCAAGTTCAGTGGGCTTTGGAGGAAGTGTAGGAGTTCATCAGGTGAATGGGAAGTAGAAGGTGTGGGAGAAGGGCATCTCAGGTATAGATAAGATAGAAGAATTTATTTTTTAAAATATTGTATCTATTTATTTGACAGAGAGAGAGAAAGCGCAAGCAGGGGCAGCAGCAGGCAGAGGGAGAGGGAGAAGCAGGGTTCTCACTGAGCAAGGAGCCTGAGGTGGGGCTCGATCCCAGGACCGTGGGATAATGACCTAAGCCTAAGGCAGATGCCCAAGTGACTGAGCCAAACAGGCACCCCAAGATACAAGGATTTAAATGTCAATGCTTGTTGTGCCAAGTGGCTCAAGAATAAATGATAATATTACTAATGATACCACCATCTCCATAGTAATAAACACAAGCACTTACATATTACCTACTATCTGTCAGAGAATATACTCAGTACATTAATTGTATGAACTCATATGTTCTTTCTTTCTTTTTTTTTAAAGATTTTATTTATTTGACAGCGATCACAAGTAGGCAGAGAGGCAGGCAGAGAGAGGGGGGAAAAGCAGGCTCCCTGCTGAGCAGAGGGGCCAATGGGGGGCTCGATCCCAGGACCCTGGGATCATGACCTGAGCCGAAGGCAGAGGCTTTAACCCACTGAGCCACCCACTGCCCCACTCATATGTTCTTTAAAGCAGCCATATGAAGTGGGTATTGTTTTTATCCTAGTTTTGCAGGTGAGGCAACTGAGGCATAGGCAGACAGATTTTCATTCCAAAGAACCTCAACTATCAGAGTCAGGATTTTATTCCAGCGGTTTACCTCTAGAGCAGTGCTGTCCAAGAGAACTTTCTATAATGATGACAATGTTCTAAATCTGTGCTTCCAGTATAGTAGCCACTAACTACCTGTGGCTCTTGAGCACTTGGAATGTGGCTAGTGTGACTGAGGAATTGAAATGTATTTTTTTCTTAATTTTAATTATTATATTTAAATTTATTTTTATTTATTTTTTTTACTTTTTTTTTTTAAGATTTTATTTATTTACTTGACAGAAAGAGATCACAAGTAGGCAGAGAGGCAGGCAGAGAGAGAGAGAGAGGGAAGCAGGCCCCCTGTTGAGCAGAGAGCCCGATGTGGGACTCGATCCCAGGACCCTGAGATCATGACCTGAGCCGAAGGCAGCGGCCTAACCCACTGAGCCACCCAGGCGCCCCTTTTTTTTACTTTTTTAAAATCTTTTTTCTTTTTTATTTCTTTTCAGTGTAACAGAATTCATTGTTTTTGCACCATACCCAGGGCTCCATGCAATGCGTGCCTCCATAATACCCACCACCTGGCTCCCCCAATCTCCTACCCCCCGCCCCTTCAAAACCCTCAGGTTGTTTTTCAGAGTCCATAGTCTCTCATGGTTCATCTCCCCTTCCAATTTCCCTCAACTCCCTTCTCCTCTCCATCTCCCCATGTCCTCCATGTTATTTGTTATGCTCCACAAATAAGTGAAATCATATGATAATTGACTCTCTCTGCTTGACTTATTTCACTCAGCATAATCTCTTCTAGTCCCGTCCATGTTGCTACAAAAGTTGGGTATTCATCCTTTCTGATGGAGGCATAATACTCCATCGTGTATATGGACCACATCTTCCTTATCCATTCGTCCGTTGAAGAGCATCTTGGTTCTTTCCACAGTTTGGTGACTGTGGCCATTGCTGCTATAAACATTGGGGTACAGATGGCCCTTCTTTTCACTACATCTGTATCTTCAGGGTAAATACCCAGTAGTGCAATTGCAGGGTCATAGGGAAGCTCTATTTTTAATTTCTTAAGGAATCTCCACACTGTTCTCCAAAATGGCTACACCAACTTGCATTCCCACCAACAGTGTAAGAGGATTACCCTTTCTCCACATCCTCTCCAACACACGTTGTTTCCTGTCTTGCTAATTTTGGCCATTCTAACTGGTGTAAGGTGGTATTTCAATGTGGGTTTAATTTGAATCTCCCTGATGGCTAGTGATTATATTTAAATTTAAACAGGCTCACGAGGCTAGTGACTACTGTAGTGAAATAAGGCGGCTGGTTAATGGCTGCTTGTGTGTAACACTCTGCTGCCTTTCAAATTGGCAAATACAATGTTGATTCTGTAGTGATAGTATTAGTAAGAATAATAGCCATAGGAAGAACAGCTGCCATTTTATGCAGTTCTCACTATGTGCAGGACAGCATGCTACGGCCTGCGGTAAGTCATGTCATGTCATCTCGGTGATATCTTTGTGGGAGATGGCTGTGAGCCCACATTCACATCTGCATTCCAAACCCAGACCGGCCATTTGTTAGCCCTGTGACTTTAGGCACATTCCTCTCTGTACCTCAGTTTCCTCATCTGGGAAATGGAGTAAGTAATAGCATCTACTTCAGAGGTTTGTTATGATGATCCCAAGAGCATGGATTTTAGGCTCACATGGGATAAGCATTTGATGCATGGTGGTACTGTTGTCATTATCCATAGACATTAGAAGAAGAAACCAAGGACAGAGACTAAAACATCATACTGTGAGGCACAGCTCGCTGTGAAGGAGTTGGAATTCAACAAACAGGGTGTCTGATCTCAAAGTTCTTCACACGTATACTGTGGCTTCCATTCAGAGGTTCAAAAGCTTTGATTTGTGGAGAACTGGCATGGGTGCTTATTAAAGATATAGTCTCCTAGGGCGCCTTGGTGGCTCAGTGGGTTAAGCCTCTGCCTTCGGCTCAGGTCATGATCTTGGGGTCCTGGGATCGAGTCCCACATCGAGCTCTCTGCTTGGCAGGGACCCTGCTTCCTCCTCTCTCTCTGCCTGCCTCTCTGCCTACTTGTGATCTCTCTCTGTCAAATAAATAAATAAAATCTTAAAAAAAGAAAAAAAGATATAGTCTCCTAGACTTGCAGGGAGCTTTCTTCTTAGATTGTTTATGGGGAAGACCTGGGAATCTGCATTTTAACATATTCCCCAGGTGGTTTCCAAGTATACATTAACCAGTGAGACGCCACTGAAAAATTTCGTTGGACAGGAAAGGAGAAGGAGAAGACAGGTTATGAAGTACCAGTAGTGTGTGGAGGGTGAAGAGATTCTACACACAGATCTTTTTAGAAAGATCTCTCTGGTGGCCAGTGTTGAAAATGGACTTGATTGAAGAACTAGGGGACAGAGAGGTGATGGGACCCACTAGGACAGGGGCAAGGTAGACAGGGAGAGAGGGAGGGAAATGTTCTCTGGTTATTTGTTGGTAAAATTGACGGGACATGGTAGCTCTCTAGAAATAAGGGAGCAAGAGAGTTCACTGGGAGTCAAGAACAATCCTGTGGTTTCTGTGGACGGTACGAGGGTGGTTAGTGATGTTGTAACCAAGGTAGACAAGGCATTATGGGAAGAAGATGCAGATACACTTGAGGACTTCGTAGGACTTCCAGGTGGAATTATCATGAAAATATTGGACATTTGGTTTTGAGTTCAAAAGGGGAATAGATAGCAGAAATAAAGTTTGGGGATCGAGAAGCACTAAACATGCTGTCTGCTCCATGCAGCATGCAAGACTGTCCCAGAGAAACCTGGTCATAGGCTTATAGCCACCTATAGGACAAGGTGGGGAGTTGACATAAATATGCCAAGTGGTCTGATGTAAGAGAAGCTGTTCAGTCAGTTGAAGGACACTTGCCTAGTCATGCAGCCTTGGAAACAGTCTATCAGCCAAACAAAGCTGCCCCCAGCCCTTTGCCTTAGCAGACCTTGGGGTGGGACCCTACTGAGGGTGCTTGGGCACTTGGTCTATGCAGTCTATGCCAGAAAAGAAGGTACTGACGCCCATCCTCTGGGAGACAACACTTGTGCCCAGGACGAGAAACTCGTGAAAGGAGACAGAGGAAAAGCAGACAGAAAAGAGGGAACAGAACAAGCAGAGTAGCACCCAGGCCAAGAGAAGAGAGGGTTTCAGCAAGGGGTTTGTCGGCAATGCCACAGGCCACGGATAACGTAAGAGGAAGCCTAGAGAGGGGTCCTGGGACAGACTTGACAAGCTGGACTGTTTCGTGCTTTTTGCCACCAGCGAGTGATGGGGGATGGAAGCCAGGAGAGTGAACGAAAGTTGCAAGATAGAGGCAAGGAATACTGATTACGCTCTACAGAGGGAAAGGGAAGAGGAAGGATGCTGGCTTGGGGGAGACATGGTTGACAGAGGGTAGTTTGTAGGATGTGAGGCTTGAACCTGTTTGTAGGAACGGCAGGCCCAGAGCCAGTAGAAGGATTGGAAGATGGCAAAAACAAGAGATGATTTTTGGATCAAAAATCATTGATTTTTGGATCAAAAGAGATTATTTTAGGATTTTTGGAGGGAAGAGGGAATTGTATCTTGGGGAAAGGGGGGGCACTTCTTTCTTTAGGGTAGGAAGGGAAAGGAGAGAAGAGCTTAGAGGCAGGCGCAATGATTCATAACTGGAATTCTTGGAAGTGTAAATCTAGGTTGTCTGTTCAGAATGAGGGTGCTGGTGAGGAAGAAGGATAAACATGGTTACATCTTTGACACTTTAAAGGCCTCCTCCCCAATGCTAGGCATTGTTGAGCGCTCTTCAGGAATCACCTTTTTTAATCCTAAGCAGTAAATGCAGTTGGCATTTTACAGCCCACAAAGACATGTTCCTTGCCCGGGTCACAGTCACACAACTAGAAAGTAGGGCTGGGATTTGTCCCCAGGAGGTCCGAGTTCATTGTCCCGCCTCGTAACAGCTCTTTACAGTGTGATAAAAAGGCAGCAATAATAGCAATCTGCATTCTTATAGTACTTAAAAAAAAAAAGTCTTCTCCCATTTTACATGTATGGAAACCAAGGTGGAATTTGCCCAAGTGGTCAGTCGTCTAGGCGGGGTTGGAGCGATGACTGGAAGAGGAGTCCCTTGATTTCCAGTTCTGTTCTCTTTCCCCAAGAGTGACAGGCCACACACATTTCCTGAGTCAATTGTGTTCCATTTCTGAGCAATGTCGTTCCCTCTCTCCCTCCTTCCAGTCCAACAGCCTCACCCCTACTCCCACCCGAAGGCCCGCCCTGAGGTGTCCGGCACCTGCTCCCTCCTCCCGGCTGGAATCCTTGTTCTTGCCAGGTGCCCCTGCCCAGCTCTATCTAGCACACGGGCCCCATGCAGGCAGGCGGCAGAGGAAGGCCATGTTTGTTTTGCTTTTATTGTTAAATAATATAAATCTCTTGGCTGCACCACCTGCCGGGACGTGAGTTTTGTATCTTCCCGCACAGTCACTAATGAGACAGTTAATCATTTGTTTATTCTGTTGAGAGAGGTGGCGGCCGTATCTCTCTAACCAGACACGGGGTTCAGGACCCTCGGGGAAGCTGGCCATCCGGGAACATGAGTCACCCACGGTCCCAGCACAGTCCTGTCCTGCAGGTCCCTGTACCTCCTTCCCCAAGGCACTGACCAGGAGGCGAGCATCAGCGGATCATGATTATTATTACTGTTACCGTGCCTATTATTTTTAAAAATAATTTAAAAAGTATTTTTTAAAAATTATTTTAAAAAATAATCCCTGAGAAGCAAAAAAAGAAAAAAAAAGAAAAGGTGATTTGCAAAGATGCTTTGTTGGGAGATAAGTAGGTTTCCTCTTGGGCCGGGGTTTATCTCACTTGAGCAGAGGTTCCTAGAGGTCGTGCGGCTCACGAGATAAAGCTCTGGGATCCTCCCTGGGGAAGGCCAGAGTCTGTGTTCCGCGGTTTTCCTAGTTGCAGGGTGAGAGAGGTGAAATCAGCTGCGTTCCTCCCGCAGGTTCCCTGGGGCTGAGGCCGCTTTTATTAGAGCAAATCAGCCCTGTCCAGGTGCCACAGGATGGGGGAGGAGAGAGCCGGAAGGAGGTGAGGAGGGGGTTGGGGTGTGTGGTGTGTGCTGGGTGGAGTGCTGTCTGTACCTGGCTTGCCGGAACCGAATTATTGTCTTAAAGGGCTTCCATCTCATCTGTTTGCATGCTGTTAGCATCCTCCTGCTATTTCTTGGTATTTGGATAAATCCTATTGCCTGAAGCTTATATTTCAATTAACTGGGTCCAACTGTCTGAGTCCTGAGGCGTAGGGATGGGGGGTGCGGTGCTGTGTTTGCTGCTGTGGCATTGTATCAGTGATGGTCTGTGCGTCTGTCTTGGGTCAGCCAGATCCCACCCTTGAGCTGTGGCTCTCTGTGGAACTGAGTGCATCCCCGTCGGGGGCACCATTACCCAGGGCAGGGCTGAGGTTTTAGCAGTAGCTTGGACGGGTAGAACAGCTCTTTTTTTTTTTTTTTTTTCTAGACCCCTAGAGTAGGGACCAAGCCTGTGCAGGTCGCGGATGGAAACAGTGAAGCCAGTCGGAGGGGGGCCGTGGAGTAGATTTGGCCCCTTCCCACAGCTGACTTCGAGCTTTCTCTCTGCTTCCCTTGGGACTCTGTGTGAGGTCCTTCTACCTTCAGCTTCCTGCCTAGATACAGGCCTCTTCGTCTTGTCCTTTCTCCTCTTCTCTTCCCCCAGATATCCCTTTTTGCCTTCCGTATCTTTGTCTTGCTGTCTCTTCCACCCAAGTTTCTTTCTCTTTCCTTTTCTTTTTTTTTTTTTTTACCACTCCTTATCAAACCTACCCTTCAAGGATCCATTCAAACGCTGCCCCCTCCAGGAAGCCCCCCCACCATTGTCCTCCCCAGGCCAAATTAACTTGCCTTCTGCACTTCCAGTCCCTCCGATCTCGCAGCTCTCCCTTCTCTGGGTTCAGGTGAGCAGCCAGCCTGTGTGTCCTTCTGGGCAGCATCATAAGGTCCGTATGGTTTGGTGGTTTTGAGTCTGTTCGGTTTTGGCTTTGTTGTGGGTTGGGTGCTGATTCCCCCCCAAAATAGGGCACGTTCTAATTTCTGGAATTTATGAATGTTACCTTATTGGGAAAAATGGTAATTGCAGATGTAATTAGGGATCTTGAGATGGAGAGATGATTCTGGATGACTCAGGTGGGCCCGACATCCACTGACAAGTGTCCTTATAAGAGACGCCCAGGAGACTTGACAGACAGAAGAGATTATGTGAAGAACGGGGCAGAGATTGGAATGATGTGGTCACAAAGCAAGGGATCCAAGGAATCCTGGCAGCCAGGAGGAGCTGGAAGAGGCAAGGAAGACTCCTGCCCTGAGAGACCCAGAAGGAATGGCTCCTCCAACACGTAGATTTCAGACTTTTGGGCTCTAGAACCATAAGAAAGTAAATTCCTGTTGTTTCAAGCCATCCAGTTTGTGGCGATTTGTTACAGAGCCCTCACGTACTAATAACAGGCTGGTGGGCCTCCTCCAAAAGGGAAGATGGGCCAGGCAGGAAGAATACCAATATGTCACGTGAGCTGCTGGGGGAAATGCAGACTGGTGCAGCCACTCTGGAAAAGAGCATGGAGATTCCCCAAAAAGTTAAAAATAAAACTACCCTATGATCCAGGAATTGCCCCACTGGTATTTACCCAAAGCATACAAACATAGTGATCAGAAGGGACACCTGCACCCCAATGTTCATAGCAGCAATGTCCGCAAGAGCCAAACTATGGAAAGGGCTGAGATGTCCACTGACAGATGAATGGATAAAGAAGGTGTGACATATATATAGAGATGCACAACGGAATACTATGCAGCCATCAAAAATGAATTCTTATCATTTGCAACTACTTGGGTGGAACTAGAGCGTATACCCTAATCAAAATAAGTCCATCAGAGAAAGACAACTATGTGATTTCACTCATATGCGGAATTTAAGAAACAAAACAGGATCATAGGGGAAGGGAGGGAAAAATAAAATCAGACGAAATCAGAGAGGGAGACAAACCATAAGAGACTCTTAATTACAGGAAACAAACCGAGGGTTGCTGGAAGGAAGGTAGGTGGGGGGCTTGGGGTAACTGGGTGATGGGCATTAAGGAGGGCACTTGATGTAATGAGCACTGGGTATTCTATGAGACTGATGAGTCACTAAATACTATCTCTAAAACTAAGAATATACTATATGTTAATTGAATTTAAATAAAATTTTAAAAAATATATGATGTGAGGAATCTGGACCCTTCCTGCTAGACTGTTGCTTGTTTCCCTCCTTGCTCCTTCTGCTTCTGCTCCACACAATCCAAGCCCTGTTCCTCCTGCATCAGGTGGTTCAGGATAGGACCTTGCCCTAGCTAGAGCATCACTATTGAGTAAATCATCATGATTATAACACCAATAAGAGCTACTGGCATTTATAGAGCTCTACAGTCTACAAAGTACTTTGCCTCACCTCATTTTATTCTGTCTCTACAATAACCTTGCAAGGCGGGTGTTGGGATCCCTAGTTACATGTGAGGAAAGGGAAGACCGAGGCGTAAAGGGACTTGGGCATGACCATACAATGGGTGGGGTTGAACCAAGACTTCAGAAATCCTTGTCTTTTGGTTCCAAATGCCTTTCTTTTTAACTGGGTACTCTATGTTCTTTGAGTATAAGATCCTGCAGGTCAAATGTGTTTTTATTCTTTCTGAGACAGGAATAGCCTTTGCTTGAGGTAGGGATGCCTGCTTTTTCTTCTTTCCCCCAGGGTGTGCTCAGACTGGGCAGACTTTGGCAGTGGGGGAGGGGCAATAGGAAGCCCTGTTTATTCTAGGGTCTTTGTTTCAAAAGAGGGTCTCTGTGTGCATTAATCTTCTGTTATTTTTCCGGTGGGCTACTAGGGAAAGGTGTGTGTGTGTTTGCACACATGTGTGCATATGTACTGTGTCTCTGCCAGCTCTTATCCCCCCTCTGGTGGCCACTGGCATGAATCCATCACCTGATCATCTAAAATCCCAGTGAAAGGAAGATCACTAGGCCAGTGGGCCCAGGGCGATTCACCATGTTGAGCATGGCTTATGTTTGTACACTTTCTCCTGAGGAGTTTCAGTGGATGGTTCTGCTCCCTGAGCGGGGGCAACTTCCTCCAAGGAAAGTAAGAGCGTTGCATACATGGAAAGTGTGCTTTGGAGTCTGATGGAGATAGTTTGACATCTCAGCTCTGCTGCTTAATTTCTGCATTGATTTGAGTTATTTAACTTTGAGTTATTTAACTTTGCCAATCCACATCTGTAAAATGGGATAATAACACGCTATTCCCAGGGGTGTTCAGAGGGTTACATGAAATGTACTTAAATTTCCTGGGATAGAGTAGGTATTTCATCATTACGTATTTTCTTCCTCTTGATTAAATATACTCTTTAAACATGATGAATTCTACTGTTGAAATGCTTTTGCTGTTAATCATACTTTTATCCAGGGAACACTGATGAGTTCAGTCACATTATAGTCTGGAAAATAGGAATTTGTCCTCTTTGCAAAAGGGAAGCTAAGAACTTGAAAAAAGGAGGTGAAATATTCAGATTCTGTTCAAATCAGACTCAGGGCTTCAATAGAAATAGGGATGTTCATTTCCTCCTTTAATGGAAGGTGAAGTAAAATAATACTTACTGGGTCCCCTAATATAAGTCAGATCCTTTATTCAACTATCTTATTTAACTCATCAGCATCCTGATGAAACTGGTAATATTATCCCTGTTTGACAGCTGAAGGTGTGCAGACTTGGGGGATTCTCCCTGCTGTAGGTTACGCAGCAGAGAAACCCCATTCCTACTCAGGCTGCTGGAATCCCATGCCAGGGCCCCAATCTACCACACCATTTCCCTAGGAGCCCTGGAGAAGTACAGCTCATGAAGACCTCATGTGTAAAGGTTAATCAAAAGAAGTATCATTCTCATCCCCAGCTGCCGACAAACACAGTACACAGCTCCAGAAAGCTGGTTTCCTTCCCAGTTATTCGGCTCTAAGGGGTGTGGGAGTTTGCACAGAACCCAATCAGGACTATAATGCTGGGACCAAGAGGTTTCCCCTCTGTCCTATGGTTTATGGACCTGATGCCTGTTATCCCTTTGAGGGGTGCTTGAGAAAGGCTACCCAGATAGTTAATATAGTACAGCGTGTTATTTGAGTGGGTAGAGTCAGAGTACGGATAGGAGAAATTATATCTGTTCTCCTTGAATTAAACCCTAGAGCTGTGTCTTGTTAACCAATTATCTTGTTCAGCTTTACAGAGTGGTGGAAGGATTGTGGGGAAATGGGTTTACAAAGCAGACCATTGCACACTCACCGGGGAGGCTGAAGAACCACAAATGAGATAGGACAACCCTTGTAACATAATGCATTGTCTGATGTGGTGACTGGGAGACCTGTGTCCTGCTTCTCCATCCACCAGCTTTGCAATCCAGGAGAAGTCATTAGCTCTCTGGGACTCCGTTTGTCAAATAAAAAGGTCAGGCAAGATGATATCTAAGGTTTCTTTCAGATTATAAACATATGTTGTTTTTCAAGTCTTGGTACAGTCAGAAGGCTGGAGAACTGAGGAGACACAGAGCCTGATCAGAAGGAGCAAGCCGAGTTTCAGCTGGGTGCAGCTATCTATACATATACAATGGGCCAAGAAATATTTCCGGTTGGGGGTGAGCAGTGTGCTTGGCATTCGGCTCCCCCCACCCTCTCCATGCACAGTGCCTCGGGCACATCTTCATTACCAGGCTCTGGTGTTATTGAGCAGCATGTCCCCCAAGACCATGAGCTCCTTGATGGAAGAGACCAACTATCTCTCATGGTGATCAGTGATGGGTGGTGGGAAGAATGAAAATGCACCAACCAACCACGCTCTTTCAGATTCCCTTTCTCTAGAGATGTTCTAAATGCATCAGGTTTTTTTTTTTTTTTTTTTTTTGAAATCTCTCCTCAATGGGACAATGTTTCTAAAGCTCGTGTTAGGAAAGGTAGGTGAGTGTGAGTTGATGTTCACAGGCATGGGGGACACAGTGTTGTGCCTGTGGTTCTGCTCAAAAAGCCTGATCATCTTCAGCCCCTTGTCTGCTTGGGTGGCAAAGGTGTGAGTCGGAGGCGAGGTCAGGAAGGGTGTTCATGGGCTCGCAGACTTGTCACGGTCCCTTTTCCCAGGCTGGACTATGGGCAGGCATAGAAAGCTTTGACTATATGTGCACCTGCCTTTTCCCATAGCCATTAGACACCATCATGTCCACCATCTTCCTTTCTCCTGAACCCTCTGGGATGGTCATAAGAGGCATTATCATTTCTTAACTTGGTGCAAGTCCTGTCCTCTTCGATTTGTGAGCTGATTCTCCATGTCCTTCTCCTTCCCAGGATTTGTTTTTATCTTGATATTAAGTCAAGGAGATAGAGGTGGACCCTGGGGAAAGAAAGCAAAGATACACATGTACAATGAAGGGAGGCGGGGTTAGGCAGTCCTGTCCATTGTCCAGAATATGCTTAACCCTGTGTGTTTTACCTGTAGTCTTCTCAACAACCTCACGAGTGAAGTGTGACCCTTTAGTTTGATGTACGCAGGACTGAGGTTCCTGGGAGTTAAATTAGTGTCCATGATCCCCTGGCTCGTGGGAGGCAGAGCTGAGATTTGAAGCAGGATGGGCTAATTCCAGACTCAGTATATCTTTTCCACATAGTATTGTTATTTTCCCAAATACTCTCTTCCTGGTCTTTCACACTTGACATCAGAAAGGTCAATGATGACATAGCATTTAGGTGCTTAGCCCAGGACCTGACATAAAGCAAGAACTTAGTAGATGTTACTTGATGTTGCTGTTATTTTCACATTTCATAACTTGGGGGTTTTCATAATATCCTGGGATGTGAAAGGGGAAAACAAGCCTGGTTAATTGGAGACAGTCCAACATTTGGGTAGGAGGGTGAATACTACTGATCATTAATTCCAGACTTTACCTGGTCAAGACGTAAAGGTACTCAGCCTAGGTCGGGCTTGTAAAGATGTCTGTTCCAGCCTCTGACTTGTTTCTAAGTGATGATTCTCGCCATCACTTCTAGGCTCCTGCGCAGTGTTCCTACGACACACGACATGGTTTGGCATTCCAGAATTCAGTTTGCAAGATGTACTTTGCAAACTAGCATCATATGCCGTTAAAGAACGGCATTGGGCCCGGGTGCCTGTGTCCACGGTTCCCTCCAGGCTCCTGGGAGGTGCAGGCAGATGGTAGCGCACGGTCCCTCTCATTTCCACAGCCTGCCTGAGCTGAGAGACTGGACTTCTGTGGAGAGAAGACTGGTTTGGGAGTTAAGATAGCTGGTCTAAGTTCCAATAACTTGCTGTGTGGCCCCAGGCAAACCACCTAACCTTTTTGTTTCCATGTTCCCATCGGTAACATTGGATTGCTTCATTCTGTCGTTCCTATTTCAGTGTGCTGCTGATTTTGTGTGAGTAAATGAGATAACAGATGCTGAAGTGGGGTATGAATGCATGCTATGATTATGTTGTTATTATTGCTGCTCAGTCTTTTAATCATACATTTTGACTGGATCGTTTTAATTCACCAAGGCACCCTAAGGCCTAATAACATATAATGCGGTTAGCAGGAAATCAAACAAACAGATAAATGCGCTGGGGAGGAAAAAAAAACAAAAACAGAAACTTTCCTGTGTGGCTCACAAGTTCTGCTACAGCTATAAAAGCTTGGGGTGTGCCTCTAAGAAAAGGGAACGTAGTGACCAGCGAGTAGTCAGCCCCCGTCTGGAGGGAGAGGAGACAAAGAAGATCATATCTGGTCACCTTCACAGAAGGGGAGCTCCGCTCTACCATTGTGGGGCCTGAAATCTCACCATTAACCTGATATTTTAGTTTGATCGCAGAAGGGTTGCAGTCTCCCTTTCTGAGCTAATCACATTTGTTATGGCATGGGATTTGGAGATAGAATCTTTGGGTCTAAGTCCTCCTTTCTCCAGCTGCAGAATCTTGATAAAAGCAAGGAAGTAAACCTTTTCTAGACTCAGTTTTTCCATCTGTAAAATAGGCTTAATAGTAATAATACCTACCTTGTGAGATGATTGAGAAGATGGAATTTTTAAAAAGCGGCTTTGTAACATGATGCATGCATCAGTTGTCTTTATACTCTGACAAGCTCCAGTTGATATATTCTGTGGCAGGTCTTGTCTTTTCCCTGATCAGTGCTGTATGTGTTCTGTCCCTTTCATCAGATACTCTTCTCCCCATCTCCTGTGAAAATGTTCAAATATCAGGTCAAACACCACTTTCTCTGACCACCCCAATCATAAATGATATTTTTTTTTCTTTCCAGTGTTCCTAGAGAATCTGCTGTCTTTACTGTGCATCTGACTGTCCCCTTGTACCATGGTAGTGTAATTTTTTAATGCATTTTTGCTTTCTTTAATAGATAACAAGATTCTGGAAGATGGGATCATAGCTTACACACAGTAGATGCCCACACCCATTTGAATGAATGTGTAGGATGGATGTTATCAATGCTCACTCACTTAGGTCTTCATTAAAATAAAAGTGTTACTGGGGAAGGTAACCTAGTAGGTCACGAGTACGTTATGTATGAGTGAAGAGCCCTAGGCTCCAGTGGCCAAATGCAGTAGAAGGACAAAGCTGGCCAGAACAAGTTGCACAAGAAAGTGGGAGCTGCTGAAGACATGTTTCACCATTGTTTCAGTTTTTTCTGGCCTGGTCTTGGTCTTGGAGATGCTATGGAACCAGCGTATTAACTTGGAAAGATACCTTAGGAGTTCTAAACAGGAACAAGTGTTAGGAATTCAAGCACAGGAACTTGTGCAATATCCAGGCCAACCAGAAGGTGGCGCACTATCACCAATTCCACAGTCTGGCCGCTTAGCTTCAGGGGATCCCCCAAATTGAAGTGGTTTTTCTGATGGGTAGGTAGTTCTCCTCTGCATTTTATGTGGTTTGGTGCTGCCTCCTCCTTATCTCTTCTCTTCCCTTCTCTTCTCTTCTCTTCCATTCTGCTTCCTCACGGTGTAAAAAGTCTGAAGGCTGGAGAGTGCCTCTCATTGGACTTTCACCTTTTATGTAGGTTCTGCTGACCAAGGTGCTTCAGCTTTTTCTCGGCTCTGGCTAAGGCGCACCACCAGACTCCCACCTCTCCCTCTGCATTTGAACCTTCCGTCTGGATTCTTAGAGGGTCAGCACTGAGTGCCTTTTTGGACAAAGGGGGTGAAAGGAGAAACACCACTTTCCTTTGCATCCTTTCATTCCTCACTCCCAGGGCACCCTGGCCCCCATGCCCCCCCACCCCCACAATTATTTCAGATTTCTTATCAATGGAAAAGCACCTCTCTCTTTGTTTCTTCCCTGGATCACACACCTGTACTGTGTTTTATTTATTTTATAGTAATATCACATTTATTCTCTCCCTGTATTTTCACAAGATATGTGCCATGGGTATTTTCCCCTATTTTTAAAATCATAATAATAGCTCTCAATTTTATAATTATATACAGTTATCAAAGCCTTTTTGCATGCACCATTTAATTTGACCCTCCGAATAGCTATGAGATATTTTGGAGCTTAGGTGTTAATATCCCCATTGTACAGAAGGGAATACTAATGTACAGGACGAGCAAGTGATTTTCCCAGAAAATATAAGAAACACAAGAACCTATTCACCAAACTCCTAATTTATTCTATAATTCTGTTTCTTGTGCATGAGGCAAGTGAGGCCCAAAAAGGAATATCTGATGTACCAAAGGTCCTATAGTCAATAATGGTAGAAATGCCCCTCCCCCCACAACACACACAAAATGGTAGAAATGGGGCTGGAATGAACCTCTGACTCCCAGTTTAGTGCTCTTTTTATTCCCCTACAGAGTTCTTCTCCATAATCTAAGGAACTATTGGCTGT
Organism: Meles meles; assembly: GCF_922984935.1. Taxonomy (NCBI): domain Eukaryota; kingdom Metazoa; phylum Chordata; class Mammalia; order Carnivora; family Mustelidae; genus Meles; species Meles meles. Next base: position 133,160,789 of record NC_060071.1, on the reverse strand, counting down.
CTATCCAGCCAATCAATTTACCATCTAGCCTTTTGAAACTCCTGGGTGTGCGTCAGTCAACATTTTGGCAGGAGTCCTCAGAGGTGAATGCCTGAGGCCTTCTGGAAGGAGCATCAGAAAAATCTTTTTAAGCCAAGTGTGGATAAAAACAAAGGCTGGAAAGTCCATCAATATGCTAAAAAAGACTGTGTTTGGGTGGTGGGATTGCGGGCAATTTAATTTTTCTGTATTTCTGTGTTTTCAAAATATTCTTCAGTGAGATTTGATTACTTTTTTTTAAAAAAGATTTTATTTATTTGATATATAGAGAGAGATCACAAGTAGATAGAGAGGCAAGTAGAGAGAGAGGGGGAAGCAGGCTCTCTGCTGAGCAGAGAGCTCCATGTGGGGCTCGATCCCAGGACCCTGAGATCATGACCTGAGCCGAAGGCAGAGGCTTAACCCACTGAGCCACCCAGGCACGCCGAGATTTGATTACTTTTATAATGGAAAGCGAACATTGAGAAGTAGAAGAAGAAAGGATTTCGGCACAGGTGTCGCATGTGTTTGCGTGGTTGTGTGCCGGGTGTGTGGTGTGCCGTGGCTCTTACTGCACTGCGTGACGTTGGACTGTGGTTGGGTGAGGCAGCAAGCATTCTCTGGCCCTCCCTCCCAGGGCATTTTGGGCAGCTCGGTCCGCGCCTCTCCACTTCTCCCCAGAAGCCCCACGGAAGGTTTTGGCAGGCTTCGCTCACACCTTGCTCCATGCTGGCTCCCTGGTCAACTCCACAGAGCCATAGCACCACAATGGAGTAGGGTGGGGAGGGGTGGGGGGGCAGGTGGGAAGGGGCCCCTCGTGGGGTGGAAGGGAAGAGACCAGAGCCTTGCCCTGTCTTGGCAGAGCTGTGGGCTCCTGCACTCTTCACTTTGCCTGCTGCGGACTTATGTAACACATTCACAGGACTTCATTTTCCAGTAGATTGGAAGTAAAGCCACTGTTGATTTTCTCCAAAAAGATCTATTTGGAAGTGCAATTGCCTGGAATTACACGGTGGCGCGAGAGGCCAGACCTTGCTGTAAATAACTTTTCTCTCAACCACACAGGGGCCTGGCAGAGTCCATGCTTCAGATGATGGTGCTTGGGGTGTGTGTGTGTGAGAGAGAGAACAGATGTGCAAAGTCTTGGGGCCTTTGCTCACCTGCTGCCACTTCTCCCACCTGGAGCTCTGCATCTGAAGGAGCGGGAGCTCTTTCAGGGCTGGCTTAGAGGGTTATGTGCCTTCTCCCTGGTTGGGTCTCCCACCCTGCCACCCAGGGGACCTGGCGCCTTGAGAGGCTGAGTGACTTGTGAGGACGGTGTATGGCGGCACAAAGGACAAGCTTGAGAAATGGGCACACCTGGGTTCTAGTTCCAGTTGTGCTAATTACAGCTTATAGGACCTTAGAAAATTATTTCTCTCCCTGGCCTTTGTTTACCCATTAAAACGAAACCAAGCTGTCGGTGGGTGTGGGGTTGAGTGTATCCACATTTCAGTACCACGAGGATGAAAGGGAGGGATGCTGAAGAAACCACACTGCCTGGTGCCGGACACTTGAACGGTTTCCTGTAAATTTAGTTCCACCTTGTGCCCTGCGTTGCCTTCCACAACAGACTGAAATGAGAAGCAGGATCAACGGGCGTGGAACCAGGATGGTGCACGCCCAAGTTGAGAAACAGGCCAAGTTTGGGATGTTTTACCCTTTCCTTCCATGCTCTTTCCCTATGTAATTATCCATAGCTCACACACACGATTTGCCCCTGCCAAAAAAAAAAAAAAAGACTGGAATGAACTAACTTACACTGTGGCAGATGAGACCTCCTGGGCATTTGTGTTCGAAGTGCCCTGCCTGGGCAAAGAGAGGGCAGGTCTTAAGCCAAAATGGCAGCACTTCCTGCAGGGGAGCCTCCAGATAGGGGAGCTGGCTATAGATGAGAAAGTCTTACTGCTTACTCTGGTTATTCTTAAGACCAGCATTACCTTGCAGCCATCAGAATGAGACTGTGCGTTAGCTCAACTAGACACTTTTCTCTAAACTCATGTGGTATTGTCCTTTTCACATATCTTCAATGAGTCTGGGAAACAGTGAAATCTACCAAACTCTGGACTATGTCCTCAGGAAAAGATTTCCAGACAACTCTGGAGAGGGCATCAAACTACCCACCCTACACATATCAAGACCCCACTCCGTGATAGAATGAAAGCAGCCAACGTTTATTAAATATTTCCCAAGTTCTTATGTACATTATCTCATTTAATCATCACTTCTGTTGATGTAGTTGCTATTATTAATATGCCATTATTATGCATAGCAGTTAAGGGAAAAGAAGCTAGAGCCAGGTTACCTGGTTCAAATCTCCGCTCACTAGTCACTAGCAGTGTGAACTCAGGCAAACTAATTTTCTGTGCTCCTCCTCTTATATTTGAAATAGAAATATTATAGAACTATCTCCTAGGGCTGTTGGGGGCATTAAGTAATTCAGTACATGTATAGAGTTTAGAAGAGTGCTCAGCCATTATTATTCCCATTTAACATCAGAGAACACTGACGATGAGAGGAACGGAGGTGATTTTCCCGACAGCACCCAGCTGGTGACAGATCCAGGTCAAGAATCTGCGCTGTACGACTCCCAGACTAATACTTTTTCCTTGCTCTGAAGAATATATGCAGAATCTTTTATATCCCCTATGCTGTCATCTCCCGTGACAGCTGTCAGTCATAAATAACAGAGTTTAGAATGGCTGAAAACCTTGGTGAGAACAGTTGAGCAGCTGAGAACTTGTTGAATTAAACTCTAGTCCCCAAAAGCATGTAAAAAAGTTTCTTTACCAATCGGGGTCAGTTGTTATGCACCCACACCCCAGCTTGGTGGCTGCAGCTGAAATGACAGTTAGATTTTTTTCATGAGTGGCCCTGGAGCCAACACCTGGGCTAATGCCATGTCCAGGAGGGGCTGCCACCAGGCCAGGCCCAGAGAGGCTTTGCTTCTAGGTGCAAACCTCAAGAATAAAGCCAACTTGTATGGTGAGCATAGGTCAAGTTCTGAGTTTCCATTAGGATAAAACATATAAATACCTACATCCCAGAATATGGTAACTGACCACTGATGGCATCAGGATAGAATATGGAGTGGAAGCATTTTCTAGAATTTTTCTCTCTCCTAGAGTAACCTAGAACAAACCTTCAGCAGGCCAACTCCACTAAGGCTCTATGTGTCTCAGACGAGGAGGGTGAGTCAGATGGGGAGGGTGTGACCAAGGAGTCCTCTTTGCCCTCCCCCCCCATTTCCTTCCCTGACAAAATACCTACATTTCAACCTTATGGATTTATTCTTTGGGGGCATTGATAGCATTTTTACTTTTTCCTCCATGATTATTCAGTTAAATTTCCAGTATCCCCAAGAGGGCAATACGTTACATAAATCATGTTGTCTCTTATACAGAAGTCTATTCCTCCCTGTTTAGATGTAGCAGACAGCTAAATTCTTTAAGCCCGTTCAGAGCTGGAATATAGGTAAGGTGCCTTGGGAGGAGAGAGAGTGGACAATCTTTGCTAATTCATCATTTTGCAAAGGGCCAGCCTACTTTGTGCCTTTTTGCTTAAGAGAGAGCTTCTAGAAAATGTTCTGGTTGAGGTCAAGTCAGAGAGCCATGATCCAGCATAAGGAAGCATCCCACTCAACTAATATATTTAAGAGTTTGTCCTCCCTCCTTTCCTTCTTCCAGCATAATGTTATGGTTTGGTGGTGACCTCCAAGATGGTGTTGAATTACTAACCCCCCCCCCCCAGTGCCTGTGAAGGTGACCTTCTTTGGAAATAGGGTCTTTGCAGGTGATCGGGTTAAGATGAGGTCATTAGGATGGGTCCTAACCCAGTATGAGTGGTGTCCTCACAAAAACGGTGTACTTGGATACAGAGACAGACATGTACAACAGGGAGGACACCACATGAGGCTGAAGGCAGAGATGGGGCTGAGGCTTCTGCTAGCCGAGAAATGCTGATTGCCCCTAAACCACTGGACAGTAGAGAGAGGCATAGAACACATTCTCCCTTATAGCCCTCAGAAGGCACAAACTGACCCCAGCAACACCTTGATCATAGACTTCTAGCTTCCAGAACTATGAGACAATAAGTTTCTGTTGCTTAAGCCACCTAGTTTGTGATAGTTTGCTGTGGCAGCCTTAGCCCCCTAAGACAACAACCAAGCCAATGTAGTTAAGTTGTCTCCCTTCTTTCGGTAAATATTTAGTGATCACCTACTGTGTGCTAGTATAATAACATGTCCTGGAAACAGTATCTTGGATAAGATCTTTGTTTTTGAGGAATTCATAGACTAGCAGGGATATAGGTAAATAGGCTGATCTTAGCAATAGAATGAATATTTAATGTCTCTTCTTCCCTCTAACCGTTGGTTCACAACCATGCCCATACATTAGAATCTTCTTGGGAATGGAAGCAAATACGTAGGTCCAGGCTTCACTCCCAGACAGTTGGATCTAACTGGCCTTGGGGTGGGAACCCAAGGCATTGGTATTTTCTAAATCTTCCCAAGTACTTCCAAAGACTGCCATTGTTGAGAACCCCTGTCTTAAAATATACCCATTATTAAGGGTCCCATTCCAGACACACTAAATTTTATTTTTTTTTCAAAGCTTCCCCAGTGGTTCTAATGTGTGAGCAGGTCTCAGAACTACTCCTTCTCAGGAGGCTGGAATTATGTGTCTGTCTCGTTTAATGAGACAGTGTCTAGTTCAGAGAAGGTACTCAGTAAGCAAGTGTTGGGTCAGGATCTCTGATGAGAAAGTTAGGGGCATGGTAGACGTATGTTCACACTGCAGTTCTGAGAGAGCTGAGACCAAAAAGGTATGTCAGTTTAGTCAGAAAAGGAGGGAAAAGAAGCATGTTTGTGGCTGAGGGAACAGTGTGTATCTGCAGTCAAGGAGCGGCCCATGGCTCAGCTTGGCTAGGACCTCTCCTGTGGGTGTGGTGGCAGGTGAGGCCACCAAGATGAGCAAGGTCAGAGACCCGTAAGCCCTGATCAGGAGTTGGGGTTCTGCCACAGGCTTCTATGGGTGACCTTGAGGGCATAGCCATAGGCTCTCAAGGTGGATTTTTGATATCTCAGCTCTGGTGCACACACAGGTCCAGGTGTGGGCTTAGAATCTTGCACCTTTTTTCTCACTGAAGACAGAAGGCCGGGGAGGGTGCAGTGTCTTGGAAGCCAAGCCTGCAGGCCCAACTCATGAGAGGGTCGTCACCAACTTCCCATAGAGACCACCCAGTAACTGTACCACGGTCCTGAACTGTGACCTGCCACCACCAAGACTTAGGAGGGAGACGTTCCCGACATTTTGGGCACATCTTGAATGGACACTGGGATAGCTTTCACATTTTTCTGGATGTTCATGGGCTTCTGATTTTACCTGGATAACCATGGGGGCTGGGAGCAAAGAGGAGGCCAGGATGACTTCCCTCAGCTGCCCACCCCCCGCCCGGAGGCCCCTTCACAGGGCCGGGTTGACCACTGAGGAGGGGACTGGACCTGTGTTCCTGAACGTTTGTCCCCTGTGCACGGCCTCCCCTGGCTGTTTGCTTGTCCGAGCCCAGCGGTTGCCAGTTCGGGAACTCTCTGCAGATTTCATTAACGGACTGCCTCCTCCACTCCGAGTTCTTAATGAAGACGTTAAATAAAATCGGACGTTATTATTGCCATTTGTACAGCACTTTATATTTACCAAGTGCCTTCAGAACACTTTTATTCTTTTCCAAGCCATAGCCCCGTGAAGTCGATGAGTACCACTGTCCCCATTCCGCAGGGAAGGCCCTTGGGGGTTCGTTGATGTGCTGAGAGACCTGCTGATGGTCACCCCCTCTCCCCAGGGGGGGATTATTCTCTCTCCCTTTGTGCAAAACCCAGCTCCTGGAGCAGCGCTAGCTCCTCAAGCCTTGTCCGACCCCTCACGCGCTCTCTCCGTCTTCCAGGCTTTGCTCGCTGAACATCAGTCCTCTTCTGTCTTATAGTTTCATGTTTTTAGTTCAGGAAAGCCTTGGTCTTCTCTTCGTCAATATGAATGAATTTGCAAGTACAATTTCATGATGGGCATCAAATGTCTGGCTGACCATTCACCGGCGCCGCATTTGCGGGGCCTCCGCTGTCCGTCCTGCCTCTTCTCGAAGGCCTGTCAGCAGCGCTGGCGACGTGTCTGGCACGGGCTGTCTTCTGTAAACATCGCGGGGCAAACAGTCCTGTTGTCTTTCTGCGTGTGACAACCTCTCTTCCCTTCCTGTAGGGAACCTCGAATCAGACGCTCCTGGAGACAGCCACTCTGGAAGAGTGGGAGAGGAAACAAACCTCTTAAGAAAGGCCCAGAAAGCTGCTCAGGTGCGCTTCCCTGAGGCCGGTCAGGGTGGGCCTGTGTTAATAGAATGAGCTGTGTTAATAGGTTTGCTTGGCGCTCTTGCCTGCGTTCTGGGTTAAATGCGGATGTTAATGAAAATGCGTATGTGCGGAGTTTTGTTTTAATGACTCAAGCATTTGGGGAAGGACTTTTCACACTATTTATGACTTCACACTTTTAAAATTTATGTTACTAATTTTCTCTCTCTGTAATGCTGTTCTGTCCTCATGCTGCTTTCTCTGGGCATGCTCCGGTGTCTGCCTCCTCCTTTCTCTGGCTGACTTTCTCTTCCCTTTGACCAGCTCTCGCGGTTTCATTCATCTTCTTTCTTCTGCCACACGAAACATCCTCACCCTTCCATTCTGCTCCCCATCTCAGCCCCTGGAAGGGCCTCGGCTGTTTCAGACAGGGCCATGCCACAGGGGCCTGCCTGTCCTCTCAAGCCCCGCAGGATTACTTCCTGTGATTGCCTGGTGGAACATTTGTGGTGCGGTGTGGGGCCAATGGGGGAAAGACATGACCCCCTCACGTTGTCCCATGATGGGGCCATGCGGAGGTTGTGACTAGCAGAGGAGACTGTGGGTCCTTCGACTAAAGGATCAAAATAGAGTTTGGCAATACATTGCAGTGAATGGAAAGAACATTGAACTGAGGATTAAATTATTAAGGTCAGGGATGTCTGGGTGGCTCAGACATCAGCTGGGTGACTCTGCCTTCAGCTCAGGTCATGATCCCAGGGTCCTGGGATCGAGTCCTGCATCGGGCTCCTTGCTCAGTTGGGAGTCTCCTTCTCCCTCTGCCTGCCCCTCCCCCTGCTTGTGCTCTCTCTCTCTCTCTGACAAATAAATAAAATCTTTCTTAAAAAAATTGAAAAGAATAAAATTATTAAGGTCAAAAACTGTTAAAAATCTAAGACTGTAGCCTGTGTGCCAGCCAGGAAGGTAGTCCACTGCTTTTACGTGCATCTTCATGTGTTACATACGGACGTGGTCAGTGTATGTACGTGTACATAACGTCCAGATACAGTATGTATACACGTGCCACATACATGTGAGGAACATATGCACGCGCGCACATCCGTGCACAGCACATAGACACACGCGCACACATTTACACATGCACACACACACGTGTATTCACATACATGTATAAGCACATGTGTAAATGTATACACACGTGCTGACGTCAGTATATATATTGACAGAAGATACAAGATCAGGGTCAGAGACAAAGAGCATTGATTACTTCCGGCAAAAGCCGAAACCAGAGCAATCACTTGCATCTGTTCTCTGAGTCCTGATTCCCACAGGGCAGTGGGAGGGCCAGATGGTGCCTGCATGCGGTGGGGTGTGTCAAAGAGAGCACCCCACCCCGGCCAGGTTAGGAAACTGATTTTATCTCGGGCCGCTGGTGACCTGCTTACCCTCCCCTCTGGAGAGAGAAGGAACCTTAACCTTTACTCTGGAACGGAAGCCAGTCTTCTTGGAGAGAGGGAGACGTGACTCTCCTGGAATGGCTTCAGGAGGCGGATGTTCTCTATCTTTGTTTAGTGGACAGGAAACAATTCTGTCTTCTGACCAGGAGAGAGACAGTGTCTTCAGTTGCAAGGGTGTTTTACTGTGCAAACACCCTTGAAAAGATGGTCAGTTCCTGTTGCCCAACTCATGCAGCAAGGTGAGATATCCATGGAGGATTGTCTTCTGAGAGAGACCCCCAGGTATGACGTGAGGGGCTTAGACAACTTTCGGGACGTGAGCATGTGTACCACCACTCTCCCAATCTGTGCCCAAGGCAGACATCACTAATCAATTGTGTTTTTCTCCCTACCCCCCGGTACAGAACCCTCAGCAGACAGTCTCTTCTGTGTTGATTATTTCTTAAATTACTGAAGTCGTATTCTTCCTATTTCCTCCCTGTGCTCCGTTTTTCTCTTTTTGGTAATACATGTGTGCATTTCTCTCTAAGTGGAAGGAAGGGTAGAAAAGAGAACATGTCTTTTGAGGCAGTTTGGTGGCTTGAGATTTTCCTATGAAGTAAGGTCCTTCCTACCAAATAGCATTCACAGTTTAATCTTGATGAAAGATGACGAACTTTAGCTATTAATACATCCCTTCCAAACACGGATTATAAGAAGAATGGTTGTCCATCATAACATCTCCTTTTCCTATGTGGCTAATAAAGGATTCACCAAATTCCACTAGAGCTCTGTGCTGGAACTTTATGACTAAACAGAAGACTCCGAAAGAAGTATGGCACAGGGGCACATGTCCTTGCAGAAGGAAATCCTACATCAGAATAGATGTAGTCCGAGACGTCTTCCAACTCTGAAATTGGGGCAATAATGCAGCCCAGACATTTGGAAGATGGCTCCTTTTTCCTTTGGGTCAGTTTGGACTCTACTGCCGGCACCGATATCTCCTCCTCTCACGCCCTATGCTTCAACTTCTCCATTTATTCAGTGTGCAGATACAGAGGCATGTGGCTAATGTGTTGGAGTTTCTGCCGGAGACCTGGTTCCATCTTATTGTTGCTGAAATGAGAAGAATCAAGAGAATAATGGGACAGGTGTATGAACTTCAAGTAGGGCACCAAAAGATAGGGGATGCTGATTAGCTGTGTGACCTTGGACAAGTTACATAACCTCTTTGTGCCTGGGGTATCCTTTCTCGAAAATGAAGAAGATAATGCCTGCTTGGCTATCTATCTCGTGGGGATATTGGCAGAGCAAATGAGTTCATGTTCAGCGTATGAAGTGCTCGAAGGAAAGATGCTGGCTGAATGTGAAGTTTACTTTCACCACGTAAAGTATCGTTACACTCTCGTTCCGCTCCCTGTCTCAGCCTGTGGAAGGACCTCTGCTCTTTCTGCTGGGATGATCCCACAGGATTCTCTTTCCTTTCTAGCCCCATGTGATTATTTCCTGTGAGAGCCTGATGGAGAATTTGTGGTGCAGGGTGGACATCTAGAGAGTGGGGTGGATGGTGACGAGATGCACCCCCCTCACATTGTTGGGTAATGGGGGTATGGGGTATAGTGAGGGTTGAGAACAGAGGGGATTGTGGGACCTTTGACTCAGGGAGCTACTTCCTGGGCAGGAGCAGGTCCAATAAAGGGGCACAGAAAGGGTTAAACCAGGGCTGGCTATATAGACAAATCAAGTGTAATAAAAGGACTCTGGACTGGATCGGAGATTTGCCTAAATCAGTTGGTACGTGGCTAATATATGGGGAAGATACCTGGTGATTTGTGATATTGGGAATATTTTTTTTTTCTTTTTCTTCCTGTGGACGTCTGAAGATAATTCTAAGTTTTTCCATTGACGAGCCAGCCTGCCTGCTCCTTTTCTTTTTTTTCCTAACTCCTTTCCTCCCCCCTCCACAAATATTTATTTATACCTCGTGTGTAACTGAAGATAAGCATCTCTGAAGTCATGCCTGCTGGAACATGTCTAAACATTCTTGAACTGAGAGACGCATATTCACAGAAACATTTTTAAATGTCCGTAAACTAACACATAGATGGTCAAAGGTTCAAATCAGGCCTCTGATACTAATATTTTAGGATGTTCAAATGTTGACCGGCAGTTTTCCTTGTATGACTCATGGATCTCGTGTGTGTGCTTGCAGGTGTGTAACTGTGTGATATGTGTTGTTAATTAACATCGGAAGGCTCCGCACTCAGTGGAAAGGTTCTGGAGAATTCTGTATCATTATTACAGAATTGTTTAGAAACACAATCAGAGGGGTGCCTGGGTAGCTCAGTGGGTTAAGCCTCTGACTTCAGCTCAGGTCATTGTCTCAGGGTCCTGGGATTGAGCCCCGAATTGGGCTCTCTGCTCAGCAGGGAGCCTGCTTCCCTCTCTCTCTCTCTGCCTACTTGTGATCTCTCTTTCTGTTAAATAAATAAATAAAAACTTTTTAAAAAGGAGAAAAAAGGAAACACAATCAAGCAAAACCTGCATGGAAAGGGGAAAACCTTGGTTCAGAGCCATGTTGTCAATATCAACCCCAGACATAAGGCTTTTGCTCTGAGTGTCCTGGTGGCCACGTGGATGTTCCTTTGTTCCGTTCTTTTAGTGCAGAAAGATTCTTGCAGCACTGCTACAGGTGAATACTTCTGCTGCCACAGCCAATGTGCGACTCATTCTGCATGGGTGTTCCCTCAAACTCTAACCTAGTTTGTGTTCAGGTAATTCTGGGAATGGGACATTTTGCCTCTCCCCTGGGCACTGTGTTCAGGTAATTCTGGGAATGGGACATTTTGCCTCTCCCCTGGGCACCATTTCCAGCATCTAGCCATCCAACCGATGAGTCGGAGAACTGAGCCCTGATTTAAGGAGGGAACAAGGTACTTGTCAAACTGGCAGGGTAGCTTCCAAGGCTTTTGAATGATTCCCCCAGCTGTCAGGGACCATCGTGAACCATGACAAGAGCTAATTCAAATCCTAACTTTTTTTTTTTTTTCAACTCAGAAAATTGGATTAGCAAAGCAGAATAATTGAAGTGTGCATTTTCATGCCACTTCTGAAATAAAATATGTGCGTGTGCAGAGTCAGACCCAGTCTAGATCAGTTTTTCTTCCATAGAGCAGGCAGTGCTCTGGGGCTGGAGAGAACTGGTTCTGAACTTCAGCTTTGCACTTAACAGTTGTGTGATCCTTGCATTTCCTTCTAATAAAATGAAGAGAGGAATACTTTCCCCAAGAGCCTGCATGAGAGATCAATGAGATAAAGCCCCAGGCACAAGGCCCTTCGCAGGGTCCTCAGCCCATGGTCATTTGCCTTCTCTTTCCAGGAAGGAGGCTCAGGCTTCTAGTCCTCTGGGAAGCCTTCTCGGAATTCCATCTAGTCCCTTTGGATGTGCTGATGATCCGTGGGCACCCTCTGGGATCAGTGTGATACTATCAGTCCCCTCCTTTCTCTTGTGGAGACCAGGCTCATGCAGACAGGCAGAAGGACAGATGTCCTGGGGCAGCTGTCACCTGGTGCCAGCCACATCACCCTGTAGTTTATGGGTTGGCTCTGAAAGCAGATGGGAGATTTGTCCACTTCTTAAAATTTAAAGCCTTGGGGCACCTGGGTGGCTCAGTCGTTAAGCGTCCGCCTTCGGCTCAGGTCATGATCCCAGAGTCTTGGGATTGAGCCCCACATCAGGCTCCCTGCCCTGCGGGAAGCCTGCTTCTCCCTCTCCCACTCCTCCTGCTTATGTTTCCCCTCTCGCTGTGTCTCTCTCTGTCAAATAAATAAATAAAATTTAAAAAAAATCAAAACATTCAGGTTCAACATATGCGACAGCAGTGGTCCTTATGCTACAAATGGACACAAACTGCAAGGAGGACAGGTCTTCTAGACTTCCCCTGCCTCCAAGTCCGCATCAGCATGTGCTAGTGAAAACGTCTGCCTCTCTCCAGCTCCCAGCATCAGACATCTTACTTTATTTACTTATTAAAAAATAAAAGGAGGGTTTGTGCTCTGTTGTTTTCCCTTTTTATTTTACCTTCATCGCTACACATTAAGTGATCTTGGCAAAATGGATAAATAAAATGACTATAATTAAAGATAGTTCTTTTTTGGGTACAGAGCTTTCCTCCTAAAGCATTGGCAGTTCTTCTAATGACAATGACCTTGTAATTTAAAACATATCTTGGGGATGTCTGTTCTTTATTTTAAACTTCCGTGAACACACATTGGTTGAGCAATGGCAATTAAGAGAATGAGAACGGGTGTCTGCTGATCCAAGCATTTCCTGTAGGTTAGAGAGCAGGACGCTTTTCCCCAGCTAAGGCCTCATGGCCTCAGAACGTGTCATTTGTCATGGGCCTTCTCCTTTGAGTAATAATCTGGAGTCAACACATTGTTCCTGTTCCAAATGGCACTGGGAGTTCCAACTGTATCCATCCAGAATTTGGCATTAATTTGAATCCTTGTGTGTTTGACTTGGTGATAGTCGTTCCTCTATTAGTTTGCTCCACAAATGAGTAGAATGAATGGATTAAGGCTCTAGGAGATGGAGCAGTGAACTGGAAAGAGGCTGGAATGAACCTAGGGTGTAGAGTCATTGGGTCCTTGGTTGGATCTGGAGGGTTTGTTTGGAGAGAGAGTGGGGAATAATGCTGCATGGGCGGGTCCTCCAAACTGTGGGCCTCATACTATACACTATTATCTCTCTGTCTATCTATCTATCAATCATCTACCCAATCTATTTATCATCTATCTCTCTATCATTCCTGCTCTTTGTTTCTGTTTCAGATGCATTAGACTCGGACTTTCTGTTCCCCTCTTGGGACAAGGTCATCCTTTGAATAAAGGGTAGGGATTAATAAAGCCTTGACTTGGGGCACCTGGGTGGCTCAGTGGGTTAAAGCCTCTGCCTTCAGCTCAGGTCATGGTCTCAGGGTCCTGGGATGGAACCCTGCATCAGGCTCTCTGCTCAGCAAGGAGCCTTCCTTCTCTTTCTCTGCCTGCCTCTCTGCCTACTTGTGATCTCTGTCTGTCAAATAAATAAATAAAACATTTAATAAAAATAAAAATAAACAGGCCTTGACTCAATTGAGTACGTTTGTCCTCAGGGGCCTATATGACTGGGAACAAAGCATCTTACTTTTCTTCTGAATTTCGAGCAACACCTGCTTGGCCTTAGGCCTCTATTCCTAAGCTGGCCCTGTACTCCTCACCCTCTCTACCCACTCTGCCCACCTCCCCCCAGTTGCTTTGGAACATGATTAAAAAAAAAAACAAAACTGTCACTTTTTTAACCTATGCCACTGAAGGGTCCATGTACACCATTTGTGGAGTTTCCCAGGGCCCCCTCTCATCCCTGGTGTAAGTCTGTGGATGTGGTGTTATAGTAATTTAAGAATAATCTAATGATGTTCTTCTCCTCAGCGACAAAAAGGAGTTGGTCTGGTGCCTTAGGCACAGGAACCATTTCCCTGAGATCTTGCAAAACTATTCCTGCCTCATCCCCCTGTATGAATGATGGTCTAAAAATAGAAAAATTATGGGCTTCTGCTGGAATTCTCTATTCTGCTATTTCTTTAAGCAACCACACAGACATATAAATACATGTATAATGATTATTATCATTTAATGTCTGCCTTATAGTACATACTCCATAAATTATTTTTTTTCCTTTTTTCCTTTATTCCACGGTGTGGACACATCGCAGGTGCTCAGTGTACTCTTACGTATGAATTATATTAAAGGCACAGATGCACGTTAGATGTGGCACAGAAGAAAGGTGTCTCATTTCTATCTCATGGGTATGGAATGTAGACCAACAGGGGCTACAGGATTCTCTTCCTTCCTGATAATCACTGTGGCAATTTTACTTTATTTATTTATTTTTTTAAAGATTTATTTGTTTCTTTGAGAGAGGGAGAGAGTGCACATGCACAGAGAGCCCAAGAGCAGGGGGAGGGAGGGGAATGGAGAGAGAGAATCTCCTTGCTGAACAAGGAGCCCAGCGAGGGCTCCATCTCACAACCCTGGGATCATGACCTGAGCTGACACCAAGAGCCAGTGGCTTGACCCACTGGGCTGCCCAGGCGCTCCTCACCCGGTTCTTTTAGATGCAGCAGGTGCTTGGTAAATTTTTGCTTAGAACCAAGGGAAGTGTCCAACCCGCCTCCTCCAGCCAGCCTTTACACATTGTCTTATATAGACCATTATGAAATACAGAAATGTTCACTATTGCCGTTTGCAAAATACTCCTTGACCTTTGTCTATGAGAATTAACTGTTACTGTTGCTGTTTTCCATTCTTTTTATGATGCCTATTTTTGTGTGAGTTTATTTTTTATTAATCCTTTTAAAGGAGAATTTTTTTCTTTTAATTTGACAGAGAGAGAGATAGATCACAAGGAGGCAGAGAGGCAGGCAGAGGGGGGTGGGGAAGCAGGCCCCCTGCTGAGCAGGGAGCCTGATGCGGGGCTCCATCCGAAGACCCTGAGATCATGACCTGAGCTGAAGGCAGAGGCTTAACCCACTGAGCCACCCAGGCACCCCAAAGGAGAATTTTTGATGAAGCACAACTTATGATTGAGGAGTGGGGGTGGACAAGGTTGATGGGTGACTGAAAGGGGATTCTAGGGGTGTCTTGAAATCTTAGAATCATGTAGGAAAGAGAATTCAGAGGGCGTCTCTCCATACCTCCTGAAGGGATTCTCTGAAGACTTGAACGAAACAGTCTACTTAATCTCTTTTTCTCCCACAAAGGCAAAAGGTTAATTATGTTTTTGTCGTCGGTACTTTTAAAATTAAAATTATAGAAGTGAAAATAAAATAGAAAAGCAAAATTTATAAAAGCAATTTGTATATATTATAAAAATATTCAAATGTTTACCGAAGCAACACAAAAGCAGAATTATCTCCCCTGTGGCCCATTCTCTGCTGCTAAAACTTTAAAACGTTTCTGTTCGTTGGTCTGTTCTACCAGCAGGATTATCGTATACTTTCTTGATTTATGAAATAGAGACAGTGTCTTTTGACTCCTTGCAATAAGGGATGTAGAGCTATATCCCCAAATGCTGCTTTCCATTCTTACTCCTTCTCCAGAATTCTGTCTGCCATACTTACCCATTATCAGGGCAGAGATATAATTAGTTTTTCCATGCCTTGTCGTTGACTCTAATAAGTTTGTTTGGAATGAGTAAGGATGCAGTGTTTGGAATCAGACAGATCTGGAAGCAGAACCCCAACTTTGCTAGTTGCTAAGGGCATGTGCTTGGGCAAATCACTCAGCTTTTCTTATCATCCATTTTCTCACCTGTTTCTTGGGGCCATGAAATCAGCTTTATAGTGTAGACATGAGAATTAAGCAACCTGGTACAGAGTTTCTCAAAAATGTGGGACACACAGATTTTTTTTAGTTATTAAAAATGTGGGTATCACCCCACCCCCCAGTTTGTGTTAAATTACTTTTACGCCACTGTTACTCGGATATTTGTTGTGAATTAGTTTCATGCTGCGCTACAAGTATAAACCAAAATAAGCTTATACATTACAAATTACAATTAAAAAGATTAAATTAAGCAGTATTCGTTTAATGTGACCAGTTTGTAATCTATATGGAAATAAATCTTCATGAATGATGGGAATATAGTACCATCTTCTACAGCCTCGGCCTTGTAAAGCTTGGGCTTTCCCATACTATCTATGCTGTGTGTTCATCCAGTTCTCCCCTTCACTTTTCCCTATTCCAACCCCCAAGCAATACTATAGGGGGCACAGGGGTGTTATTTGGCTTTTGTTTAGTAGGAACACATCTCCTGTGTATTGGGTCCACCTCTGTTCTTTCCTCACTGGCCCGTGACACAAGTGCCGTTTTAGGCACACTTGCAGGTGTGAGCACTGAAAGTGTAGGCATACTCAATTATTACATGGTCATCTTGTTAATAGTATTATCATCATGAAAATTTAGACTGCACATGTACACACACATACACACAGACTGTTCTCATTCCTTCTGTCGTTCTATACCTCCTCTTTGTAGGAATACATATAGGGGGGTGTGTGTGTGTGTGTGTGTGTGTGTGTGTGTGTGTGTGTGTATTTATCTCTTCTAGAAGTCTTATCATTGTTAATGGTAGTTTTATTATGGCTAAAGAATTTTTTTTATCAGACAAACATCAATCAGTTGGCTATTGCTATGTAACAAGCCACTTGAAAACTCAGTGGTTTAAAACTGCTAGCCATTTCTGGACACTCATGAATCTCGGGTTTGTAGGACAGTTCTGCTGATCTGGTCTGGAGACACAGTGGTTCTCTCATCCTTACCTGGTCACTGCAGGTAAGCTAGTGTCTTCACTGATCTTGGCTGGGCTCTCTTACATCTTTGTTGCCTTAGCTGAATGGCATATGGCTTTGCTCTCTATGGTCTCTCATCCTCTCTTAGGTTAGCCTAGGCTTTTTTTTAGAATGGCCTGGACACATTCTTATGGTGATCACAGAGAAGCAAGGAAAAGAGTAGACACATGCAAGACCTCCTGAGGCCTAGGCTTGGAGCTGGGATACCCTTACTTCTGTTGCCTTCTATCGAAGGAAGCAAGTCACAGGCCAACCCAGATTCATAGGTCGGGGAAACAGACCCTACAGCTCATTTGTAGGTGAGAAAAACTGCAAACTCACAGTTCAAATGTTGTGATTATGGGTAGGTATGAAGGGCCATTTTTGTTATCAATCTACCCCGTAGCTAAGACTTTGGGGGTATAGAGATATATAAGGAAATTACACTGACCTGCTCAGTGAGAGAGGGATGCTGTCTCAGGAAGGAATAGGTATGTGAGATGTTCTGCCAGTTCTTCAGTGTGGGAATGAGAAAGAGGGTAGAGTCAGTGATGACTCCAAGGAATCCTAGCCTGGCTGACTGAGAAGAAGCTGCTAACTGAAGTAAACATTCAGCAGGAAAAAGTAGAGTTTAGTCTGGGGGCAGGTGAGGGCATCAGAATGGGAGAGGTTAAAGGTCGAGGGACATAAAAAGTTTGAGATACTGGAGCTCTTTCCATAAGGAGAGTCCTTCTCCACCTGGTTACACATAAAATTTACCTAAGCAGCTTTTAAAAGATATTAATAATTGGGTCTCATCTCCAGACCAATTAAGTCCAAAATGCTAGAAATGTGGCCTGGTTTTATTGTTTTTAAAGATCCATAGAAAATTCGAAGCACAGCCTAAGTTGGAATCATTATCTAGATCAGCGTTCTTCTGCCCATACATAGGATCATCTGGAGACCTTATAACAAATACTGATGCCTGGGCCTTACCACCGAAGTATTTGATTGGTCTTGGATAGAAGCTAGACAACTGTATATATATATTTTTAATGTCTTTCTGGGTAAATTAAATGTGCAGCTAGATTAGAGAACAATTGACCTAAATAGTTAATTTTCACTGTGAATAATCAATGTTCTCAGGTTGCAAGCCATGGCAAAGGGGTGCTATGACAGAGTGTCTTTAAGCTCCGGGCAGGCTCAGAAGTAGCATGAAATTGCTGAGTGCCCACCAGGGCATGAGGGCAGGAGCAGTCGGAGGATGAGATCAGAAACTTGGAGGACCCAACCTGGATCAACACCTGGTCCTGGAAGCACAGGGACACATCAGCTTTAATCCTAGTTCAAGGTGAGATCCTGGGAAACCTCCCTGAGAAGGTCTGGAATATAAAATGTCATGATGTCATCTGACTCACCTGTCCTCCCATTCAAATCTAGTTTTCTCTCTCCAGCACCCAGGCAATGCAACTTCTATGATTTTCTTTAAGGAGGCAAATTCACAATGTCTTAGACCTCAGTTTGTGACTATTTCCCTGATTATGAACCCAAAACTGCCTCTTCCTCCCATTAGTCTGAGCTTTGACCTTGTCACATAGATAATTCCTGGACCTTCTTGTTGCTAATGTCTTATAAATATTTGTTAGACCAATTATCTGTCTATAGCCAGTCAGTGAGTCAACAACAAAATATTAAGGTTTTTTTTCCCCCCCGTGTTCATAAATCATTCTTGGCAGAGCTTTAATCATTTGGGTTTTTGGCTGCCTCTCTGACTTTCCTCTGGTTTATTTTTGGCCTCCATAAGCCTCATCTATTTTGGGGACATATTTAATTGCATAATACAAGTTGACTCCTGTTAGGTATACCACTGACAGTGTCCCTGGGTTTAGGATTCCTCAAAATGGGCACCTGAACCCCCTTGGGGTGGGGAAGACTTAAGAAAAGGGCACCTTTAGGAATACCCCCAATACCTTCTCCCCCTCCTCCTACCAGATCTCTGAGGATGGGGCTCAGGTATCTGTACTTCTCACATGGTTTTGGGTGATAGGTATGCATGCAGTTGGTATTTCCGTAGTTTAACACTTCAATATTATGCTTATGCAGAGGAGAAATTTGCTTGTTTTTGTTTGTTTGCTCCATAAACCTCATCTATAATCAAGATACAGACCCTTCCTTAAAGAGTTTCCAAAAATGTTCTACGTTAAGAATCACCATTTCACTTTGGTCTTGCCTCTCAGTGGGGTTGGTCAACACACATGGATTTTATCAGGTCCGACTGACACCTCTGAGGTGTAAGCATAGGTAAAAGGAAAAAAGAGAAGAGGAACAGTGAGTATAGGAGAAAAACAGTGGACCAGATGAGAAGAGAGAAATGGAAGTGGAGAAGAAAAGAAGGACAGGGGGATGAGAGTCAAGATGGCGGAGAAGTAGCAGCCTGAGACTACATCAGGTAGCAGGAGATCAGCTCGATAGCTTATCTAAACATTGCAAACACCTACAAATCCAACGGAGAGCGAAGAGAAGAAGAACAGCAACTCTAGAAACAGAAAATCAACCACTTTCTGAAAGGTAGGACTGGCGGAGAAGTGAATCTAAAACGACGGGAAGATAGACCGCGGGGGGAGGGGCCGGCTCCCGGCAAGCGGCGGAGGAACGGAGCACAAAATCAGGACTTTTAAAAGTCTGTTCCACTGAGGGACATTGCTCCAGGGGCTAAACCGGGGTGAAGCCCACGCGGGGCCAGCGTGGCCCCAGGCCCCGCAAGGTCACAGAAGGATCGGGGGTGTCAGAGTGTCGGAGAGCTCGCAGGTATTAGAACGGAGAAGCCGGCTGCCAAGACAGAGCCGAGGACTGAACTCTCAGCTCGGGGTTACCTTGAACTGGTCGCGGGCTGGGTGAGCTTGGAGCGCGGCTAGAGGCTGGGGATACGGGAGTGATTGCGTGCTGTCCTCTGGGGGCGCACTGAGGAGTGGGGCCCCAGGCTCTCGGCTCCTCCGGGCCGGAGACTGGGAGGCCGCCATTTTCATTCCCGTCCTCCAGAACTCTACGGAAAGCGTTCAGGGAACAGAAGCTCCCAAAAGCGAACCCGAGCCGATTACTTAGTCCGGCCGCCGGTAAGGGCGGTGCAATCCCGCCTCGGGCAAAGACACTTGAGAGTCACTACAACAGGCCCCTCCCCCAGAAGATCAACAAAATATCCAGCCAGAACGAAGTTCATCTATCAAGGAGAAAGCAGATTCAATTCCTAAGACAGCAGAGCAATTCCAGAGGAGGAGAAAGCAAAGCACGGAACTCATGGCTTTCTCCCCATGATTCTTTAGTCTTGCGGCTACTTCAATTTTTTTTTCTTTTTTCAATTTTTTTTTTTCAATTTTTTTTTCTTTTTTCTTTTTTTCTTCTTCTGCTAAATTTTTTAAAACTTTTACCCTTTTCTTTTTTAACATTTTTTGACTAGTTCATCTAAATATATATATTTTTTCTTTCTTTTTTGTATTTTTTTATTTGTTTTATTTTTTAAATTTTTTTTTCTTTTTTTTTTCTCTTTCTTTTTTTTTTTTTCTTTTTTTTCTTTTTTTTTCAGAAGCTGTTTTATCCCCTTTCTCCCCCCCACAATTTGGGGTCTCTTCTCATTTGGTTACAGCGCATTTTTCCGGGGTCTTTGCCACCCTTTTAGTAGTTTATTTGCTCCTTCATATCCTCTTATCTGGACAAAATGACAAGGCGGAAAAAATCACCACAAACAAAAGAACAAGAGACAGTACCGAAGGCTAGGGACCTAATCAACACAGACATGGGTAATATGTCAGATCAAGAGTTCAGAATGGCGATTCTGAACATTCTAGCCGGGCTCGAAAAAGGCATGGAAGATATTAGAGAAACCCTCTCTGGAGATATTAAAGCCCTTTCTGGAGAAATTAAAGAACTAAAATCTAACCAAGTTGAAATCAAAAAAGCTATTAATGAGGTGCAATCAAAAATGGAGGCTCTCACTGCTAGGATCAATGAGGCAGAAGAAAGAATTAGTGATATAGAAGACCAAATGACAGAGAATAAGGAAGCCGAGCAAAAGAGGGACAAACAGCTACTGGACCATGAGGGGAGAATTCGAGAGATAAGTGACACCATAAGACGAAACAACATTAGAATAATTGGGATTCCAGAAGAAGAAGAAACAGAGAGGGGAGCAGAAGGTCTATTGGAGAGAATCATTGGAGAGAATTTCCCTAATATGGCAAAGGGAACAAGCATCAAAATCCAGGAGATGCAGAGAACCCCCCTCAAAGTCAACAAGAATAGGTCCACACCCCGTCACCTAATAGTAAAATTTACAAGTCTTAGTGACAAAGAGAAAATCCTGAAAGCAGCCCGAGAAAAGAAGTCTGTAACATACAATGGTAAAAATATTAGATTGGCGGCAGACTTATCCACAGAGACCTGGCAGGCCAGAAAGAGCTGGCATGATATATTCAGAGCACTCAACGAGAAAAACATGCAGCCAAGAATACTCTATCCAGCTAGGCTATCATTGAAAATAGAAGGAGAGATCAAAAGCTTCCAGGACAAACAAAAACTGAAAGAATTTGCAAACACCAAACCAGCTCTACAGGAAATATTGAAAGGGGTCCTCTAAGCAAAGAGAGAGCCTAAAAGTAGTAGATCAGAAAGGTACAGAGACAATATATAGTAACAGTCACCTTACAGGCTAATAATGGCACTAAATTCATATCTCTCAATAGTTACCCTGAATGTTAATGGGCTAAATGCCCCAATCAAAAGACACAGGGTATCAGAATGGATAAAAAAACAAAACCCATCAGTATGTTGCCTACAAGAAACTCATTTTAGACGCGAAGACACCTCCAGATTTAAAGTGAGGGGGTGGAAAACAATTTACCATGCTAATGGGCATCAGAAGAAAGCTGGAGTGGCAATCCTTATATCAGATCAATTAGATTTTAAGCCAAAGACTATAATAAGAGATGAGGAAGGACACTATATCCTACTCAAAGGGTCTGTCCAACAAGAAGATCTAACCATTTTAAATATCTATGCCCCTAACGTGGGAGCAGCCAACTATATCAACCAATTAATAACAAAATCAAAGAAACACATCAATAATAATACAATAATAGTAGGGGACTTGAACACTCACCTCACTGAAATGGACAGATCATCCAAGCAAAAGATCAACAAGGAAATAAAGGCCTTAAATGACACACTGGACCAGATGGACATCACAGATATATTCAGAACATTTCATCCCAAAGCAACAGAATACACATTCTTCTCTAGTGCACATGGAACCTTCTCCAGAATAGATCACATCCTGGGTCACAAATCATGTCTCAACCGGTATCAAAAGATTAGGATCATTCCCTGCATATTTTCAGACCACAATGCTCTGAAGCTAGAACTCAATCACAAGAGGAAAGCTGGAAAGAACCCAAATACATGGAGACTAAACAGCATCCTTCTAAAGAATGAATGGGTTAACCAGGAAATTAAAGAAGAATTGAAAAAATTCATGGAAACAAATGATAATGAAAACACAACAGTTCAAAATCTGTGGGACACAGCAAAGGCAGTCCTGAGAGGAAAATATATAGCGGTACAAGCCTTTCTCAAGAAACAAGAAAGGTCTCAAGTACACAACCTAACCCTACACGTAAAGGAGCTGGAGAAAGAACAAGAAAGAAACCCTAAACCCAGCAGGAGAAGAGAAATCATAAAGATCAGAGCAGAAATCAATGAAATAGAAACCAAAAAAACAATAGAAAAAATCAATGAAACTAGGAGCTGGTTCTTTGAAAGAATCAATAAGATTGATAAACCCCTGGCCAGACTCATCAAAAAGAAAAGAGAAAGGACCCAAATCAATAAAATCATGAATGAAAGAGGAGAGATCACAACTAACACCAAAGAAATACAGACAATTATAAGAACATACTATGAGCAACTTTACGCCAACAAATTGGACAATCTGGAAGAAATGGATGCATTCCTAGAGACATATAAACTACCACAACTGAACCAGGAAGAAATAGAAAACCTGAACAGGCCCATCACCAGTAAGGAGATTGAAACAGTCATCAAAAATCTCCAAACAAACAAAAGCCCAGGGCCAGACGGCTTCCCAGGGGAATTCTACCAAACATTTAAAGAAGAACTCATTCCTATTCTCCTGAAACTGTTCCAAAAAATAGAAATGGAAGGAAAACTTCCAAACTCATTTTATGAGGCCAGCATCACCTTGATCCCAAAACCAGACAAGGATCCCACCAAAAAAGAGAACTACAGACCAATATCCTTGATGAACACAGACGCAAAAATTCTCGCCAAAATACTAGCCAATAGGATCCAACAGTACATTAAAAGGATTATTCACCACGATCAAGTGGGATTTATTCCAGGGCTGCAGGGTTGGTTCAACATCCGCAAATCAATCAATGTGATAGAACACATTAATAAAAGAAAGAACAAGAACCATATGATACTCTCCATAGATGCTGAAAAAGCATTTGACAAAGTACAGCATCCCTTCCTGATCAAAACTCTTCAAAGTGTAGGGATAGAGGGCACATACCTCAATATTATCAAAGCCATCTATGAAAAACCCACCGCAAATATCATTCTCAATGGAGAAAAACTGAAAGCTTTTCCGTTAAGGTCAGGAACACGGCAGGGATGTCCATTATCACCACTGCTATTCAACATAGTACTAGAAGTCCTAGCCTCAGCAATCAGACAACAAAAAGAAATTAAAGGCATCCAAATTGGTAAAGAAGAAGTCAAACTATCACTCTTTGCAGATGATATGATACTATATGTGGAAAACCCAAAAGACTCCACTCCAAAACTGCTAGAACTTGTTCAGGAATTCAGTAAAGTGTCAGGATATAAAATCAATGCACAGAAATCAGTTGCATTTCTGTACACCAACAACAAGACGGAAGAAAGAGAAATTAAGGAGTCAATCCCATTTACAATTGTACCCAAAACTATAAGATACCTAGGAATAAACCTAACCAAAGAGACTAAGAATCTATACACAGAAAATTATAAAGTACTCATGAAAGAAATTGAGGAAGACACAAAAAAATGGAAAAATGTTCCATGCTCCTGGATTGGAAGAATAAATATTGTGAAAATGTCTATGCTACCTAAAGCAATCTACACATTTAATGCAATCCCTATCAAAATACCATCCATTTTTTTCAAAGAAATGGAACAAATAATCCTAAAATTTATATGGAACCAGAAAAGACCTCGAATAGCCAAAGGAATATTGAAGAACAAAGCCAAAGTTGGTGGCATTACAATTCCGGACTTCAAGCTCTATTACAAAGCTGTCATCATCAAGACAGCATGGTACTGGCACAAAAACAGACACATAGATCAGTGGAACAGAATAGAGAGCCCAGAAATCGACCCTCAACTCTATGGTCAACTAATCTTCGACAAAGCAGGAAAGAATGTCCAATGGAAAAAAGACAGCCTCTTCAATAAATGGTGCTGGGAAAATTGGACAGCCACATGCAGAAAAATGAAATTGGACCACTTCCTTACACCACACACGAAAATAGACTCCAAATGGATGAAGGACCTCAATGTGAGAAAGGAATCCATCAAAATCCTTGAGGAGAATGCAGGCAGCAACCTCTTCGACCTCAGCCTCAGCAACATCTTCCTAGGAACAACGGCAAAGGCAAGGGAAGCAAGGGCAAAAATGAACTGTTGGGATTTCATCAAGATCAAAAGCTTTTGCACAGCAAAGGAAACAGTTAACAAAACCAAAAGACAACTGACAGAATGGGAGAAGATATTTGCAAACGACATATCAGATAAAGGGCTAGTATCCAAAATCTATAAGGAACTTAGCAAACTCAACACCCAAAGAACAAACAATCCAATCAAGAAATGGGCAGAGGACATGAACAGACATTTCTGCAAAGAAGACATCCAGATGGCCAACAGACACATGAAAAAGTGCTCCACGTCACTCGGCATCAGGGAAATACAAATCAAAACCACAATGAGATATCACCTCACACCAGTCAGAATGGCTAAAATGAACAAGTCAGGAAATGACAGATGCTGGAGAGGATGTGGAGAAAGGGGAACCCTCCTCCACTGTTGGTGGGAATGCAAGCTGGTGCAACCACTCTGGAAAACAGCATGGAGGTTCCTCAAAATGTTGAAAATAGAACTACCCTATGACCCAGCAATTGCACTACTGGGTATTTACCCTAAAGATACAAACATAGTGATCCGAAGGGGCACGTGTACCCGAATGTTTATAGCAGCAATGTCTACAATAGCCAGACTATGGAAAGAACCTAGATGTCCATCAACAGATGAATGGATCAAGAAGATGTGGTATATATACACAATGGAATACTATGCAGCCATCAAAAGAAATGAAATCTTGCCATTTGCGACGACGTGGATGGAACTAGAGCGTATCATGCTTAGTGAAATAAGTCAATCGGAGAAAGACAACTATCATATGATCTCCCTGATATGAGGACATGGAGAAGCAACATGGGGGGGTAGGAGATAGGAGAAGAATCAATGAAACAAGATGGGATTGGGAGGGAGACAAACCATAAATGACTCTTAATCTCACAAAACAAACTGGGGGTTGCTGCGTGGAGGTGGGATTGGGGGAGGGGGAGCGGGCTATGGACATTGGGGAGGGGAAGCGAACCATAAGAGACTATGGACTCTGAAAAACAACCTGAGGGTTTTGAAGGGTCAGGGGTGGGAGGTTGGGGCAACCTGAGGGTTTTGAAGGGTCAGGGGTGGGAGGTTGGGGGAACAGGTGGTGGGTAATGGGGAGGGCACGTTTTGCATGGAGCACTGGGTGTTGTGCAAAAAGAATGAATACTGTTACGCTGAAAAAATAAATAAAATGAGAAAAAAAAAAAAAAAAAGAAAAGAAGGACAGGCACATGTGTAAAAATGGCTGCATGTCATTGATGACAATGGACAGAATCATGTTTTATATTTTGAAGCACTTTGCAGTATACCAAATCCTTCCACATGTGATCCTCACAACTGTCCTAGAGTGGCTAGACCGGGCAGGAATTAACATTCCCATTTTACAGATGGAAAAACTGAGACTCCTGCCAGCAATGGGCCCAAGTTCAGATGGCTAAAAAGCATCAGGAACAAGACTAGAACCAGAACTCTGGACTTGGTCCTAGAGCAAGGATTATTCTCTCAGTTCTAATTTTTATTAGGTCTATGTGGCCTAGACTTGCTCCTGCTTCTGTTATGATGGGACCTTCATTCTGGGTGAGTATCTCTTTGCGATGTGATGTAGTCTGTCTCTTTGGGGGAGGTTTATGGTTTAGGGTCAGAAGCAGGGTGGAATAGGAGTCCTTGAAGTCCTTGCAAACCCACATGATAAATGCCAAGAAGCTTGCTGAAGGAACTCTTGCTACATGTTATAAATAGAACAAACCGGTCATTGCTACCCAAGTATCTTCATTCCTCATTTATTCACTCTCTTTCCCTCTTCTCTCATCTCCTACATGTTCAACACACACACATGCACACCAAGAAATGCAGTATGGCTCTGGCATCCAAGGAAGCCCCATGTCATGTAGCAGTGACCGTGAGCACAATGAGGTCTAATGGAGTTAACAAGATACTTAAGGTCCTAGGTTCACTGTCTCTACTTGAACTGAACAGAACTTTTCTTGGTCTAATCCAGTGTGGCTGAAGGCAGGGAAGTCCTGCTCAGAGACTACACTTCCTCGACCCTACCTTCCCCCCACCCCCTCCCCACCAACACAATTTTTCTTTCTTTCTTACAGAGCAGGCCTTTTTGCTTCAAGTCAAAGTTGGTATTGATCCTCCTGGGACAATAATAATAACTAACCTGAGTACCATGCTTTAATGTTTATGAACCTTTTCATCCTCATTATTTCTCCTGATCATTACACCAGTCAGGAATTATAGATAATTATACTATCCAGGCATGATTATAGTAACAGTGGTCCAGGAATATATGTGTAACTCCCTAGACCAGCCACCCTGCCTATGAAGTACTAAAGTAAATATATGCACAGAGGGAGTGAGGCAATGCAAAGGAACCATTCTATTGCTAGGTGGGGCCTAGGTCCCCTGGACACTGAACAGACACTGTACTGTATGGAGAACCTTGGTAGACCTGGACAGCCTGGAAGAAAAGCCAGACCTACCTTTCTGATTTTACTACTTAGGTAAGGGGAATACCTAGTTCCTTCATGCCTGCTGAGAAGCCCGGGAGAGAAGGGAATGGACAAAAGAGGGCCCAGGCTTTTCCAAGCTGGAGTCTTGTAGCTCTGTTGGAAAAGACACATGTCAGAAGAGAAAGTCCCAAAGAGCCTTGGAGAGTGAAAGGATTCCACACCTGACCTTATTTCTTAAGACCTGGGAGGATCGACAAGACCCTTCAGACCCAGTGAACTAGTTTTTCTTCCTCTTTGCACACTGCCTTTGGGATTTGGAGATGCTTCAGCCTTGGAGGAAGGGGATGAACCCTTTGAATCTACAACCCAACCAATATTACTGTGTTTCTGCCATGGGGAAATGGGGGGGGGGGGGGTCAGGGAAGTAAAGTCACTTACTCATTCATGGTCTTTGGTTCAGTGAGTGGAGGAGCCAGGATTTGAATTCTTATATTCAAGCCCTGGTGATTGTATTTTTTATTAAACTGCACTACCTGGCCTCTGCCACCACCGTATCACTCTTAGGTGGAGCATCAGTTCTGGTCTCCTGGGCTTCCTCCGGCAGGAGCATTACCATTAGAACATTAAAAAGAACCCCCAAAGTATATTTCTTCCACTTAATGTTTGCCCAGGGAAGGCATAAATGTCTGTGGGGTTGTCTGGCTCACGATTTAGGAAGCCTTTGGTTATAAATGGGATAGTTCTGCTAGATGGGACTTAGATCACACTGTTCCTCCTTGAGAGCTCAGGTGATCCTCATGCCCACGCTATCCCCCCTTGAAGAGGGGCTGGGGGTTATTTTGGGAAAGGGGACTATTTTAAGCTAAAGGACAGGGGCTTCCTGTTCTGCCGTTGTGCTGACTTGTTTCTACTCTGTGCTCAGCAAAAATTGAATATTCTCTAAACAAGAGGTGACTCAGCCTTTGCTAACTCTTAGGTGAAATGGATTTAGCCAGCAAAGAGAGAAAATGTCTTTTTTTTTTTCCTTCCATTTTTGCTAGTCCTTTTTGATGATAATTCTCAGTGGTCGGGGCTCCTTTCATCCAAAGATCGGTAATTAATTAAGCCTCACAACTCCCCTGGCAGGTAGAGAAGTACAAGGATGTTCATTTAAAACCAATCCTGCTTGATACAGTAGGGCTGTTACTAAGGCTCTTTAAAAGAAAAACCTCTCTATTGTGAAACTTCTTTGTAATAGAGTAAATTAAGGGAGAAAGAATGAAGCAATTTTGCCTGGGATGCTTGCTCAGTTATGGCCACAGAGAGAGCCTGATTCTGGAGCTCTGATGCCATCTTGGGTTAAACTAGGTGTATGCGCTATTGCTGCCTAGCAAACTACCACAAAATGCAGCGGCTTTCGACTACAATAAACATCCATTACCTCAACAGTTTCTGTGGATAGGAATCCTGGAGTGGCGTAGCTGGGTGTTCCTGGCTCCAGGTTTCCTAAGGTAGCAGTTAAGACCTCTGCCGGGGCACAGTTGTCTGCAGGCTTAGCTGGAGCTGGAGGATCCCCTTCTAAGACGGCTCACTTACCTGGATTGTGAGATAGTGCTAGCTTCTGGCAGAAGACCTCGGTTTCTCATGGTGTGGGCTTCTTCAGAGGGCCACTTGAGTGTCCTAATGACATGGCGGTGACATCTCCATGGCAAATGGTCCAAGAAAGCAAAAGACAGAAGGGGCAGTGGCTTATTACCAAGCCTTGGGTGTCACACTGTCATTTCCTCAATGCCCTATTGACTGCAGACAGAGCTCAGTTCTCTTCACTGTGGGAGGGGACCACACAAGGGCCTGAATACCAGGAAGCAAGACTCACTGGGAGCCTGCTTGGAGGCAGGCTAGTATTAAGACCTGTTGAGGATGAGTTCTTCTGTGGTGTATCATTGGAATATCTCTAACAAGCCTGCTAAGAACATGAAATATTGCACATCTGATAAGAAGAGAGTAAGAGACAGGGAATGGTACAGTGAACTTTCTAGTTATTTGTAGACTGAGAATAAACAGCTTTTCTTCATCTTCAAGGTTAAGCCATTAAGCATGTATTGAAGTACATATGGTTATGGTGAAACTTTCATCTTTAGGAGCTGGACATTCATCCCAGATCTTACATTGGATCACTGGCTCCCCATTGGTCTTGTGGACCCGTGTCATCTTAACTGCTAAGAAGCAACCACACTGTTGTTAAACATACAGATGCCAGGTCTCTATGGTGAGGTTATTCTAAGTCAGTGTCTTTGGAACCCAGTGTGTTTGCTGGGTTTCCTTATCAGACAATGGTAGCCTGAAGTTGTTTTGAGTGAGAATCATGACTAATGGCAGTCAATGCTTTGCTTAATATCTATCCATGATCTTTTCTTCACCTCAGAAAACCAGCTCAAAATTGGGCATCCAGTTGCTAAGCTCTGGAATTGGTAGTTGGCAATGTCGTTCCCACGTCGTATTGTTAAAGGAGGCACAAATGGTAGAAAGCTCCCATATCATAAGGGCTGCTAGAGAGACAGAGGGTCAGACTGGTGACCAAAAGCAACAGTTTGAAAGGCCATCATTACACTACTGTATCAGCATACGAAGTACTGATCTCCATACCATGTACAGAAATAAGGTCACATCCTGCCTAAATCTTAATCCAGTGGTGTTCAAATATTAGCATCTAGAAGAATCACTTGTGGGGTGTTAAAAATGCAGATCTTTGGGTCTACCCCTGGGATTCTGATTCAGTGGGTGTAGCATACCCCAGATAACTGATATAGATGGTCTGGGAACCACACTTTCAGATAACTGTTCTGGGAAAAAGCTAACTGCAAAGCATTGACTTCATATCTATTTAATCCCTAGCAGCAAGAGTTCAATCTATAGAGTGTCAGACACAAGAAGGGCTTCTTTAGAGAGTTTGCGTGGATAGCACTGGGTGAACCGCTGACATGCAGAGGGGGTATGGTGAGGTTTGGACAGGCATTTATTGGCATTATTTTTGCAGATGTTCCATTTCCTCCTGGGTGATAAGCTGTTGGAGGTAGGATCTATATGCTGTTTAATTTCCCAGCTTGTGGGTTTACAATAGGTGTGTTATCACATGGGAGCAAGTTCACTTGAGGCGACTAGGAATTCTGAATGGAAATTAACCCATCTCACCCAAACTATGTTGCATGTGGTGGCGACTGCTTAAGACTCCCGAAGCTAAGTGACTCTGGAGTGTTGCCAGGCCCTTCTCTCACTTCCTTCTTCTCTCTTCCAAGTGTTTCAAGGTGGGTAGTGATAGTGTGACCATTGTGGCGTGAACGACTACGTCCAGATGTGTGACTTTGGAAAGCAAAATTAGAGTGAAAGTTGAAGAGTTGAGTAAAGGATAGCCAAAGTCCACAAACTACCAAGGATGAAGGACAGGGAAGACCATCTCAGCCATATTGAATACCTCCGCTTCAGTCAGCAAAGAACATCTGGGCAGCCAGGATGGCAGACACAGAGCTAACTAACAACATGGTCAAGAAGATTGTCAGTGGCAGACAGCAAAGCAGCAAGTTCAGAGGAGACAAAGGAGGAGAAGAAGCATGATACATAACTATTGACTTTATTCAATAGTAATTTATTGAGCTACTGTCATATGCCAGGGGTTGTTCTAGGTGTGAGGGAAATGAAGGTAAGCTAAATAGGTAAAGATGCTTGCATTAAAAAAAAAGATAGATAATGAATAAATAAATACATAATACAGTGACACATAGTGATTAGTGCCAATAGGAAAAATAAAGCAGGGAAAGGAATAGATATTAAAGGCAGAGTAAATATCATTCGAAAGTAGACTGCTTAGATATAATAGTAATAATGATACGATGGCCATTATAATAATTATGAAAATTGTAACAAATCTTTTCAACTGATATTTACTGAGTACCTACTGTGCACGACACACAATACTGGGCAACAGAGACACAGTGGTAGGACAAGACAAATCTCCATTTGATGGTTTTTTTGTTTTTGTTTTTTTAGGTCAGGAAAAAGATTATGAAGACAAACAAAGAAACATAGGAGATAGTAATACCCAGAGAGTTAAGATAAGGAAAACTGATAAAGTGAGTGGGTAGGTTACTTTAGTTTAGTTGAGGGAACTTCTCTCCAAAGAGGTGATATTTAAATTGAAATCTGAGTAACCAGGAGGAGCCTGCTGTGCAGAAAGCATCCTGCATTGGGAGGGCGCCAGAGCAAATGCTCTGGGCTGTGCAGAGGTGGGAATAGAGGTAAGGCAAGTGTAGCTTTACAAACCTGGAGCTGGGTTAGAGTCATTAAGGAGAAAAATAACCTTTCGTGGATAGGACTTGGAGAGCCAATATAACTCCTAGAGAACTCTTTCTCTTTCCAGTTAAATATTGCCTACGTTTTCCATCAGAGACAGGGATAACTTTTAATCAGTCAATTTATAATATAAATTTCTTTCTGGAATTAGTTCACTTTCCCCCAGTACCTCCGAGAAAATCCAAAAGGCAGGACAAGCATTATTTTAATAAAATGTTATTAAATAATATAATTAATACAAATTCTGTATAGCAATATGGCTGGTATTAAGTGTGCTGTTGACTCAGGTAGGAACTGGGAATTCTTGGTTAATATTAGACTGCCGATCTGTTTATCTTCCATAACACCTTAAATACAGTGTTTCTTTTCTTGGCTGGTATTTGAGATCTTTTGGTGTACTTTTCTGTGGATAACTTCCCAGCCCTTAGTTGTCTCCACTTCCTCTTTCTGGGTGTTGCAGTCTCCTTAACCCCTGTCCAAAGAGTAGGTTTGTACACCCTGGTCTACTCTCCAGCTAGGGTACATGCATCAGCCAAATCCTCTTTTGTATGTCTGGAGAGGGAAGTAATTCCTTTTATAGGTGGTCACCATTTTTTTCTTCTTCTCTCTTTTTTTGCTTTTCCTGGGCTGTCTAGAGAATCACTTCCCATATCAGTGGGTCCTCTTTTCCCCAGGTAATCA
This sequence comes from Meles meles, assembly GCF_922984935.1. Lineage (NCBI taxonomy): Eukaryota > Metazoa > Chordata > Mammalia > Carnivora > Mustelidae > Meles > Meles meles. The sequence goes on along the minus strand of NC_060071.1, from coordinate 133,129,426 downwards.
TACAAGAGATTTTCCTCACTCATCTTCTATATTTCACACACCTCTCCGAAGCACCTTTCTATTCACACTTGCTACAAGAGTCTATGTGAAGATTGAAGGGCTAGGTTGCATTTGCATAGAAATTTATTTATATGCTAAGAATGCAGTGAAAATCTTTAATGTAAGTTTAATGTATATTTGAGCATGATGTGTATTTATTCTCCAAAATACACTTAGTAGCTTTCACATTATGAATCACTAAGCCTTATGCTTCTCCAAAGAAGGGAGCATGATTTCTCAAAATACAGTATTGTTTTTAGAATGAAAATTTAATGTGTTTCATGACCAATTCAAATCAGCTTTGAAATTTTACACTACTTCAGCCTTGACCAGCTTTAAAATGCAAATGCTACCCATAAAGAACAAATGTCTTTTCAATTATTAAAATTGAATTTTAAGATTTATAATGGTTTCTATCATAAAAAATGTTTAAATATATTTGAGAAATAGTTCTTAAATCCCAATAATAATTAAAAAGGACAAAAGCAGAAACTTGAAGGCAATAACAAGGGCAGCAATTGAGTTACAAAAACTGAAATGTATTTAATTTTCATAGAAGTTCCAAAGCATTGTGTTAGAAAGCATTAGGGTAGGGACACACACACACACACACACACACACACACACACACACCCCTGAGTTAGTATGCTATCTGATCTATGAGAACTAAGCTCAACTTACTTATTGAAATTAGAGACAGGATGCTAACCTTAGTTTTGCTTTCTCACTTTGTTATTTGAGAAGCTCAAATAACAGATAATGTTTTTGATAGTCTACAAAAGACGTGTAAGGATAGTCAAATGTTTATTGAATTTCTGTTCTATGCTTTTTTGCTGAGAATTGTGCTGTGGATGTGAGGGATAGAAAAGAACTAAAAGATATGGTGTCTTCCCTTGGGAAGTTTACCAATGAGTTGGAAGAAAATAAATGGCTTTATATTACACAACTATTTAAAAACAGTACATGCCAGTCTGCACTTAAGCACTAGACAGTGCAGTACAGAGACACAGCAATTATAGGAATCAACAGAAAGGAATGTTATTAATATTGTGAGGGGCTGACGTGGAACGCTTCATGGAGGAGGAGGTGTTTTACTGGACCTGGAGGGAGATATAGGATTCAACATCATTTTCTTTTTAGGATTAATGATAATAACTCATTTTTATTTTAATAATAATTAGCGTCTGTCAGCTCAGAGATCAGAGAATGGAATAGCATGTCAAACCCACAGGGTAACTATGTTTTAAAGGTTTTTTTAAAAGGAGTTGGAAGGAAGAGAAAGCCTTTCTAAGAGCCTAGGCTTGTGGAAAAATGTAGGAGGTGCAGAAAAGAATTAATGGGTAATGCTTATCATTTTGTACAAAATAACCTTGACACAAATGGGGCAATTTAAAGAAAGGGTAAGTGACTCCCAGCCCACTCACCCAGGTTGATGGAGGAAATAATCATGGGGTTGCTGGCAGATTGGAAAAAGAAGACCTAGGGCAGCTTTCCCTGTTCCATTATGTATGTTTCTCATCTAGAGGTAGGGTGCTCATAGCTGAAAGAACATTTTTGAAACTCAGCCCTTTTCCACTTTCGAATCATTTCAGGTAAGTAACTTGATCTAACAACAAATTAGACGCACCTCTCTTTTCGTCCTCTCTCAAGCTCTATACAGAGATGCGTTGTCATGCCACTAACATCCACGAGGTTGATGTGAATGATCTTAGAAAACCCAAAACAATTGTAAATAATGTTTTTCAAAGTTTTTATTTATTTATTTGACAGAGAGAGAGAGAGAGAGAGAGAGAGATCACAAGCAGGCAGAGAGGCAGGCAGAGGCAGAGGGGGATGCAGGCTCCCTGCTGAGCAGAAAGGCCAATGTGGGACTCCATCCAAGGACCCTGAGATCATGACCTGAGCCAAAGGCAGAGGCTTAACCCACTGAGACACCCAGGCACCTCATAAATCATTTTTTGATGACACAGCTGTGTGTTGCAATGGGTGTGACTATCCTGTGTTTTTGAGTGAAAAAAGTGGTATTGTTCTAAATCAGTGATTTTCAACCATAGCTACACTTTAGGATCACCTGGAGAGGTTTAAAAATTGCTGATGTCCATCTCCTCCCTCTACCCTAAGAAGCAGAGATGGTCTGAAAAGTGGTATGGGCACTGGATTTTCGAAAGCTCCCCAGGTCATTCTAAAGTTGAGAACAACCACTCTAAGTGCTGATGTAAACGAGTTGTACTCGGATAGCTTGTTAAACCACAGACTACTGGATTCTCCCCCTCTAGAATTTCTGATTCATTAGGTATGTGATGGGACCCAAGAATTTACATTTTTAAAATATCCTCAGGTGATGCTATTGTACCTGCTCTGGGGACTATACTTTGAGAAATACTGATTTAAGATCAAACTGGTCCAGGTTGTTTGTACTAAGCATTTCCTAAAGTTTGGCCCCTGAACATGTTAATATGCAGACTCAGCACCTCCCTGACCCACTGAATTAGAATGCCCAAGAGCTCTGCACTTTTGAGTGAGATCTCTCGGGTTTTATTTTGGGCTCTATCACTTGTGACCTACTGTGCAACTTAATAGTTTTGTTGCTTTTGTATCTTGCTCCAGATATTGTTATTTTTTAAAAGATTTTATTGATTTATTTGCAAGAGGACACAGCAAGAGAGCAAACAGAAGCAGGGGGAGGGGGAGAGGGAGATGCAGGCTTCCCACTGAGCAGGGGGCCTGGTGCAGTGCTGGGCTTGATCCCAGGAGCCTGAGATCATGCCCTGAGCCAAAGGCAGATGCTTAACAACTGAGCCACCCAGGTGCTCCCAGATATTATTTTTATAGAAATTAAATGTATGACTATATAAGGATTTTTGTAATTATTTTAGGCAATGTTTATGGAAACAACTGTAAAGACTAGATTGTGTTAGATACTCTAAGGTATTAACAGATTAAACTTAGGGGAAAAGACTTTATTAGGGGACTTATGGTAAAATAACAGACCCATTTGCTCGGGTAGTGACAACAGTCTTAGTTGTATGTGAGATGTCTCACTTTTAAAAGTAACTCTTAAAAGCATGCTTTGCAAATTCAGCATAATTAGGTAATTGCACTCAGTCACAGGTAGTGTAAAGGTTTGAGGAGCACCTTTCGAATTTTAGAGGATATTAGAATTACCAGGGGGTACTTGTTGTAAAATCATTTCCAAGTCACAGCTCCAGACTCTTAATCCTGGGTGGCATCTAGGAATCTCTAATGAAAAAATGTAGTTCTGAAACAATGGGTCTAGGAAACTCATTTTAAGACATAGGGAATGAGGGAAAAAATTGTTTTCATAATTGGCCTGAGTTGCTGATAAGGAATTTGCTGTATAATGACTATTTTTTGCTCAGTCTATGCAAGTCAGTGTCCTAAGAGCTATGTATAAGTGTCAGTTAAAATGTTAATGCTCAAGATAGGCTTTTTAAGTTAATAGTATTCCCTCCCCGGTCTCTTTCTCTGTCATCAGACATTGCGTAGCTTTGCTTTTTCATCTCATTCCTATATTATTCCTACTTTTATAGAAGAAGTGTAGGAGACACATGGTTAAGATGAGGACCCAGTCAAGTCTGTATTCAGTTGGATTTCCTTCCCCTTTCTCTCCCTGTCTTGGCCAGTGTATTTTTCTTACTCTTTTTCCTTATTGTTCTTTGTTCTCTAACCCATCCCTCTCCCCACCAGTCCACGTTGTGTCTTCACTCAAGGCTGTTTTTCCTTTGTGACTTCTTTTTGTTCCCCTTTTAGTGGGCAAGAAGGAAGGTCACTAGAGACATTGTCTTTGGTCTCTTCCCAAGGATGAGTGATAGTGGCAGGAAGTGAGTAAGCCAGAGGAAGAAAAACCTACACAAATCTGCCATGACATTTTGGTGTGTGAGTGTAGGATAAATAGAATGGACAAAATTTTTTTGTTTTCCCCAAAACTCAGAGTTCATAGGTGAGAGAGAAACAGGTTTGGCAGAAAAATTATACAACAATCAGCATTTTGTTAGTGAGTTATAGTCTCTATGCAAAATGAATCTTAGCTGACTTACTATATGGTTGGCCACTTTTATCAAACACTTTTCATTTGTTTTATTTATTTATTTATTTATTATTAAATCATTTTTTTAAAGATTTTATTTATTTATTTGAGAGAGAGAGAGAGCATGAGAAGGGGGAAGGTCAGAGGGAAAAGCAGACTCCCTGCCAAGCAGGGAGCCTGATGTGGGACTTGATCCCGAGACTCCAGGATCATGACCTGAGCTGAAGGCAATCGCTTAACCCACTGAGCCACCCAGGTGCTCCTATTTATTTTTTTAATTTAATTTTATTTTCTCAGTGTTCCAAGTTTTAGATTACAGTGGCAATGATAGGATTATTTCTTTTTCCTTCATGTTTTGGACTTCCTTCACCCCCACCTGCAGAATGTTAGCTTCTGCTGAAGAATTATTTCCCAGTCAGAAGGAAGGAAAGACCTTCCAGAGGAGGAATTTTTCTTGATTCTGGTGATGATAGAGGTGTGGCAGCAAGGTCTTTTGGGGTTGATTCATCTGTTGTCATGGAAACCCACCAGTATCCTAGAGCCAAGGCAAAGTCTGAGGGTTTGAGTATAAGGATGGATAACTGCAGGGGCACCTGGGTGGCTCAGTGGGTTAAGCCTCTGCCTTTGGCTCAGGTCATGGTCTCAGGGTCCTGGGATTGAGCCCCACATCGGGCTCTCTGCTCAGCAGGGAGCCTGCATCCCTTCTCTCTCTCTGCCTGCCTCTTTGCCTACTTGTGATCTCTCTCTATATATAATAAAAATAAATAAAAAATCTTTAAAAAAGAAAAAGATGGACAACTGTAATGTGTTTTGAATTTCACAGAGAAGAGAAGTAATGTGCATTCTTTATACATTTCCTCTTTCACCCTGAGTTGCCCATAACCTATAAGAAGAGATACAGAACTTAGGTAATGCCATTCTATCTTTGTATCTTTTGCTTTCCTTGTTGAAGCAAATGCTGAAGTGCAATTGCCACATCTGAACTAGGACAAAAAGCAGAGGGTGGGTACAAACGGGTTCCACCGAGGTCCCTACTGGGGGTGGGAAGAGGGATTCCCAAAGACTGAGATAGTGATTTTTTAAACAAACAAACAAAATATGTGCGTGCGCGCACACACACACACACACACACACACACACACACACACACACACACCATATACTCCACACAAAGGAAAGAGAGCACCAAGACATAAGAAAATTAACCAAGTGATCAGTTTTAAGGTAGATAAAGAGAAGAGTGAGGAAAATCATAAAGAAGAGACAATTTGAGGACAAGAAAATAGAGTCACACTGAGAAAGTAGCCTTCAAGGTGTTTGTCTTTAGAGTAATACTGGAGACTTTTCTATAGGGAAAAGTGTAGGAATGTTCAGTTCAGGTTGCTGTCACGGACAGAAAAGGAATTCCTTCCAAGAGACTTCAGAGACCTCTGATATTTTTGCTCATCCCGCCTCTGAACTGAGTCTCACTTTTATATTATAGCATTCTTTGAGGAAATATTTGCTTCTTGAGCTTCTCTTTAACTTTTTAAGATATCTCCCCACCCTTTATTTCCCCAGAGCCTGAATCACTTGAGTAACATACATTATCTATATAAGCAAGTTAAATCAAGGACTCAACCAAAGGTCAGTGCGATGAAACAGAGAAGCTACATACTGTAAAATCCTGATAAAAGCATTGAGTTTTGACCAAAGAACTCATTTCATCTGCCACAAATGCAAAACTTTGGCTGTATTTATGTCAGTGAACTGCTATGTCTTGTCCCAGATTCCAAAGTTCAAGTAGCTGGCATACTCTTGTTAATTGGTATTGTTTCCAATTTATAGATCAGGAAACCAAGGCTATACAAATTTATTGTCTGTGCTTTGTCTAAGCATTATTTATATAGTTGCTTATTATTGCCCTCATCTGTCTGATTGAGGCAGAGAGTTACCCTTGCTGGTTCTTGGCTTTCCTGCATACCCTGGGCTATGGCTATCTTATAACAGAGGCTTAATAAATATTGTCAAACTAGATTGTATGTTTCATATGAATTCACAGAAGAAGACAATGAAATGGCTGGGGCTAGACCTTTCCCCTCTCTCCCAAACTGCTTGAATTCCTCTCAGGACTGAGCAGTGCTGGGCATATTAAGCCCTCCATGAAAACTTGCCAATGGATTGCCTGATGGACTGATTCAAAACTGTCATATTCTTTGGTATGTGTCCCATATGCATCAAAAAGGACTTTAGACCTTTCTGATTTGATTGGTTATATTGTTAGACTTGTTCTATTTTGACAAAAAGAATAGATAACATGACAACAGACACAGTGACCTTCTGGATCTACTCCTGTGGATAACCTTGAGATAATGTGAATGAAACTTCTTATCTATTTCAAGAGGCAAGTGTTAGAGGGGCAGTTTTCTTAATTAGCTGGCATTGCCCCTTCACTCCTTTTTAATGTCATTTCTGGTGCTTTGCATTGGTTACTAATCTATAATGTATTCCAATTTATATGTTACCATACTCTCCTTATTTTAGGTCATTCTGGTCCTTTGTTCCTCTTTGATGTGTTCTATTATCCATCTCCCTGCACCCTAACCTCTTAGACACCTTCTCCTTTCCTCATACGTTTATTTTTTTAAGTTCTTAGTGTGCTAAGTTCTATTTCTCAATCCCCTCAATCAATCTCAAAGGCTATTTCCAGTGGTCCTAGGTAAAGTGAGCTTACTAAAAGACAGTGAAGTAGTAATCATAAAAATGACCACATCCAGACTTTGGCTTAATCAAAAGAACCAAATGTATCTAGAAGCCCTGAATCTTTAGGAGGAAAGTTACACTGACAATTAACCTGCTGTCTAATTTGAGGGGAATGAGTTAGTGATTTTCTTAAATTCCCCTATATTTCTTGTGTCTAGTAGCTGGTTTCATGTCACAACTGAGATTTTCTTACTGCCATCATTATGGAGAATTAACAACTAGGGAAAGGATGAGCTAGAGCTTTCTGCCAACTGAAAGTTGTTGTCTAAGAGAGAATCCAACAAATCAACTCATAATAATCTTTGCTATTTAAACTGCGTTCTCTTTTCCAGGAACATGGCTCTCAGTTATCTTTTTAAAAAATTTCCCAAGGTATTTAATTGATACAAAGGAAGATTCTGATCCATGCTGTGTGGATGAGAGACAACCCAAGATTTGTTTTGCTCCCTTTCCAATGGTGTGGAGAAAGCAAGAAAATTCAGACAGAAGTAGAACTCAGAATGTTCCATGTTCACTTGATAAATTCCAGGGGAGAGAGGAAAATGTAGAACTCACTGGCTAAACTCTAGGTAGGTAGAACTCTTGAGTGTTTAAAAGAGACCCCAGAGTCTGTCTCACCCAGTAATTTCATTTTGTAAATGGGGGAACTCAGGGTCCAGAGGAGTATGGCTTGCCAAGGATGTGAGCTAAATTATGGCATTTCTAGGTCAAGATTTATATTATGTGGATTTTCCAGGCCTCCTTTTGAGGAAAGGCCAAGTCATTCTTTATATGAACCAAGGCATATTCTTTGACAATTCTCCCTCCCTCCCCACCAAAAAACCCATCATGGAGATACATTTCTATCTGGATTCACTAGGCAGAATTATTAATACAGGTAGCATGCCAGGAATGAGAGTGTTAATACAGCTGCTAAATAATACATTAGTGCCACAGAGCTTAATAATAGATAATAATAAATAACACAGATGGGGGAATTATATAATTCAGTTATGGAGCCAATGACAAGGGAAACACACACATATTCACAGAAGAGTGTTTCTATAGGAACAGTTACATGTTTCAGTTTAACTCACCTCTTTGGCTGTTTGGCCAACCCATTTGAAAGGTGGGCAGGGCATTCACAGATGTTACCAGTTGGGGTCATTATTCTGTGTGGTGAAACTGTGGGTCTCAGTGGCTGAGCTGGAAAATGTGAGTTGTGCTCCTTGGTTATGATGGGCATCCTCCTTTCATGAGGGACGTGTGTCCAAGGTTGGCCATTCCCTCCCATCACCACTCTTTGTAATTCAGTGTGTGTAAGGAAATGGTGTCAGAACATTGAGCTTGAAGACAGGAAGAGGCTGGGAGTGGGAGTGTAGGTTGAGGGTGGTGACGATGGGTGAAAGGTGCAGCGACTGCCATGGTCCAGCGAGCTCTGCAATGAGCTGGTGTATGCTTCTCTTTTCTCATCTGCGTTAGAGAAAGCCAGCTGCCCATCACTATTAAACCTGTATTCTTTCCCTAGGAGAATGGGATATTTCCCCCCTCGCTCTTTTAAAATAAGATAAAAAGGAAGGGGTGGGAATTAATTAATGTCAGTAAATGAAGCATGGGGTGCTTGTCTGGACATGATAATGACTGTGAATTAGTGCAGAAGAAATGGAATGGTATAGAAAATGAATTGTATCAGCCACTGCTTTGGGATGGACTCAGCCACCCCTAAAAAGCATTAACTCTTTCCCTACCTCATCCTTCATACTCTGGGCCTACCTTCCTCCACCATGAAGTCTCAAACTGCGGTATTATAGCCTGAGGTTCCCAAAGGGAGCCCTGCCTTCCGGAGAGATGGGGCCAACTGATGACCAGTCTAAGAATGTAAATGAGGGGTACCTGGGTGGTTCAGTGGGTTGAGCCTCTGCCTTCAGCTCAGGTCACGATCTCAGGGTCCTGGGATCGAGACCTGCATGGGGCTCTCTGCTCGGCAGAGAGCCTGCTTCCCACCCCCCCACTGCCTACTTGTGATCTCTGTCAAATAAATTAATAAAATCATAAAAAAAAAACAGGAATGTAAATGAAAGAACTCCATGTCTATTTATTGGATTAATGAAACCACACCAAAAAAGAAGTGATTGTTGTGTGTCCCCTGATTAGGGGAACTGCAAAATGATTTAAGAAGGCACTAAGCTAACTGGAGGGAAGGGAAGGGATTAGTTTCTCAATATAAGTTGCTACCTTTGGACTGACGGTAACTAATCTCCACCCCTCTCTCCTTTTCTATATATACCCCAGGCTTTATGCCTTTTGAAATGCTTTTAGATAATTCTAACAGACATACCCTGACTAGGCACTTCCGGGATACAAGGCACTGTGAAGTGGACATAGATGAATAAGGCATATTCCATATTCAAGGTGTTTTCTTCTCAAGGGCATGGCATAATGGTAGACATAGCAGTGAACACTCAACAAATCACTGCTGTTATCTGTATCATTTCACTGAATTTAATTCAGATCGAATTTTTCTTTGGGGACAGGAAGTTTCAGAGGTTCAGAGAGCCCTTGATCTCTTTTCTCTTTTTCTTTCCTTTTTTCCTTTCTCTTTTCTGCTTTGAAGTTCCTGGCACATTCGTAAAAATCAAGAGATGCAAAAACATAGTTACGGTAACCTTTAAATGTTAACATTTAAGAAATTATTTGCTGTTGACACAAAAACCAAATGCAGTATGGTCACGAAATATGAATCCCTGAATTTAGAGAGGATGTTAATCCACGGTGCACTAGAGGCAGGCAGCGCAGGAAGGGAACTCCACTTTAGGGTCGTCTGTTGACATCTTACATCTCTTTGTATGCTCATTGGGGGGGCTTTATATGCAGACTCATCTGGAAGTATCAAAAGACTGAATTTTATCACGTTTGGTATTTTGTTTAAAAAAAATTTTTTTTAAAGATCTTATTTATTTGACAGAGAAACACACAGTGAGAGGGAACACAAACATGGGGAGTGGGAAAGGGAGAAGCAGGCTTCCCACTGAGCAGGGAGTCGGATGCGGGACTTGAACCCAGGACCCCAGGATCATGACCTGAGCCGGAAGCAGATGCTTAACGACTGAGCCACCCAGGTGCTCCATGTTTGGTATTTTCTTAAACAACAAAAAGAATTCAATGAAACCATGTTGGTGATAATTGTCGAAGCTGGGCAGTAATAGGCTTGTGGTATTTCTTCCTGCTTTTTTATTGCCAAAATCAAATTAATTTTAAAGGCTAAAGTCTTGAGAGGTTTTTTGGAAGGCAAGCCTGGGTGAATATTCTCTCTGGGCCTTCCTTGTCCCTGTTCCTTCAAGTCCAAGTTGGGAGGTAGACAGTGAATGCTCTGGAATGGCTCGCTGTACTTCTTAGGGACATCGTGTCAACGTGAGCTGCCTTCTATTCCATTGAGATCTGTGAGCTCCTTCTTACGAGACCAAACTGTAGTATGAACAGGTGTACACTCTGTCCCATTCAGTCTCTGCCTTTCCCTTTCCTTTGATCTGTTGATGTAGGGGACAGGGGCTCTCCTAGAGCCAGACAGGGTCCATGTATATGATATAGATTTGATAAGTCTTGTGATGACCTTTGTCTGGGCTCCTGGCATGATGGAGGCAATGTTGCTCAGGTCTGGGCTTATCTGGTAAGAGAATAGGCTTAAGGATTAAAGAAAGAAAAAATGGGATCACAAATGACACCCCACATGTCTGTTTGTTTTTTTTCCTTTTCTTCCAGGTTGTTAGAGTTAGCTGTACACATAAACTCTATGTACATCTATGTGTGTGAGCTTTTTTTGGTTGTTTAAAGATTTTATTTATTTATTTATCAGAGAACGAAAGAGAGAGAGAGTGAGCATAAGCAGGCAGAGAGGCAGGCAGAGGCAGAGAGAGAAGCAGGCTCCCCACTAAGCAGGGAGCCTGATGCGGGGCTCAATCCCAAGACCCTGGGATCATGACCTGAGCCAAAGGCAGCGGGTTAACCAACTGAGCCACCCAGGCGCCCCTATGTGTGTGAGCTTTTGTGGTCTTGTCTATTAGAGGGTGACGTCAGGGCCTATAAGCTCCTGCATGAATGATTTATCTGAGCACAAGTAAACTCACAAAAGTGGTAGGGCTTTGCTTATAGTCAAGAGAAGACCCATTCATGGGCACTCAGATTTTTTTTATTAGCCAACTAATAGAGGGACCTCTGTAACCAAACCTCAAGACTATATAGTGAAGGAGTTTCCAAAAGAGTTTACAGTTTTTCTGGGAGTCACGCGAAACTATAAGCTAATTTCTGTCAGTGCTTAAGAGAAAACTGAAGTATGGAGGTCCCTATAGGTGAGGTTGAGCGATTTTTTTCCCATTTATTTATTTATTTATTTTGTTTAAATTTATTTATTAACATATGGTGTATTATTATTAGTTGCACAGGTAGAGTTCAGTGATTCATCAGTCTTATATAACACCTGGTGCTCACTACGAACCGCACCCTCTTTAATGCCCATCACCCAGTTACCCCATCCTCCCTGTCCCCCACTCCTCCAGGTTGAGTTTTTTTTTTTTTTAAGATTTTATTTATTTATTTGACAGAGAGAGATCACAAGTAGAGAGAGGCAGGCAGAGAGAGAGGGGGGAAAGCAGGCTCCCTGCTGAGCAGAGAGCCCGATGCGGGGGCTTGATCCCAGGACCATAGGTTCATAACCTGAGCTGAAGGCAGAGGCTTTAACCCACTGAGCCACCCAGGCGCCCCAGGTTGAGTTTTTGTGTTTTTTTTAAAGATTTTTAAATTTATTTCACACACAGAGAGAGATCACAAGTAGGCAGAGAGGCAAGCAGAGAGAAAGGAGGAAGCAGGCTTCCTGCTGAGCAGAGAGCCCGATGCGGGGCTCAATCCCAGGACCCCGAGATCATGACCTGAGCCGAAGGCAGAGGCTTTAACCCACTGAGCCACCCAGGCGCCCCCCCCCAAGGTTGAGTTTTAATAATCTTTCTTTTCTGGTCATCTCTGTGGTCTGCACACCTTCTGAATGTACCTGATAACTGCCTGGCTTTATACTTGTGATGTAAATTTTTTTCTCTCATTCACATTTTAAAATTTCTATTGTTTGATTTCTCAAATGATCTTTTTTTAACAGGAAAAGTCTGGCTGATAGTTTTGAAGTATATTTAAATCAGTGTCAGTTGCCTCTGAAGAATTCCTTTGATATACAAATATCCTTATGTGATTCCAACTCTTGGGCAGGCCAGGATAGGCTACCTGGGTGCTCACAATGCTGGGTGCCTTGGAGTTATATCTTTATCTCTGGACCGTGCTACTAGAAAAAAGATGTCAAGGGGTTACTTGTCCTAGTAGATCTTTGTCATTTTTTTGCCTTACGAAAGATTTACCCTTAAACTTGAAGAACAGCAACTTGAGGTACTTTTTGTCTAAATTCCAAAATGCAAGAGAATACAGGTAAATGCCTATATTTACATTACTTATACCCTATTTGCTTCACAGAACATATTCATTTGCTAGGACTGCCACAACCAAATCTCACAGGCTGGGTGACTTAAATAACAGAACATCATTTTCTCACTGTTCTGGAACCTAGAAGTCCAAGATCAGATGTCAGCAGGCTTGGTTTCTTCTGAGGCCTTTGTTCTTGGATTGTAGACGGCCTCCTTCTCACAGTGTCCTCACACGGCCCTTACTCTGTGCACATCCCTGCTGTCTCTTTGTGCGTCCAAATTTCCTCTTCTTATAAGGACAGCAGTCATGTTGGATTAGAGCCTACCCTAATGACCTCGTTTTATTTTATTTTTTTTTTTTTTTTTTTTTTTTTTTTTTTTTTTTTTTTTTTTTTAAAGATTTATTTATTTGTCATAGAGAGAGAGGGAGAACACAAGCAGGCAGAGCAGCAGGCAGAGGCAGAGAAGCAGGCTCCCACTGAGCAAGGAGCCCGATGCGGGACTCGATCCCAGGACCCCGGGATCATGACCTGAGCCGAAGGCAGCGGCTTAACCAACTGAGCCACCCAGGCGTCCCAATGACCTCGTTTTAATTTAATCACCTTTTAAAGGCCCTGAGGTACTGGGGATGAAACTTTCAACATAGAATTTTGGAGGACACACAATTCACAGGGTGAAATACAGCATGAAAGAAAAAAACAAATAACAGTTGATCCCATGGTCTAAAACTCTGCTCTGCATTCTAGAGATTCCAGAAGCTTGTATTTGGGTGGAATCGTAACATCTGAGATACAAGAAATTAATAATCCAAAGGTAAACAAAAGCAATCAGGGCTCTGTAAACTTTTATCTTGTTCTGGTATCACATTACTAATAATCTGTGGAGGGAGAAAGGGAGTTGAGGGTTAGGATCAGAAAGAGCCAAAAGTGCAGGGGAAACTGCCATGCTAGCTGAAGGAAGGGAGGGAAGAAAAAAGAAGACAAGAGAAGAAAGATGAGAGATAGTGAGAGAAGGAGAGGGAAAAAAATTAAACTAGAAGAAGAAGTGGAGGGTGAGAGGAGAGGGAAAGAGGAAAGGGAAAGGAAGAAGGAGCGATTGGAGGAGAGACAGAGGAGAGATGGAACAGCCTGCATTTAAGATGGGTTGAAAAAGAGAGTTCATGCGTTTCCTTCTCTTAAAAGACCCAGCTCCCTCAAAGAGGGTGAGTAGATCCGATGAATATACCCAGGAGCAGAAAGTGAAGGCTGGCCCTGGAGAGGGAGGGCTTGGATGTTGAGGTTTGGTGTAGATAGCCAAGGACCATCCAACATTAATGAGCGCAAATGTGTGCACAGGCTGGAAATCTCTCTCTAGGGACTCTGATGACTCAAGCTTGGTTGGTGCCATTGGAAACCATGAATGAGAAAATAACTGACTTGCTCTCTCAGGCAATCTGGTTTATGGGCCTGAAGGTCTTAGTCGCTGCCAAGCCATCCATCTCCCTGGTGGCCCTGTGAGGTATTCTTGAAACTGAACCATGTACTGTCTTTCTTGCCAACGTGCTTGGCATTGCCCTTGACCTTTCCCATAATTCTGAAATGGGGATAGACTGGTTAGTGTGAGCGTGCCCCATGGATGTGTAGATTAGGGGGAACTATGGAAAAGCATGTCATGCACACCTAGGGGGGAACACGCACAGAAGATATTTTCTCTCATCACTCTCCATGGACATGGCTACTTTCTCGAAGGCCTCCGCCCTTCTGGTTTTATGATTTCTGAGCCTCTTCCTTGAACCTAGAGACGAGCCCAAGCTAAGCAGCAGCAGGAAAAAAAATTATTTCCCTCCCCTTCCCTTTGTAAAGAAATGATGTTGACAGACAAATGCAGGATTTGGTGGGGAAATTCATGAGGCAATGGGATCCTGGAGGCTTGAGCAAGCAGATGTCATGATTAGGCTCAGAGGGAAGGATTCAGGTGTGGGCGGGAGGCTCCAGGGATAAATCCTGGGTGGTAACATGGTCACAAGGCCGAGGCTGAGATGAGGCACTGGGGGAGGTGGAAGAGAAGCAGTTCCAAGATGTCCCAGAAGAGCTCTCTTTTGGGAGCTACCAAGGATTTCTAACTATCCAATAAGTCTGCTAGGCTTTAGACAAGACATCTGGGTTACCTGAGCCTCGGTTTTACCTTCCGTGCTGTGGGCGTCCTCCTCATCCTACTTACTGCACAGGTTGGCTTTGGAAATGAAATCATGTGGGAAGACTATCTGAAAGCACCAACCTGCCATGAAACATATTATTATTCTTTTGTAAATGTTGTTCTACCCAGAGAGGGATTTTTTTTCTGCAGCATCTGCTGTAAAATTTCTCTAGTGATGGGGAGCTTCCTAGCTTACCACTGCCTTTGAGAGAGGTCATTTTTTTTTTTAAACACTTAATTATAATTTTTAGGAAAAAAAATCTGTGTTGAGTCCAAATTTGACTAATGAAAATAATAATAATAACAAGTTAACACTCATGTAGTGCTCATTTCGCACCCCATTCTAGGAACTTTGTTTATATATACAGATCTATCTAGATAGGTTATAATTATTCCTCTTAGCAACCCTGTAAGGTGGGTACTATTACTATCCCAATTTTATATAGAAAAAAAGTGAGGCACAGAGAAGTCCAGTGAGTTATCCCAGGTCGCATGGCTACAGCTTCTACTCTCTGAGCCATGCTTTTCTGTTCACCGCCCACTCACAATATTGAAGATTGCTGCTTTGCTCTGTGTCCTCCCTTTCCCGGCTTCCTTCACTCTCCTTTGCTGTCTTCTGCATGTGCCTCCTTCTTAAAGTGTAGTCCCCAAAGCGCTTCAAGACTTTTTTGATGAATACAGAGAAGAGTTGCCTTGCTGGGTTGCCTGGAGCCTGCTGCTGCTGCTCTCCTGTGAGCTTTGGGGACAGGGGTTACTATACAGAAGAAAGGGTGTTTTCAGCCTGGGCACCACTGGAAAATGGTCAGATAGCATGTGCTGATCCACTGGACCCAGCTGCCAGATGATGGGAATTGGGATTCAGCTGTGACCTAATTATGGTCTTGTAAACCTGCATTGTGTCCTTCATTTTCCAGCTCATTGACCACCCAGAGGGGGGAGGGAAAATGGATGGGATTCTGGTCAAGTCCTTCCTGCCACTACCATGTGGCCAAGGTCATAGACCAATGATGTCCAGAGGGAGTTGGGGGGTAAGTTCTTTGTTGTCCTCTCTGAATGAGGCTGGCAGGGAATGAGGCAGAAGAAAAGGAAGATTAGCAGACATTCAAGCCTCACAAAAGCTCCTTGGATTGGAATGTCTTCTCGAATTCATTGTAGAGATAGGAATGCCTAATCCAGTATATGGTGATAGTCAAGATAGCAAATTAATATAATGGATGACTCCTACAACCATGTATATGTGGATATATATAGATGGAACTGTCAATATCTGGTTATATTATGTATCTGATGAGTCTTTGGGAACAAAGACTGAGTCGTAACTGTGTTAAGCATGCAGTCTGATATTTCCAGAGAGCCCCGGCTCCTTACCTCTAATCAAACACATAAACTCTACATCACATAGGTGTGTACTACTCACACGGCTTTCTCCTGCCGAAAGACAGTATCCAGGAATCACTAAGTAGAGTCTATGAAATCTTCAGTTGGGAATGTGTCTGATAAATTTTCTCTTTCCTCACTTTTTTTTTATTAAGTTCTTTTTTTAATTTAAAACCAATTTTATTAACATATAGTGTATTATTAGTTTCGGGGTAGAATTTAATGCTTCAGTCTTACATAAAACCCAGTGCTTGTTACATCATGTGCCCTCCTTGATACCCATCACCCAGTTATTTCATCATCCTACCCACCTCCCCTCCTGCAACCCTCAGTTTGTTTCCTAGAGTTAAGAGTCTCTTACGGTTTGTCTCCTGCCCTGATTTTGTCTTATTTTATTTTTCCTTCCTCTGTGTTCAACTGTTTTGTTAAATTCCACATGTGAGTGAAATCATGGTATTTGTCTTTCTGTTACTGACTTATTTCGCTTAGCATAATAAAAATAATTACTGGGGGCACCTGGGTGTCTCAGTCTGTTAAGCACCTGCCTTTGACTCAGATCATGATCCCCACATCCTGGGATCAAGCCCCGTGTTGGACTTCCTGGTCAGCAGGGGGTCTGGTTCTGCCTCCCTCTCCCTTTGCTCCTTCCCTGTTTGTGCTCTCTCTCCCTCTTTCTTCTCAAATAAATAAAAATTTTTTAAAATTACCAACTTCTCAGGGCTCCTGGGTGGCTCAGTGGGTTAGGGCCTCTGCCTTCGGCTCAGGTCATGATCCCGGGGTCCTGGGATCGAGGCCCGCATCGGGCTCTCTGCTCCAGCGGGGAGTCTGCTTCCTCCTCTCTCCCTCTGCCTGTCTCTCTGCCTGCTTGTGATCTCTGTCTGTCAAATAAATAAATAAAATCTTTAAAAATAAATAAATAAAATTACCAACTTCTCTCTCCAATCATAGAGTGGGAGCCCTAGCACTAGTAGGGTGTTGTAGAAAGGATGTGATGTTTGGAACTACACAGGGACTGGATTCAAATCCTGCCTGTGCCACATATTTGAGCTGCGTTCATCCTAGGTAAGTTACGTATCTCTCCAAGCTTGTTTTCTCATCAGTCAGAATTGGGACTAAGTAATAATAACCCTGCAAGTTTGTTTTATATTTAGGGTTAAATGAAATCATATGCAATGATGTACATGTTAGAAGGCCTGTCACTCAGTAAAAGCCTAAGAAATGAGAACCTCCTTCCACCTTCCATTTAACCAACATGCAGAGTATGGGATAGGTGGGTGGCTGTACAGTGGGAAGATCTCTTAGTTCACTGACCAAAAGATTGTTGGAATTTTGATACTGGGAACCAATTTACGACTTCTAAGATTTTGTTAAACATTTTAAAAACTGCCATCTAGGGGTGCCTGGGTGGCTCAGTGGTTTAAGCCTCTGCCTTCGGCTCAGGTCATGATCTCAGGGTCCTGGGATCAAGCCCCGCATCGGGCTCTCTGCTCAGTGGGGAGCCTGTTTCTCCCTCTCTCTGCCTGCCTTTCTGCCTACTTGTGACCTCTCTCTCTGTCAAATAAATAAATAAAATATTTAAAAACTGCCATCTATTTAACATCATTTTGTAAAAGAAAAGACATGTTAACATCCCTAAAGTGAAGAACTCATCCGGGGTGCCTGGGTGGCTCACTGGGTTAATCCTCTGCCTTCCACTCAGGTCATGATCTCAGGGTCCTGGGATCGAGCTCTGCGTCGGGCTCTCTGTTCAGTGGGGAGCCTGCTTCCCCTCTCTCTCTGCCTGCCTCTGTGCCTACTTGTGATCTCTCTCTCTCTCTCTGTCAAATAAATAAAAAATGAAATTAAAATTAAAAAAAAAAACTCAGCCTATCTCAAAGTGGAGTGTGAAAGCTAAATAAGATTATGCACGTAAAGTACTTGATACAATTTTGAGCCTTCGCTAAGCACATAAAAAGTGCTAGGTATTGTGTTTAGGTGTATTAGTTTTAGTACTGGTATCGTGTAAATATTATTAAAAATCAAGTCCAAAAAATTAAGTCCAAATCAAGACATATTAATGGACTTTTATACACAGATACACTATTCTTACCATCCCTCCCAACACACCCCAACTGGAGCTAGAGGTTCCCAGACTTAAATACTCACAGGAGCTAAATGGATAATGTCACTGAGTAATATAGACAGTGGGTAAGAAAATTCTGGCATGGTGTCGATCTGTCAATTAAGACATGGATTCAAGTTCTCAATAATAATAACCAATGTTTATAATGGTGAAGAAGACTATCATCTTGTTGTATACTCCAAAGTATGTTTCTGTGTAGGTATACATTTGTTAAGTGTAAAACTTAGTTTGAAAAACTTGTATGGACTTGCTCATCTTAATGATTACATTACAGACCCCCCTGATTCTGTCTTGACATATATCCATGGTCAGTTCTGATTCTGCACAGAAAGTGTTTAGAGGGAAATACTTCCTCAGAGAATGCTTCAGAACTAAAGGGTATTTAGAAAGTGACAGGAAACTGCTTCAAATGGTTGACCCTAATATATTTGCCAGTGTCCTTCTGGGGGATATGGTCCATACATTTTACATCCCAGTCCCACCTCCCAGCTGCTCCATGCTTTTTCAGACCATCTTCTGACAAAGCTGATTAGTATTTAGGGGAGATTCCAGATGAATCTCATCTTCGGGGAGCCCTCTTTGGAGGAAAGCTATGGCTCTTCCTCTTGGCATTATGAATGGAGTCAACCTTATGTAGGGGATAGTGGGAGGAGAAACAGAGTCAAATCATTTTCACTGTTGTGGTACTGCATTTTTTTAAAGTTTTTTAATTTTTTTATAAACATATAATGTATTTTTATCCCCAGGGGTACAGGTCTATGAATCGCCAGGTTTACACCCTTCACAGCACTCACCATAGCACATACCCCCCCCATGCCCATAACCCTAACCCCCTCTCCCTCTCCCCTCCCCCCAGCCATCCTCTGTTTTGTGAGATTAAGAGTCACTTATGGTTTGTCTCCCTCCCAATTCCATCTTGTTTCATTTATTCTTCTCCTACCCTCCCAACCCCCCATGTTGCATCTCCACTTCCTCATATCAGGGAGATCATATGATAGTTGTCTTTCTCTGATTGACTTATTTCACTAAGCATGATACCCTCTAGTTCCATCCACATCGTTGCAAATAGCAAGATTTCATTTCTTGTGATGGCTGCATAGTATTCCATTGTGTACATATACCACATCTTCTTTATCCATTCATCTGTTGATGGACATCTAGGTTCTTTCCATAGTTTGGCTATTTAGACATTGCTGCTATAAACATTTGGGTGCACATGCTCCTTCGGATCACTACATTGGTACAATGCATTTTTTAAAATATTTCAAAACCCTCAAATGCCAGTACATTCCATTTGGTGACAAAATAAATACAAACAAAAACCAAAAACCAAAATCAAGCCAGGTTAATATGAAAACAAAACCTACTTAAGATTTAGATGTGTGATCTCAGACTTTAAGGATACTGTCAGCATGGATTGAAATAAAAACGCTGAAATAACTTTTCAGCCTGTGGACGTGTCATTTCCTATATGTAAGATGCCTACTGAAGAAGTAGAAAAATAATACAGTTCTGTTTTGCTTGCTCTCCTAAGGGATGGATCTCAGTGTTTGTGTTTGTTTGTCCTGGCTATTTTGAAGAGACTGCTGCCAGGAGAGTCACAGAGTCATTTAGCACAAATGTGGAAAACTGGTCCCCATCCACAGCAGAGATATTTTCCATGAAGCTGTGCTTCTTGAGATATCATTGATATCAGTGGTTCAAATCAACTTTCATGCTGCTATTGCAATGTGAAAGATACTATGCTTAGGTCACTAGGTAGTTTGGCTGATGGTTTCCAGTCGTTCTCTGCAATTCAATTGGAAGCATGGTCAGAAGAAATGCTTAACTCCTAGTCACATAGAAACCCATATCCAGCCTGTCTGGCTACTTGGGTAAAGATAGTGAGACCATCCTGACTTGGAAGAAGACGTCCAGATATTTTCTTTTCTTTTAAAAAAGATTTTTTTTAATTTATTTATTTGACAGAGACAGAGATCACGAGCAGGCAGAGAGGCAGGCAGAGAGAGAGAGAGAGAAGGAAGCAGGCTCCCTGCTGAGCAGAGAGCCCAATGTGGGGCTCGATCCCAGGACCCTGGGATCATGACCGGAGCCGAAGGCAGAGGCCTTAACCCACTGAGCCACCCCGGTGCCCCCAGATATTTTCTTTTTTGTTTGATTTCTCTTCTTTGGACTTAATGATATAGAAGTAGGAAAAAAAAAGTCCATGAATCTCAGAATTGGGATTTCAAAGATGGATTGTTTAGCCCTAATCTTAGGAAAGGGTTGGATGGAGGAAGAAGGCAATAGACAATGTGGCTGTAGCCACTGGAAAGAATGTTTGCAGCCCCACAAGCTAACTCTTTGATCGTCTAGATATACTTCTCTGTCTAGAGCCAACCCAATAAAATAAATGGTTCCTACCCTGAGATGCAGATAGAGATATCTCCAGGCTACCATATGTATTTATTATGAAGTGCATGAATAAATCACCACCCAAATAGAGCAAATATAGTGCTATTAAAAATTAATGTGAAGTTTTGTTGTCGATTGTCCCCATCACTTTCCCTTTAATGCAATAACAGGCTGGAATACTACCTAATAGCCTGAGGTGTCTCTGAGAATAAGGTATATTTTACCAATCCTTTAACTTAATCATATTGGCCTCTTTGTAGGGGGCCGAGCTCTTCCAGGTAAGTTGTTCTGAAGTAAAAGCAGGATGGATTGGTTCATGGAATATGGAGGCATTTGCTTAACAGGCTTCTTTTCAGAGGCTCAGGCATGCTTTCTGAGGAACCTGCCATTCCCTGAAAAAAAAAAATTCCCCCCCCCTTTTTTTTCCCCTCTGAAGCCTTCTCTTTTGTATTTTGTCAAACACTCTGTGTGTGTATGTGTGTGGGGTGTGTGTGTGTGTGTGTGTGTGTGTGTTCAAGGAAAATTGCATGTTGGTACACATTTGATATGTCACTATAGTTTCACTTGTCAATTTTCATCCCAACTTCACTGGAATGAAAAAAACTGACAAATCTCTAGATACCCAGAAGGAACCATTAGATCCCGAAGAGTGAAGTAGGTAACAGTGGCTAATCTTTACTTGTGAGGAAAAGAACTAAATGCTGAAATAAAAGATGATCTCCTGCTCTCCAAAGCAAGACATAAAAATCTCAACAGCAACAATGAGTTGTTTCTACCGTGTGTGTCCAAATAAGAAAAGAAGAAGAGACAACTTTGGACACCTAATATGTGTCATGCTTTCTACCTATTATCTTGGATAATTTCAGTGAGCAAGAAGTAGTGCTCCCACCATACTGTGACAAAAACTTGGGTATTTAATTTTTATTGTTTTTTTTTTAATGTTTTTGGGGCACAATGCCAAAATGCCAACTATCATAGCCTCTTCAACATCATACAGCATTAGTCAAAGGGAAGCTTACCTCTTCAGAGGATAGCTGAAAGTGAGAAAAAAAAAAAAGTCAACCTTCAAAATTTCCCCAGGTTTTCGTTAATACAAATACAACATAGATTTTTAAAATACTTCTTTCAATTTGGGATATTTTCCCCTATGCACTTTGGAGTTTTTATGTGAAATATCTTCTTTTGAATTTGGAGGACCACTTCTCTAAGAATAGAGAAGTTAAGTAGGTGACTTTCTTTTCTTTTCCATCAAAAATATAAAATACATATGTTTATGCAACAAATATTTATTGTCTGCCATGTATCAGGCACACTGTTTTAGGGGTCTGAAATATATCAATGAACAAAAAGAGAAAAACTATCCTTCCTTTTGTAGAGCTTGCATTCTGGTAGAGGGAGAGAAAGGCAATAAAAAAATAAACATCACATATGTAGATATTTGGGGAGGGCAAGGCCAACATGTCTGGAGTAGAGTGAAGAGGGGGAAGGGTTACCTACTGGGAATCAAAGCATGCAGGGTCTTTTTGGCCATTGAAGGAACCTGAGCATTTACTCAGAGTTGACATGAGGAGCCGATATAGTCTTAAGCAGATGACTAACATGACTTGACTTGGCTTTTAAGATGCTTGCTTTGGCTCCTGTGTTCTTAGTGTACCAGAAACCATTTCCTTGCCCTGTGAATCCGGTTTTCTGTGTGCTATTGTGTCATCGCACTGAGTGGGTGGCTGTTCATTCCTGATAAGATGCTGTAGCACCTGGTGTTCACTCTGAAGTTCCTTATGTGCCCAGTTTTCATGGAAAAATGCAAGAGTGTATGGTGCCCAGGAAAAGGACAGCTGAAAATGTAATACATTTCCCCCTGAACATGAGGTTTGATTACCTCTGTCATTAATTCCAGCCAACACAGCTATAAATATAATTAGTGGTTAAACAATTATGCAATCACATTGTCTGAAGCCTCATTACCCTCTTACCTTGTAAATCTGCCTTGCCATCTTTTCATGACCCTTTTAAAGAATGCACCTACCCACTACCTACATAATGAAAGAAGCCACAAGCCCCAGCCTTAGAGGAATTGTATTGATTTGTAAGAGAAAAGCTATCACTTGCTATTCTCACTAACCTGGAAATAGACACCACATTTTATCTACCACCCTGTTTCCTGTTGTAGATCCACATAGTAAATCCATTAACTTATGTGTCCATTCATCCATTCAACCATCTGCCCATTCATCTATCTGCCTGTCCATCCATCCATCCATCCATCCATCCATCCATCCATCCATTCAACCATCCATCTGTCTAATTACTATTTATTGAGTGTCTATTTTGTGCCAGGTGCCATGCTGGGGAGGCAATATATTTCATGATTAGATGCATGGACTGTAGTCTTAAATTGTCTGGAATTGAATCCATTGACCATAACTTTAGCTACAGGACCTTGGAAATTATATTATTTGAGCCTCTGTTTCCTCATCTGTGGGATGAGAACAATAAACATCTATCACAGAGTTGTTATGAAGATCATTAAGTGGATTGATCTAAGGCTCCTTTTGTCCTGGAGGGATAGTTTCATAGTTGGAGTTTATAGTCAGTCATCTCTCCTTTCCCCTTGCATCAGTTCAGTCCTTCCCAGTTCATCCAGCAACCTATCAAGGATCAGCACATGTGAAGTGTTAAGGAAAGAGTTGGAGTTTCATGAGAAATGGGAGCTGTAGATGCATCCCTAGCATATAACAAACTATTTGGCACATGCACAGTACCCAGTATATATTTCATGGAATAAACATAAGTACTTGCCCTTGACAAGTGTTCAGTGTGTCTGCAGAAGGCCAGTGCCAGGTGGGAGTGTCACTGGGGCAGCCAGCCAAGGACCCGGAGCAAAGCAGGAACAATTGAGCCCAGGCAGAGGGAAATGGTCCTCCAGCTGCTTCTGCAGGCCTGGAAATTTAAAACAGTTTCTTCCTGGGACTGGCTCTTTTGTTCTGTGGTTTGATTTCTGTCTTTGTGTCAGTGACTTGTCTGACATTTCTGGGACTCTGTTCTGATACACTGTCTAGGCAGGTGGGATCCCAGTGGGGAACTGTGTATGTCTCTGTGTATATTTCAAAAAGAGTTTAACCTTGGAAAAACAAGGCCAGTTTTTTTACTTCAGGGTATGTGTGATATTGTCTCTGTGTCATTCCTTCTCACACCTGGTTGCGGTAAGGTTAGCGAGAGTTTGGCATATAGGACTGTAGCTTTGCAAGACAGTGGTGGTGCTTATACTTAAATTTGCTGTAACCAATCTTAATGCAAAGGCATGGGAAAACCCCTGGGAAATGTCACATTTAAGAAGATAATCACAGTGGTAACTGCAGTATATTTTGGAAGCATGTGAGCATTAAATGTGGAGTGTTCTGGAGCCAGAATTCCTGGTTCAAATCATGGCTCTATCTTTTATTGGTCATGTAAACTTAGCAATGTTATTAGCTTCTCTATGCCTTAGTTTTATTGCTATAAAGGGTTAAATAATTATAATCTACCTTCTTGAATAGTTAAGAGGATTAAGTGAGATAATGTTTTTAAGGTATTTAAGTTCTGGGTTCATAATAAGTATTCAGTATTATTATTTCTCTTACTCTTATTTCTCTTACTCTTCCTCACCAACTCCTCCTTTGTCTCCTCCCTTTATTACTACTGCTGTTACTATTTAGAATAATGGTATTATGAAGATTCAATTAGATAATGTTCGTGAAGGGAGACAATTGCCTCTCATAGTGCCTGGCACAGACAAACGCTCAACAAATGTGAGTTTTCTTTCATATGGGCCTCCAAAATCCATCCTTAAAGTCTTAGAGACTGTCTCATCATTTTCCCCACACCTAATACAATATATTCACACTTTGGGTGCAAAGAAGAATCTCAATTCAACTGAGAACTGAGGCTTCTCTTGTCTTCCCCCTGTTCCTTGTGACAGAACATAGAACAGATACTTGTTCATAAGTCATTACAGCTTTGTGTCAGATGAAGATTATAACTATATGTAGTAGTTACCTTTTGCAGTTTCACACAAACGTACCTGTATAAAAACACCACACATTATTATCTCACAGCTTCTGAGAGTCAGGCATCTGGGCACAGCTTGACTGAGCCAGGGTTGAGGTCTCAGCTGAAGGCTCGACTGGAGAAAGACCCACTCCCCAGCTCACATGTTTCTTGGCATAATTTGATTTCTGGAATGTCGTTGGACTGAAGTTCTTTGTCCCTAGCTGGCTGTTAGCTGGGAGCTGTCTTCAGTTCCTTGCCATGTGGGCTTCCTCACCGTGGCAGCTTGTTCATCAAAAAAGCAAGGGAAGAAGGAAAAGAAAGAGAGAGACTTGGGGTGCCTGGGTGGCTCAGTGGGTTAAGCCTCTGCCTTCGGCTCAGGTCATGATCTCAGGGTCCTGGGATCGAGCCCTGCATCAGGCTCTCTGCTCAGCAGGGAGCCTGCTTCCCTCTCTCTCTCTGCCTGCCTCTCTGCTTACTTGTGATCTCTCTGTGTCAAATAAATAAATAAAAATCTTTAAAAAATAGAGAGAGACATGGCTAACAAGATGAAGGTACAATCTTATGTAATGTAATTACAGAAGTGACATCCCATCAACCTTGCCATAGTCTATTAGAAGTAAATCACCAGTTCTACCCACATTCAAAAGCAGAAGATTATACAATGGTATAAACACCAGGAGGTGGGGGGACCAGTGGGACCAGTCTCAGGCTGTCTGCATGGCATGTCTGACTTCTTGGATGTCTTTCAGATGCTTTATTTTGCTTAACGTTAATGGATTTTTTTTTTTTTTTAACCTCAGTCCACGGAATTCAGTTTATCAGAGCAGGTCTAAGAAGTAGAGCTGTCCTCAATTTTTCAGCAGAATTCTGGAAACTTTGTTTTCCAGAAACTTAGAGATTTGCTTCATTTTTTCCTCTGTAAATAGAAACCTATCTTTTCATTAATGAACATTACAATTTCAGGGATGCTTTTTCTTCCTTCTGATTGATTGTCAGTGGGCAGTTGCTCCTAACAAAGAGAATAGTTTTAAGGTTCTTTTTCTCTTCAGCTTCTCCGTTAAGTGGTTAATGATCTGGAAGCAAGTACTTGGAGGTGCTAGGGGAGCTCCTATTTAAAGAAATACTTTGTAAAGAGAAGCTGCCTTCTAGGTGATAAAGTGAGGATAGTTAGCCATTAATTTGTCTGTTTAGTAAATCTGGATATTTAGACCTCTGGCTCCCCTTCCACTCTGGCTCCACAAGTGGGTGAGTCCAGACAGAAGTACAGGATGGTATTAGGAGGGTCTGACTATAAAAGGCTTTCTTTACCTTCCCTTGGGATTCAAAGGGGGGAAGGAAACTATATAGGTACATGGTTGCAGATTGATGGAGGTGCCAGGAAAAGCTCCCTTATGATGATTTCCATTCACATGTGTGTAGTCATAGCTATTTAGACTGAACTAGGGAGTCATTCACTCTTTTTATTTATTCGGCAATTTAAATTTTTTTAAATTAACATATAATATATTATTTGCCCCAGGGGTACAGGTCTGTGAATCATCAGGCTTACATATTTCATGGCATTCACCATAGCACATAACCTTCCCAATGTCCACAACCCAACCACCCTCTCCCTATCCTCCCACCCCCCAGCAACCCTTGGTTTGTTTCATGAGATTAAGAGTCTCTTATGTTTTGTCTCCCTCCCAGTCCCATCTTGTTTCATTTTTTCCTTCCCTACCCCCCACAACCCCAAGTTATAGCTATTGTGCTATGTGGTGGAATTATAATAAGATATATTCTCAGCCCTCAAAGCCTTATTTGTTCAAACATTATTCTCCAAATGCTAGAGAATACAGGCAAATGTGGATGACCAAACCCCTTTTATTGCCCCACTCCTAATATCTTCTCTCTCCCCTTCTTTTACTGGCCACACACCACTTCTGCAGAAGTAGTATGTATTAGTTATCAGTGACCACATAGCACATTACCCTAAAATTTAGCAGCTGAAAACCGCATTTATTATTCCATGGTTTTGTGTGTTAGAAACGCAGGCATGCCTTAGCTGGGTCATCTGGCTTAGGATTTCTCACAAGGCTGTAATCAGGTTGTGGACTAGGGCTGTCGTTGGCTTAAGATTCAAATGGGGAAAGATCTGCTTCTAAACTCAGTTATATAGCTCTTGGCAGGATTTAGTTCCATGCAGGCTGTTGGATTCAGGGCCTCAGTTCCTCACTAGTTGTTGGCCAGAGGTTTTCCTCATTACCTCGTCACAAGGGCCTCTCTATAGGGCAGCTCATGACATGGCAGCAAGTGAGAAGGGTCAGAGACTGTGAACAGGACCAAACCTATAGTCTTTTGCAACTTAAACTCAGCAGTCATATCCCATGACTTTTGTTGTACTTTATTCATTAAAAGAAATTCACTAGATCTAGAAAAGTGGAGAAGATTACATTTGGGCATGAACACTAGGAGGCAAGGATCAAGAGAGCCATTTTAGAAGTTGTCTACCATTGACAGGGTGATATTTAATTCTAGAAGGTCATTGGTACAAGGGAGTGTAAGACATAATGAATTACCCATGAGCTTACCCTTCATCCATTCATAGCTGTCTCTGTTTCATATTTTCTGTGATCCCAAAACAGACAGACAGATAGACATGGAGTTGGGGATGAGATGCTAAAAGTGAGAATATGATTTTTTACAAAAAGTTATCAAATATTAAATCTGGAAAAGGCATGAGAGGGTCTTATGCAATTTAAGAAAACTGTAGCCTAGAGTTTCTTTGTGTAGCCTCCACTCCCAGGATTCATCATACCTGCCAAGCCATGACTGAACACTGGATCTCCAAGGAGATGCACAAAGGCCCAGAGACATTTTCCCAAAAATGGCCTCCTGCTTCTTCCAGTCCCTGTCAGAACATCATGGGAGATCATGTAACCAGTGCTTCCCATCTACTTCTCCCAGTACAGAAACATCTGCCACATTGAAACAGTCATTCAGGAGCCTTGACACCTACCTGCTAACTGTCTAGCAATGCATTGATTACATATGTTGATTCTACTTTATGCCTAGAAAAGAAATCATGTTTAAGGTAAATGCTAGTTTATGTAATTAACATATCTTTCATACTTTGGTTTGTAAATTTTATCATTCATCTACAGGACCATCTGCCTTCTGGAAGCCACTGGATCTGGGGCTATATGCTGAGAATGCTGGCTAGGAAGGCTGCAGGTCTGCTTACTGAACACAGTCCAGTAGTCTACAAATACTCTTAATTGTATTTGAATAGCAATAATTGGAAAGTGAATAAAGACTTGATCAAAGAATTTTACATTTGTTATCTTCACTTTTTTTCCCCCTCTGACAGTAGCCTACCTGTCAAAAATGTCAGCTTTTACTTTCTGTTTGCAAAGTAACCAGACCCAGTTCTCCCTTAACTACCCTGATATGACATTCACTTCTGAGGGCAGTTGTAAGTAATGAAATCCAATGGTTAAACTCCCTTTCCTTTCCACAGATTTTTGATGCTGTTGAAAATCTTGAACTACTTGAACAGAGAAGAGGCAGGTAGTAAATGGCTGTAGGATTGTTGGGGAAGGGAGCTGTAGTGGTGGTCTTCTCTCAAGAACTCTCTTCCATGGCCTAATGCCATGAGACTGTGTCTAGTGTGAACTTTGGTAATTTATAGACTCTATGTATTTTTGAGAAAGCTCTATTTTTATGTCAGATAATATGTAAGGGTAAATGATGTCTAAAGAAGCTGTAGTTCCTTGAAATGGGAACAGTGTCATTTTATATAATGTCACTGACAGAAGTGTGAGGATGGGTAAATGTCTTTTGTCTAACTTATTAGCTCTTACCTGGCTTAATGACAATATTTGCAATCTGTTTATTTAGTTAATTGTGGGTTTTGGCATGTTAAAATAATACCTTCAGGCAAAATATTATTGAGCTTTTCTTTTACCTTTAGGTTATTTTTAAAAATCCATTCCTTTTCTTTACCTTTTTTAAAAATTTATTTTCAGTGTAACAGTATTCATTGTTTTTGCACCACACCCAGTGCTCCATGCAGTACGTGCCCTCCCTATTACCCACCACCTGGTTCCTCAACCTCCCACCCCCGGCCCCTTCAAAACCCTCTGGTTGTTTTTCAGAGTCCATAGTCTCTCATGGTTCATCTCCCCTTCCAGTTTCCCTCAACTCCCTTCTCCTCTCCATCTCCCCATGTCCTCCATGTTATTTGTTATGCTCCACAAAAAAGTGAGACCATATGATACTTGACTCTCTCTGCTTGACTTATTTCACTCAGCATAATCTCTTCCAGTCCCGTCCATGTTGCTACAAAAGTTGGGTATTCATCCTTTCTGATGGAGGCATGATACTCCATCGTGTATATGTACCACATCTTCCTTTTTTTTTTAAATTTTATTTTATTTATTTGACAGAGAGAGAGATCACAAGTAGGCAGAGAGGTAGGCAGAGAGAGAGGAGGAAGCAGGCTCCCTGCGGAGCAAGAGAGCCCGAATCAGGGCTTGATCCCAGGACCCTGAGATCATGACCTGAGCCGAAGGCAGTGGCTTAATCCACTGAGCCACCCAGGCACCCCTGTACCACATCTTCCTTATCCATTCGTCCGTTGAAGGGCATCTTGGTTCTTTCCACAGTTTGGCGACCGTGGCCATTGCTGCAATAAACATTGGGGTACAGATGGCTCTTCTTTTCACTACATCTGTATCTTTGGGGTAAAAACCCAGCAGTGCAATTGCAGGATCATAGGGAAGCTCTATTTTTAATTTCTTGAGGAATCTCCACACTGTTCTCCAAAGTGGCTGCACCAACTTGCATTCCCACCATCAGTGGAAGAGGGTTCCCCTTTCTCCACATCCTCTCCAACACACGTTGTTTCCTGTCTTGCTAATTTTGGCCATTCTAACTGGTGTCAGGTGGTATCTCAATGTGGTTTTAATTTGAATCTCCCTGATGGCTAGTGATGATGAACATTTTTTTCATGTGTCTGATACCATTTGTATGTCTTCATTGGAGAAGTGTCTGTTCATATCTTCTGCCCATTTTTTTGATATGATTCTTTGTTTTGTGTGTGTTGAGTTTGAGGAGTTCTTTGCAGATCCTGGATATCAACCTTTTGTCTGTACTGTCATTTGCAAATATCTTCTCCCATTCCATGGGTTGCCTCTTTGTTTTGTTGACTGTTTCCTTTGCTGTGCAGAAACTTTTGATCTTGATGAAGTCCCAAAAGTTCATTTTCGCTTTTGTTTCCTTTGCCTTTGGAGACATATCTTGAAAGAAGTTGCTGTGGCTGATATCGAAGAGGTTACTGCCTATGTTCTCCTCTAGGCTTCTGATGGATTCCTGTCTCACGTTGAGGTCTTTTATCCATTTCGAGTTTATCTTTGTGTACAGTGGAAGAGAATGATCGAGTTTCATTCTTCTACATATAGCTGTCCAGTTTTCCCAGCACCATTTATTGAAGAGACTTTTTTCCATTGTATATTTTTTCCTGTTTTGTCTAATCCATTCTTATAAACAATAAAATAAAACAGGGTTTGGTTGATAATGGGATGGTAGGGTTTGTGAATGGCACAGGAAGCCAGATGTAAATGAAAGAGGCCAGAAAGAAATGGAGAGTATCCCAGAAGCTAGAGAATCCTTACAGGCTATAGGCAGGGACCCAGGAGAAAACAGATGATTGGTTTCAGAATGTCTGGCGGGGATCTAGAACAGGGGCTAGGATTTTGATCTTTGGAAAGGACCAGTGCGGGGGATGCCTGAAGTGACAACTTGGGGCCAGGGCAGATCAGGGAAGAATGGTAAGATTTGAGGTACAAGGGCTTGGTCAGGTCAGGACCATAATCAGAACAGGATCAGGATTAAGGCTATGGGTCTTGTTTTATCCATTCTTCCTGACCAGAGACAGGGCTGATCCTGGGGCCTAGGACAGGGCTAAGCCCAAAGGTGGACTTTAGGTAACACTGAACAACAGGAGCAGCAGTGTGTTAGAGTCACCAGTGTCCTGGTTTATTTAGGACAGACCCACATTATACCTGCTATTCCAGAGTACCAATGAATAATGTTCCCCTTTTATTAAAGTGACTAGTTTGCAAGACAAATTACTGTTTTACTGATAGGTTCCCAAAATGATTTTGCAGAATGTAACCCAGGAGCCACAGAAGCAGAGTTCTCTGGTTACATGAGTATGGAAAATCTAGAATTAACTGAAATTCTTTAATAGGATTCTTTACTATGGGACTTCTCACTGCCTTGATATGCTAATATGTTCGAATCCCCAAGAGAAGGATTGGGTTCTTATTTTCCCACCCTAAATTGAGCTTTTGGTATACTCTGGCCCTCCTGAGACTATAGTTCTGTGGGAAGCACTTTGGGAACTCTGATTAGTTGAATATGGCGTCATAAAGGGAGGCAGCTCATCACTCTTTGTGTACTAGCAATGTCAGCAAGTCAGCAAGTGAGAGGGAGCAAGTGCAGACTCTGCCGAAGTTTTCTGATTTGCTAGTTATTGACTGACATTGGCGGTGTTGTATGTGTTGTATGTGACACGCTGGAGTAACATTCCAAAAAATGACTAGATCTCAAGATCACTTATTAGTTAGGATGTAGAAAGGAAGAGAATTTTCTTTGTTTAGTCATTCACTGCATGGTGTCCTTGAAGGAGAGGTTAATGAGGAAATAGTAGGTCAGCATGTAGGTGTAGCTGTGGCGGGGGGGAGGGGTCCTCATGAAAAATGTAATTTTAACCAGCATTCCAGGTAATTCTGATGAGGGTGGCCCTGAAACCATTTACTGAGAAACATTTTCTGGGGGTTCTGATGAGGGATTATATTGGTGACAAAACACCACGATGATCCTTTCTTTAATTGATGAGTTTTCTGATATGGTGGCCAGTGTTCTGATATTTGTGGAGCTCCCATTTTATGCCATATTCCATACTATATGCTCTCTACATGCATGTCACTATGTTTAATAATCCTTCCTAATAAGCCTAGAATTTAGTATCATTATCTCCATTTTATAGAAGATGTTTAAGATGAACTTTTAGGTGAGGCTGATGTCCTCATATGAGCTATTCTTTTTCAAGCTCCAAGAGAAGGTCCTGGTTCTTATATCCACCCCTCACTAACTCCCTAGGACATGGACACAGGAGCCAACACTCCGTTCTGATTGTTTGCCCTGAGGCCATACAGAGCTCACTTGGAGATTTAATAAGCATAGGAGTCTTCTATTACCAGGATTGTGTACTAACACATTTTATCTGACTGGTAGAATGGGTCAATATTAAACACACTAATCCAGTGAGAATGATGAGGCATTGATCTCCAGACTGAAATCAACCCACATAGAAACGTTTTCTTAAGATACAGGTGAGCAGGGAATAGAATCAGAAAAGGAAAGAAAACACTTGCATTGTTTTCATCATGGAGTTACAAATCAAGACAAGTAGCATGAGCAGCTTCTTGCTTTTATCGGGGCCAAAGAATGATTTTTCTTTTTAATGTTTTTGAAAGATCCAAGCTCCCTGTGATGAAAGCAGGGATTTGAAACTCAAACATCTATGGAAACTTAGGACATGCAGAGAAGGAGGACTGCCTGTTGGATGGGGTCTGTGAAGACCTGAAGAGAACATGCCTCTTGTAAGAGGGATTGCTTTTTGTTTGTTTCTTATTATGTTATGTTAGTCATCATACAGTACATCATTAGTTTTTGATGTAGTGTTCTAAGACTCATTGTTTACGTGTAACAGCCGGTGCTCCATGCAATACGTGCCCTCCTTAATACCCACCAGGCCAACCCATCCCCAACCCCCTCCCCTCTAAAACCCTCAGTCTGTTTCTCAGAGTCCATAGTCTCTCATGGTTCATCCCCCCTCAGATTCCCCCCCTTCATTTTTCCCTTCCTTGCCCTAATGTCCTCCATGATAATCCTTATGTTCCACAAGTAAGTGAAACCATATGATAATTGAGTGCCTTTTTAGGATCAGGGAATGAATTGCCTAGGGGAAATATGGCCATTGTTTGGCCAGAAATTTCAGTTTTTTAGGTAAAGTTGAAAATCCATATTTTCATTTGTTTTCCTACTTATTTTAATTTGCATTTAAGTGTTTAAAGCATTCTATTGACCAAATAAAACATACAGACTTCCAATCTGTGACCTGTTTTACTGCTACTTGAGAGAGAACTTATGTCACCCCAATGAGGGAACCCTATGAACTGAGTGTCCACAGTGTTTTAGGCACTGTATAGGCTACCTTGTAAAGTTCTCAATATAACCCTGTGTTTAGAAATCATCATGTCCCTCTTATATGAAAATGAGGTATGGACAAGTTAAATGACTTTGCCAAGTTCACACAGCCTACAAGTGGTTAATGCTGGTCTTAATTTAGGATCATTTGACTAAAAAGACCTACTGATTTGTCAATACCATGCCTCCTGTCCTCTGGGAGGAAGTGTCCTTCTCAGTGTTATTATATTACTGCTGGTGGTCACTGTTTGGGGTCTAAGACCATGTCAATTGTTCTCCAAGGTTCAGACCCACTGATATGTGAGGCAGATACTGGACTAGCTCTTCTTTGATTAGAACAAACTACAAGCGAGTAATTGATCACCGATCTTTCTGGGGTTGTCAAGCTTAGATTTAGTCCATTTTTGTAAAATCACCCTTCTATGACCTTGGAGTCCATATGTATAGTCTATATTTTCTAGATTCCACACTATCTAAATATTTTCTGTGTGAAACCAATCTTCCTGAATTATAACCAAAATGTGGCTCTTAGCCTCAAATTGGAGGGATGTGTGTATTGGTAATGGTGGTGAAATCTGTCCACTGATATACCAGTTATCTTTAAAATTAAATTGTCGTTCACTTCATATTGGGAATTTTGTGACACTTCCTGAGACACCTTAAATCTCCCTGGGTTGTTACAAAACCAGAGCTAAGAGTCAAAGCTGTAATCTGTGCCTGTCATTCGTTTTTGAATAGATTATGAACTCTTAGAGGATTAGGCTTGTGTCTATATAGTTCTCTTTATACAGAGATGAAGGCTTTCACAGCATTATCTATAATTGGGTGTTTAATAAATGCTTTTTGATGAGGATAATGGTATGGAAATAAAACTCTTGAAATCCAGAGTCTGCCTGGATTTCTTGCCTCATTAGGGAAGAAGAGATGAATGTGAATGCTTGGGTAAATATGAATGTCGATCTCATTCGGGAAACCACACAGTCTCTGTGCTTGAAATTCTGGGAGAGAAAAACTTAAAAGGTGTAACTAAGACAAATTCTGTGGGTTGACATTAATACCAATATTTACCGATCTTCTCTAACAAGGCAGACTCCATTTGGAATCTGGTGATGCATCTCACGGGCCTCAGATTGCCTGACAAATCACACCAAGGTTTACTCAAAGTCACTGACACATTGGTATGTAATCACAGGCACACCAGTGCCCAACAGGGGTGAAGGCAGAGGTTAATGGCTTTCTTTATATTTGCATTATACTTGATCTCTGGCATCATGGTCAGATGGGTTTTTCTTAACTCTTCCCATTTAGTGCTCTGAAGTGTTTTCAGGTTGTCTATTTTAGGGCTGTTTTATAGCTGCCCTTTCCTGTATCTGTTTTGTATGCTACACAATAAGGAGAGAGAATCTAAGATATGAGCTATTGATACTACCATGCACACTAAGGTAAATATTCAGTCTTTTATTGAACTTTCTAAAGACCAAAGTGTATTTCCTTTTTTATCTAAAATGTTTTAAATGTGGCCCATTCTAACCAGCTGCCTTAATGTATCAAAAGGGCCTTACAAGTTTTCTTCTTTGCCACTGATGAATTCTTTAAGCAAACTGATTTTGAACTTGCACAATAGTGTGGATGTACAAATGCCACTGAAGTGTATACTTAAAATGGTAAATTTTATGTTTTGTCTATTTTACCACACGAAAAAGAATTTAAGCATTGAATCAACCACAAAAGCTTGTGGTTGATCCATAGGGAATGGGCAATATTTGCAGACAGTACCCAATATATGGATAGAGAATATTGCAGTATAACATTCAAGTGAGAGAGATAATCATATTATTTTCTTTTCCCTAAATCGAGTTAAATTGGGATCTGAGCTCCTATTAGAAGGATGCTTGAGAAAAAGCAATCATATTATGTTTGAGGGAATACATTTCCTGGAGTTCTTCAAAAATTTGGGTGAGACTTTAATGAGATTAAGAAAACAGGAGTAGAGGGTTTTATCCTTTCCATAGGCCCCTTTATAGTTATTTCTCTGTTTGCTACATGATGTAACTCTCTAGTTTGGTCCTTCACTAACAAGCTCATAGGCTTGATGGTGGCAGAGAGGCTCCTCATAATGGCCCTCTATACCAACCACAAACTTGGACAGAGAGATATTTTCTGTCCTTCTCCAGGCTGAAGTGTTGGTTCCATAGGAACCTCAGGAATCCCTTCCATCTTGGGGGTTACTTCAAAGGGGACATGAATTTCTAATATTCACAGAAACTCACCATTTCCTTATTCCTTTTTTCACCTCAGAAAAGCTCATGCCTTTTGGTTGTGCTCTCTGGTTACTTATACTCCAGCACTCAATCAACCTTCAGTGAGGGAAGTTGAATTCTGGGTGCCTGATAACTTTGGCCTTTTTACCCCTAGACACAGAAATTGTTAGTGATATTGAAAATAAAGGATCTGAGACTCAGAATGGGATGGCCTAGGATCTTCTTGATATGGGAGAGGTACAAATGCTTATCCATCTTTGGAATGTCCAAGGCAGCTAGAATAAGAAGGAATTATCCCAGTAACTTGATTTGTTTTTATTTTTGCTATGTAAGCATGAGTGTTAGTAGCATAATAGTTGAAAGTGTAGCTTTAGAGAAAGAGAGTTATTAGACACCAGAGACTGCTCTTACTACATGAGACTAGAAAGGAGAAGTCACTTGGGGTTTGGGGTTCTGAGAACATTTTATAGAAGATGTGAGAATTGAGCTGGTTTATGTTGAATAACATAGAGGTGGAAGATGTCATACCCTAAGGAACAGTGGTATAGGAGCTCAAAGAGTTTGAGATGAAATAATCAGGTTTAGAATGTAGACACTTTGCTCTAGGAAACAATGTTGAGAGGAAGTTGGAGATAATTTTGTCTGGAATGGTTTTTGCATGCCAGTTATTTCATTCATCCAACAGATATTTATTGTGTACCTACTATATTCCAGGCAGTGTTCTAGGTCCCAAAGACTCAGCAATGAATAGTATGGGGAAGGTTCTTTCCTTCATGCTGATTGTAAACTAGATGTGGAGAGAAACAATGAAAAAATAAGAAGATAGATGCGTATGGTAACATCAGATAGTTGTAATGCTATGGAAATTTATTTCTAATGATTAATTTGTTTATTTTAGAGATAGAGAGAAAGAAAACACAGGGTAGAGAGAGGAGGGGTAGGGGGGAGAGGGAGAGAGAGAATCTCAAGCAGACTTCCCACTGAGCATAGAGCCCAATGTGGGGTTCAACCTCAAGACCCCAAGGTTATGGTGTGAGCCAAAACCACAAGTCAGACACTCAACAAACTGAACCAGCCAGGAGCTCCAGCGCTATGGAAATTTAAAGCAAGGGACCATGATAGGGTGTGACTAGAAAAATTAAACACCGCTTTAGAGAGGGAAGGAAGACTGAGATGAACACTTAGAGTAAGTGATTATTTCAGCTGAGATTTGAATGAGAATGGGAACCATTATGTAAAAGATGGGTAGTCCTGCAAAGGCTCGCAGAGAGAACAACTAATGCAAAGGCTCTATGGTGGAAATGAGTTTGGTAGGGTCAAGAAAAAGCACATAGGGCAGCAAGAGCAAGAAGGAGATGGGATGGGAGATCAGATTACTCTGTAGACTCTTTGGAAAATATTCCAAAGGTCCAGCCCTACTATTGACCAATTGAATGAAAATCTCAGAAGTGAGGTTCAGGTCACAGTATATATTAACACCTCTTCAGGTAATTCTAATGGGTAGCCAAGGTTGAGAGGCACTGCCTTAGAGAGAAGAAGCAAAAGAAGAAGAGTTTCTTTTTGAGCAGCCAGAAGATGCTGAAGGGTGGGATGGAGAAGGAGTGATGTGAAGTGTGTAATCCTGCAGGAGTATCCTGAGATTGGAGGAATGATTGTGCTTGACCTGGTGATCAGTGTAGTCCAGAATGGCCTGTAGGCCTGTTACAAGAGTGAGGTCTCTAAGTTCTTTAGTTAGTCTCTTGCCAGTTTGCTGAAATGGCTTATGCCAACTATGACAGAAGTCAAAGAGTTAAGGTTTGGTTTATTTATTTTCTGCAGATCACAGAGAGCCAACCCTCAGAGCTAGGGATTAAGGCAGATGATCCTGAGAGGGAAAAACTTACCCAGATAATTTCTCCTTCTTGAGGAGGAGCCTAGTGAAAATCAGTTTAAATAATAGCAGCCTATAACATAAGTTATACACTTATGCAACACTTTTTTCTATAAAAACCAGATGTTTTGAGGCCTCTGGGTGGCTCAGTCAGTTAAAGGCCTGACTCTTGGTTGTGACTCAGGTCATGATCCAGGGTCATGAGATCAAGCCCCACATCAGGCTCAACACTCAGTGTGGAGTCTGCTTGAAATTCTCTCCCTTTCCTTCTGCCCCTCCCCACTCACAGTCCCTCCCTTTAAAATAAATAAGTAAATAAAATCTTAAAAAGAACCCCCAAAATAGATATTGTCTTAAATTTTCTATATAAAAAAGTGAGGGGTTTCACTATAGGGGAGTAGGATTTGAAGATCCTATAGAGGAAAAAGATTGGCTTCAGGTACAGATGGGGTGTGGGATGGATGGAAAGCTGCCACCACAGCTGAAAGAGGATGAGAGTCATACAAGATAGAGTTCAAAAGAGGACGCTCTTGAACTTGGAGACAATTTGAGGGGACAGGAAAATGATTGTTTATGATCACAAGGAATAGAATAGGAAAATATAGACAATATAGATGGAGACTTCATCTCTTTAAGATCCTAAATAAGAACATCAAGTGAGGCAGCACAGTCAAGAACTAGGGCTCTAGAGCCCAAACTGAATGAATTCTTTAAATGCTTTAACCCTTAGTTTCCTCATTTATAAGATGGGAATAATAGTACCTACGTCATTGGTCACTGTGACAATTAATTAGAAAATGCATGGCTGCATGAAAAAGGCTTGGCACACTGCCTGGCACTTAGTAAGGGTCCATTATATAGTAGCTCTCATTGCAGTGTTCCTCAGCATCTTCAAAATTGTCATTATAATTAACGTTGTCTCAGTCACAAAACCATGTCATGTTCACCAACAGCCAATGAGGTCTAGATAAAAGTGAGAAGGCCAATGTGGAGCTAAGTTAACATACGAAGAAGTCAAAGGTACAGCATTGGGAATACAGTCAATGGTATTGTAGTGGTGCTGTATGGTGACAGATGGTAGGTAGCTACACTTGTGGTAAGCACAGCATAATGTATGGAGTTGTTGAATCACTATATTATATACCTGAAACTAACATTGTGTGTCAACTAAACTTCAATTTAAAAAAAAATAAGAAGTCAAAGCTATACTGCTCCTGTATTCAGAGAATTTGATTAAATTCATAGTCAAGAAACTTTTATTCCATGTCTTCTATGTGCCTGTCATTTGTTTTTCTCTAATATACTTTATTCCTCTTAATATTATGGAACAGAGAAGAAGGAATGAGGTTGGACATAACTGCAGGGGAGGATTGGTTATGAAAGATATGGATGATAAATGTGGGCAGGGTGATCTCCGAGAAAGTTTTAAGTCATCCATGGCTTAGTTTGCTAATCTTGGAGCAGATGTAAAAGTTAGATTGCCAGTCTTGGAGCCCGGGAAATCTGGTTTTAAAGGCAAAGATGGCATTGATAAGTAGTGATAGATTCAGTAGACTTCAACATTTTGCTTGTGGGTCAATGAAAAGCACCAAGGTTAATATCTACAGTCATAGTGTAGACATCTGGATCGGTGTCCCTGGGGGGGAAGTTGATATGTGAGCTAGTGTGGAAGATTTGGAGAGAACCTGTGTGAAAAGTAACCAGGAAAATCTTGAGTTCTCTGGGTGGGTAAAGTAGAATACTGGAGAGAGTGTTGTTGAAACTTAAGAAGTAACTATAGCTAGTAAATAATGAGAGTAATTAACAGAGAACAAAAAAAATTATCATTAACATTATATGTAATAATAATGAACTGGGAATAGGAACATCTTGCAAGCTAGACTGTGTTGCATATAATAGGTGGAAGTATCTAGCCCTCCGTTTCTTCAGTCTGAAAAATACGGACACTGAATTAGGTGATGACTAATTCATCTTTTTATTTAAAGTTATGGAGTACAGAGAAGCTTATGGCTTGGGCTCAGTGGTATACAAGCTTAAGGCAGCAACGGAGAGAGTAGTTTACCTTTCCAGGTTTTCATACCATATCCAGTTTTGTTTTATTTGAATGTATTTTAGGATTTATTTCCCTTGGGGTAAATGGAAATAGACATTGTAGAACTTGTCAATCAATGTGCATTTACTGGGGGGTACAGCCAATGGCTTCATGAATAGAAAGTGAAAAGTAGTCTTAGGCTTTTTAAAGTGTTGATTGAAGTAATGCTGAGTTATGAGTAGTGACCAGGCTCTTATGAAGACATCACATGAAAAGGTTCTGTCCTAACTCTGTTTTTACCTAGTATGTATGAGTGACTAGAATTTAGTGAGAGAGGGCTGTCCACTGAGCCACCACCGATGTTGTTAGAGTACAGCCATAGAGGTGGATTTTTAATCACATATGTTTTCCATGTTATCATATTTGTCACAGAAACAGACTCCCTATGCTCATTATCAGAAAGCTCATATGTTATCTCCAATTCACATTCTGTTCACCTCATTCTCTTCATTGCATTAGTCAAGTTCAGAAGCTAGACTGTCAGCTGCCAGACAGGCTGCTCTTTCTCTTTAGAGATAGGTGAGCACTGTTTAGTAATCCATTATCAAAGCTTATAGCCCTAGAAGGTGTTCTTGACTTCAATTCAATTACCCCAGAAAAGCAAGCAATAAACAAAGGAGAAGTCACTGGGACAATTAGATGGGCTATCCAGTTGTCAAAAACCAAATTTTCACCTCTGCAAATTCAAGTTCATATTCTGTTCCTAAATCATCAGAAGGAAACACAAGATGTTCACTGTCAGTTTAGGCTGTCAGAAAAGCTTGCCCCAAATCTATAGAGTTGTCACTCCTCATGTATTATTGCTATAGAAACCAGAGATCCAGCTTCCTCTCCTTTTACTCTCTGACTAGACAAATGGACCTTTTAGGATGATATATGTGTCTTTGATGACTATCTGAGCTGGAGTTGCAAATAGAGTTACCTGCTTTTGTGAAGTTATTAGAACCCAGATTGCATAGAAGATTAATCTATAGAGTCTGGAAGAAAGATCTAAAACATGGTTACTTTTCATGAGGCCTTTGCAACCTATTTAGGGAGTTAAGACTTACTTATACACCTAGAACCTTATTTTTAGTGGTTTCTTGGCAGTTCTTAATTTCCTGTAATATAGTACACCAAGTGCCCAAATGTGATGCCCATAATGAAGGATATGAGTGGTGAAAATAGAGGCTGAGTTCCTGAGGAAATTGTAGCTTCCATGGAGTTTCACTTGCCTAGAACAACTGCCTTTTTCATGTTCAGTGACACTCTTTGTTACTTCAGTTTTTCTCCAGGCAGTGATCTAACCCAGTATGGAGTTTTTGGTTTTGTTTTTAATATTTATTTATTTATTTATTTGAGAGAGAGGGAGACAGAGCACAAGCCAGAGGAGTGTCAGAGGGAGAGGGAGAAGCAGACCACCCACTGTTCAGGGAGCATGACGACAATGCAGGGTTTGATCCCAAGACCCTAGGATCATGACCTGAGCCAAAGGCAGATGCTTAGCCTATTGAGCTACCCAGGCCCCCTGCACCCCACCCCCTGGTGTGGATTTCTAATTAGGAGCCAGAGTTAGGGAATATGCTTAAGTTAGCTTTTGCTTCATGTGTAAAGTAAAGAAGAAAGTAAAGGCTCCAAAGCAAAGGTGCTTGAGAACCAATGAGAGTCTTTATCTACTGTCAGTACTCAAGGAGGTCTGGCACATACTGGGTTTGATTTAGTCTGTAACTTGGTATAGGCATGATGGCTCTTGTTTGGTACTTATTCTTGATGTATATGGGAACAAGCACCACCAGGAGCAGAATTTCAACTAGAAGCCAGAATTTTTGAACTTACGCTTTTGTCTCTCCTGCTATAAAGTGGTGAAGTCATAGTCTCTGCTTCAGTTGGTTCACAGGT
This sequence comes from Meles meles, assembly GCF_922984935.1. Classification (NCBI taxonomy): domain Eukaryota; kingdom Metazoa; phylum Chordata; class Mammalia; order Carnivora; family Mustelidae; genus Meles; species Meles meles. The sequence goes on along the minus strand of NC_060071.1, from coordinate 133,088,705 downwards.
AGATACATCCTGAGGTAGGTAGGGGTAATTCTTGAGTTTTTCTACTCTAAAACTTACCTTGGAAAGGAAAATAGTCCATTCTGGAGGTGTCATGAGAGATAAGACAGGCTTACGATGGATTGCCCCATTGATCATTCTTTTGACTCTTCTCTCTGTTCTGTCTTTTGCTCTACCAGTTGCTTAGTCATGGGAAAAAGAACTTTAATGAAGGACTGTCCATCTTCTCCAAGGAGTCAGTTAACTCTCCTTTCGTGTACACAGAGATAGGCTCTGCTACATGTCAGGCAGTGGTTCAACAATTTATGTGCAACTTGTCTATAGATCAGCATAGATTAAGAATAAAATCTAGTATATAAAAACCTTATCAAGAAACTAAAACTTACAGTAGCAAAGGATCTGGGAGAATTGGGGAATTTGGGAGTCATTTATGAAACATATGCTTTTGCTAAAGACCATTTTTGGCAAACCAAAGGATCTCCTCTACCCATCACCCTGACTCAAGAAAACCTGGGCTCTGATAATCATGAAGGTAATGATTGAATCTCTGCCATCTACTAGCCCACTGCAATCATTATGGTGTCTTCACAAGAAAATTGTTCATTTTCATCCATCTCATGGCTAGAAAGCATTTTGTTGAAGTGCTTCCCCTTATGTGAAATTTAAGATTATTCACATTAATTCGTTTATTCAGTACACATTAATTGAGCATATACAATGTGCCTAACACTGGAAAAACAAAATAACAAGCCACTATACTTATCCTTGAAATCATCTAAGTCTATTTAGAGGTTACTAATAAATAATATAATACAGAGTAAGAAAGACCACTGAGTCAAATGCAAGTTGCTAAAGAAAATAGCAACATCTAGGTTGGTTGGAAAGATTCACAGAGACGGTGACATTTGTTCAGGGCCTCAAAGAGTGACTAGGAGTTTCCTAGGTGTATCAGGGGAAAAGGGAGAATATATTTGAAAGAAGGTGCATGCATGAGGAGACAGAAGACATGGTACAAGGTTAAATGTGTATTTTACCACTTAAAGCTGAGTAGTCATTTAGCTTATTTTAAAGTCTCAATAAATTTCCTTATTTGTAAAATATAGATAAGTTATTTCCTGTCTGCTCTCCCAAATTTATACTGAGACTCAACTATCCTTACATTTTTGAAATGAGTTTGAAAATGAGGTTGGGAATGATTATTGGATAGGGCTGATGGTTGTCCAACTGATGCCCTTCGTGAGGGAGTAGATGGTAGACTGCTCATCACCACAGTGAAGTTTAGGGTCTGTGAGGATCACAGGGGGCAGAGGAGACACAGACATTAAAATGATGGAGCTGAGAAGTTAATCTGTTTCCCTTTTTTAATAGCTCTGCATGGGAGCTGTCAGTGGGGTTCTCTCTCAGCTAGATTTATGGCTTCTGAATGACATTGTTTTACTTTGCCATTTGGAGGCTAAACAAGGCTGGAGGGAACAAGAGTCTCATTTTCCTATCAGTGGCAAATGCATATCAATCAATGTAATTGAAGTCCAAATGGAATAATTTATGGGAGACCCATTGCATACTCCCTTGTCTTCTTTCTCTCTCTCTTTCCCTTCCATCCTATCCTTTCCACCATCATTCCTTTCTGCCCCTTTCTGGTGTTCAGTCCTGTCTACATGACAAGCACAGCCAATTAGAAAATGATTGTTTTCACTCTTTGGCCCATTTCTCTAAATGTTTGGGTTAGTTTGGAATCAGATCCTCTCCAAAGGACACATCTTTCCAAAAAGACATCTATCATATTTAATGGGTACCACTTAGATATTAATCATCAGAAGTAAATAATGAAGTAATATTCCTTATTCTTGAAAGTCATATACACAGAGAGCTAATTAACCAACGCTATGCAGGAGACATGCTCTACCTAAAACCCAGAGTTGATTTTTATTATAACCATTTAACAATCAAGGATGGAAAATGAGCAACACTTACAGACTTTTGTATTAATTAGGTTGGGGGGGCGACGGATGTAAATTTGGGAATGGAGCATAGCACTTTCATATTTTTCTTGGGGGGATGGATTATATACTTTTATAAAAACTTATAAAAGCTTTAATTACAGTGGGTGGTTTACAATATAAGATAACAGTGTTATAATTGGGTAAGAGGCTCACTCTCTCAGTAGAACATATTTGTATACCCAGATGAAATAACAAATGATGGAATATGTATTTTTTGAGGATATACAAAAGGAAACTTGGGGACCAGAAGAAAAGAAAAATGAAAATTACTTTCTTGTTGTCTTTTATTATTTGGGAAATTCTTATTATAGAGGATAATGACCCACTGCTTTTTAATATCACTGATAACTTGGCAGAAAGGAATAGATATGAGTGAAGAGGCATGATGTTAGTTGAACTTCAATAAAATATCCTTATTATTTATGTTTTATATCATAGGTTTCTCAAGGCCAGGTATTTCTTATCTGATACGACTTACATGTCTTCTTGTGACAAGATAAAGTCTGTAAAGTGAAGGAAGGTATATATGTTCAGGCAGAGAATTAATATTTACTGAGCACATACTATATGAGTGAGATTATGTTTTTTAACATAATAACTTACATAATTTTAACATAATATAATAACTTAATCAACAGTACTATAATTAGGTTATTTCTATATTTATTTTATTTTTTAAAAGATTTTATTTAGGGGCGCGTGGGTGGCTCAGTGGGTTAAGCCGCTGCCTTCAGCTCAGGTCATGACCTCAGGTCCTGGGATCGAGTCCCGCATTGGGCTCTCTGCTCAGCAGGGAGCCTGCTTCCCTCTCTCTCTCTCTGCCTGCCTCTCTATCTACCTGCGATCTCTCTCTGTCAAATAAATAAATAAAATATTTTAAAAAAAGATTTTATTTATTTATTTGACAGACAGAGATCACAAGTAGGCAGAGAGGCAGGCAGAGAGGAGAAGCAGGCTCCCCGCTGAGCAGAGAGCCCGATGCAGGGCTCGATCCCAGGACCCTGAGATCATGACCTGAGCTGAAGGCAGAGGCTTTAACCCACTGAGCCACCCAGGAGTCCCTCTATATTTATTTTATAAATGAGAAAAATGAAAATAAAAGAGGATAAGTAACTTGATCAATGTTACATAGCCATGATATATCAGAGTCAGGATATAAATCCAGGTGTGTCTGAACTCTAAATTCCATATTCTTCATATTTTACTATGATGACCAATAAATAATTGTTGACAGGGTCATCTTTATTCAAGGTAAGAGAATAGATTTACTGATGTCTCTAGCCTTCTCCATGAATCTGTTATCAGAAATACTTAATATAATGAGAATAATTCCTGGTATTATTACAGGAGGAGACATCTTTGTGTTGCCTGACTAGTATCTTTTCCCTGTCTTTGGACAATAGCATTATTTTCCCTATGTGTAATTTAAAACCACACTTTTTTTTTTCCAATGGACGTAGGAGCTGTCCATTTCACTCCAGTTTACCTCCTGTTGTAAGGTTGGGCACATAATCTGGGCTTGATCATTCAGAATAACCTGTTCTTCTGACCCCAGCTCTTGAATTTTCATGTTTGCCAAGCTGATTTTACCTTTCTGCTGGAGTCATTAGGGAAGATGATCCCTATTTCCTGGGATTTTTAAGCATGTAGGAAGTCTGAGACCGCTAGTAGGAACTGATCCCATTAATTGGAGAGAAAAAAAGATTGAGATACAAGGAAGAAAAAGAGAGTCAAACCCTAATGATATTTTTTAAGATCCTGCATCCAGCGAACCTGAATCTAATTTTTTTTTTTATTCTTTAAAAGGATGTCAATCTATAATGTTTTTCTTTTATCTTGGGTTTAGTTGCAACCAAATTATTTTAAAAATGAATAAAAATCTGTCATTGTAATCTTATTTTTTGTGAGTGGCTTGATAAATCATATATCTGTAGTCAATAAAACAGCACTAATTACATCTAACAATAGTGGACACAAGTCTGATTCAAATTTTGTGAAGACTTTGGCACCTGCCTTTGGTTCCTAAATTATTTCTGGACTGCTGTAGGAGATCAGCTCGTTGGCCAGCAAATAAATACCATTAGTGCCTCAGACTCTGTAATCCCTGGCGGAATACCTGAATTTGCCTTGATTGAGCCATCTCCCCTCCCTGTGGAGGCTGCTGCAAACTCAAGGTATAATGCCAAATGAGAACTGAGGTGCTGCCTTATTGTCAAGTGTGCTTGTGTTCATAACTCCCAATAGTTTTCCAATCAGCTTGGTTGGAGCCTAGGACTTACTCTCAAACATAAGCAAACTGTCTCCTGCCTCTAATTCAATCTTAATTCCAGCCCGTGTTAAGGCCACAGTGTCCAGTAATGGATAGTAAGAAATATAAGAAAGGATGATCAGCATGTCAGGCTTTATTTTTTTTTAAATTTTTATTTAAAAAATATTTATTTTATTATTTTTTAAGATTTTATTTATTTATTTAACAGAGTGAGCGAGCGAGAGAGAGGTCACAAGTAGGCAGAGAGGCAGACAGAGAGAGACGGAGAAGCAGGCTTCCCCCTGAGCAGAGAGCCCAATGTGGGGCTCCATCCCAGGACCCTGAGATCATGACCAGAGACAAAGGCAGAGGATTAACCCACTGAGCCACCCAGGCTCCCATCATATCAGACTTTAATCAAGAGTGGGCTGGGTTCCTGCAAAGCCAGGAAATAGTAGAGAACGCTATACAAGACCTAATCAATGCCCTGGATTCTGTTCAGGGAATTAGATTGAGAAAAGAAGTAAATAATCCACAAATTTGGGGCCTTTATCATCATTGTCGTACATGTTAGCAATATGCCTCATGAGTGATTTCTGACACAGAGATGTACAGCAAACACAGTGCTTGAGAACTGGTCGATATTATGAAAATTGCTACACTATTCTCAAAAATCTTCATGTATATTGCTTCTTTGTCTTGACTGACTATGTTTATATTTTCACCTGTATGTGGGTCATGCTCTTTTAGGGTATGCCATAATGGGAAAAAGTCTGTATATTGTGGTACAGTGATGTATTGAAGAAAAGTGTTATATGTGTGTGTTTTGCAAGAAGTAATGTTATAGGGTGTGTCTATTGACCAAGAAGGGATAGAAGGAGAGCCTGAATATGAATTTGTAGAGGAAATGATGACTCCAATGAATGTCCTTTTCCCCCTCTCTTTTGCATTCTCCTGGCAGCTAATCCGATTGGCATAATCCTCTTAACTGCATGTGTTCTATCAGTATTTTATCTGATCTACTTCTCTGACAATCCCTTCTATGGTTTGCTAGCTTTCACCTGTTTCTGAGAACCACTAGATATTACAGGGGAAAATCAATACTGTTTCTCCATTTTCATACAAATCGGGATTCTTGGGATGCTTAGAAAATGGGGATGGCCCTTTGTGCGGGCTGGCAATGTATGAAAAGTCTGGGGGCAAATTTTCCAGCTTTTAAAATTTGGTAGGGAGAGATATAAACAGGCCTTCTCCTTCATCTCCAAGCTGGTTGATAATCTATGCATTATTGTTATGTGTCAGGGGATTGCTGGGCTGACTGAGAAGATGCAGGGTAAAAGGAACCATGAACATAAACATTGGCCCAAGTGCCTGGGTGCTGAGAACACTGATCAGTGAGTGTTAAAGTTCTCTAATAAACTTGAATATTGCTTTTGTTTATGTCATCAAGGAAATAAGAACATGATGAGGAACATCCTTCACTTACTATAGCAAGGATTTTCTTCCTATAGACCCAACACTATCTGTGTTCCGCCTTCTGTGGAGAATGATCTCAGGGATAAAAAGCCATGACCACTTGGTCCGGTATTTCCGTACCTCTGCTTGACATTATACCATAATTACTTCATCCAGTTGGGAATTCAAATCTCTGTAAATTAAAATATTCCTGAGAAGGGTCTAACCTTAATCCCTTTATCAGCTTACTCTGTAATTATCAATTAATACTTAAGGAGAGATTAGCTGGCAACCAATGGGAGTCAAGATAGTGGTGGCAAAGTGAATTATCCTCGTTTTGCTATTCTTTAGCAAGGTGACCTTGATTTTTAAATTTCTCTAGGTCCTAGGTTCTTCATTTTTTAAGTAAAGGGACTAGGTAATAGGATCGTGGACTTCCCTTCCATTTCTGGTTTAGTGACAGAGTTGCAAATGTATTCCTAGATTTCTAACTTGTTGGAAATAAGAGACTTCATTCATGGCTTTCTTCATTGTGATCCTGGAACTTAGGCTATGTAATCTTGGAGATAGTGAAACAAAAAGAGTGTGGCCAGAGAGTGAAAACCATGGGAAACCTAGATTGCCACAGAATTGCTTTAGCTGCAAACCCTGAACAGCTGCATCCCAGAGATGAGTCTGCAAAGGAGGATTTCATATGGGATGTCACAGCTCAATAGCAGAAAAATAGGCTGATACGATCAGAAAGCATGCCAGGCCATTGTGGACATCTGCCATGCAGAATGACATCAAGTGGCTGTCTGAACATGGTCTGCAATCCCTCTCTTGACTTTGAAGAGACCCCTGGGCCCCAAACTTCAAATCTGCACAGATAGCACTATAGCCAGCAGGCCTGGCTTTCTCATGTCAACATGATGCAAATGTTTCTGTGGATAGAGGGCTTGAGTCACGAGAACTGGATTCCACCATGATGTCTCTCTCTCTCTTTCACACACACACACACACACACACACACACACAATTATTATTATTACTTTGAGCTTTCCTCTATCCAAAACAGTGGACTAAGTGTTTTACATACTTTATTTCATTCAGGTTGTGACCTTGGGTTCTTAACATCTATGGATCTTTATGTTATTATCAGTAAAAGTGGAATATTTTGTCCTTATCTGATAATAGTAACTAACATTTACCAAATGCTTACTATGCACTAGACACTGGAGCAAGCACTTTTTGTAAATTAATATATTATTTAATACTTACTAATAATCCTAAGAAGTAGGTAGGAAATATGTTTATTTCCATTTCACAGATGGGGAAGCCGAATTGGACTAAGTGGGATTAAGCAGCTCTGAATGGAATTTGTAGAAGGAAGGGGCCTCATGTTCTTCTTGAATATTGCTGCTATAACCCAGAATTACCCAAAGGGGATTTCTGTCTTTAGTCCTGACTCCTTGAAGCTGTTTCATCTTAGGGAAAGCCAAAAGGACTCTTTGTTCTCAGTTGTGTGTGGAGGTAGGGAGGTGATCGTGAGAAATAGAATCCAAGGGGTCTTGTGGGGCTGGATAGAAACTGATTGTTAGGAGTGCACATAAATTCCAGAGTTCATTTATGAGGAGATCTTTTTGACTAATTTCCTAAAGTCACCAAAAAAAAAAAAAATCAATAAATTAAATCCATCCTTTTATTTCTCCCTACACCAACTTCTATGCATTGTCTTTTAGGGTCCTGTCTTACTGAGAATTCTTTTTTTTTTTTTTTCTTTTTCTTTTTTCTTTTTTTTTTTTTTTACTGAGTTTTCTAAGCTCCAGTTTTCATGATCTGAAAAATGCAATTAATAATACCTTTTATTGGCTAGTGTGTAGGGAGGTAAATAGGAGAAATAAATAAGACAGCAGACATTAAAGTACATTTGTCGTAATGAACCAATATACATGTTAGGCCTAATAGTGACCATGCTGATTGTTGATTTATTATTTATTACTGCCACAGGACTACATCTCCCTCATTTGGAAGAAATGACTTCTGATATTTATTTTCTTCTTTAAAAGGATTGTCATTTGCTAATTTTCTTCTTTTTCTGTGAAATAAAATTATGTCAAGGAGAACTGAAAATTAGAAGAAAAGGCTATGCAGTAATTGGTAGGGAAAATATAATGGGAAGAAAAGCAGACAACTGTCTGCTGTTTAGCATATCTGTGAGTGTGTTAATTTAATTAGAACTGCCCTGTATAGCGCCTGGGTGGCTCAGTGGGTTAAGCCGCTGCCTTCGGCTCAGGTCATGATCTCAGGTCCTGGGATCGAGTCCCGCATCGGGCTCTCTGCTTGGTGGGGAGCCTGCTTCCCTCTCTCTCTCTCTCTGCCTGCCTCTCTGTCTACCTGTGATCTCTGTCAAATAAATAGAATCTTTAAAAAAAAAAAAAAAAAGAACTGCCCTGTATAAATATTAAACTCCATTCACTTTCTTTTATAGCTCCTTTGCTTTTCAAAGTATTCCCAGTTACAGATTATCTTTTTAAAATTCTTCTGTGAGTTTGAGGGAGTTAATGGCAGAAAGACAACCCAAATTTAAATGAACTGAGAGAGATTTTCATCTTATCACACTTTGTCTCCCTCTCTGTTATTTTGCTTTGCCTGGCTGCTGGCCCAGAGGCAAAAGGAGTGCTTGATTTTCTTGCCTTCCTAGGTAGAGCCGATGCACCAACTTCCCTTTGGTGGAATATATATTTTGTGTTGTTTCTCTAGGTGGGGGTGGACCAGATTTGTTTATGTCTCCACCTTCCAATCATCTCTGAAAAATCATCCAACTTTTTCAGGTCACTGGCCAGGATGTGGGTTTTAGTTTAGATGTTTGTTTCATTTGATTCTCCTGACAACTCTGTGAGGATAAAATAACATTATCCCCCATTTTATAGAGGAGTCAGTAAGTTAGAGAGCCAATCATGTTTCAACTCAAGCATATTTTTTAGTGTTAGATATGGTGAGCTTAATTCCTAGATTGCACTTTCGATAGGTGTGGGATAACAGTAGTGAAACAATTGCCCATGGAATTAGTTTGAAGGGAATTCATGAGAATCATAAACTCCTATAGGCAGAAGGGACCTCTCTTACTGAACCTGTCTTTTAGGATGAGGTAAGTGAAGGGTGGTCCTGCAATGCAGAGTCGAATTCTGTCTTTATTTAAAATTTTGGTATTTTGTTCATCATGGATTATTGTATTCATTTTTAAAATGTTGCACTAAAATACTTATTGAATACTGGGCAGCTTTTTTTGTTTTTGTTTTTGTTTTTGGTGCCCCCATAAATTTTTTGCCTAAGGTGAATGAAATACTAGCCTCACCCTAGTCTCAGCACTGTAGAGCAGTCACAATATTAGGTAGTCTACTAGTCCTATCCTTTCATTTTCCACATGAAGAAACTGAGGCTTTAAATCACAAAACTGGTACTAATAACTCACGTTTCTTGACTCACAATTCAGTGCTCTTCCTGCTACAGCAAGCGGAGATAATAGTGTGAGAGATGAGCGTCAGAAGAGCATGATCTCATAATAAAACTTGACTAAATGTACTAGGGCAAAAAGTGTACAGCCTAGGAATTACACTTGTCTGTTTAGCACAAATCTTTCTCTCACCCAACAAGTAGAAAGAGCTGAAAGTTGCAACAGGTAGAATTTAGATGAGGATGAAAGAATTATTTGATAGTGTGGAAAGCAAGGTGTTGTACTGGCTTCTAGAAAATGGCATAAAATAAGGGTGGTAAATGTAAACATCTTGGATTGGTGTAAGAAAGTGTTAGGGATGATGGCAAATTGGGAAAAGAGACCATAAGTAGAAACATATTCTGTAATTTTGTTGATCACTAGGAGAAGCAAGGTATTTTTTCTTTCTTTCTTGGTCTTAGGCATCTCTTCAATTTTCGGTCAAGATTATTCTCTTGAAGCAACTTTAACCTTAGATTGGAAGCATCCTCTTCTCCTCCCCCCATGGAAATTCATTGGTATTGCTTTTCTTTATCTTTGCAGCTCTAATCAGCAAGACTCTTTCCCCAGCTCTCTATCCCTTCCTCAGTTATCTGCTCCTATAGCAATGGGTCCTGGATTAAAGCATTTTCTAACCCATTGAGTTGGCTCTCTGCTGCTCTTTAAATAAATAAATAAATAAATAAATAAATAAATAATTAGTTCTTTCACAATTACTGTGAGTGGTCCCCATTATGGCATTTCCAGTTTCCCATGCTGAGCCATTGCACTGCACATTAACAAATCACCTTGAAATCACATCACCTTTTCTTGGATGACTTTTATATAGGACAACACACGTCTGGACTAGGTAAAAGAATCACACAGGCAGGAACTTTGCTTTGCTCTGCAGTGGATACTCAGCATCTAGTATAGTTCTTGGCTGCACAAGTAGGAGGTCTACAGTACTATTGGATGAATAAAGAATTATACAACTGTAATTTAATTCACTACAAATTGGGCATCTCCCAAAATTCACATAAAAATTTTTAAATAATTTTTTTTTTAATAGCCAAAAGACAACATATTTCATGGCAAAACCACAGCATGGGTAATCAGGGAGGTGAAGAAATAAAAAAGCTGTGATGTTTTGCATGTGACCTGATCAACAACCAGAGGTGTGGATTCTCTTTTTAAATAGGCCCAGCATTTGCTGGCGAGCCCTGTGCTCATTTGGAGGTTTTCACCACCCTGGATAGAGGCGTCACATTTCCTTTTCCCTGTAACTTACTGAACAGCAGGATGAAGAAATATTCAGGGTTTCGGACAGGGCTTTCAGCTACTGTGGTGGAAATTACCCCCCCTTTTAGCAGAAGAAAATTCACTTAGAGCCTTTTTATTTCCCTTGGAAGAATTGCATTTTCAGCTGTCAAGGCACTTAGGCTTTTACAGGTTGATTTTCAGATGCCTGGAGGATGGAGGGGGGCTGCCACGGAAATTGATATATTCTGAGTTTGACACTCCGGGGGAACCACCAGTGGTGGGTGTCCCTGCTGATGGCCAGGGTGTCTCTTATGCTAAGCATGACCCTCCTCCAAGGAACCAAGGGTAGGTAGGAAGTAGGCCTAGTTGTTCATGGAGCACTCGAGCCTATTGCCAGAGCAAAAATTAGGAAAATTGGGAAAATCTGCCAAGATTTAACTAGTGAAATGTAATATACATTCTCATGAGGATAAATTCTTCCCACACTTTCAGGTTTTACTGTATTTGGTTGTAAAACCCAAAATCCAGTTGATTCTCAGTCCCTATTAAATCTTTTTTAGAGACAAGGTGATACTCCCTTCCCCTGCCTTTCCTAAGGACCTGTTTTGTCTTTTGCATCAGGCTCCCAGCTCCACTGGGAGTCTGCTTTTCCTTCTGACCTTCTCCCCCTCTCATGCTCTCTTTCACTCTCTGTCTCTCAAATGGATAAATAAAATCTTTTTTTTTTAAAAGATATGCTTTCATATTTTGTATTAATAATCATTCTCAAACAGGCTCTTACACACACCCCAGTCACTTCAAATCTTCTTTATAATCCCGTGAGATGGGAAGGATTATCTTCAACTTTAGCAGGGCTCATAGCATTTTCATTTAACATTCTACTTTGTGGTGGTCCCTCCATCCCATCTCCTTCAATAATTGTTTCAAAATGTCACCACTATCCTAGTTCCCTTATTCAATCCTCAATTTCATTGGAGAACCTTTCTTCCAAATCATGAAGAAAGTTGATCCTATTTTTTGGTAATATCTTTTAATTCTCCAGCTTTCTTTTATAAACTTTTTTTTTTTTAAATAAACTTTGTTTTGGGGTGCCTGGATGGCTCAGTGGGTTAAGCCTCTGCCTTCGGTTCAGGTCATGATCTCAGGGTCCTGGTATGGAGCCCCACATCGGGCTCTCTGCTCGGCAGGGAGCCTGCTTCCTCCTTTCTCTCTGCCTGCCTCTCTGCCTACTTGTGATCTCTGTCTGTCAAATAAATAAATAAAATCTTAAAAAAAATAAACTTTCTTTTACAAACTTTTACAAGCTTACAAACCTTTTTTCTAATTCATTCTTATGGCCTTTTCTTCAGGCTTAGAGGTTTCTTCTCTGGTTCAAGACCCGTCGCTTCTACTTTTCAGGACTTTTCTCTGTAACTCACCCCATGTCCACTGCACAATATTCAGCCTCTCTTTCTACTTGGCTTCATCCTATTCAGTTTAGAATAACCCTTCCCTTCCTCCCACCTGTCAAACATACCCCTGACCTCACATCGCTTTAGCTCTCAACTTGCCTCTTTTTGCTTTTTTGTTTCTTTTCTTTCTCCTCCTCCTCCACTTCCTCTTCCTCCTCCTTCTCCTCTTCCAAACCACCATTCATTTAACCACCATGAATGTTCTTTTTTTTTCAGATCTAGTGAATCTTTCTAAGGCCAATGGTTTGTCTTCTTACCAAAGTTGGCATTCCTCCAATATTTGCCATTTCTGAATGTGGCGCTGCTGTCATCCAGCTAGCTAATCCAACTCTTCAACATCCCCCTTTTCATATCTTCTACAAATAACCAACTTCCTCTTATTATTTCTTTCTTAATAGCTTTCAATTCCGTCTTTTCCTCTCTATTCCTACTACCACCGCCTCTATCCACATCTATATAATCTCTTGCTATCCCATCGTGTCAACTTCCTGTTATCTTTGCCTATAATCCTTCCCTGTTCAAGTTCATCTGCCCATATCACTAGCATATATTTCCCCCTACATTCACCATGTGAAATGAAGAGCTGGCCTGATTAAAATCTTTGTTATCTCCCTATTGCCCATAGGATAACGTCCAATTTTTTTTTTAAGATTTTTATTTATTTATTTGACAGAGATCACAAGTAGGCAGAGAGGCAGGCAGAGAGAGAGGAGGAAGCAGGCTCCCTGCTGAGCAGAGAGCCCGATGCGGGGCTCAATCTCAGGACCCCGAGATCATGACCTGAGCCGAAGGCAGAGGCTTTAACCCACTGAGCCAACCAGGCGCCCAACGTCCAATTTTCTTTACAAGATCCTCAACAGTACGGCTAAAAATTTTCCATCCTTTTGTTCCTACCACCCTTACCTTACTTTTTATCCTTCAGCAACACCAGTTGTTGGTAGTTCCTTGGATTTGATATATTATTTCCCAGATTTATGGTTTGATTGAGCTTTCTGCTCTGCCAGCATTGGCCTTTCCCTATTTGCTTGGTTAATTCTTCATCCTTTAAGAATCAACTCAGATGTCACCACTCCAGCAAGCCTTCCCTGATGTTTCTCCCATTCTTTCCATTCCTTATCGCACTGGGTTAGTTACCCTTCTTTCTGTTGGTTAAAATACTGTGCATATGGCTACTATCGCACTCATGATATTGAATTATGATTATCTGTTCCTGTATTTACTCTCCTCAATATGTCTCCATACTCTCTCAGTACATCATTTGCATCTCTAGCACGGAGCAGAGTTCTTGACACACAGGAGGTGCTAAATAGATGTAAGTTAATACATTTATGCCAAATTTAGAGCAGGTTGAAGAAATCTGGTCTTTTCCTATGAAGTAAGGGAGAATTTGAGGGGCAGTGGGCTTAAAAAAATGTTGAAGATAGTTTTTGTTGCTAATTTACCCCTTTACGGGAAATTCTGATTTAAACCAAATGACTTCTAGAGTCTTTAGCTGTTCTCCACCACTGGAAGATAATAAGGCAACAGAGAGTTGACCTCCTCTCTTTTGAATATCATGGAATCCCATTAAGGAGACTTTTAAACCTATGATGGTATTTTCTATTTTCTAACTAAGACAAATAAGAAGAAATGTTTACTGACAATAATGACCATAGAGAAATGGTCTGTCAGCTGGAAGAAAATGTCAATCGCAGATGTCAGTGGACTTGTGAAAGCCATACTGAATTTTACACAAATGTAAACCTCATAAAATAAGATTCTAGTGAACGTTGTAATCATATTCAGAAAGTAGAGTAAGAGTGAAATGTGCATTTGAGTGATTGCCCAATACATAAAGAACATATGATAAGGCAGTAAGGAGCAAAGGATGCAGAACAGCCAGCCAGATGCAGCCACCCTCATTTCTTTAACCTTTACTTCTAGATCTTGTTTTGCTTGAGCCATTATCAAAGCATCCCTCAGGGCCCTTTCCCATTCTCTCTTTCTCTTTGGTATGTAAAGTTCTAAACCAGATTCTGGTGTAGAATTCTGAGAAGATCACTATGCTACATTTCTGATCAGCACTCCTGGGATTACATTTTCCTATCCAAAACGTAGCATTTCTGTATTCCACTAGGCCCCCAAGATTCCCCTCTTTTCTTTTCTTTGATAATCAACAAAAACAGGTGCTCTCCAACCTGTATTTGTGCAGTTTTTGTAGTAGACAATCATGCATACTTCTAGTGATAATGCTTGCTTGTACATTAATATGAGTTTCACTTTAAAAATTAGTTTTCCTTCCCCTTCCCCATTTGTGTATGTACACAAATGAATACAAACAAGGGAAGACCTGATTGTTCCTTTGTTATAAGTAAAGACCATCTAATCATAATGAAGCACATTTAATAATTGTGTATAATGAGCAAATTAGAGCAACAATGCAAGAAAATGAGAGCCAATTCCTTCAAATGTTTGTCTTATCTTTTTTTTTTTTTTTTTTTTTTTTTTTTTTATTTGTCAGAGAGAGAGAGGGAGAGAGGGACCACAGGCAGACAGAGTGGGAGGCACAGTCAGGGAGAAGCAGGCTCCCCGCTGAGCAAGGAGCCCCATGTGGGACTCGATCCCAGGAGGCCGGGATCATGACCTGAGCCGAAGGTAGCTGCTTAACCAACTGAGCCACCCAGGCGTCCCCAAATGTTTGTCTTATCTTTTAATTGAAAAAAAGAATTCTCTTTTTCCCCTCACAGTAGAGCGAGACTGACTGCTCAGCTGACCTACTTCTGCCAAATATGAAGGTATAAGGCATTCTGCTTCTCTAATGTTTACTGGGTGAATCTTGGAGGGAAGGTGGGAAGAGGAAGGGAAAAGATCTGATGAACTTGTGTCTTAGTTTTATTCTGGATTATATGGCAGACAGATTTCAGTAGGAGCCATCCATTCATACCTCTGTTATCCTTAGGATCAAGCAGCAAAATAGTTTAATGATCAAAAGTTGGAGTTTTGGTGTTAGAAAGACCTGATTTCTGGTCCTGGCTTTGCCACTGTGGTTTAAGGAAGTTGCTTAACTTTTCCAAGATTTAGTTATTCCAACTGTACAAGGGGATCAATGACAGCACCCGTATCACATGGGTTTTGTGAATGCTTAATGTGGTAGTGATGACTTCACTGGCTGGCATGTAGTCAGGACACAGTAAATACTTGCTATGTGAAAAAGGAGAAGAGGAAGTGACAAAGAAGTCCAAAGGGTAATATGATGTTGTTGAAAGAAGATGGTATTTAGATTTTTTTTTTTATTTGTTTATTTACAGCATAACAGTGTTCATTGTTTTGGCATCACACTCAGTGCTCCATGCAGTACATGCCCTCCCTATTACCCACCACCTGGTTCCTCAACCTCCCACCCCCCCCCCCCCGCCCCTTCAAAACCCTCTGGTTGTTTTTCAGAGTCCATAGTCTCTCATGGTTCATCTCCCCTTCCAGTTTCCCTCAACTCCCTCTCCTCTCCATCTCCCCATGTCCTCCATGTTCTTTGTTATGCTCCACAAATAAGTGAGACCATATGATACTTGACTCTCTCTGCTTGACTTATTTCACTCAGCATAATCTCTTCCAGTCCCATCCATGTTGCTACAAAAGTTGGGTATTCATCCTTTCTGATGGAGGCATAATACTCCATTGTGTATATGGACCACATCTTCCTTATCCATTCATCCGTTGAAGGGTATCTTGGTTCTTTCCACAGTTTGGCGACCGTGGCCATTGCTGCAATAAACATTGGGGTACAGATGGCCCTTCTTTTCACTACATCTGTATCTTTGGGGTAAATACCCAGCAGTGCAATTGCAGGGTCATAGGGAAGCTCTATTCTTAATTTCTTCAGGAATCTCCACACTGTTCTCCAAAGTGGCTGCACTAACTTGTATTTAGATTTAAATCCTGTATTCATGCTTACTAGCTGTATCATGATGGATAAAGCAACTTGAACTCTGAGGGCCATCATCTTCCAAATCTAGAATAAAAAAGGGGATTTGATGCTTATTAAATATGATAATGTATGTGTAAATGCCCAGTTGCCTAGTGCCTCATCTTTCTGTTAGGAGGAACTAAGTAAATGCTAATTTTGGTGGTATGCTACTGATGTTGAATAGAGATTAGCTATGATTTCTGCTATTCCCTAATGACATTTTGTGGCATGAATCTGTGTATCTTGTTCTGTTCAAACTTGCCATCAGACTCCTGATGCCTAATTCTCAGAGCAAAGTCTGATGCCAGAGAACATTTCATGTACAGCAGTTGTTGTCAGAGTCCCTCCCATGTCCCCTTATCCTTACCACTGCAAAGCCACACCAGCCCCGCTTCTATCAGCACATATGACTTTCTGCCTGGGGGCTTTTTCTTGTCTTTAGACCTCACTTTGCCAAAGTGCAGAGGAATTAATGGCCCCTTTCCCCAGCATTCCTCAGCCAACGAGTGGTGACATTTTTCACTGGTTCCTAGACTTTGCTCAGTGAGTTTAAGTTCCATTTTCCCTTCGTGGTATATGGCTTAATAATGTACCCTATATTGGCTGCTGTCCCATCTTTGTTATTCACACATCATCTTATTTTTAAAAATTACCTGCACTTCAATCCTGGTCTCAACATTGGCTTCTGAAGAAACCCAATCTAGACACATGTCTACCCCAATACGACAGTCCAGTGATGCTTAAGGAGAATTGGAGAATTATTATATAAAGAGCTTTATACCAGGATTTTTACCATAGGGAGCTGCTTACAGGAGAACTAGTTCCATCTGATCTGAGGCTTAATGGAATGTTGGAGTAAATATGGAGTAAATATTTAAATATGACTGGGGTCATATTTACTCCAGTAGACTGGGGGGTCTACTGAATCTTTCCTTAAAATGAAAACTCTCTGAATACCTGTCAGTGTGCTTGGGTTGCTAGGGACTATGGGAATCTTATTGACCTTCTTTATCATAAGGACATTGTGGGCTTGTGATATGAGTGGGCAAAAGAGGATCATCACACTGATTTAAACTTAGGGCTTGAGGTTGTTCTGGGGAGGTCTGGCTTCACGTGAGATTTTGAGGGCCATTCTAGCCCCAAAGGTACCCAGGGTTTATAGCATCCTTCCAATTAGGGATTCTCTTAAACTGGCTGCCCTGATTTAAGGTGATCTGATCTGTAGGTCTATGATCAGCAGAGGAACAAGCTAACCCTGGGGAAGGTGGAGGCAATATGGCCAGATGTCCATTTCCTATAATCTCTCTCTAAATTTAGCCAACTACAATGATGCAGTCCTGGCTTGAGGTCATGAATGGGCTTCACAGGCTTGATAAACCTAATTATATTTTATACAAAACTTTGTGTTTTTGTGTATTTTTTCCTGGGGAAGTCATGATCTTTTGTATTTTAATTGGGGTTGTCAACATGTTAAAAATCACTCCACTGGAGGAAATTATCCTGAGCGAATTAAGTCAAGCAGAGAGAGTCAAGTATCATATGGTCTCACTTATTTGTGGAGCATAACAAAGAACACGGTGGACATGGGGAGATGGAGAGGAGAGGGAGTTGAGGGAAACTGGAAGGGGAGATGAACCATGAGAGACTATGGACTCTGAAAAACAACCAGAGGGTTTTGAAGGGACGGGGGGGTGGGAGGTTGAGGAACCAGGTGGTGGGTAATAGGGAGGGCACGTACTGCATGGAGCACTGGGTGTGGTGCAAAAACAATGAACACTGTTACGCTGAAAATAAACAGATTAAAAAAAAAATCACTCCAGCTTGATGTCTAATTTTAGGATTATTTGAAGGAATTTTTGCTTGGCTCTGATCATATCAGTTGTAATAACAATGCTCCTTGGGGTCCCAGGAGGGCTCAGACCTAGAGCTTTGGGACCCAGAACTCAATGGTTGCCTCACGGGGCATTAACTCTCTTACGTATCCAAGTTTGTTCAAATTACCCTGTAGGTTCCTGCATGTTTTCCACATATTGGTGAAGAGAAGCCCCAGGGCACAAAATGAGAGGCGCATGATACAGCTGAAGCAAAGTGTTGTAGAATTCTATCTACATGCAACTGTTTGCAGGAGCAGTCACTGGGGCATAGAGCTGAGCAGAGAGGCTCCACCACAGGCAGACAAGGGTCTGATGGCTTTTCTGTGCTGACATTCCTCCTTGTTGAGACCATGTTCATCCTAACATTGTTGCTACATTTTGTTGACACGATCCGGCATTCCAGGATCATGACCTGAGCCGAAGGCAGTCGTATAACCTGCTGAGTCACCTAGGTGCCCTGACCCGCCAAATCTTAACCATTAGGAACTACTGCTTGCAAATGGTTCGATCTCTAGCATAGATAGAGATGGCAGCAGTGAGGTGAGTGGGGAGAGGTCACCCAAGAGATTGCAGGGGGATTCTGGGCATAGGTATTAGGTTCCCAAGTTGTCTGCTAAATCTACTTTGGCTGTGGCACTTTCACAGGCTGCCATGGAGCCCAGTTGACTTAAAAAAAAAACCCTTTCTATTGTTTTCTTCGTTGACGACGGCTTTAGATGTGGATGTATCGGTGTTGCTACAGATGTAATTTAACCCTGGTGAGACCTATGAACTGGTTCTTTTCTTGAAAAATGTAGAAGGGGGGCACCTGGGTGGCTCAGAGGGTTAAAGCCTCTGCCTTCGGTTCAGGTCATGATCCCAGGGTCCTGGGATCGAGCCCCGCATCGGGCTCTCTGCTCTGTGGAGAGCCTGCTTCCTCCTCTTTCTCTCTCTCTCTGCCTGCCTCTCTGCCTACTTGTGATCTCTCTCTGTTGAATAAATAGATAAAATCTTTAAAAAAAAAAAAAAGAAAAATGTAGTAGGAAGGTGGACAGTCTGGGAGGCTCAGGACAGATAGGAGTGATAGGCTGCACTGTGAATGGATAGTCTGTGCTCTGGACTCAAGAAGGCACATGAAGGAAGGACTCTGAGCCTAAGTTTGCAAGATATTCCTGCCTGCTTCTGTTAGGCCCCTCTGGTTGCAAACAACAGAACCTAATGTAACAGCGAATATATTGAGACACGAGAGACTAGATGCAAATGAACTTCAGATGTGTTCTTCCATCCTTTCACCTGTCCCTCTATTCCTCTCGTTTCCTTCCAAATTCTCTCTCTTAATCTACCTTATGCAGAATCACACGGACACATTCGTACATAATTGTATAAATGTAAGATGTAGTTAATATTTTTCTGAGTGTACTCTTTTCTTTCCATTTTTACTTTATTTCCCCCTTTTCTGCCTTTTGCCCATATTAGTCCCTTAACTACATTCCAGGATAGATCATGTGAATAGCTATCATACATCCTGCCACAGTTTTCTCTTTACTCATGTAATTTATACAGATAGATAGACACATTTTTCAGTTCAGTGTTTTATAAAATGGGCGATTACATGCTTATTTTACATCTGATTTTCTTGCTAGAGAAAATTTTATTGCAAAATACAAAATAAATACAAAGGAGCTTATACTTATTTACGTGGTTCAAAGAATGGCAAAGCAAACATTTGCTTGAGATCAATCCTGTGCTTCTGTTTATACATTTTGTTTTTCTTGCTTAACTTTAGCTCATGGAAATCCTTCTGTGTCAAAAACAGAGCTTTGACTGATTCTTTTTAAGGGGTCCGTAATATTCCACCTTGAGGCTGCATCATATTTGTGGCATTTCTTCTATTGAGTATAATTTGATGTCCACCTTTTTATTCTACCATGCAGAATGTTGCAATCATTGTCCCCCTGCATTTGCACTGGTGCTTTTCTGTCTGTGGTGTAGTCTGGGAGGGGGATTGATGAATAGGAGGGGATGTGTATTTTACATATGAATAGATACCATCATATTACTTAACAAGTAGGACCTCTAGCAGTGTGTGAGAAAGCCCTTTGTGCACATCCCTGATCAAAATAGGGTTATCGCTGTTTTTAATTGTGCCAGGCTGAGGAGTGTCACCCGATATCTCTTTGTTATTTTAATTGCATTTCACAGGCTCTCTTGTGAATCAGAGCATTTTTGCATTTGTTTATGGGTCGCCCATCCAAGCCCTTCTGTGAAGGGACTATTCATGGCTTTTGCTCATTTATTTGTGGAGATGTTTGTCTTTTCTTGTCTTTCCAAAGTCTTAGTACTTGTTTATTTTGTTGAGGGTATATTTTTCCATCAAACATGTTACTCTTTTGCGCAATTAAATTTCTGCTTTTTTTTTTTTTAAGATTTTGTTTATTTATTTGAAAGACAGAGATCACAAGTAGGCAGAGAGGCAGGCAGAGAGAGAAGAAGGGAAGCAGGCTCCCTGCTGAGCAGAGAGCCTGATGTGGGGCTTGATCTCAGGGTCCTGGGATCATGACCTGAGCGGAAGGCAGAGGCTTTAACCCACTGAGACACCCAGGCGCCCCCCTCCTTTTTTTTTTTTTTTTTTTCATTATAGCCTCTGGGTTTCCAGTCTTGGTAGAGAATGTTTCCTCCCTCCTCATCTCTAAAGGGCATGATTAGTTATTTAGATTGTCAAAATTTTTTTAAAAAATTGGTTTTAATATTTACATTTAAATCTTAATCCACCTGAAAATATTTTTGTTTAGTATAAGCTGGAGGTCCACATGAATTTCCTTTCTTTCCTTTTTTTTTTAAGATTTTATTTACTTATTTGACAGACGCAGCAAGAGAGGGAACACAAACAGGGGGAGTGAGAGGGGGAGAAACAGGCATCTCACTGAGCAGAGAGTCTGATGCAGGGCTCAATACCAGGACCCTGGAATCATGCCCTGAGCGGCAGGCAGACGCTCAATGATGGAGCCACCCAGATGCCCCATGAATTTTCTTTCTAATGCCCATTCTAATCATGGTAGCCAATACTTTATTGAGGGTTTACTATGTGCTGCACTGTTGCACACGCACTTCACGTGTATAACTAATTTCATTTCTGTTTCTCACAACTCCAAGACATAGATTTTCTTACATGCATTTTTCAGATAAGTAAAATGAGGCACAGAGAGGTTGCATAACTGGTTCTAAGGTCTTACAAAGGTAGAGTGGTAAAACTGGGGTTTAAACCCAGGCAATCTGGCTCTGAAGTCCATATTCCTGCTCTAATGCTTCTCGCTTGGCTTACCTAGTGAGCCCAGACGATTTGTCCATTTTTTTCCCACTGACTTGCATTATTGCTTGTCTTTTATTAAATTCGAATACAGACCAGAATCTATTTCTAGATTCTCTATTCCGTTCCCTGATCTATTCTCCTATTCCTATCATCATTCTTTATTGATTTGATTATAGTAGCTGTACGTTATCTGACATCTGTGGAGTCCAGTCCTCCCTCCTTCTTTTATCATTAATTTGTTGACTATTTTCAAGCATTCATCCATATAGAATTTATGTTCTTTTAACTCAATTAAAATATCTTCTGGGATTCTCATTGAAACTGCATTAAATTAATGTATCAATTTTGGGACACTTGGCCTATTCATGTTAAATCTTCCCGTTTAAAACATAGTATACTTTTGTCTTCACTTAGATATTGTTTTATATTTTCTAATAAGATATTTTACTTTTCTTTGGGTTGCTTTCTGCATTTTTAGTTGAGTTTATTCATAAATATTTTAAAGTTTTTATGGATGTGAATAAAATGTTTTTCTCATTTCTATTCTACCTTTCTAGAAAAAGGTATTGATTTTGTTTATTTATTTTATATGCAATCAATATGAAGAAAGGTGTCAATATAGTCTTTTTATTAGCTAATTAAAGAAGAAAAAATGATCATATCAATACAGGCTGAAATAGAATTGATAAATTTCAGCACCATTCCTTTTTTTCCTAATTCAGTTAGCCAACATATAGTACATCATTCATTTTGATATCATGTTCAACGATTCATTAGTTGGGAATAACACCCAGTCGGTAGTCATTCTTAATAAAATCTAGGTAAAATGGAAATAAAAGATGATTGCTTAGATATATGAAGATTATTTACTAAAAACAACAGCAGATTCAACAAACATGGGAATTATTTCAGTTAAAATCAGTAAGTATTCAGAGATGCCCATGTTACTAATAATAAACATTACATTTGCTAGACCCTCCAAGGTAATAAAACAAGAAAATAAAATGATGGGTATAAACATTGGAGAAGAAGAGTTAAAGTATCTCTTTTTGCTGATGCTATGATTGCCTATCAAGAAATTTAAGTGACTCTGGTTAAAAACCTGGTGACTGAATAAGATAATTTGGTGATCTGGACAGAACTATAAGCGAAGGGCATAATATCAGAATCTTTCTCTATTCTGTCAATAATTGACCATTTTTATTTTCAAGGTTCAAATTCCAGAGAAGGAGCATTTCATTGCCCTTTGGATGATTCTCCACCCCTTGGGTAGGGAGGTAGAAGCCTCTTAGGACAATTCCACTGGACTCAGTGGAACAAGGGTGACTCCTCAAGAAAAAAATTTGAGGGTCAGTTTGGTTTTTTTTGTTTTGTTTTGTTTTGTTTTGTTTTATTTTGTTTTGGTAAGCTGTAATAGATCTTAATTTTTGGTCAGAGAAACCAGGTCCAATCTAACCAGTTCTGTCTTCTTACCAAGAGGAAGCTTTGCCTTCTTCACTGTCTCAACTCTACATAGCATCCAGGACCCTGTCTTACAACTAGTTAGGTAGGTCTTTGTTCATCCAAAGAAAGCAACTCTGAGTTATCATCTTTATGCCTTTGCTGTTGTTATTCTCTTTCTCTAGGATGCCCTTCCTCCTTCTTCCTCTGTCTACTTGCTAGCCCTTATTTTTTCAGCTTTAGCTCATGTGCCGTTTCCTCTGAGAAGCCCTTACTGGACCCATACTCCTGGTGCTTGTTAGACGTCCCCTTCAAAATTGCCACCCGCACTCTGCGTGCCTCAGGCTTGCCACAGTGAGTCAGATAATTATCTGTTCATTTCTCTGCTGCCTCCATTAGACTGTCAATGCCTCATCAGTGTGCTCAGCTTCTAGGACAGTGAGTGGTACACAGGTGACCCCAGTCAGTACTTTCTGAATAAATGAATAAATGTATGAATGAACTAAGCAATGCTTTGCTAGCGGGGATGTTGGTCATATCTTTCCATAATCTGCGGTCTAATTTTACCTTTTCTCTTCTAATTCCATTAACCTCTCAGCTCTTGTCTCTGATGAGGGTGCGGAGTAGAATGCTGGGTGAACTTTTAGACTGCAATACATTACTTCTTTGCATCCTTGTCTTTCGTCTGTTCATTTCGATCTTGTTTGAACATTAAGCTGCTCCCACTGCCCCCATCTTTCACCCTCACTCTCCCTGTTGGACTATTTAGTCAAATAAAACCTCTAGGAATCCTTCGACTTGCTAAATAGGATTCCTAAAGGAGAAGACAGAGTTGGTCCTGCAAGCTGCTATCACCATGACCTTGTCTTTGCCTTAGTTTCTCCCGGACAGCTCCCACTTTGTTCAAACTTGGTGCAGCTTCCATGTTGGTGTCCAAAAGGAGACTACCTACTGATGTCACTCAGAGTCGCTTATTAGAGAAGTTTGAAATGACTACTCTTTTTGGTGGGAATTGTGTTTGAAAAGAAAACCAGAGTGTCAGCTATATTAAAAAAACACACAGAAGAAACAAAGAACTCGTGCCAGAATTTCAGGTAAGCATCTATAGGGAAGATATTTGTGGGTGAGTAGGCCATTCTTGCTCCACAGAAGGGAGTGGGAACCCTGCCTGGTATGCCTGAGGACAGCCTTGCACAGCACAGGGATTGACTGCAAGGAGCACAGGACACCTGGATTCAGAGAGCAGGGGACAGATCTAAGTTCTACCTATGTACCAACTATGTGACCTTAAGTAGTTCACGTGACCTCTCTGAGCTCCAGGGTCCTCATCTGTAAAATGAGGATATGTGTCTTATCTATTAGAAGTATAACAAATGAGATAAGAGATGTAAAACTTTAGGAGTCAAGGCAGTATAACACTAGAGCATGAGGGTTACAGGGTCTGATGGGTTGGGTTCAAACTCTGGGCCTGACACTAATTATGTGTCCGTGACCTTGTCCAATTTCTAACCTCTGTTTTCCTCAGTTTGTCTATCCATATAATAAGGGTCATACAGAAGCTTTCATAGGCGGTTACAGATGAAATAATTTATTGCAAGCTCATACATGCATGGGACACAGCAGTCCGTTGCAGAGGTTCTCCTCATCAAAGCTGCAGAGCAGAGAACACAAAGGTAGGGCCCCATGTTTAAGCCATTGTTTGGCTTCAGCTGAAGGGTTGAGTCTTGCTTTATTCCTGTTTATGAATGGACCTATAAAGTTAAAACCCACCTCCAGTTTATTTTCTCACCCTTCTGTCTGTGTAAGCCCTCTTTCTAATCCAAATGCAGAACTTGGCCTTCTTACTGATTTCCATCAGCAATTCCACACTCACTCTCCGTCTTCCATCTTCCCTTTATCCTCTCCTTCTCCCTGACCCTCTATCTTCCTCCCTTCTTTTCTTCTTCTATCCTTCCTCTCCCCTTTCATCTTCCCCCTTTCTCAGCCCCCTTTCACTGCCCCCCCATTTCTCCCTGGAGCTCCCACATTTCCCTTTTCTTCAAGTAGGCTCATCAAAGCATCTTTGTGTTTTAACAACGGCAAGACTCTCCCTAAGAAAATTAAAAAAAAATTCATATAGTTGCTAAGAGAGTAACATTTTCTTCTCATTATACAATATTAGGGTTGGAGGTGCCCTTAGAGGTCAAGTAGCTCAGAGGTTCTCAGACATGGCCAGTTGGTCATGAAACCCTGGGGCAGCATTGAAAAAGCCAGGCCCTGCCCCAGTGATACTGGATCAGTAGGTCCGCATTGGGACTTGGCATGGTATTTGTGTGTGGTGTCCCAGGATATATTTATTTTAATTCAGGAAGGCTTAGATTTCGGTCCTCATTCTACCACTTGCTAACAGAATCATCTTGGCTGAGCTACTAAAACATCCACAGCCTAAGTAATATTAGTCTCAGATGTGGAATATAATACCTTCCTCAAATAACAAGCAGCAAGCCACAGATTGGTCACATGGTAGGTGTTAACAGTGGTTTCTTTTCTTCCTTCCGCGGGTAAACAGTGCAGAATCCTGATCACCTCTATACACATGGAATGATGATGGAAGAAAGGGGCCTTGTGGTAGATCTTAGAAAAGGAGAAGGACTAGTTAACAACATCCTCCTCCCTCAAAACCCCCACCCACCGTCCCCCAAGAAGTCCCCGCAACTTGCAAGAAGTCAGGAAATAAACACTTACTGTGAATTTATTTCTTAGGACTCTTTCGATGTATCTCTGCAACAACCCAATGGAGTAAATCCTATTATTATTTTTAACTACATAGACTGTAAAATGTCCGTAGGCAGAGCTTTCTGGTTTTGTTTTTGCTTCAGTCTACTCTTTATAAGTCTGGATCATTTACCCCATCCCTGCTTTGTGTTTTCAGATCCCAAACAGGTACTGAGGGGTTTTCGATTCATTTCAACCACAATGTATCAGGCACCGGAGATAGACTTGCTGGTAGCCAGTGTCAGGAGGTCCTTAGGCTGAAGAATGTGAAGTTGTGGCCGTCTGGGCCTCATTTTCTTTGCTCCTTGAAACACCTGAGCACTCACCGGTGAGCCCTGATATAGTTCTCCCCGATTTTGAGACCCACTCTTTTCAGGGATCCCCACATTGTGTTTCCTTCCAAATCTTAGCCCCAGAAGCTTTGTTCCTCTCCTGCTGGGGGGCCCTCGCTCCATCCACCCCTCCTTTCAGACTGGGAGGAAAGGTTTCTATCAGCAAGAATCTAGGGAGGCCATTCATCCATGGGAAGCTTGACGGTGGTGCTTATCCTTTGAGGAGAAGGAACACTTGTGATTTCATGGTGACAAAGTTCCAGTTTTGGTAAGTCTAGGGAGCCGACCTGCTCTGTCACAAGTTCTATATTTCTACCTCTCCCCAGCCCCCAGCCCCCACCCAGTGTATCTAAATCTTGCTCTTTTTCTTTCTTCATCGCCCATTTAGTTTTATCTTTAAACCTACAGAACAAATAACGCCCCACGTTAGCTGTGCCCACGGCAACTGGCTTATTAACTCTTTCTACCAGGCAGTAATGCTGGTGGTGGGGGGTGAGGGTAAATACAGCCCACTTGGGATTTATCAGTTGGAAAAGCAGAGGGAAAAGACATAACATGTTAAAAAAAGAACCAGAAAGGCAGGGAGAGAACAGTGCTTGGAGGGAGATGAAGGGTGTATTCTGGTGGGAACAGATTGCCCAAAAGGCAGGTGGGTGGCAGAGAGTAAAAATAACCAGGGAGTGACCGAGCCTTCATTTCCTTTGAAACACTCACACTTTGGGGAGATATTGAAACTGTTAATTTTGCTGGCACATTGACACCTCCTCCTAATTAATGGAGGGCTTATTAGGAGGACAACCAAGCTGCTCATGTACAAAGATAGGAGGGAGAATACGTTGAACTTACTCAGCTCGGTGGTCACGAGCAGGTCAGGCACCACTGGGCATGTGGTTACTTGTGGGCGAGTGGAAGCCTTCTTCTGGGCCCTCTTCCTCCTGGCTCCTCAGGCTCACTGCCGTCCTCCCTGGCCCACCAGCATAGAGGCAAGACCAGAAACAGGCTGCTTCTGGCCCAGACAGGCTGCAGGAGGCTCTATTTAGGACAGAGTCTCCAGAATCTGGCCTTCAAAGGAAAAGAAAAGAGTACAGTGCTCACAATGTCTGCATGCTTTGTCAAACAAAACATTCCACAGGGAGAATCTTGCAAGTTGGCTACACTTGGCAGCAGCCACTCTGGCTGTTAGTCTATGATTCCAGGTCCCAAGCATCACCTTGGATTGTTAATCTTTTTTAAACCTGCAAGACTCTGAGAGCACCAGGAGCCTGAACCCATGGGGGTGGGTTTGGGGACAGTATTGGATAGCCTTTGTGGGTCAGTTTTCTGAGATCAGCAAGAAGGGTGTTTCAGTGTCTTTCAGCGTTTTTCAGACTTGGAACAACTAACTCCATTTTCTGGGGAAGACAGTCCACTTGATATGTCTCTGGATCTCACCATCCAGTCATCCACCAAAACCATTCATTGAGCTTTCAGAACCTTTACGTCGTCCCTTATATATGCATCATAGAACGGTCAAGATCACAGTCTCTGCAGTCAACAGCAGTTCATCCTTCAATTTTGCCAGTCATCACCTTGGGTTGTCCTTGCAGTCACCTATTATCTCTGTGTCTCTGTTTCCTCATCCATACCAAGGGGACCTTAATGGCATCTGCTTCAAGGACCATCGTGAGGGTTAATGAGATAGCAGAGAAGAAGAGGTTAGTACTGTGGCTGCATACTCAGCACATAATAAATAGCACTGGAAAAGGATCCACTTTTTCCCCCACATATTTTTTTTTTTATTTTTTAAATTTTATTTTATTTTTTCAGTGTTCCAAGACTCATTGTTATGCACCACACCAGTGCTCCATGAAACACATGCCCTCCTTAATATCCACGGCCAGGCTCACCCATCCCTCTACCCCTCGTCCTCCAAAACCTTCAGTTTGTTTCTCAGAGTCCACAGTCTCTCATGGTTCATCTCTGCCTCCAATCTTCCCCAGCTCACTTCCCCTCCCCATCTCCCAATATCCTCCGTGTTATTCCTTATGCTCCACAAATAAGTAAAACCATATGATAACTGACTTTCGCTGCTTGATTTATTGCAATCAGCATAATCTCCTCCAGTTCCATCCATGTTGATACAAAAGTTGGGTATTCATCCTTTCTGATGGCTGCATAATATCCCATTGTATATATGGACCATATCTTCTTTAACCATTCATCCGTTGAAGGGCATCTTGGCTCTTTCCACAGTTTGACCACTGTAGCCATTGCTGCAATGAACATTGGGATACAGATGGCCCTTCTTTTCACTACATCTGTATTTCTGGGGTAAATACCCAGTAGTGCAATTGCAGGGTCATAGGGTAGCTCTAATTTTAATTTCTTAAGGAATCTCCACAATATTTTCCAAAGTGGCTATACCAGCTTGCATTCCCACCAACAGTGTAAGAGGGTTCCCCTTTCTCCACATCCTCTCCAGCACTTGTTATTTACTGTCTTGATGATTTTGGCCATTCTGACTGGTGTTAAGTTGTATCTCATTGTGGTTTTGATTTGAATCTCCCTGATGGCTAATGATGATGAATATTTTTTCACATGTCTGTTAGCCATTTGTATGTCTTCTTTGGAGAAGTGTCTGTTCATGTCTTCGCCCATTTTTTGACATGATTATCTGTTTTTTGAGTGCTGAGTTTGAGGAGTTCTTAAAAGATCTTGGATATCAGCCCTTTGTCCGTAGTGTCATTTGCAAATATATTCTCTCATTCTGTGGGTTGGCTCTTTGTTTTGTTGAGTGTTAAGGATCAACTTTCAAAAAGCTTTAATTTATAATTTTGTGGCAATGTCCTTATATGTTGGGCAAGGCAAGTTCTTAAGATCAGCCTTTAATACATGGGAAAATTGCGTCACGCAGTGGATTGGCAACTTTCCAAAGGTTTACAGCTAAGAAAGGATCCAGAGCCCAGGTCCTCTGGTTCTAGTTAATTTTTTATTCTTGTTTGCCATGCAAACCAGTCATACCATCGCTCAGCATCTCCACTAGTGAAGCAGGGTACAGGGGAGAGTGAGAAATGTCACACAGCTACCCCACTCCAAAGATGTGTGGCTCCGGGGAGAGAACCCTTGACTTGTATAGTCATCATGCCTTGTGGTCTTGGACAAATCACTTTATCTGGCTGAGTTTCAAATCCCCCACCTTTATATAGAACATGATGATTATTTATCTTTATATGTGCATACATATATTTCTATGTATATATATATATTATGTCTATAAAGTATATATTATGTAGCTAAAATAAACTCAAAATATCAGTAAAGACAAATGATGGAATACTGTTGAGAAGGAGAAGAATATTCTTTCCAACAACATTGTGTAAGCAAAACAAACAAACATGTCTTCTAAGATGAGAACAGAAGTTATGTCTTTATTCTTTTGTTGTTTCAGGCTGGAGATTGTCTTTTTAACAAAATGAATAATGCAATCGGCTGCTATGGAAAGATGTTAAATTTTGATGATGTTGAAACGAGAGACCAGGAGTCTGTTTGTGAGGAGCTCTAGTTTCCCCTCCCAAAGGGAAGGCTCCCATGTGTGTACCCTTAGGGATCAGCCCTGCCCCCACTGGCTAGAAATTCTCCTCTAGCCCAGACTAATGCTGACTAGGTGGGTATGGGCCATTTTCCAAAGAGAATGCAAAGGAAGTGATGGTTTCCATGGGTTCTCCTTGTTCTTGAGCCTGCCCAGGCTTCTTGGCACCCCCACTCCATACGTCTATTTTGTGATGAATGCCAAGAGGCTGGTTAAATTGGAAATTATTCTTTGTTAAATAATAATAGCATAGATGGCATTTCCATTTTGATCTGGAGCTCTCTACACTCCAAAGTTCTTAAAAACAGCTAAATCTCAAAAGGTGTAATATCAGGCATTGCATTTTACTGACTCTAGAGGAAATGTGTGAGGGTGGACTTTAATGGAGCTTCTTAAATTAGCAGATATCAGCGTTGGTGCTGGGACATGCTGATGTGTCATGATCGGTCATGAGGCATGTCACAAGTAATGTATTACTAAATAATAATCTACATAGTGAAACTTTGCCAAAGATTTACTAGAAATTTAAATTAGATTAGGCTTGGGTTATTGCTAAAACAACATCACTTCCACCTACCTGCATTCTAATATGCTCTCTGGAGATTCTTTGCCAAGGGAGTGTGCCTTGCATATCAATACCACTCATCATGCTAGTTGCACTAGGAAAAAAAAAAAAGAATATGTCAACTTTAAGTTTCTCCGTGTTAATAGTTGCCTGAGAGTTATTTTTGAAGACCCTCAAGGAGTAGAATTATGGTCATTGGGTTCCTCCTTAGCAGATGATATCAAGAAAAGACATCTAGGACATCTCCCATTTTAATACTCTCCACCTTCCCCATTTAACTGGATAAGGAGGGGACAGTATAATTTACTGGGAAGATCACAGGGTTTGAGCAAAAGCGACTCCAACATTGCTGCGTGATCTTGAACCAGTCATTCAACCTCTCTGAGCTTTACTGTCTAGTTTGTATAACGGGGCTCATGATAGTGCCTCCTTTGTTTTGAGGATGAGAACTAAGTTGCCTGAAGGTCCTGGTGCAAAGCCAGGTACCCAGTGGCCTTCAGTTATTATGACATTAGTAGGATTACTCTTGTTGCTGGGCTTTTTTTTTTTTTTTTTTTCTTATGACCCTGAGATCAAGACCTGAGCTGAGATCAAGTGTTGAAAGCTTAACTGGCTGAGCCACCCAGGCGCCCCAGTTGTCACTGTGTTTTAACATGTCCCTCCAGTGCCTGGCAAAAAAAGAGTATATTTTGTCTGTGTGAGAATATAAGCTCAGCATCTAACTGTTCACAGGAGACAACGTTGCCTTCCTCACAGCTGGTACTTAAAGCTTCAAAGAGGCTCTGCACTCCAGGTACTTGTTAGATAATTTAGTCAGAATCTCCTGCCATCCAGCACCTGCCAGACGCTTATTTATGGCATCTGATATTTATTTTTTCATCTATTTTACACATGCTCATAGAGCTCACAGGGTGCATTACCATGTATCCAGCATTGAAAGGGCCTTCAGAATACTCACTGAATCCTCAGAACAACTCTATGATGTGGGTACCATCAGCCATTTTACAGATGAGAAAACCGAGGCACACAGAGGTTAAGCCAGTTCCCCAAGGTCACAGAGCTAGTACATGGCACAGCAGAACTTGAACCTACGTGGTTTGGCTCCAGAGCTTGGAAGCCTGGCTTTTATCCTAGGTGAGAAAGACTAACAGTTGTGTTAACCAGCATTTCCTCCTGAGTCACCAAGTTCTTTTCTTTTTTTTAATATTTTATTTATTTGACAGAGAGAAATCACAACTAGGCAGAGAGGCAGGCAGAGAGAGAGGAGGAAGCAGGCTCCCTGCGGAGCAGAGAGCCCGATGTGGGACTCGATCCCAGGACCCTGAGATCATGACCTGAGCCGAAGGCAGAGGCTTTAACCCACTGAGCCACCCAGGCACCCCAACAAGTTCTTTTCTTGAGCTTAGTGACATTATCAGAAAGCAGGAGACCAAATGTATGTGACTTGAGCATGCCCTTCCTCCTTCCCAACAATTTCACACCCAACCCTCAGTGCATGATACCTCACCTGTTTCAATAGACATTCTGGGTCTTCACCAAACTTGTTGCCAGTGTTGTGTTCCATGTTATTCTCTAGTCCCAACATGAAAACCAAGTGGCAAAATATATAAGCAGAGTGTGTTGCTGTAGAGGATTTCATCAGCTTTATACTTGCCATGAAATTAAAGCTAGGAAGCCCATACAGTTCCCTTTCCACTTCTATTTCCGTGGGTCTCGGCAACTTCTGTGCCCAGCTGCAGTCACCAGCTCTGTTCAGGTGCCTGCTGATATTTACTTGTTCTGCTTCCTTTAGAGGACATTTGGTCTGTTGTTTTTTTTTTTTTTCTTTTCCTTTTTTTTTTTTAAAATCTCTGATTGTTCTGTTTTTCTTATTGATTAACCATATATAATTCCTCCCAATCTCTTGGATGTAGGGAGTATAAACCATAAACCAATAAGAAGCTTATGATGATTTTCTTACCATCTAAACTGTTTCAAGGTGTGTGGATAAAGTAGAAGGAAGATGAAAAAAATGATAAATCATATTATCCATTATGAATAGCTACCATTTACTCATTGCTTGCTTTGCAGCAGGCACTGTGCTGAGTGCTTTACATACATTATCCCTTCTTAATCCTTGCAGACATGGTTAATAAGCAATAGGGCTCTAATTCAAAACCAAGTCTTTCTGACATCAGTGCCTGCCCTCCTACACCACTGCACTACACTGTATATATGAATTCAGTTCAGATGCAAATCTCACTTTGCCCAAATCAAGTAAAATGCTTGTTCTCCTTTTGACCTCAGGTAAAGAGAGTTGAATATAAACCTTTCCGTTTGTAGCACATCACTGGTACTGCAAGGACTCCCTGCGTTTATTTTTTCTCCTTCTGCCCTAATCATACTCTCTATTCTCCTTCCCTGTGTAATGGGACACCCATTATAAATATATATTTGCCTGTATATCCTTGTAGATGCTTATATATTCTTAGATACCCCTGACATATATATAGGGGCATCCAAGAATATGTAAGCACCTACAAGGATATATAAGCATATATCTTTGTAAGATAGGCAATATAATTTTGTTACGCATTTTAAATTTATATTAATGCAGTGTGCTGTATCTCTCGATTTTTTTTTCCTCCTTCAATACTGCGTTTTCAGGATCTTTATACATGCGGCTATGTATACATTGTTTCTCCTTTGTAACTGCTTCCTGGCATTCCATTGTATGCCTCTACCCTGTCTTCCCACAGCTGTTACTCTAGGGTTGGAACTCTGCTTTTACCAACAACGTGGTACATGGTGCTGCGTGAGAACTTCTTTGGAATATATTCCCAGGAATGATGTTGCTGGGTTATAGGACGTATGCATGCTTAATTACACCCAAAGCTTCCAGATTGCTTTCCAGAAGGGCTGTACCAGTTAAAACTCCCACCAGCCATGCACAAGAAAAAGTTCCAAAGTACCACATTCTTGACAGTACTTGGCATTATTTACCTTTCCCCCCTTCATTAACCCTTCATTACAAGTGATGCTCTTCAGCAGTGTAAGTGGATGTATGTGAAAAAAATCAAATGTGTCCGAGAAAGCAGTGGATGCATCCCGGTGTTCGCGCTGGAGGCAGCGGGCACCCAGGTAAAAGCTCTTCTAAGAAGGTCTGGGTCCAGGCGGCCGGGATGCCAAGGGTGCCAAGGGGCCCCGGGCGGCACCGGCTGGCCTCGGGCACAGTGTGGGGGAACTCCTGCTCCTCTCGCGACCGCTCCAGGACAGTAGCAGCTCCTAGAGCCTGCGGGCCAGCGGCCACACCACAGGTCTTGCCGGCTTCGGGGACAGCGGGCCAGCGCCCTCACAAGTCCTCTGCTTAGCGGGCCCTTTGCAGGAAGGCCTCGTTCGGAGGGCCCCCGTTGGTGGTTAGGGAGGTCATGGAGATGCTCAGTGCTGCCCTGGGCGGAGGGCAACTCCGTCGTAGAAGGAGCGATCTAGAGGGGCGTCAGGGCCCCGAGGGTAGCAGCCTAGCAGCCCTTCTGCAGGGTCTCTTAGCCTGACCCGGTTAGCGAAGAACAGGGCCTCCACCCGTGAGCTGGAGCGCCTGACTTCTGGCGCTCGGGTCTCAGCGCACAGCAATGCTCCAGACGCAGGGGTGGAAAGGACGGAAGTGGGAGGGGTGCAGCCGGGAGGTGGGGTGGGGGGGCGTGCTTGGAGGTGCATGGAAGTCGTCCTCACCTGCGGGGCGAGGTGGGCGCATGTGCGTGTGGAGGCTCCGGCTCACTGGGGCTGGGAGGTCGCCATGCCCCGCTGCTGGCGCCTGCTCCCCAGGGTCCTGGTCCTCCGGGGTCTGCTGTCCGCGTCTCATCCGCCAGCCAGGAGTGCCCACCTGCTGGAACAGGACAGGTTTGTCTACTGCAGCTGCCAGTGTTCATGACCTTTACCCACAGAACATGGTACAGGAGCCAGTACATGGGCTTGTCTGGGTGGAACTTTATCCACCTTTGTAATCTTTGCCATTTGACATATACAAGACGGTATCTTAAGTAAAAGCCTTCAACACGTTTGGGACACTTGAGCATGGTAATGACGCAGCTGGGGATAGGTTGGGATGCGGACTGGATGCATTTAGGGGCAGGAGAGCAGTGGCTTTTTCTCTAAGGCCTCCCTAGCACTTGGTTTCTGGGTTTTTTTAATAACATCTCACATTGCTTGGCTTTGCCCAGTGGTCACTTGTGCACTTGTCTGCAGTGAGCGTCTTCTGGGTTGTAAACTATGTTTTACTTCCTCACTTTGGCTTGCGCTGCAATGCTTTGTTTGTAACAAGACCCTCAGTAAGTGCTAAAAGGAGTTGTCTCAAGTCTGGAAGCTAGCCAGCTGGTAAAAGGCCCTTGTCTGGGAAAGGGTCTGTTGCAGGTAGAGGCAGCAAGCCACAGGTGATCCTTA
The DNA here is from genome assembly GCF_922984935.1 of Meles meles. Taxonomy (NCBI): domain Eukaryota; kingdom Metazoa; phylum Chordata; class Mammalia; order Carnivora; family Mustelidae; genus Meles; species Meles meles. Next base: position 133,054,653 of record NC_060071.1, on the reverse strand, counting down.
TCTCTTCTGATAGGGGTGATTCAGTTGGTCTTTTCTGGAAGATTTCCCCCCAACTTTCACTAGATGTACCTACTTACACTGGGATAGATGAACTATATGAAACTGTTCTGGTAAAATCAGACCTTTGAAGGTATAGGATTTACCCCCCAAACTGGCAACTGAAAATTATGCCAGAGAAGACTCATTGTCTTCTCTGATAACGTCCTGGCTGGGCTTGGGACGTCCCAAGAGACAGCAAACCCTTTTTTCTCAGCCAGGGATTCGGGTCCCAACCTTGCTGGGCAGAGTGGAAGATGTGTTTCATAATGCATGAGTATTTATTTAACAAATAGCAGCGCTTTCTAATTAAATCGTTGTTGGAGATACAGCATAATCTTTCCTTCAGGGCGAGGTACACACTGACTTTTCTGAGATGTGAACCCTCCTTAGCCCATGGGCCTCGAGGGCAGTGGGTGCTGAGAGGGTTATTAAGAGTGAGCTGGGTCATTGTAGCCATCTGTGTTCAATCATTCAGCACCTGAAGTACAGGCTTTGGTGTAGTTTGGTTTCCCCACCCAGAATTTCTCTTCATACCAAAGCCCTTGGAATGCACACAGGTCTGGAGGCCCTTGTATTAGAATTCTGGGGAAAAGAGACTTTAAGTAAGCTCTTGGAGGAAGCACAGTACAACTTCTGGCTTGAAGGTGTAACAAGTGATTCTTGCAAATCTCATTGCATCACTTCCTGAGTGACTCTGAAATGTCGTTGCATTTGAGTTTCAGGACTTCATTTATAGAGATGGGTCCCTAAAAGATTAAAAACATATCAGAGTTATGCTTTCTCAGGATGCTTCCCCCCCCATTATGGTGATTATATCAGGCAGCATAGACTTGATTATACTGTAGCAACAAATTAAACCCTAAATCTGGGTGGCCTTTAAATAGCATGGATTTATTTCTCACTCACATTACATATTGAACACTAGTAACAGTAGGGTTTTGTTTCAGCAACTCTCTACTACATTTCTGTCTCTGATTACCCATTGTAAGAAAACAAAATGCTCCAAAACTTAGTGGATTAAAACTTTTTATTACAGGGGCACATGGGTGGCTCCGTGGGTTAAAGCCTCTGCCTTCAGCTAGGGTCATGATCCCAACATCCTGGGATCGAGCCCCACATCGGGCTCTCTGCTCAGCAGGGAGCCTGCTTCCCCCCCTCTCTTTGCCTGCCTCTCTTGTGATCTCTGTCAAATAAATAAAAATCTTAAAAAAATAAAACTTTTTATTATGCATCACAATTTGATCAGTTGAAAGTTCCCCCCCCCACTTTATTGGCTATCAACTTCCTGGTATCTTGATCAGTAGGAGCATCAAAGGTATCTCGTTCACATACAGGGAGAGCAGTTGACTAGAGAGCTCAGTGGGAGAGAACCTACACGTGACCTCTCCATGTGCTCTGGGCTTCCTACAGCATGGTGGCTGGCTTCCAAGTGGGTGGAATCTTAACAGCACAGATTCTCAGAAAGCCAGACAGAAACTACAAGACCTCTTAAGACTTAGCTTCAGGAGCCCCTCAGTGCCATTTCTACCATATTCTGTTAACTAAAAGCGAGTGATGGGACCAGCTTATATTTAGGGTCATGAGAATACACAAAGGCATAAGCACTAGGAGTCATGGTTCATTGGGGGCCCACCTTTGGAAACCAGCCACTTAGGTGGATAGACACATGTTGAAAACAGTTTTGATGAAAATGTGCTTACTGCGACTTGAACTGAGTCTGATTGTTAGGGGGTTAAGTTGTCTTTATTCTGAAGCTTGGGTGAAGAGAGTAAGTGGTAAACTATCTAGAACTATCCTCTGAAAAGGAAGGATATCCAATTAGCAATGGACAGGGCTTGCTGGCTTTAAGCACTGATAACCTTTAGTCTCTTACCATGTTTCTTCCGAGGTGGCATAAAGCAGTTTTTTAATGAGACCTATTGAGATGGCCTGACAAGGTCTTTTCCTTTCCTCTCCTGCCTGGCCTACCCACCTCCATGCGAATGTGTTATCAAGAAATAAGACCTAGGATGTTGGGATGGGTGTGTAGGCCCAAAAGAGAATGAGAATGATGTCATTCTTTTTTACCTGTCCCTTGGCATTCTCAATGGCAGCAGTTTGGGTGGCTAAAGGCAGAGCTAGGATAGCTTCGTACCTGACAGCAGAGATCTGGGGAGTGAGGCCCTGCGGGGATGGAAGGGGGAGACAGAACTGGAGCATGTTTCCATTCTGTGACAGTGGCGTTTGCCTTTGAGGCAGCAACAGTAATATTTCATGTCTTCCGTAGTGTCTCCTACCTTTAAATGTCAGTCTGCAGCTGCTTTATCTACTGTAGCACGTTTCAATTAGGTATTCCAAATCATACTCTTTTCTTCCAGGACCAATATGCCAGAGGTGATATTTACTGTTACAGCAGCATTTTAAATACTTAGGGGGGGAAGAAAGGCCTGGCACTTTCTCCCTGATAATAATAATAAAACAATCAGAAGAAGTGAATTCTGCATTTGATGCCAGTGACTGGTTAATATAAGTGAACATCTTTTGTCTCCACCTTCTTTGGTCCCCCTCCTCCCATTCCTGTCTCAACATGAAGGTTATGAAGCTTGCCTCTGTCAAGAATGGCCTCCCACCTCCTTATGGTGGGAGGTTCATGAATGTCTCCTAGCATGGTTCCTACCTAGAGACAACTGGGCTCCTACTTCACCCATTCCTTGTTCCTTCTTTTGCTTTGGGGAATGTTTGCATGAGGTTGGAACCGCGACTTCTCAAGGATATTACCAGGCACTGCCGATTATGCCCAGCTGCGGGCCATTTTCATCTCTACTTAGGCATTGCATGTTTCCTCTTTGGAATCAAATCTGCATTCCTTGGCCTGATACTCATGTCTTAGCTCACTGGTTGCTGGTCATTATGATGTGGTTTTGGAATATGTTGGGGTTCAGTGGGATGAGGTCCGGAGCCAACCATCAAGAAAGAACTCTTGAGACTTCTTTGCTGCACAATGGTGGTTTTTAGAGCACAGAGGCATGACCCCTGGGCACAAAGAGCTGCTGCACTGAGGTTGTGAGGGGGGCTGATTATATACTTGGGATTTGGGGGAGGTAAGGAAAAAGGGAGGTGTCCAAAAGGACTTCTTTTCATTTTTTTTTTAAAGATTTTATTTATCTGATAGACAGAGATCACAAGTAGGCAGAGAGGCAGGCGTGGGGGGGGGGGGAAGCAGGCTCCCTGCTGAGCAGAGAGCCTGATGCGGGCTTGATCCCAGGACCCTGAGATCATGACCTGAGCTGAAGGCAGAGGCTTTAACCCACTGAGCTACCCAGGTGCCCCCAAAAGGACTTTCATATGGTAAAGAGGACCCACAGTATACCGGAGGCCTTGCCATTGTCAATTTAAGGTATGTTTTCTCTCTAGGAAGGTATTAACATTGAAGATGGTTGGGAACTTCCTGGAAGAATATCACACATACCCCACCAAGGAGTGGGGGTGGGGGGCCAGGTGGCAGGGTGTCTGCTTGCTCTTTGTCCTCAGCTAGCCTTCTGCTTGCTCATCGCTTATATCCACTTGTTCTCTGGGCTGACGTCCTCACTGCCTCCCTAGTAGACTTTGCACATTGCACTGCCCAAACCTGGCACAGGCTAGCACGGTGCTTGGCACATGGGGTTGGCGGTAGTTGGGGGGTCTCAGTCACTCTCTGTCCCACCCCAACCCATATTGAGAAAATCCTTCCACCTCATCTCTTCTCCATATTTCTGATTCTTGCCCTCACTTCCGGGCTCAGATCAGGCTCCACTTCCTCTGTTCAGTCTCCTCTGACTTGCTTAGCACTTGGGGCCGCTCCACTCTGAAGTTTTAAAATGCTCATTATCATCACTGCTCATTTGGCATTTGGCGTGTACTGCCGCGTGCTATTTTGAATGTCCATATGGTGTCTACCCAAATAGACTGTAAGTGCCTTACAGGCAGGGATAACTTTGCCTTGTGCTTATTTCATCTTCCCGCAAGTCCTCAAGATAGTTCTTTGAACATAGAAGGTGCTCAGTTAATAGTCGTTAGGTGGACAGATCAAGGAGTCAGTGGGAGCCAGGATCCAAAGGAGCCTGCCTTTCGGTTGCCAGTCGACCCAGTCTAGAAGTCATAAACTTGCACAAAACAGGGTCTTTCATCTTCCTGTTTCCCCTGTAAGCAGAGCTCTGCTTCTTGGATTTCCTAGAAGTGGAAGGCTCTTGCCCCTGAGTCCCTGAAACGGATGGCTCAGGTGAGGAATGTTCCTAGTGTGAAGAGAATTTTGAAATCACTGGGCGTTTGCCACATCCAGTGTTTTGACAGTCAGAGTGTCTTGACGGTTAGAGAGAAGGGGATCATCATATTCGGCCATGATTTCAAGTTCAAGTTCATAGCGACTCAAAGTAGACCCTCACACCGGTTTCAGTTTTGTCTTTCCCATTTAACATTTGTTTAATCTCTTTTCACCTCTATTTCCCCATCTAGAAAATGGATTGGTTGGTGGCTGTCGCCCTTATGGAGTTGCTGCCACGTGCTAATGTGGTAATAGACGTAAGAGTACTTTGGATGGAGTAAAACAGTAGATGACTGTCAGGAAGCGTAGGCAGCGCGTTTTACGTATCAGCTTATATTTATTGAGGACTTACTTTGTGCATGGGTCTACGCGAGGTCCGGACTGCGGCCTTCCTGCCTTACATAGTCGACCTGCTGAGGAGTTTGGGATTCCATATGGCCTGGACCCTGATCCACAGGAAGGCGAAGCTGGAAGAAACATTATAGTGACGGTGTTGGGAATACAGGTGATGTTCGGTGGGTGAAGTCTGACTAAGAAGGAATTCTTGGGACCTCTTTGGTGCAAAAAGTTGGTAAAGCACAGGGATAGGACCCTGGGCAGGAAGGGGTGGCTGATTGTATACTATGGGGTTAGGGGAGGTAAGGAAAAGGGAGGTTTCAAAAGGATTTCGTATGTTAAATACCAGGAGGCCTTGCCTTAGTCAAGTTAAGGTTGTTTTTCCCCCTCTAGCAAGGCATTAACCTGAAGATAGCTGGGAGCTTCCTGGAGGAACTTCACACTCTGCCCCTTCAAGTATCTGCCAATGGGCTGCAGGTTATAAGGACATTTAATTGTATCTACATTCCCTTCCGGAAGCTAGGCCGTGGATAGAAATGCTTTGTTCTCGTAGATCCGCTAAGACATTTGTAAACTGAGGGAGACTCCTGTCTTGTAGGATTGTGATCGCTCTAAGTTAACTGTTTTTCCTTTCCTTAGCTACAGGGCAGCCAGGAGTGCAAGAGGAATGTCTCAAAAATCCTGCTGGGGGGGGGTGGGTTGGGGAGTTTCAGCTTCTGCTTTGTCCTCAGCTTGCCTTCTGTTCTCTTATCAATAGCCTAGCAGTCACACCGGAAAGTGCTACCTCCACTCCTTGGAAGTTCTGCCTCCGAGAAGGCTTCCCAGGGTCTTGGACGATGACTCCTGTCCTGCTTGCTGGTGCTGCTCACGGCTCCAGAGTAATCCCTGGAGCCTGTGCCGAACCTGCTTCCTCTCAAAGGATAGTCTAAAAACCAGATGCCCCAGACTCATGTTGCTCACCTGCCAGCTTTGGCCGCAGTCCCGCAAGGACAGACAGTGACCCCTTGCCCAGGGAGTCTGTGGTCCTGTTTTCATGTAAATGCCGCTGCCAGCGAAAGGAAGCTGATGCCAGAAGTATGTGCTCTGAAGGTAGAACTACCTGGGACTTTTCCCTCCTTTCCTTTTTCTTCTACTTTTCCATGTGGCGTCAGCAGCTGAGTAAGGGAAAGCGGAGAGGTATGCTGGTGCTCGCGGGGCCAGGTTAATAACCCCAAAAACCTTCCAAACTGGCCATTTGGAGGTGAGCCCAACTAGCCAGAGAGCGTTGGGTTGTGGGGAGCCCTGGCTGGAAAACCGGCCTCCCCCAGAGGTGTGAGCCGAGGGGCAAAGCCATCCAGTGTCAAGTTCTCCTGCTTCCTCCCTTCCTCCTGCTGACTCCTTCCTCCCCTCCCTGGCTCCTTGCCTCCTTTTTCTCCTGGAGCATGACATGGTTCACACCCATGGTTCCAGCCTCTGCCGGCTGCTGCCCTCTGCTGGGCAGGAAGCGTCACTCGGGGTGGGAGGTGCTGAGCTCTGGAGGAGAAAAGTAGCTTGGAGCCGACCAAGCCCACTCTGTGGTTAGTGTGTGATTTGGCTGGAGGGCGGGCAGAAGGATTCAGAGAGCACCCCCTTGTGCCCAGATATTTCCTGACTGGTCTCAGTGGGGCACAGGTCTATGGAATCTGTCCACCAGGGGGATTCACTGCTTTGGATTCTTTGAGCTCCCCGGAGAGGTGATTTCTGGCTTCACCTTACCTGGGTTGGGCATCCTTTCCCCAGGGGAAGTGCTGGTGGCTTTGCCCCCTGGATTAGGTAGACAGTTCTTTCTCAAGCGGAGGCCCCAGAGGGAAGTTAAGTGTGAAGAGGGCTGTGGGAGCACGGGTCCTGTAGCGGTCTCTTGGCTCCAAAGAAGTCATCAGAAGAGCCAGGGTTCTGAGTAACCAGGAGGCAGAATAGTATGAAGAACCAGGCGATAGTGGGGACTGTGGTCTATTATGGGGGAATGCTGGATAGGAAGGTACATAAGAAACTGGCCTTTAGTGCCTCTCAGCTTTCCCCAGAGCTCGTCATCCTGGTAGACTGCCCAGCCAGCTCGAGAAGCAAAAGGGGCAGGAGGCTCCCTGTCTCCAGTATGATCATGGAGTCAACCTGAGGCATCTCTGGATCCTCAGCCTAGAGTACAGTCCAGCCAGACAGGAGCTATGACCTCACTGACCACACGGTAATTGTACTTGTGGGATTTCTTTTTCCTTTCATGAGCTCCTGCCAAGACTCTTGGTTAGCGCTAATGGGGCTCCCCCAGCCAGTGAGTGTCTCCTGGTGATGTGCATAAACAGTGCCGGGCAGGAAATAGGTTTCCTGTTCTTAATGGGCTTGTTAAACCTCATATTGAGCGGGGTTTAAGTGGCATTATTATGAAAAATAATAATAGTAAGCAAGTATTATTATCATTATTATTATTAGTAGTAGTAGTAGCAGAAAAATTAAGATACGGGCCTGACTGCCCTTTCCATTTTAACCTTGCCAGAGTGAATGTCTTTTTGCAAGAGGTACCTAAGGATGGGTTGTGAGTGACACCAGGACGAATAATGGGGGAAGATGGTGGACTTTGCCTTCATGACCTGGGCTTCCCAATTCTGAACCCTTTCCCACTTTTTTAGTGTTTTCTCCTCCCTTGTCCCTTTCTCTCTGGGTTCTCAGGCTCTCATTCTGTCAGAGGAGATGGAACTACAAGCTTTTCTTCCTCTTAATTTTAATTAGCGTCAAAGGGTTTAAGTCTAGGTTTCAGGTCAAGGTGATTTTGGAAAGGGTAGTAGACCCTGGAAGAAGCCCAGGGAGAAGTGGGGCTCATCTTCTCATCCTTAGTTCACAGCTGGGACTGAAGGGGTGATGTGTATCTCAGACTTTAGTAAATTTATAGATCAGGTGGTTCACTATTTTTACTGTTACAACAGTATTGGTTTTCTTTATTCTGATTGTCTTGTTTGACTTAAGGAGTTTTGGCATCTTCTTAAGCAGGGCGCCTGTGAAATTATGGGTTCAGTGTGGGAGCCAGGTGGTTTTTTTTTTTAATCCAATATATATTCAAATGGATACATAACAGCTAAATTAAAAAAAAAAAAAAAAGGTTCGTCCACGTGGCGAATGCATCATACCCTTGAGGGAAGGCATACCATACTTCTGGAAACACTGCTGTTACTACGAAGAAGTTGTTACAGGGCGCCTGGGTGGCTCAGTGGGTTAAGCCTCTGCCTTCAGCTCAGGTCATGATCCCAGGGTGCTGGGATCAAGCCCTGCATCCGGCTTTCTGTTCGGCAGGGAGCCTGCTTCCTCCTCTCTCTCTGCCTGCTTCTCTGCTTACTTGTGGTCTCTGTCTGTCAAATAAATAAATAAAATCTTAAAAAAAAAAAAGAAGAAGAAGAAGTTGTTACATTTTGTGGGCATCGGAAACACCAGCAGGGCTTGTTAAACTAGAGATTGCTGGGTCCTCCCTTAGAGAGTCTGACTTAGCAGGTCTGTGGTGGGTTCCATGACTGCACAGTTCTAGGAGTTTCTCAGGAGCTGTTGCTACCCAGGGACCACACTTTCAGAAGGCGTAGTCCAGAGGGCAAGAGCCCATTCTCCATTTCCACATGGGCAGGTTTCTGCAACTAAAATTGACGGCAGCACCTATTTCAAAGGTTCATCTTACGCTCATACTGAGTACGATAGACTTGAAGGCTTAAACAATAGTTGTGTGTTTCTCACAGTTCTGGAGGCTGGGAAGCCCAAGTTCAAGGTGCTGGCAGATATGGTGTCTTCACATTGCTGAGAAGAAATCGTTTACGTCTCTTCTTGTAAGATACTATCCCGTTCATGAGAGCTTTCTTTTATGACCTGATTACCTCCTGAAGGTCCCACCTCTGACTAGCATCATATTGGGGGTTGGGATTTCAACATAGGAATCTGGGGTTGGGGGGGATACAGACATTTCATCCATAGCCATGTTTATCAACATTAAATGAGTTTCTTACTATATGTAGAACACCTGGCATATGGCGGAATGATTTTTCTTGGCGCCGTTCTACTGGTTTGGAGTTTTTTAAGCTGTAGGGCTTTTTAGGGTTCAGTTTGAAGCTCAGATGGGAAATATAGGGAATTCTGTCAGGTTCATTTTAGTTCTAAGTTTAAGCCCATTATGCAACTCTGGGCGGCCAGGCAGTTTTCCAGCAGCATCCCACCAGTATTCTATCTTTCAGAACCCTGGCAGAAAGAGACAGTGGGTCTTCATTTCTCTGTCTGGTCAAATGCTGTGCCGAGGGTTGAGGAACAGGGATGAGTGGGAGTGGATCCTTGCTGTGCCCGCCGTGTTCTGAGAAATCGGCAAAAAGTAACTCAGTTTGATTAGATAATTGCATTTGTGATTTTTTTTGAAGCTGCCCAGTAGTCAAGCCCCCTTTCTGTGTTTCTGGAGTTCACTCATGTGATTCTGAAAGGAAGACAGGATGCTGAAGCCCAAAAACCTGGTCTCACTTTCCCCAGCCTTCGAAAAGCACATGAGGGGGCTCCTGGGTGGCTCAGTGGGTTAAGCAACTGCCTTCTGCTCAGGTCATGATCCTGGAGTCTGGGATCGAGTCCCACATCAGGCTCTATGATCTCCAGAGAGTCTGTTTCTCCTGCTGACCTCTCTCCTCTCATGCTCTCTCTCTCATTCTCTCTCTCTCTCTCAAATAAATGAATAAAATCTAAAAAAAAAAAAAAAAGGTACATGAGCCAGGCTCCATGGATGGAAGAGTTCACTGTGTTGATTTTGGGGGTGGGGGGGCAGCAGCCCATCTGGGGCCCAGTGGTGGCCGTGCCAGGAGCTAGGGACCCTGTCCCTGGGATGTCACCCTTGTTGCTGGCAGCCCTCAGGCATTTCTGCTCATTTCCATGTATGCTTCGCAAGCTCTCCTCCCACATCCTTTTCCACCTTGACCAGAAATGATGGTTTTTAGAGTGGTAAAGTGACAGATCACAAACTTTTAAAGATAACTGGTCACTCCCTGGGGCATGGATTAGAGAAGGCGGGACCCAGGGCCAGAAGACCATTGAGGAGGTGTTATCCGAGGAATTGAGGATAGAGATGAGAGGACAGAGGAGGAAGCAATTTAGGAGGTAAAATCGACCAAATCTGATGATTGGGGGCCTGATTTTATCTTTGAACTCAGACGACAAAACCAAATTTCCAGTTTTGTGTGCAACGTTAGTTGCCTTTTGGGGGTAAGTCTCCATTTTTTTGGTGATGTAGATACCGTAGAAACCCCCAGACTAGTGGGGAAACAGGATGAGAGCTTCTTGAGTAGGACTGTATTTGGAATATAGCTTGGCTACGGTTTTCTCCATTTCACGTCTTTGCAGCTCTACAAACTTTGAGTGTTTACTAGATGTTGGACATTGGTAGTTACTTGAGAATACCATTTCTTTTGATTTTGTTGTTGGAAAGGGGTAGAGGCATAGAGCGAAAAGTCCCACACGATGTTATACAAATGCACAATTACACAACACAAAATGCGTCTTGTTTTTGGAATTCCTCAGGGCCCCAGATGAAGCATGCATTAAGTCTGCTAGGACAGGGTATATGCCGTAGGCTCCCGGCTCTTCTTTTCCTTCCTTTCACTAACAAATATCCCATGGAGTTAGTACCCCCCCCAGCCCCATGAGTTGAAGGGTTCACAATTCAGTGTTCCTTATGCCAGATGAATTTATACACTGCCAGACCTAAGTGCACCCGCTCCTGGCGGTGTGTGTACGGGGAGGCTGCGACCACTGTCTTCTCGACTCTTTGAAAAAGGCTTTGGGTAGATTCGAAGCACCTGCTATTTACATAGCTAGCTCCTGATTGCTTTTTCAAGGCTCTTTGTTCAAGTGTCAGTCCTGGTTTGTAAAACACCAACAGAATTGGGGGGAAAAGTAATTACAGTTCACATCTGGTGTTTCTACTGACACGATGCTGAGGGGCCTGACTGCATTCCTTTCCTGTCACTTCTCTCATTCTGTCTTTTCAGTTCCAGGCTCCCTCTCCCCTGCCCCCACCCCCACCCCCAGCTTGCTCTTCTGGGTCCCAGAGAGCCTTGCTTGTGAAAGGTGGCAGGCTTTCTCATGGCCACTAGGTAGTCTAGTCTCCAGAGCCTGCCCACCTTGAGGGCGTCGAGATGCGGGGTCCTTGCTGGTTACAGGTGGAGTTCTCTTTGTTTGCTCCATCTCCCGAGGCCATGGTGGGCAGTTGTCTGTATCTAGATCCAAAACCAACTCTTTTCTGGATCAGACCGCTTGAAGAGTTTTACGTGATTATTTTATACTGTGAAGACTTCCAGTCTTCCTAGAAGGCACATTGATGCTTGCATGTGGTTCTCACTTCTCTGTCTACATTTAATGATGGGATGTGTCAGGACTTGGTTACAGGCCCGTGCACACCTGCATCCCAAGATCATTATTAGTAGATACTGTTTCCTGTGGTCACAATTCCCCTGTTGGTGGACGGTAATCTAGAGTAGTGATTAACTTTTGAGTTTCAAAATAATATATTTAAATGAATCATGGTGACCAACATGGATCACTTTTAAAGAAATATTTTGGCAACTCTTAGTGCTTCTTCTCATAAAAGACACATTTTAATTTCAAAATATAAGGAAGACTTTTTTTCAGTATAAAAGACTGTTGTTTACATTAAATAATGTAGGTTTATTTTTAAAATGTCTTTTTGATAGAAAGAATACTATTTCTTGAAATAGTAGAAATGGTTTCCTGAAGCCACCCAGCCCTCTGCGTCAGGGGTATGGGAGGGAAGAAGTAGAGATGGAGGGGCAGCAAAGGAGTGTCTTCTGGAACTTTCTGCACCATGCTCTGGGCATCCAATTCAAGCTTCATCTCCCTCATTGTTCTGAATTTCCTTCAACCTTAGGTGCTTAGTAACTTTGCCATGAATTATCTTATGCAGTTTGTTATTTTATGTTTGTTCATTGAACACAGATTTATTTATTTGAATCTTTACACACACACACACACACACGAACACATATTCTTTATTTCTTAAAAGTAGAAAACACCCTATTGATTTTTTTGATAAAAATGCATGATTTATTTTTTCTGTGATTGCTATGATAATGTGATTGTTGATAAATGTTATTTACTAAATAATGACTTGTGATTTTAGTATAGTTAATGTTATTGATGACATGCCATTTTCATAGGAAAATGCTAGGGAAGATGGTTTGGCAGACATATAGTAAGTTCAGTTTTGGGCATATCAAGTTTGAAATTATAGCAGACATTCAAGATGATGTTACATCCAAAGTTTTCTTCCAACTACGTTATATACTTTTGCTATCACAGGCTGTTTTCTCTTCTTTGTTCTTCTCTAGCTCAGTAATGAACACATACTTGATTATGAGTAAATGCTTGTTGGTTGTTTAAGGAACTTTGTAGAAGGAGGTTGGTGAAAATTTCCAGGAAACATGGGAGTTGGGAATTGGTGATCAATGAATGATATGGAGCATAGGGGGTGTGGGGGTGTAATTGAGGGTTTTTCAAGAATGAATCTGAAATGGGAGATGAAAAATGAGTACCTAAATGATGTAGCTTTCTTTCTTTCTTTTTTTTTTTTATAGATTTATTTATTTGAGAGACTGCGCATGCTTGTGCAAGCGTGTGTGCATAGGGAGCTGGGGGGCAGAGGGAGAGGGAGAAAGAGAATCCCAAGCAGACGCTCGCCAAAGGCAGAGTCTGATGCAGGGCTTGATCTCACGACCCTGCAATCATAACCTGAGCTGAAATCAAGGGTTAAATGCTTAACTGACTGAGGCACCCAGTTGCCCCCATGATGTAGTTCTCTTAAAAAGCCCATTTTGTAGGTCGCTAATAACTTGGGATTCAGAAGATCATCATATAGTTTAATGGAATGAAATTTTTGGCTGGAACACTTCACCGCTGGAGATTCCAAGAAGTCCATTCATGCAAAGTGATTCATTCCTTGAGCAAATATTCATCGAACCCTTACTATGTGGTGGGATTATTATAGGTGCTGGGAATGCAGCAGTGGATAAAACAAAATTCCTTCCCTCTGAGAGCTTATACTCTAATGGAGAGTGATAGGCAATCAACAAAATCAATAAATATACAGTATCATTGGTGATGATGAGTGTTCCGAAGAACAAAACAAAACAAAAAATAGACATGGGGCAGGCTGGGGCAGTGGTGATGATTTTGGCTCAAGTGGGATGAAGATGAGATAGAGGTTGACAGGCAGTCCGGGTGCCAGACAGTTTTCCAGGGACCAACGCAAGGTGTTCGGGAAATAAGAGGCCTCAAACTCTCCGAGTGCAATCTGACTTTGCATCCCAATTAACAGTGACAGCCTACTGCTTTAAAATAGGAAATAAAGTGGAAGGAAAGCAAACGCTTGATAGTTGACCTGACATTCACTGTTGCAAGATTGGGAATGTACAATAAATGTCACTGATGGGGCAATATTCATGAAGTAAAAATGTCAGTTTTCAATTTGGCATGAGGACGGTTTGACATGTATTAGTTGTGCACAGAATATTATCATAATTAATGCATTAATAATGCAGCTGTCCTTTCCCTCCCCATCCCAAATTAAAGAGGAGAAAATGGAGAGAGTCAGGTGAAAGAGCAGCGCTCACCCTTATCAGACCTTTTCTGCCAGCATTTGTCTCCCTCTCTGCCATCTCCGTGGAGCTGGTTTCTGATTGCTCTCGGTCCACATTTATCCATCTCAGTTTTTCCCACCTGTTTCCAGGAACAACTCCAGTGGCCTTGTCTGCTGAGGGCCCTCTTCTTAATTTCACCATTAGTTTGAAAGACAGTTCTAAAGGTACACATGTTTACTGAAGAAATGGCCTATAAATGAAATCAAGAGGATGAAAATCTCCCATGGGCACACCACCCAGAGAAAATGACTACTCATATTTTGGTGTTTATGTTTCAGTCTTTTATTTATTCTAATCATACCTATTTATGAGTATGGTATCATTTTATTTTATTTTATTTTTTAAAATTTTTAATTTTTTTATTAACATATAATATATTATTAGCCCCAGGGGTACAGGTCTGTGAATGGCCAGGTTTTATTTTATTTTTTAAAGATTTTATTTATTTGACAGAGATCACAAATAGGCAGAGAGGCAGGCAGAGAGAGAGAGAGAGCAGGAAGCAGACACCCTGCTGAGCAGAGGTGCTCGATCCCAGGACCCTGAGATCATGACCTGAGCTGAAGGCAGAGGCTTAACCCACTGAGCCACCAAGCACCCCATCATTTTATACATAGTGTGATGATCAGTTTAGTATGTGGTAAATATTCTTTCATCTTTCTGAATGCTTTTCTATGACATCCAATGGCTGGGTGTTACTTCATTATACAGATCAATTTATTTGATCTAATAAACTAATATCTCCTTATTGCCTATGTTAAGTTTTAATATTTTTCATATAATAAACAATGTTGTGATAAGCCTACATGCAGCCAAGTCTTTGCATATACTTACGATGATTTATCTTTGGACAAATTCTTAGCTGTAGAGCTGATGGGAGTATTAGTTGTCTATTGCTATAATACTGCTACAAAACAAAACTATGTGACATAAATAGTAAGCATTATTGCTCACCTGACTGGGGTCAGCCCGGGGTCTACCAGCTGGCTTTGCTGATCTTGGCTGGGCTTGCTTTCGTGTCTGGGCATTGATTGGCTGGGTGTCAGCTGATACAGGCTAGCCAGAGCTGGGGCAACCAGGGGAACTTGGCTCTGTCTCTCATCCTCCAGCAGGCTGGCTCAAGCATGTTCTCATGTCATTGGAAAAGCCACGGAAAGCTCATTCTTACACATGCTTTGCAAGTCTCAGCTTGTCTCACATTTACTAACACCACAAGGCAAGTCAGGTGGCTAAGGCCAGGGTCAAGGGGCAGGGGATTCTGCCCTATTCATAGTCAGAGGGTACTGCAAAGTCACATGACAGAGTCAGGGATTTAGGCAAGGATGAACAGTGGGGGCCAACTTTACCATCTCCCTTACTGGGTCCAAAGGCAATCTTGATTTTAAGGCTCATGAGAGAAATTTCCAAACTTCTTTCCAGAAAGCCTGAAATGACCGCAGTAGTGGTATAAGAGACTTCACAGTTTTCCTGTTCTCTTTACTCTTGCTGATTATGGGAGTGATCTGTGACTTTTCATCTTGGCTGTTTTGATTGGCATCTCTCCCCATCCCTCCAAGGCTGCACGTTTGTTCTCTGTGCCAGTTCTTTCCTTATAGAGTGCCCCAGAGCTGCCCTGGTCTCTGGTATCCTTATCCTCGTCGTCCTGTTCCTTCTGCTCACTTGACCTTGCACCTGTGCTGGCCAGCTCTCAGCTCTCTGGGATATCTGTGCTCCATAAGAGCCCTTCCCCAGCCATTCTGAGGAGGCAGGCATTCACTACACACTTTTTAACTCCACCACCTACACCAACAGTGGGGCAATTGTTAGCCCTCATTATCCCTACAGTCTCAGAATTATCTAGGGCCAGACAATAGCTCAAAATTCAGTCATCTTTCTTAAACAGTATTGTTCCTAGGACACAGCTGTGGATGTGGTATATGGGTGGATCAAGACATGGCAGTAGATAAAAAAAATTTAACCAGAAAAAGAGGCTGGAAGAAATGAGCCACTGTGAATATTTTAGCATATCTTTGTGTAGAGGAGTTATGGGTGAATTAAAGACAAAAATTTTAACATTGGGTACAGAAACTGAGAGTCAGAGAAGGGAAATGGCTTATCTAATTTATCTGTCCTACAGATAAATCATAGCAAAACTGAGAGTGCAGCCCACTTCTGCAGCTCCTGGTTTCATGTTCTTGGGAGACAGTACCACTGTAGGACCTCTGGAGCCCAGCTTTTTTGTTTGTTTGTTTATTTGTTTGTTTGCAAGCAGCATTGGTGCTTTGGTTGGGCTTGGTTTGGTTTTTCAAGAGGGCTTTGTTTTGGGGGGGTTCATAAGGAAATTAGGAATGTTTAAGAAAATGATTGAGTCATTTAAGCTATGTGGATATAGTGGGCACTATACATAAAAAGTCTAGGTGTATAAATTATCAGGGCGTCAAAGTTTGACAAATGATTTCGGTGAATAGTGGTTTTTATCTGTTAAATCACATTGAGTTCCCAAGCAGATGTGCCCTGAGTTTTGGGCACATAATTTATCATAGATATCACATGGATTTTGTGTAATTATACTAATTATTTAGTATATACAAAGGTAAGCTCTTCAGATACAGAGTAGAACTAAATATGCTTTTTAGGGACATCTCAATCAATCAGACTGATGAGATTTCTTGCTATGAGCCAGTTGGGGGTTGGGGGAGGTCACCAGGACAGAGTGTTCTTTCTCAGAGGACACCTGTACTATAGTGATTCTGGAAACCTGAGGGTTGGTTAGGGGACCTCTGTCCCTGGGAATGATGGGTTTGTGTGCTTGGACATGAGTCTTGCTTTGGCTTGATTCCTGCTTGCCCTTTGTCTTACTTCCGTTTCATCTGGGTACAGTTTCTAGGATTTTCATAAAGGAAAGGGAAATGTTGGTCATTTCTCTGGAGAGTAGAAATGGCTCAAACATTACTGTGACGATGAGGAAGTGAGAAACGTAGTTCGAAGAGTCCTTGACTTGGAGACCACCAAAGAGATGTTGGTGTCTGGGGGGCATAGTGTTCTGAGCCAAAGTCAAATGTTAAATGGAGGCATTCGGGACCTAGAAGCATGTTGCTATTGCTAAATTAGTACCTTTTACCCACCTTGGGCTTTCTCTAAACCTTCTTGGATCACAGAGGATACAGACACTCGAAAATGGCCCCAAGCCAGCGACTGGGACCCGAGGCTGCTTCACCAAGCAATAGGAGGAAAGATCTAAACCCCTAAGAAATAAGCACCAATGGGTTCTCTTTCCCAGTGCTTCTGCAGTGTTTGTTTCTTTGTGCCAGTTGCTTGCAGAGAAAGACTGCCCTGGAAACTGAGTTTTCGCCGGTGCTGGGGGAACTGCCAACCAGTTAAAAATCAGAGCCTGGCAGCTGCTCAGCTGGGGAGTAGGTATTCTGGGCGGCCCTGCTTGTTTATACGAGGATTCGAGCCTAATTCAGTTGTCACTTTTAGCCCACCATCCCACCTGTATCCAGTCACATGCTGTCCTGGCAGGCGTGTACGTGCCTGGGCGCTGCCTGCCTGTGCGAATTACTTAGATGTCCTAAAGTCGTTGTGGGCTGCTTCTGGTTGGCAAAGTGCTCAGTTAAAGCCAGTTTCAACAATCATCTCAGTAGAACCAAATACATAGATTTTGATAAATCTAGTTCAGTTAATATTTCCCTTAGGGCGGAATGCAGTCCTTTCCGCTTTATTTCTCTGGCTGAGAAAATCACCAGCCCTATTTCCAACCTGTGTCCACACTCAAGATTTAATTGCTGGCCATTAAGACCGCAGATCCACATGGTTGTGGATTGATAAGCTTGGGGTGGGGTGGGTGGCGGGAGGTTAAGTGAAAAAGGAGGTCCTAGGGTCAGAGGGCAGGGAGGTGAGCGGGGGGCACATGGCAGCAGGAAGAGAACATTAGCCGTGCAGCACCTCATCATCCTGGTCAAGGTCAACACGGTGGTCCCACAAGTGTCAAGGACGGGCTCTGTGTTCCATGATCCAAATTCTTTATAATTGTGCTAATGAGACAGAAGGAGGAGCATGAAAACACCCCTGAGTTGTTTGGTCTTAGTAAGTCTCACAGCCCTAGTGTGCACCTTTAACCTACAGTTCTGGCTGGAAAATAACTACAATAGGGCGTGAGAAGGAATGGTGAATGGCAGCTGTGTGCATTTGCCAGAACATTCTTCAGAGTCACCCCAGCTTCTTAACCTCTCTGTGCTCATTTCCTATTCTGAAAAATTAGTAGTAGAATAGTAGTATCTATCTCAGGCTTCTTAGAAAGATTAAATGAGTTAATACTAAGGAGACATTGAAAACCACGCCTGGTGTAGAGTAAGCTATCTTCGCTAATTTTTGTTACGGTTACATTTACTGTAACTGCCATGCTCCTATTGGACTGGAAGCTGCAAGACTCAGATGAGAGTCTTTAATATTTCAGGAATAATTCCAGATTGACTTCTGCTGCATAGAAGGGGCAATGAAGCCATCGGTACCACTGGAGCCCATGAGGAGTGCTAAGCGGCGGGGACACCTTGGCAAGGGCTGGGATACATCCACTCCAGCTTGCCTGCTCTGACCGCTGTTGGCAGCCTGAAGTCAGGGGCTGCAAATCTCTGTAAGCACCAGTTTCATGACTAGCCTCGACTTACCTCCTGCCACTGCTGCTCAGTGTCACTCTCCATTGACAAATGACTTGACATACTCATTTGTAGTTGCAGACTCATTCCTGTCAGAAATGGTCTTTGGCTGGCTCCTAAAGGGCATTCTCACTCAATCGCTAGCTTAGCTATGAGCTCCTTCCAGGCGAAGAACTGCCTGTGTGTACTTGCCCTCACCTGTCCCTCACCATTTGTTCTGCACACATGGGAACCTATTCCTAATTTGGAGCAGGTCAGGATTTATTCATCCTTGGGCTAGCCTGAGCACCAGCACAGAGCCATGGGAGGTACGACTATGGGAAATGTTTGTGGCAGTGAATCTCAAACAGTGCTCCTCTGCCCATGTCCTTCCTTGAAACCCACCCGCCATATACATGGCTCACACTGGTAGGTGTGAACACTGGCAGGTTTGATCACTTGGGGCCAGACCAGGGGTAATGGTCCCAATGGACATTTTTACTCCTCTTGGCTCGGAGTTACCTGATCTGCATAGCATGATGCTTGCGTCCCAGTCCTTGAAAAGGGATGAAGGTTCTGTTTATCCTCAGCCTCTTAGCATGACGCCTTCCATTACATACTCCTCTACAAACACAACAGCAGTCACCACAGTTTATAAAATATCTGTGTGCCAGGGGCTCTGTTAAAGTAGGTGCCTCTCCTAAGTTTTTCATTTGATCCCATGGATTAGGAATTGTCCCCCATTTTGCAGTTAAAGAAACTGAGACTTAGAGAGCTACTTGACCAGATCATAAACTTATTATGGAGCATAGACTTCTGATCGAATACTGACTTAGTCTAACTGGCCTTGCTCTTAACTTCTCTACATGTTTATAAAAATACTCCTTTATAAAAAAAGAAAAAAAATCTTAAAATGTATACTCTGATGTCTTTTAGTTATTTTTCCTGCTGGAGCATCTGTTTCCTTCTCTGGAGGCAGGGACACTTTATTGACATCTCCTGCTCTGCTCACTGATAACTGCAGTGACTTCATTGTGCACACATAGACCCTTGAGAATGGTCCATTGGCTGGGTTCTGCAGCCCGCATGATAGCTTACTGGAAGCCTAGTTACTCTAGAGCCAGAGGAACTGGAGAGAAAGAGCATGATTTGGCTTCGAACGTACAAACACCTGTTGTGATTCATACTTGGCTCATACCTGAGCTCGGTCCATCCTAGGACCAACCCTCATAGGGCTTCAAGTTCTCAGCATTAGCATCTTTTCACTAAGTTTTGTTTGTATCTTTCCATGATCCACTATCTGTCCTCCAATAGGTGTTTGTTAATTTGCACAGCATCTTGATGGTTTTATGTCCCTTATTGGTAAGGCTGAAGTGCAGAAAATTGGTGTCCTCTGGGCAGAGAGAGAGAGTACAGGGCGTTTGTGGGAGAGCCTGTGACTGTTCCCATCAGCAGGGCTTGTGAGAGAGACTTTTGGATTTTGGAGATTTGGAGTTTAAGGCGCCAGGGAGGTCTGAAGCTGCTGCCAGTGGGTTTGCGCTGTATTTTAAAAATCACACCTGCTGCTGTGTGGCATGCTCTCCTCCCTGTCACCTCCCCTAACTATCACTCTACAGTCACTACCCCGAGAGACAAGCAGCCATGCTGAGTCTTTATCTTATCGTTAGGCAGCATCTCTTTTTAATGTTTATTATCAGGAGAATAACCCATAGGTAGGACATAACAATGCATGCTAGGGAAGGCTCTAGCTATCTATTGTTTGTTAAATAAATAAATAAAAATAAATGCAATGCAAAGAAGGTCTTATTTACCTCAGATGCTCAGTTCTGTTCCGTGGAGGTCTCAGCCCAATTGGTTTGAGGTAGCTCGTTCTGGAACGTTTCCAGGTATAGACAGTCATGGGTGGACCAGCCCATCTTGCCTTCGCCTGTGGGATTGGCTGGGCACGTTGCGGAGAGCTCCCTGCTGACCCTCCTGCCTATAGCCCTGTGGTTTTGATCAAAGCTGCTGGGGGACAGGCATGCGCCCGGGGAAAGCCCTTTTCCTTTCTGTCACCTCTGGGGCTACCCAGGGCCATCAGACAGACTCATGGAATCTTGGGAGGTCATTTCCCACAGAGGGGCAGAGCTATAGTGTTCGCAGGAAGATGACAAATCAGATTATGGAGCTAAGACTCACTCCTCTTTATTTAAATTTGAATAGGGGAAGGGAAAGCTACAGATGATTATTTTCTCTTTACATTTCCTAAACTTTTAATAGTGATCCTATGTTTATAATGAAAACTTTATTTACAGTGAAAAAAAACCCAGTGCACATAAAAAATAAAAAGGAAGTGATTACCAGTTCCCACCGAAGTGGAGTCTTAGGCTCTCAATGTATGAAATATACTAATAAAGTTTTTATTGGCTACAAACTGATGCAAAAATCCCTTTATAAGAGGGACACTTGGGTGGCTCAGTGGGTTAAGCCTCTGCCTTCAGCTCAGGTCATGATCCCGGGTTCCTGGGATCGAGCCCCGCATCGGGCTTCCTGCTCAGTGGGGAGCCTGCTTCTCCCTCTCCCTCTGCCTGCCACTCTGCCTGCTTGTGCTCTATCTTTCTCTGTCAAATAAATAAATCTTTAAAAAAAATTCCTTTATAAGAAACCCCAGGGGGCAGTTGCCTTACTTCAGTCTAATAGAATTGGCTCCTAATGGGCGCAGTGCTAGAAATCACAGTCTGCAGAAACTAGAAATGAAACAGAATTGGTTCAGGGTGTCTCTGCAGTGAATCAGGGTAGTGCCCTGAAACTCCCCTGGACTGCGATAAGCATAGTGGGTAACAGGATCTCCAAGGGCTTTTAAAGCTGTACATGATGCCTGTTCTCCTTGACCTTGATTTTTGTATTGAGACCTTGCTTCAGAGCAGTGGTTTCCACTCTCTGGTTCTTTGGAGCTGGGAGATTACTGCAAATGAACTGTGGACCCTTCCAAACACGGCACATTTTCTGCCCCTAAATCACACAGTTACCATTTATGGAACATCTGCTATATGCCAGGCACTGTTCTAAGAACTTTTGTGCATTTACTGATTCAATTCAATGACCCAGAGAAGCTGATAGCGTTTGCATCCCCTTATGGATGAGGAGACTGAGACACAGTGGAGTGAACGAGTCATCCGGGGTTTCTCTCCTATTAGGAAGTGAAGTCATGGCTGAAATCCACGCCATCTGGCTCCAGGGTCACCGTTCTAATCACCAGACCACACTGCCTACCAGAGAAGTATGTGACATTTCATATGTGTGGACTGTGTGTTATGTGTAATATTTTTTCCCGGTTGTTTGTAGATACTGTTGGGATTGATCAAATAAAACTTCATGTAAAAGTGATACTGAGTTTACATCAGCTTTTCGTCATGAGGATTTTCTCCTTCAGTAGATCCAAAATATAATTTCTCTCCTGTGATGACCCTTCAAATCTTCAGATGTTCTAAAAAGGCTACGGTCCAAAAGGCTGAAAATCCCTGCTCTGGTGGCAGGAGGTAGAAATCGAATGCGCGTTGTCCCTGCTTCTTTCCTAACCAGCTGTCCTTCAGCTCTGCTCTCCTGTTCTGAGCCAGGATCAACGGCAGGTACTCTCATTCTTTGCTTGTGGACAAGCCCTGGTGAAATAATCTGATAAACCCTGCTTTGGGAGTCATCTGGTAAGATACAAAAGTAATTTCACAACATAACCTTCTCCTGGAGGCATTCATCGCAGGAAATTTATGTATTTTGTATGCTGCGTGAGAGGCCTACCAGACCTTCCATCAGAAGGACCATGTTCTGGCGTCTGCTCAGCGATGATCTGTGTTACTTTCTTTCTGCTTCTGTGCTTCAGCTTATTCGTCGGTAAAATGCCTTGTCTGTTGAGGAGGGTGGTTGCAGTGTTAAGTGAGATGACAGTTCTTTGTATTTTCTGCAGTACGTTCCTGTGTTTATTTTAAAGAATATGGAATGTCTAATCCATAACAGACACTGTTCTAAGCTCAGGGATTCCAGCAGCGAACAAAACAGACAAAGCCCCACACCTCATGGGGCTGACATTCTGTTTGGGGAAGACAGACAAAAAGAAAATAAATATATTATCACGTCATGCTAAGCACTATGGAGAAAAATACAACAGGATGAGGGAAGTAGGGAGCGGGCTGATCAATTTGTTTAGCAGTTCAGGAAAGGACTTAATGTGGAAGCTTGCATGCGAGCTCATTCATGGAGCATGTCAGAGGATGAGCCAGAAAGTTATCCGGGGAGGTGGTGTCAGCCAGTGCAAAGGCCCTGAGGAAGGGATGTGTCTGGTGAGTTGGAGGCATGGGAAGGGCCCATGTGACTGGGGCAGAGGGAGGAAGGCTGGGAGCAGAGATGGGTAGAGCTCTAAAGCAGCTGGATAGAAGAGGGTGGGTCTGGGAGTGAACTGGAGCCGTGGATGGATTTCCCAGAGCAGTATTTGTGCTCCAGTTTCTAATATAAAAGGCTGACCACTCTTGCTGCATGTGGAGAAATGACACTTGGGGGACAAGGACTGGGGCGAGAGGAAGGAGATGGGTTGGGATACTTCTGTCATAATCCCGGTTAGTGATAATAGCGACTAGGAGCATAATCAGTGTTAGTGTTGGAAGAGATGGGGGAAGAGGTTTGATTCTAGGTCTGTTTTGTGGGTAAGCCTGATAGGATTTGTGGAGAGAGGGGGCAGAGTTGACACCAAGCATGTTGTCAAGGTTTTTGGCCTGAGCACCTGGAGGGATGCGTTATTTCCTGAGATGGGAATAGCTGAGAGAGAAGAAACAGGTTTGGGAGGAGAGTTGAATTTAGGGCTTCAGCTTTGGACTTGCTGAGTTTCAGTGTCTGTGGGACACCCGAGTGGAGATGTGTAAGAGCAGGCTGAGTCTAGGAGGAGGCTCAGAGCTGGAGTTAAGAGTTTGGGAGTTGCTGGGCTGCCTGAGTGGATCAGTCATTAAGCATCTGCCTTCAGCTCGGGTCACGATCCTGGGGTGCTGGGATCAAGCTCCTCATCGGGCTCCCTGCTCCTTCCTCTCTTGCTTCCCCTGCTGGTATCCCCTCTCTTGCTGTCTCTCTCTCTCTCTTTCTGTCAAATAAATAAATACAATCTTTAAAACAAGACAAAAGAAGGAATTTGGGAGTTGTTAGCATGCTCCTGTTGGTTACAGGCCTGAGGCTGGAGGGCAACACAGAGACGTGAGTGTAGCTCGTGCAAAGATTGAAGGGCCAATCCCGAGCAGGGGTGGGTGGTCTATTGTTGGGAGTAGGGTTGGCAGGCAGCAGCTGGATTCTTACCTCCTTTGGATGTAAGGTTTTCTGGGGGGCGGGGGGGTAAGCCATTTGCCTTCCTTTATCTAGTGTCTGTGGCGTGTTTAGAGTTACAACAGCAGAGTTGAGTCCTTGTGACCAAGACTCACAGCCTGCCAAACAAGCACAGTTTTATTGTCTGGCTTTTTACGAAGTTTGTTGACCTGGATTAGAGGTGATGGAGATGAGGGGAGTGTCCCGGCAAGGAGACATTTTAAGGAGAAATAGCCGGAGAGGAGAGAGGGACCCCAAGAGTTCTGGTCCGTAGGCCAGGTGGTGTAAGAATTTCAGTCCACGACACTAGCATGTGTGACGCTGGGCAGCTTACTTGGGCTCTGACCCTTGGGCTCAGGATTATGAAGAGAGAATGATACAGATTAAATACAGCGGTGCCTGGTGCCAGGAAATATTCCCGTAGCTCCCACTTCTACATGCTTAGCCTGCAGTCCTCAGCCTCCGCTCTATGCTAGGCTGGCCTCAGGGGGTTTGATAACAGTCCCCACCTCCCTTGAGTAAGTCCCAGACCCTGCCCAGGGCCCCGAGGAAGCAGGAGGAAGGTGAGCCAGAGCCCCCTGCCCCAACCCTGCGTACCCTGTGCCCCAAGAGACCTTGAAGGAGCGCTCTGCTCCTCCAGCATCTGCTTTACCGTCTGTCTTTGATGGTCTTCACTGAAAGCTTTGGAGCAAAGGGCAAATCCATTTCTCAGAGATCACCGGTGCCGTCATGTTCTTTGTTGGAGTTTGATAGGCTCCTGCAGGACTGTGCCCCCAACGACACTGGCTGGCACGGCTCGCTTGGGGAAGTCTGCTTTGTGCTCCTTAGGCGGGAGAAGGGTCTTGATGTCCCACCTAGGCCCGGGACCTTTTCTCTAGAAGAGCCCTGGATGGGCAGCTTGAAGATGGGGTGAGTTCCATCAGGGCACTCCTGAAAATCCTGGCTCCGGGGCTCGGAAAGGGAAGGAAACACCTTGCGCCCATGTCCTGTTTTGGCATTCAGTGTGCCAGCCTCTCCCTTGACCTCTGGATGAAGAGTCCCAGGAGCCCTAGGCATGTTTGTCCTTTTGGGAAGGTGATAAAGCAAAATTTGGCCTTTTCCACTCATTGTCCTATCTATTATTGGTCCCTTTCTTTCTGTTACTGCTAATGCCCTTGGTTAGTCTCTACAGCAGTGGCCCCCAAAATGTCACCTGTGGACCAACAGCATCACCTGGAAATTTGTTAGAGGCACCATCCTCCAATCACGGAGTCAGTGTCTTTTGATGTGTGACCTTGTGCCAGTGAGCTAACCTCTCTCAAATATGGTTTCCCACTGTGGAATGTTGGAATAATGCTAGCATGGGATTGTTGTAAAGATTAAATGGGAGGAGCAGTCCACTGAGTTTAATAGGTCCTCCCAGTGACTACTCTTGTAAGGATTCTTCTGAAAGATCCCCATTTTTGGACAGTGAGAAAAGTTCCTGTTAAGAGAAAAGTTCCTGCTAAGAGAATTTTTCAGATTTTTTATCCCTTTAGACTTCTCAAATTATTTTAAATCTGAGCTCACCTGCCAGACATCTTTTCCAAAATGAATGCATTCTCATTTTCTTAAATATTTTGTTAAGGTATCAGTCGTAGGTTAGCCTTTTCTAAAGACTCGGAACCTAATCTATCTATCCAGTTTTTGCAATGTTGGGTCTAGGGCTTCTGGCATCCTCCTTCTATATTTTTGTATGCTTTACTAGCTTTTTAGCATTTAAAATTTTTTTGGTTGTCACTTTCCTGGTCATTTCTGGGTGTCAGCTGTTATTACCATAGGTACCCCTAGTATGAGCCTCATCACTTTCTAATTTTTTATTTTGAAATTGATTTTGTGCAGGGACCAAAATAAAACCAAGACGGTTAATATGTGCACAAAGCAAGAGTAAATAGTGAAAAACTTGAGCATCGGTAACTAAATGAGCTGAATTTTTTTAAGTATAAGCTTCTGCACCTGAATTTTACAGGATAAAATTTGGATTCGTGTGTGTGTCTGTTTACTTCTGATTATATTCTCAGTAGTTGCTGTTGTGAATAACTGAGAAATTGTCGTGCCGCACTCGTCAGTCAATACCCGTGAATGTTTCCCCTCAGCGTGTTACACTTCTCTGTCTTCTGACTTTCTTGCTCCCTTTGTTATTGACATGTTATTTTCCAGACGTTCTCCTAACATACTGTATGCTCTCATGTAAAGGACTGCTCTTGGGACTAGAAGATAATGGCCAAATGTGAGGTGCTCCCTCTTTCACTCCCTCTTTCCTTTCTTCTTCTTCTTTTTTTTTTTTTTTTAAGATTTTATTTATTTATTTGACAGACAGAGATCACAAGTAGGCAGAGAGGCAGGCAGAGAGAGAGAGGGAAGCAGGCTCCCTGATGAGCAGAAAGCCTGATGTGGGGCTCAATCTCAGGACCCTGAGACCATGACCTGAGCCGAAGACAGTGGCCCAACCCACTGAGCCACCCAGGCACCCCCCACTCCCCTTTTTCTTGTGTGATATCTGCACTGCTCCCTCATGTGGCCTCAGGAAGAGTATGGAACGCAGGCATGTGAAAACTGGATTCTGGGCTGAGTTCTGCTGCTGAGTGCCTGTGTGGGATTAAGCAAATCACTTGGCTTCTCTAGGCCTGGAGCTGCCCCGTGTAGTGCCTCCCCCTCCTTCGTTCTGCAGTGTAAGAAGGACCCACCTAAAGAGTGCACGTGGAAATAGCGCCATCGTCACCCAGGAAGCATCACCGTGAAGGCTTCCGGGCTTCCTATAGGGCTCAGGTTGGCTTCTTCATTACCCCTCTGCCCCACCCCAGCTGCCTTGGCCAGAGACTTTGAGACTGTGGTATATTTTCTATCATGCTTCAGAGCGTGTCCAGTCAACACAGACGTAAAATGAGAGAAAGATGATGGTCACCATAGAAAATGTTGGCGGGAAAGGCAAAAATACTCAGTGACAACTCCACAAATAACCCTTATTATGGCCGTGGACGGCACAATAGTGTGTGTAATGGTGTTTTGGCTGCTCTCACTGCTTCGGATTCTGGTTGATTCTGAGATGTGGGGTAGGCCAATGTGCCTGCTTGGCATCTGCAGATTCTCGAAAGGATTGGGGTCTCTAGATAGAGACCTGCTGCCGGGATCCTTGGGTAGGCAGGGGCATATCTCCTTCTGGGTAAGGCCATTCTGGACCTTGGTGAGAAAAAGATCAAGGAGGCCCCAAGAATCCCACCACCACTCAGATCCAAAGGGACATCCATTCTCCTAGGCAGTCTGTTCCCTTCATTTGTGTGTATCTAAGTGCCTTCTCCCTAGAGAGCATGCTGACATGTTCCAGGAGGACCCATGAGAAGATTCTCATGCACTTCTGCCTTCCTGCAGGAAGCTTCTGGAAGGGTTGATGATGTATTTTGATCACCTGGAGATCTGTAAATTCTAAGTCAGTAGGTCTGGGTGAGCCCAAGGCTGTGTTTCTCACCAGCGTCCAGGCACTGTTGATGCTACTGAACTGTGGACCATGTTTTGGTGGCAAGATGGTAGCGGACACTGGAGGAAGAAGTGGGAGACCTGATTCCAGCCGTGTGTGACCCTGGGCAAGTAACCAGCTCTCTGAGACCCACAGTGTCCTCTGTGACAGCAAACAAGGGAAATAGGCTAGAGTCTATCCAGCTCTATGATGGGAGTTCCAGGGAGACTTAAAGCTCTACCTTGTTCTTCCTCAGGGGGACGCCTTTTGGCACCCAGTGGTCCTGCCCAGTGGTCCTGCAACATGGAATTTGCTCGCTTCATTTACTACGTGTGGATGACCAGCCTCTGCCCACTGCATTTAAGAGAGAGAACCAGATTCTATTGTTCCGTTACTTGAAAGAAAAACAAAACAAAACAAAACAAAACAAAAACAGTTCAGCACCACCTGCCCCATCCCCATGCCTTTAATTGTTCAGAAGTGGCTTTCTCCTCTCCCCTTATGATATGTCTAGATTCATATTCTGTCCTTTCTGTCTAGGAAGCTGGCTCACTGGGCCACCCCAAGAGAATGGTCAGGCCTCAGACCTCAGAATCTGTTTCTCTGAAGCGAGATGTCCAGTGTGTTCATTACAACAATAGCTGCCAGGCCCATTACCGTTATGTAATAGGTTTCTTTTTTTAACCAGGTTTTGAAAATGTGTGCATTATCCTTTAGGTAATAAAATGAAATAAAACAGGCTGGAAATAAATCGGCTTTGCAAAGTGGGGCTGAATCTTTTCTACTAACTTTCTCTCTCTCTCTTTTTCTGCCTCCTTCTTCTTCTTCTTCTTCTTCTTCTTCTTCTTCTTCTTCTTCTTCTTCTTCTTCTTCTTCTTCTTCTTCTTCTTCTTCTTCTTCTTCCCCTTCTTCTTCTTCTTCTTCTTCTTCTTCTTCTTCTTCTTCTTCTTCTTCTTCTTCTTCTTCTTCTTCTTCTTCTTCTTCTTCTTCTTCTTCTTCTTCTTCTTCTCCTTCTTCTCCTTCTTCTCCTTCTTTTCCTTCTTCTCCTCCTCCTTCTCCTCCTTCTCCTCCTCCTTCTCCTCCTTCTCCTTCTTCTTCTTCTTCGGTTCTTCTTGCTTTTTAAGGAACTGATAGCAAGTGATTTCTTTTTAACCCTTTTTAAGGGCCCAGCTCATCTTTCACGATTGGCTATTGAGACCTTGGCCTGATACACAAGAGGCCCCCCGAGAGTTGTGAGCATGAGGTGGGAGGATGATTTCAGGAAACATCGCTAAGTGTCCTCTGAGGTGGGGTGGCTTCTGCTTCCCAAGGCTCCTTCCCTGCCTTGCTTCCTCTGCATGGAATCACTGTCATGGTGAGTGTAGTAAGGAAAACACATCTTCCTGGCTAGACAGGTCACTTGAGAACGGAAAGGTGACAGAGTATTCGATTGCTGGGAGCACAACACCAGGATCAATTTCCTTTTGACCCTTTTAGGGTCCTTCCTCACTGCCTCCATAAAATTTCATGAGCCCTTTAAATAGAGGAAGCGGATTGACTTGCAGGTTATATCGTCTACTCTGTGTGCAACAGGCCTGCTGCTCTGCTGTAATTGAACTGTTTTTCTGACAAATGTGTGCATAGTGCCCCCCTTCTGGGCAGAGTGTGTGACAACTGGGGATCCGATAACCGGACAGAATATGGCGTCTGAACTCAGAATCCCTCTATGCAGGGAGGGGCCGATGCAGTCACAGCAGTTGAGCTAGAGGAGGACCCCTGTGCTCTGCAGCTGGGGGAGCTTTCTGGGCTTGCAGAGTGAAAAGGAGACCACCGTGGGAGGTGGAGGTCTGATGTTGGTGGGAAGCGACCCCTCCCCCCTTTATTTGTGCACGTAGACATTGAATGGGGATTGTCTTGAATCATCTGATTTCTCTCCTCATTAGTATTTCTCCCCCGTGTTCCCTGACCACACTTTCCTCCTCGGTGTATGGAAGGCTATTAACAGTGCACACACGTGGCGTATCTGTGGAGCCATTATTGCTGCTGGATAGCTGTGTTTGTGTAAAATATTGAACACCCCGTGAAGATTTATAATGGTTTCCCGTCCTGCCCCCTCGACTCCCCCCTCTTCCCCTTTCTCTATTTAAAGATATATTAACATTTCTGCTTTATCTGGAGGAAGAAACCTTTGAAGTAAGACTGCTTGAAGATAAAAATGCCTGTGTCTGAAGGTTCCCCCACTAGAATGGGCTTGGGTACCTTCTAAGAAACAGGAGGGTTGACTGAGGCATGGGGGTAGCACAGCTTCCCTAGAGGGTGGTGAGGCTCAGTGTCTCCCTGGACTCTGTCCCTGCTGTGAGTCAGGTCTCCCTACTACAGGCTTACACTGACCTGCACGCACTTCTCCAGGGCTTATGATACTTTGTGAATGCCTTTCTCAAGATCTGTGTGGGGTGTTGTCCCTCACTTTAACAACTTGGGCGTGTCTTGGTTCTCAGGGACCCTCTGATTTCCTAAAGTATTAATTTCTACTCTTGTGTTTTGTCAGCTGAGGCACCAGGGGCTGTGGTTTGGTCGTGGGTTCCATGAGTCAGGGCTTGAGGCAGGAGGTGGGAAAATCACCATCCTCACTCAGTACAGAGCTGTCAGGGCTTCAGTTTCCAGGGGTTTCACAGATCACGAATCTCACCAGTTTGCTTCCTCAGTGCTTGCTGCACTGTCTCTCACCACCTCTGCCCCACCCCCTTGTCCCACCCCCATCGCAACTGAGAGGACCGAGTCATGCCGAATGTCACATTCTTGGGATGCTAACCTCATGTGCATGGTACAGGAGGGCCTGGAGGGAAGAGGCTGCTGGTGCCTGTGACCCCAAGGGCTGCCTCTCTCCTCCTGCCACCTCCCCTGTACTGCCCTCCTCCCCTCCCCGCAGGCCCTGGGCACACGATACGCAGCATGCTCGAAGAGCAGAGAGCGACATGAGGCAATGTCTGTGGCAAAGGGGAGAATGTGTGCTGAGCCTGGGGAGGTGCCGATTGGCTGGCAGTGAGGTAATGCAGTGCAGTCTAAATGTGGAAGCGGTAGTGCCAGGAATGAGGGCGTGCCTCCTGAGCAAGCGGAGTCGCCGGCTAGCCTTCTAAAGGACAAGGTCTCTGAGGGCTTCTGCTGACCTTGTGTGGCAGGCTGGCTCATGGCGCGGGGTCTGTGTGGTGGAGACCAGATGGCAGGCTCTGTGTTGTCATTAGTGTTCCCTACCCTGAAGCTCACTGCTGTTTTCATCTGTGCCTTTAAATAGGGCTCTCTTAGAGGGAGGGTAGAGGAGCTTGAACAGGAGGGTCTGCACTGACCCAGGAAATGATGAATGGTGGTTGAAGACTGCGATTGTTTCCATTGGTTTAACTCCTTTAATGATGTGGACCACCTCAGCGTCCTCCTTCCTGTGTGAAATTCCGGGTCCGTAATTGGGCCAGAGTCTATACCCAAACTCCTCATTCCTTCCTACTACTATTTCCTACTACTTGGTGCCAGTGGCTTTTTAGCCATGAAGAACTGGGCATTCAGGAGGACACTGCAGGCTATACTTCTCTTTAACAGGACAGCCTGAATGATGCCACCAAAATGGTGATAACTTCACTGTCCTTTATAAGAATAGCTAACATCTATTCAAGAACGAGATCCACTGAGAGACTCCTAGAACATGGTGGTAAGACTGACGCAACTGCCTGCATCATAGAGGCCAAGAGGGACTCATTAGAAGGGTAAAGTGACTACGTGTTGACCATATTGCCCCTCCCAGGGCAGTGCAGTGCCATAGAGAGTGGTGTCCCCCCACCCCCGCCGAGTCTCCAGTTCCTCCAGTGGGAAAGACAACCAGCCTTCCCCAGCATCTTGAGAACCAGCATCCCCCAGCATCTTGGGTCACTCTGTGGGAGATCCTACCCCAGTCTTGCACCATGGGGATTGCAGGGAACTCTGTAGGGCCTGACCACTGGGAATCTTACTGTGAAGGAGACAGAAGAGAGGGGATTACAACAGCTGGCACAAGGATCTTGGCAGACTGAATCCATACCTGCAGTGACCCAAGTGGGAGTCCAACCATTGGCTTTGCTAATCTGAAGAACTGAATGGGGGGCACACTCTGTCCAGGGAAGTCAGGGTGCAGATCCACCTGATTTGGTTCCTTAAGCAAGGAGGTTTGCTGGCTATAGAGCCTGGTTGCCCATGCCCAAGCAAGTGCTGAGTCACAGCCCCACCCATTGTAGAGAGTGCCTTCAAGCCCCATCTGACCAGAAGGGCTAGTGACAACTCCTGGAAGCTTTGCAGCCCAGTGGTACTCAAGCAGAGAGGCATGCAGGCAGGGGTGATGGCCCCTAGAGCTAAACTGGTACTTGGTCTGGAAGCTTCCCTTGATATGCATAGGTAGCAGGATTAATTCATAGCCAAGTCTGAGGTTAACTCCTGGCTCCTCTGAACCCGAGAACCTGTTTGGGTAATTGAGAGTAGATTGGAGCATCCTCTCTCCCTCCTGCCCAGGAAAGAAGGCTGTGAGATACAGCCTCATCTGCTGTGTAGAGTGTCTTCTGGCCCCATTTCACCAGAAAGGCTGGTGATGTCTCCTGGAAGCTGTGTGGCTCAGTGGCATTCAAGCTGAGGGAAGGGCAGACAGAGCCAATAGTTTGCAGAGCAAAGACAGTGGCATTGGTCAGTCAGGGAACTTGGGAGTGCAGGTTGGCTTGAGTTAAGACAATAAACAGCTTTACCAGTTTTAGAACTGCTTCTTCCACTGCACCCAGGTAGGGGATCTAATTCATAGCTTTGCTCATTGCTGAATACAGGCTTCAGCCTGTCTACCAAGGTAATTTAACCAGACCACACAGGAAGCTGCAGAGTCCATTCAGCAACCTTAAGTACAGTGGCACCTGAACATAGAGCATAGCCCATGGTGTCCCCTATCTGTAGGCAAAACCAGTGGCATCATGTGATCAGGAAATTCATTGTGCATTCAGGCCTGATTTAGCTCTCCAGTTGAACTGGACAGGCCCTGGGCCTGCTGCCCTTCCAGAGCAGGAAGGTAACTTATTAGCCCCATCTGCTTTGTAATATAGTAGTCCTGACTATCTAGTGAGCTTGGCCAGAGACTCTAGGAAACTAGGACCCCCATCCTACAACCTCACTTGGGTAGGGAGCCAAGCCAGAAGTCTTACCTATTTTTAGCCAATAAACTCCACCTCCTGACCCCATCACTGTCCTCAGAACCTGAACAATTGTCTTGCCCAAAATTAAAATATAAGAACAGGCTCCACCTACCTAAAGGCATTACCAGCAGACACCTGGAAACCCAACTGATGAGGAACTGTCTGAACCAAAACAAACCTATAAAGCCTAGAAGAGGAGCTCCATTAAATTTGTAGATACCAATGTAAGGAATCAAGGGTTGTGAAAAATCAGGAAAATAGGTGATAGATTTGCCATCAAAGGAAACTAATAAGGCTCCAAGAACTGGCCCTACAGAAATGGAGATCCATGAACTGTCAGACAAAGAATTCAAAGTAATCTTTTTATGGAAGTTTAGTGAACTATGAGGAAACAAAGACCACTAAATTAGGAAGATACTGGAGGAAAACAAAACAAGAATATTGACAAGGAAATAATAGCCATCAGAAATAAAACCAGGGATGCCTGGATGGCTCAGTCAGTTAGGTGGCCTACTCTTGATTTTGACTCAGGTCATGATCTCAGTGTGCTGGGATCGAGCCCCTAGGTAGCCTCTTTATTCAGCAGGTAGGCTGCTTGATAGTCTCTCTCCCTCTCTCTGTGCCCCTCCCCCTGCTCATGCTCTCTCTCTCTCTCTAAAATAAATGAATAAATCTTAAAAAACAGACAAACAGAAATCTTAAGAGTTGAAAAATACAATAACTGAGCTGAACAATTCAGTAGAAAGTTTCAAAAGTAGACTTGACCATGCAGAAAGAATCAGCAACTTAAAAGATAGGATACTGGAAATTATCCAGTCAGAGAAGAAAAGAAAAAAATTTACAAAGACTGAAGAAAGCTTATGGGATTATGGGACATAATGAAAAGAAACTATATTTGCATTATGGAAATTCCAGAAGGAAAAGAGGAAGGGACAGAAAGTATACTTAAAGCAATAATGGCTGAAAACTTCCTAAACCTGTGGAGGGAGGTGGACTATGAGATCTCTGAGGCCCAAAACACTCTACTGAGCCCAAATGGGGCTATACTGACATGTTATAATTAAATTGTTAAAAGTAAAGGACAGAAAGAGCAGTAAAGGAAAATAGAGAAATTACATAAAAGGGAAACCCTGTAAGACTACTGGTGGATTTCTGAACAGAAACTTTTCAGGCCAGGAGAGATTGGCATGACCTACTCAAAATATTGAAAGAAAATAACTGTCAACCAAGAATTCTATACCTGGCAAAGCTGTCCTTCAGGAATGGAGGAGGGATACTTACTTACCTGAACAAACAAAAGCCAAAGGTATTTATTATCATCAGACCTTCCTCATCAGAAGTGCTAAAGGGAGATCTTTGAAAAGAAAAAAAGAATACTAATATTATAAAAACACAAAAAGGTAGCATAAATCTCACTGGTAATGGGAAATATATAGTCATAGTTAAATTCCGTAATATGGTAATAGTGGGGCATAACTCATAACTCTAGTTTAGAGTTTAAAAAGTAATAAAAATAGTTATAAATGCAATAATTTGTTATTACACAATAAAAAATAAAAAAATCATGTAAATTACAATAGTAATAACCTAACATGTGAAGAGAAGTACAAAGGTAAAATATATGAATTCTATTGAAATTATGTTGTCAGTTTAAGATAGGGTGTTATAAGTTTAAGATATTTTATGCAAGCCTCATGGTAACCACAAGGGAAACTCTCATAGTAATTGCACATAGAAACATGAAAGTCAAAGCACTCTTTTTTTTTTTTTTTTCCATTTTATTTATTTTTTCAGCGTAACAGTATTCATTCTTTTTGCACAACACCCAGTGCTCCATGCAAAACGTGCCCTCCCCATTACCCACCACCTGTTCCCCCAACCTCCCACCCCTGACCCTTCAAAACCCTCAGGTTGTTTTTCAGAGTCCATAGTCTCTTATGGTTCGCCTCCCCTCCCCAATGTCCATAGCCCGCTCCCCCTCTCCCAATCCCACCTCCCCCCAGCAACCCCCAGTTTGTTTTGTGAGATTAAGAGTCATTTATGGTTTGTCTCCCTCCCAATCCCATCTTGTTTCATTTATTCTTCTCCTATCCCCCTACCCCCCCATGTTGCTTCTCCATGTCCTCATATCAGGGAGATCATATGATAGTTGTCTTTCTCCGATTGACTTATTTCACTAAGCATGATACGCTCTAGTTCCATCCATGTCGTCGCAAATGGCAAGATTTCATTTCTTTTGATGGCTGCATAGTATTCCATTGTGTATATATACCACCTCTTCTTTATCCATTCATCTGTTGATGGACATCTAGGTTCTTTCCATAGTCTGGCTATTGTAGACATTGCTGCTATAAACATTCGGGTACACGTGCCCCTTCGGATCACTATGTTTGTATCTTTAGGGTAAATACCCAGTAGTGCAATTGCTGGGTCATAGGGTAGTTCTATTTTCAACATTTTGAGGAACCTCCATGCTGTTTTCCAGAGTGGTTGGACCAGCTTGCATTCCCACCAACAGTGGAGGAGGGTTCCCCTTTCTCCACATCCTCTCCAGCATCTGTCATTTCCTGACTTGTTAATTTTAGCCATTCTGACTGGTGTGAGGTGATATCTCATTGTGGTTTTGATTTGTATTTCCCTGATGCCGAGTGACGTGGAGCACTTTTTCATGTGTCTGTTGGCCATCTGGATGTCTTCTTTGCAGAAATGTCTGTTCATGTCCTCTGCCCATTTCTTGATTGGATTGTTTGTTCTTTGGGTGTTGAGTTTGCTAAGTTCCTTATAGATTTTGGATACTAGCCCTTTATCTGATATGTCGTTTGCAAATATCTTCTCCCATTCTGTCAGCTGTCTTTTGGTTTTGTTAACTGTTTCCTTTGCTGTGCAAAAGCTTTTGATCTTGATGAAATCCCAATAGTTCATTTTTGCCCTTGCTTCCCTTGCCTTTGCCGTTGTTCCTAGGAAGATGTTGCTGCGGCTGAGGTCGAAGAGGTTGCTGCCTGCATTCTCCTCAAGGATTTTGATGGATTCCTTTCTCACATTGAGGTCCTTCATCCATTTGGAGTCTATTTTCGTGTGTGGTGTAAGGAAGTGGTCCAATTTCATTTTTCTGCATGTGGCTGTCCAATTTTCCCAGCACCATTTATTGAAGAGGCTGTCTTTTTTCCATTGGACATTCTTTCCCGCTTTGTCGAAGATGAGTTGGCCATAGAGTTGAGGGTCGATTTCTGGGCTCTCTATTCTGTTCCACTGATCTATGTGTCTGTTTTTGTGCCAGTACCATGCTGTCTTGATGATGACAGCTTTGTAATAGAGCTTGAAGTCCGGAATTGTGATGCCACCAACTTTGGCTTTGTTCTTCAATATTCCTTTGGCTATTCGAGGTCTTTTCTGGTTCCATATAAATTTTAGGATTATTTGTTCCATTTCTTTGAAAAAAATGGATGGTATTTTGATAGGGATTGCATTAAATGTGTAGATTGCTTTAGGTAGCATAGACATTTTCACAATATTTATTCTTCCAATCCAGGAGCATGGAACATTTTTCCATTTTTTTGTGTCTTCCTCAATTTCTTTCATGAGTACTTTATAATTTTCTGTGTATAGATTCTTAGTCTCTTTGGTTAGGTTTATTCCTAGGTATCTTATAGTTTTGGGTACAATTGTAAATGGGATTGACTCCTTAATTTCTCTTTCTTCAGTCTTGTTGTTGGTGTACAGAAATGCAACTGATTTCTGTGCATTGATTTTATATCCTGACACTTTACTGAATTCCTGTACAAGTTCTAGCAGTTTTGGAGTGCAGTCTTTTGGGTTTTCCACATATAGTATCATATCATCTGCGAAGAGTGATAGTTTGACTTCTTCTTTACCAATTTGGATGCCTTTAATTTCTTTTTGTTGTCTGATTGCTGAGGCTAGGACTTCTAATACTATGTTGAATAGCAGTGGTGATAATGGACATCCCTGCCGTGTTCCTGACCTTAATGGAAAAGCTTTCAGTTTTTCTCCATTGAGAATGATATTTGTGGTGGGTTTTTCATAGATGGCTTTGATAATATTGAGGTATGTGCCCTCTATCCCTACACTTTGAAGAGTTTTGATCAGGAAGGGATGCTGTACTTTGTCAAATGCTTTTTCAGCATCTATTGAGAGTATCATATGGTTCTTGTTCTTTCTTTTATTAATGTGTTCTATCACATTGATTGATTTGCGGATGTTGAACCAACCCTGCAGCCCTGGAATAAATCCCACTTGATCGTGGTGAATAATCCTTTTAATGGACTGTTGAATCCTATTGGCTAGTATTTTGGCGAGAATTTTTGCGTCTGTGTTCATCAAGGATATTGGTCTGTAGTTCTCTTTTTTGGTGGGATCCTTGTCTGGTTTTGGGATCAAGGTGATGCTGGCCTCATAGAATGAGTTGGGAAGTTTTCCTTCCATTTCTATTTTTTGGAACAGTTTCAGGAGAATAGGAATGAGTTCTTCTTTAAATGTTTGGTAGAATTCCCCTGGGAAGCCATCTGGCCCTGGGCTTTTGTTTGTTTGGAGATTTTTGATGACTGTTTCAATCTCCTTACTGGTTATGGGCCTGTTCAGGTTTTCTATTTCTTCCTGGTTCAGTTGTGGTAGTTTATATGTCTCTAGGAATGCATCCATTTCTTCCAGATTGTCCAATTTGTTGGCGTAAAGTTGCTCATAGTATGTTCTTATAATTGTCTGTATTTCTTTGGTGTTAGTTGTGATCTCTCCTCTTTCATTCATGATTTTATTGATTTGGGTCCTTTCTCTTTTCTTTTTGATGAGTCTGGCCAGGGGTTTATCAATCCTATTGATTCTTTCAAAGAACCAGCTCTTAGTTTCATTGATTTTTTCTATTGTTTTTTTGGTTTCTATTTCATTGATTTCTGCTCTGATCTTTATGATTTCTCTTCTCCTGCTGGGTTTAGGGTTTCTTTCTTGTTCTTTCTCCAGCTCCTTTACGCGTAGGGTTAGGTTGTGTACTTGAGACCTTTCTTGTTTCTTGAGAAAGGCTTGTACCGCTATATATTTTCCTCTCAGGACTGCCTTTGCTGTGTCCCACAGATTTTGAACTGTTGTGTTTTCATTATCATTTGTTTCCATGAATTTTTTCAATTCTTCTTTAATTTCCTGGTTAGCCCATTCATTCTTTAGAAGGATGCTGTTTAGTCTCCATGTATTTGGGTTCTTTCCAGCTTTCGTCTTGTGATTGAGTTCTAGCATCAGAGCATTGTGGTCTGAAAATATGCAGGGAATTATCCTAATCTTTTGATACCGGTTGAGACCTGATTTGTGACCCAGGATGTGATCTATTCTGGAGAAGGTTCCATGTGCACTAGAGAAGAATGTGTATTCTGTTGCTTTGGGATGAAATGTTCTGAATATATCTGTGATGTCCATCTGGTCCAGTGTGTCATTTAAGGCCTTTATTTCCTTGTTGATCTTTGGCTTGGATGATCTGTCCATTTCAGTGAGGGGAGTGTTAAAATCCCCTACTATTATTGTATTATTATTGATGTGTTTCTTTGATTTTGTTATTAATTGGTTGATATAGTTGGCTGCTCCCACGTTAGGGGCATAGATATTTAAAATTGTTAGATCTTCTTGTTGGACAGACCCTTTGAGTAGGATATAGTGTCCTTCCTCATCTCTTATTATAGTCTTTGGCTTAAAATCTAATTGATCTGATATAAGGATTGCCACCCCAGCTTTCTTCTGATGCCCATTAGCATGGTAAATTGTTTTCCACCCCCTCACTTTCAATCTGGAGGTGTCTTCGCGTCTAAAATGAGTTTCTTGTAGGCAACATACTGATGGGTTTTGTTTTTTTATCCATTCTGATACCCTGTGTCTTTTGATTGGGGCATTTAGCCCATTAACATTCAGGGTAACTATTGAGAGATATGAATTTAGTGCCATTAGTAGCCTGTAAGGTGACTGTTACTGTATATTGTCTCTGTACCTTTCTGATCTACTACTTTTAGGCTCTCTCTTTGCTTAGAGGACCCCTTTCAATATTTCCTGGAGACCTGGTTTGGTGTTTGCAAATTCTTTCAGTTTTTGTTTGTCCTGGAAGATTTTGATCTCTCCTTCTATTTTCAATGATAGCCTAGCTGGATAGAGTATTCTTGGCTGCATGTTTTTCTCGTTGAGTGCTCTGAATATATCATGCCAGCTCTTCCTGGCCTGCCAGGTCTCTGTGGATAAGTCTGCCGCCAATCTAATATTTTTACCATTGTATGTTACAGACTTCTTTTCTCGGGCTGCTTTCAGGATTTTCTCTTTGTCACTAAGACTTGTCAATTTTACTATTAGGTGACGGGGTGTGGACCTATTCTTGTTGACTTTGAGGGGGGTTCTCTGCATCTCCTGGATTTTGATGCTTGTTCCCTTTGCCATATTAGGGAAATTCTCTCCAATGATTCTCTCCAATAGACCTTCTGCTCCCCTCTCTGTTTCTTCTTCTTCTGGAATCCCAATTATTCTAATGTTGTTTCGTCTTATGGTGTCACTTATCTCTCGAATTCTCCCCTCATGGTCCAGTAGCTGTTTGTCCCTCTTTTGCTCGGCTTCCTTATTCTCTGTCATTTGGTCTTCTATATCACTAATTCTTTCTTCTGCCTCATTTATCCTAGCAGTGAGAGCCTCCATTTTTTATTGCACCTCATTAATAGCTTTTTTGATTTCAACTTGGTTAGATTTTAGTTCTTTAATTTCTCCAGAAAGGGCTTTAATATCTCCAGAGAGGGTTTCTCTAATATCTTCCATGCCTTTTTCGAGCCCGGCTAGAATGTTCAGAATCGTCATTCTGAACTCTTGATCTGACATAGTACCAATGTCTGTGTTGATTAGGTCCCTAGCCTTCGGTACTGTCTCTTGTTCTTTTGTTTGTGGTGATTTTTTCCGCCTTGTCATTTTGTCCAGATAAGAGGATATGAAGGAGCAAATAAACTACTAATAGGGTGGCAAAGACCCTGGAAAAATGCGCTGTAACCAAATCAGAAGAGACCCCAAATTTTGGGGGGGAGAAAGGGGATAAAAAACAGGTTCTGAAAAAAAAAAAAAAAAAGAAAAAAAGAAAAAATTTAAAAAATAAAACAAATAAAAAAATATAAAAAAGAAAGAAAAAATATATATATTTAGATGAACTAGTCAAAAAACGCTAAAAAAGAAAAGGGTAAAAGTTTTAAAAAAATTTAGCAGAAGAAGAAAAAAGAAAAAAGAAAAAAAAATTGAAAAAAGAAAAAAAAAATTGAAAAAAGAAAAAAAAATTGAAGTAGCTGCAAGACTAAAGAATCATGGGGAGAAAGCCATGAGTTCCGTGCTTTGCTTTCTCCTCCTCTGGAATTGCTCTGCTGTCTTAGGAATTGAATCTGCTTTCTCCTTGATAGATGAACTTCGTCCTGGCTGGATATTTTGTTGATCTTCTGGGGGAGGGGCCTGTTGTAGTGATTCTCAAGTGTCTTTGCCCGAGGCGGGATTGCACCGCCCTTACCGGCGGCCGGACTAAGTAATCGGCTCGGGTTCGCTTTTGGGAGCTTCTGTTCCCTGAACGCTTTCCGTAGAGTTCCGGAGGACGGGAATGAAAATGGCGGCCTCCCAGTCTCCGGCCCGGAGGAGCCGAGAGCCTGGGGCCCCACTCCTCAGTGCGCCCCCAGAGGACAGCACCCAATCACTCCCGTATCCCCAGCCTCTAGCCGCGCTCCGAGCTCACCCAGCCCGCGACCAGTTCAAGGTAACCCCGAGCTGAGAGTTCAGTCCTCGGCTCTGTCTTTGCAGCCGGTTTCTCCGTTCTAATACCTGCAAGCTCTCCGACACTCTGACACCCCCGATCCTTCTGTGACCTTGCGGGGCCTGGGGCCACGCTGGCCCCGCGTGGGCTTCACCCCGGTTTAGCCCCTGGAGCAATGTCCCTCAGTGGAACAGACTTTTAAAAGTCCTGATTTTGTGCTCCGTTCCTCCGCCGCTTGCCGGGAGCCGGCCCCTCCCCCCGCGGTCTATCTTCCCGTCGTTTTAGATTCACTTCTCCGCCAGTCCTACCTTTCAGAAAGTGGTTGATTTTCTGTTTCTAGAGTTGCTGTTCTTCTTCTCTTCACTCTCCCGTTGGATTTGTAGGTGTTTGCAATGTTTAGATAAGCTATCGAGCTGATCTCCTGTTACCTGATGTAGTCTCAGGCTGCTACTTCTCCGCCATCTTGACTCCCACTCCCTCAAAGCACTCTTAATACCAAAAGACGTCAAAACAAAAAAGACAGTAGGATAAGAAACAATGAACAATGGATCTACAAAACAACCATTAAACAATTAACAAAAGGGCAATATTAAAGACTTACCTATCAATAATTACTTTAAATTACTTTAAATGCAAACAGATTAAATTCTCCAATTAAAAGACATAGAATGACTGAATGGGGAAAAAAAAGAAGATCCAGCACTATGCTGTGTAAAAGAAACTTGCTTTAGCCTTAAAGAGTGAAGGAGTGGCAAAAGATATTTCAAGCAAATGATAACCAAAAGGGGAACAAAAAAGCAGGGGTAGCTATACATATACAAAATAAAATTTAAACTAAAAAATGGTAAAAAGGGACAAAGAAGATTTTCATATAATGACAAAGGTGTCAACACACCAAAAAGATGTAACACTTATAAATATACATGCATCCAGCATTAGTGCACCTAAAAATAGCAAAAACTAACAGAGCTAAAAGAAGAAATAAACAGTAATACAATAATTGGGGAATTTAATACCGTACTCTCAATGATGGACAGATGATCTAGACAAATAATCAATAAGAAAATGGTATATTTGAACAACACTATAGACTGAATGGACTTGACAGACATATATATAACATTCTATCCAGCAATAGCAGAATGCACATTCTTCTCAAGAACACATGGAACATTTTCTAGAATAGACCATATGTTAGGTCACAAAAC
This sequence comes from Meles meles, assembly GCF_922984935.1. Taxonomy (NCBI): domain Eukaryota; kingdom Metazoa; phylum Chordata; class Mammalia; order Carnivora; family Mustelidae; genus Meles; species Meles meles. The sequence goes on along the minus strand of NC_060071.1, from coordinate 133,013,797 downwards.
AGGTCCTTATCAAATTCAGGAGTTTTGAAATCATACCAAGTGTCTACTCTGACCACAATGACATGAAACTAGAAATCAGTAACCCAAGGAAACTGGAAAATTCATGAACACATGAAAATTAAACAACAGTCTGCTGAACAAACAGTGGATCAAAAAATAAAGGAGAAATAAAAATGTTTCTTGGGGTGTCTGGGTGGCTCAGTTGCGTAAGCATCTGCCTTCACCTCAGGTCATGATCCCAGGGTCCTAGGACCAAGCCCCATATTGGGCTTGCTTCTCAGTGGGGAGTCTGCTTCTCCCTCTGACCCTCCCCCCACTTACTCTCTCTCAAGTAAATAAAAAAATCTTTAAAAAAAAATGTTTCTTGAGACAAATGAAAATGGAAGCACAGCATGCCAAAACTTATGGGATGCAGGAAAATCAATTCTAAGATGGAAGTTTGTAGTAATAAACACCTACTAGTTAAAAGATGGAATCAGTAACCAAAAATCTCATGAAGAAAAGCCTAGGACCAGGTGGTTTCACTGGTGAACTTTTCTAAACATTTAGAGAAGAATTAACACCAGTCCTTCTCAAATTCTTTTAAAAAGTCAAAGAGGAGAGAACACTCCCAAACTTATTGTATGAGGCTAGCATTATCTTGATACCAAACCAGAAAAAGACATTACTAGAAATTAAAACCACTTGATAATATCCCTGATGAATATAGATGAAAGATTCTCAATAAAATAATAGCAGAGCAAATTCAATAGCACATTGAAGGAGTCTTTCTTCATGATCAAGCAGGATTTATCTATGGGATGCAAGCATGATTCAACATACACAAATCAATCCATGTGATAGATCACATTAGTTGAATGAAAGAAAAGAGCCATATGATTATTTCAATAGATGCAGAAAAGACATTCAAAAGACATAATAAAGGCCATACCAACAAATAATGTCATATTCAATGGTAAAAGGACAAAATGTTTCACTTATGATCAGAAACAAGATTAAGGGGCCCACTCTCACCACTCCTATTCAATTAGTATTAGAAGTCCTAGCCAGAGCAATTAGCAAGAAAAAAAATAAAAGGTGTCTGCATTGGAAAGGAAAAAGTAAAATTATCTATTTGCATGTGACATGATTTTATATGCAGAAAACCCTAAAACCTCAACCGAAAATCTTAGATCTAATCCATAAATTCAATAAATTTGTGAGATATGAAATTAACAAAAATCAGCCCATTTATGTGCCGTGTGAAATTTCTAAAAAAGAAGTAAATTGATCCCATCTATAATAACATCAGAAGACAATAAAATACTTAGAAATAAATTTAAGGAAGTGAAAGATTTCTAAGCTGAAAACTGCAAGACATTGATGAAAAAGAATTGAAGACACAAATAAATGGAAAGATATCCTGTGTTCATGGATTGGAAGAATTAATATTATTAAAGTGTTAATACTACTGAAAGCCATTTTACAGATTAAGTATAATCCCTATCAGGATTACAATGGCCTTTTTTATAGAGGTAGAAAAAAACACTCCTAACATTTACATGAAGTTACAAATGATTCCAACTAGCAAAAGAAATTTTGTGAAAGAGGAATAAAGCAGGAGGTATCACACTTTTTGATTTCAAGCTATACTATAAGGCTATAGTTATCAAAACAGGATGGTACTGGCATAAAAACAGACAAATTGCCCAGTAGAATAGAATTGAGAGCCCAGAAATAGACCCAAGCATACACAGTCTTAGAACTAATATTTGACAAGGGAGCCAAGAATACTCAATGGTGAGAAGATGGTCTCTTCAATAAATTATGCTGGGATAATTGGATATTCACATGTCAAAGAATGAAACTGGACCAATATCATACATCACTCACAAAAATTAAATCAAAATGTATTAAATATTTTGTAAGACCTGAAACTATGAAGCTCCTAGAAGAAAACATAAGAACAAAAGTCCTTGACATGGTTCTTTGTAATGAAATTTTGGATATGGCACCTAAAGCATAAACAACAAATTAAAAAATGGACAAGTGAGACTATGTCAAACTAAAAAGCTTTGCACAGCAAAAGTAAGCATCAAAAAGTGAAAAGACAACCCATGGGATGGGAAAAGAAATTTGCAAACCATATATGTGATAAGGAGTTAATATCCAAAAAAAATAATGAACTCATACAATTCAGTGGCAAACAAACCCCCCCAAAGCCAAAAAAAACCCCAAACCCCAATTTAAAAAACAGGCAGGCAGAGAACCTGAACAGACATTTCTTGAAGGAAGTTAAAGACCTTTTGTATAAAGGCCAACAGGTATGGGAAAGAATGCTCAACATCAGTCGTCATTAGGTAAATACAAATTAAAACCACAGTGAGATACCATTTCACACTGATTCGAATGGCCATCATCAAAAAACCCCAAGAGATAACAGGTGCGGGCATAGACGGAGCAGAGGGAACTCTTTGTGTATCGATGGTGGGATTGCAAATTGGTGTAGCCACTATGGAAAGAGGTATGGAGGATGCTCGCAAAATTAAAAATAAAACTACCTCACGATCCAGCAATCCTACTTCTAGGAGTATATTACAAGGAAATGAAAACACTAACTTGAAAAATAGTGGCAGCCCCGTGTTCGTAGCAGCATTGTTTACAGTAGCCAAGACATGGAAACCACCCAAGTGCCCATCAATGGTGAATGGATAAGGAAGTTGTGATGTATGATATAATAACACCCCCTTGTATAGATGTGTGTCTTCATGTATGCATACGAGTTAAAAAATGAAGAAATCTCACCATTTGCAACAGCCCGGTTGGACCTTGACGGCATTTGTGTGAAATAGGTCAGAGAAAGTCAAATACTGTGTGGTCTCATTTATATGTGGAACCTAAAAACAAAAACCAACCAAACTCCTAGAAAAAGAGATCAGACTGGAGGTGGGGGAATTGGGGAGAGTGGGAATTGGAGGAATGTGGTCAGAAGGTTCAGACTTCCAGGCATAAGAAAAGTAACTACCAGGGGTGTGATGTACAGCCTGATGGGGACAACCATCCCTGCTGAGTGACAGATGGGGACGTTAAGAGAGTGAGTGCTATGAGTTCTCACCCCAAGGAGAAATGCTTTTTCTTTGATGCTTCTTTCATCTCTTTTGGTAGTGATATGAGAAGATGGGTGGTAGCTGAACTTATTGTGGTAATCATTTCACAGTATATGTAAACCATACATCTGGGATGTATACATTGATGCATGGAACAAAGGAAAAGGAAAGACACCTCTTCAAGGACAAGAGCTGGCCCCTTTAGGAAAAGTTTTCTGAGGCTTAGCTGCTTCTAGGGATCATGGTTGGTGTTATTCAACAAATAATTGAGTATCTGCTGTCAGCTGGTGTCCGAGGCCTTGGGAGTAATAAGGACATGGGACTTGCCCTTGAGGAGATCATTTCATCATTTATTCAACCAATATTCTGGACTGACACTGTCTTAAGCATTTTGGCTGCTATGGCTAACAAAACAAAGCCCTTGGTTTCATGAAGATAACACTGAAAAGGGGGACAGAGACGAAACAAGAGGGCTAAGTGAGTGTGAGGGAGGATGCTTTGAGAGAAGGACACCAGAGGTTGAGGCTGCTTGGATTTGAAGGTCAGAGAAGACCTTTATGGAGAGGTGACATCTAAACCAAGAGCTCACTCAAGCAAAGGAAGTAGCTATGAGATGTTTTAGGGGACACTTGTTCCAAGTAGAGGCAACTGGAGGGGCAAGGTCCTGAGTCAGGACCAACTTAGAGGTTCCAGGAGGGGAAAGAGGAGCGAGCAGGGAAGGTGGTTTGTCATAATGGGTAGTAGAAAGGGCAGTGGCCAGGTCTTGTAGAACCTTGTTGGCAGCAGAATGTCATTAGAATGTTGGGCTTAAGGAAGGTCACAGAATTGAATATCCAAGGATAGACACTCACCCAAGGGGAAGGAGAACCTGTTAGGGGTCTGCAGTAGCCTCTTACATTCAGAGTGAGGCTTCTCCTTTCCCCCGGGCACTGAGTAGTTCTGATGGGGAGCTCAGTGTCAGCGCCTTACAGGCAGGTGGATGGAGCTGGTGACTGGGGCAATCTCTCCCTAAAGGGGAATCGCTCTCTGTTATCTGCCATCACCCCGGGGGCTTTTCCTTCTTCCAGAGTAATACTGGATGCTTATTGTGATCTGGACTCTGTGCGCAGATTCCCTACATCATCTCACTTAATCCTCAAAAGGACTACAGAAGGTGGGTGATGTAATTAGTTGACAAGTGAGGAAACTGAGGCTGCAACACATAAGAGAATCCTCCAAGATGACTTGTCTAGGAAGAGATGGAAATGAGCTTCAAACTCATAAGAGACGTGGACTTTCAGCTGTTTGGGTTGAGGGTGACTAGCTCCGGAAATGCCTCCTGGAGCAGGAGTAGAGATGGGGGTGGGGGCAGATTTTGAGAGATAGGCTACATATCATAAGAACATGTGTTAATTCAAGGGCAGTTTTGCACCCCAAGGAAGCAATTGGTAATATCTGGGGACGCTTCTGCTCGTCACATTGGGAGGTGGGTACGAGTGCTGTTGACATGTAATGGGTAGTGACCTGGGATGCTGCTAACATGGTACAGGGCACAGGACAGCCCCCATGGCAAGGAAGGTTGAGAAGCCTGGGGTAAAGTGTTCCAGTGCAAGCTCTTCTCTGCTTCCCTCTCTCTTCTGTCTCTGCCCTGGGGGTTCCTGCAACACTCTGCCTTCGGATCCAGAACGGAAATGGAAATGGAAATTTGATACTCCATTGGGACAGTGCCCTTCTCCAGCTCTCTCTGCCATTTTAGCTGATGTTAGTGAAGGGAGACAAAGTGCTTGATCTTAGGGCAAGCGGGCCCTGGTGAGGGACAGTGTCAGCCCTGCGGCCGAGGGAGGTAGTTGGTGAACTCCGAGCTGTGGTTCCTCGTCTGTAAAATGGAGGTGATCAGCCCCCCTCCAGCCATCTCTCAGCTTCCTTGTCAGAATTCCATAAGGAAATAGATGTGAAAGCGCTTTCACGAAAACATAAATGCATTATTACTAATCCTTACACCACTAATAAAACTAAACCACCATTGTTTTGCCCCTGACAACACCACTATGCGGGGAACCATGAGAGTTTTGTAAGTGATAGTCTCAAAGAGCCCTGGAGAGATCTGTAAGGGATCTCAAGGTCACATAAGCAAACAGCTGGGGATGCACCTTGGGATTATTAACGTGAGGTGGGGAGACATGTGGGTTCTTACTCAGTTACTCAAACATCCTTTGTTTGCTTCTTGGCGTCATCATTACCTTTAGAATCAATATAATAACTTTATTACCCTTCTCCCACCCCTGTCAGGGCTCAGAGGGTGCAGTTGAAACAGAATGATTAACAGAAATGAAGAGAAAGTGACTCAAGCAGTGGTCACAGCAGATCAAGTAGCAAGAAGGCAGCTGCAAAGATTTTCGCTGTTGTTTGACCTTGGGCAGCACAGAGAAGGCTGGGGAAGTCCTAGGATGCCAGCTCCACAGGCAGACTATTTGGGAATACGCTCTTTCTATTTTTTCCCACCCTGAATGGTATAGAAGGTACTGAGGACCACAGCTCGACCATCATTGGAAATGCAGCCCAGCTCATTGCTGGGGAATATCCTGGGGGGAGTGAGGTAGTCTTGCCTGCTCGGTCCGCATACTCAAGGCGGGAACAGGATCTTGGATGTAGAATCAGCTTTATAGGAAGGGCTGAGGAAAAGGTCGCTGAATGATCTGACTTCAGAAATGCCCCCTTACTAAAATGTTCCTCTAAACTTCCCTGGTGTCTCAAATTTCTTCCAGAAGAACCAAATCTTTCCTTTCCATAATTAAAGAGTCTATTCTTCCAAGGAGAGAGAAGTAAATAGTGTCTTAAATTTATCCTAAAGTACTATCATGTGATTACAAAAACTGAAGAGTTCCTTTTCCTAACTCCACGGTTTGAGTCCGGGCTCTAAATAAAGGGCTGCCTTGCTTTGCCTCCCATTTCTGTATTTATTGAGTATCACCACAAACCTTCCCTGGGATGTCACTGGTTTATACCATTCTCATGACCCGAAAGCCCTTGGCTGTTTCTTTCTGGGCATCTGAATCTGCTTGTTCAGGACACAGTGAAATCCTTCTTACCCACTGCCTGGGTCCTCGACCGCCCTGGCCCCCCACCGCTTATCTTGTATCCCACAAAGAGCCCTGCTGAGGATCCATGGGGTAGAGGATAGAAGATCCTAGGGACCCAACAGATCTCAGGGCTAGACCAGGCTCCTCCATTAAATAGTTTGAAAACTCTTTAGGCCTTTGCTCCTTTGGCTCTGAAGTGGGAGAATTGGGCTAGATATTTCCAAGAAACTTTCTAACTGTAAGATTATGGATTGAAGGTGGGTTTTCTTCTTTCTGTGTGTCCTGTCTTTTATCACCACCATCCCCCAACCCAACTCAGTATTTTCTCCTCAATCTGAGTCCTTTCAAGAGAATATAAGAGGTGGCCATGGTTCAGAGAGACGCAAGGAACAGCTCTAGTCATTGGAGACATGAGGGGTCCTCATGGCCAAGGGAGTATGGGGGGGTGGCCTTGGTTCAGGGACATTGAAGGGTGTCCCTAATGTAAGGGGTTGTAAGGAAGGGCCATGGTTCAAGGGCATGCAAACAGTGTCCATGAGTCAAGAGGATGCAAGCAGCAGTCGGTTGTACCTTGGCAGGATGTTGCCATCTAGAAGGACCAGAGTGGTAGCTTACTAGTGCTGGCATCAGTGGGATGAGAAGCAGAAGGACTTCAAGACTCACTCTTTCAGACGCAGAACTCAAAAGGTCACTGCTTACAGCCGTGGGCCAACGTGAATAGACAAGCTGACAAGATAAAGCAGAGCCCAGACAACCTTACAGAGCAGCAGATCCTGAATTCCTCATTTTCATGGATAATTACCGTAGCCTTCAATTTTAGAAACATGGCAGTATGTCTGTGTACAATTTACTCCTCTTTCCGGTGATGGAACCAGAGCCCATGGAGTGCATGTGACTCTGTTGCCCCCTAGTGGCCAGAGTGGACGTGACTATACAGGCATTCCCCCCGCAGTTAGACTTCTGTGGGCTTGGAATTACAGTTGAGACAAGAGCCAGGGTTCACAGAGTACCCTGGGGAACACAGAGTGGGCTCAGGGGCTCCTCTCAACACATCTCCTGACTCGAGATGATGCAGAGAGAGCCTCCTCCCTTCTACTTCCGGGGGTCGGATCTCTACCATAGAGAGATTGTGTTTCACCTGGAGTCGTCCGATACCCAGCTGCTGAGCTGGGATGTGCCTGCTGCCTGTGAGGTCAGGTGCCTGTGTTCTGGGCCAGCTAAGGCACCTGGAATCTGCGGTCACAGTCACACATTTGCTGTGTCACTTGCACCTCAGTTAGATGTTGTCTCTAGCAAACAGACATCGTTCTGTGGTTTTCCAATTAACACTTCCCAGGGGGAGCTGGTTAATATGGATGAGGCTTTTTAACATTTGGCTTTGAAGAGAGGGTTATATGCAGTTGTAGCAGAAGGAGCCAACATCTTAGTAATTGGCTAAGGTTTGTAGAGGATCAAGGCAGTCTGAGGTACTTGCCATCCCTGGGACTCAGGTTCTTTGAAGAATATTTTATCGTGGCTCAGACTTCAGATAGTTTTTCAAGTAGAATCGAAGGTGGGGCCAGGTGGGGATTATTCCAAGAAGGCTAGAATCCTGGACTCTAGTTACAAAAAGAGAGATGGATTGCTGGAGACTTCATGCACACCGTTGATACTGGGCTCAGGGAGAGAGTTCTCAGTAGGGTTCCCTTGCTCTGACTTTTGCCTTTTGTAACAGGCACTTAAACAAGAGGATTCATATATGGAGAAGCTACAGAGTGTAGTGGGGTGAGTAGATAGGCAGCATGACCTCGAGTGCCAGGAGGTATTCCAAAAGTTGATGAGGCATGGACCAGGCTAAATTTGGTATGCCAGCTCCCCTATCTTTGGGTAGGAATGCCCAGTTTACCCCACAAACTCCCTTCCTTCTGCTTCCCCTTCCGACAGTTTAAGTCCTAAGAGGAGATGGGGAGAATAAGACATTTCATATCATTAAATAATGATCCTTTGAAAACCCAGTGTTTTTCCATCCATGGACATTTGGAATGGACCTTATGGTGGTGACCGTGGAGGGTTTAAATGGCCATTATCTATGGCCTGTTGCATTTTTTTTTTTTTTTTTACATCTGCTTCTGATTTACTCTCTTAATCTTGTCCGAGTTGGAGTCATTTCTAATCTTCAGAGAAGTTACAAAAGGAATTTATACAAACGATGAATACATAATTCAACAAACACCTATAAAAACACATCATCAGTAGAATGTAGGTAAGGAATATATGCAAAATTCTGGTTAGAAAGAAATTACCAGGTGCTGGGGCGCCTGGGTGGCTCAGACAGTTGAGCAACCAACTCCTATTTTGACTTAGGTCATGATCTAAGGGTAGTGAGATGGAGCCCCTCCTCCCCCCAATCTAGCTCTACACTCAGCATGGAGTCTGCTTGGGTTTGTCTCTGGGCCTGTTGCATTTCTTTGTTTGCAAATGAAGAGTTTGAATTACCTTTCCTAGTTCACAAGAGAAATTTCATCTTATTTCTCACTCCCTACTCTTCCCAGTATGTAGTCAACATAGAACAATCTGGTGTCTTCTAGTTTACCTAAAAGTAAACATTTCATTGATGATTCTGTAATACTGAAGCCCATGCTCCTTGCCCACAAACTTCCTGCCTCCTAAGCTTTAGAATCACCATTTTATTCTGAATTACTCTCTTGTCCTGTCTCTCTCCAGTCCCCAGCCCTTCTCTCATACAGCCAACTGCCATCTCAGTGATCCCCCCCCAATCCTGCTGACTTTTTGTCTCTAGAGTCTGAGATCATTTTTTAACCAGATCAACACTCAATATTCACTTTATACAAGTCTTTTCAGCCTGGGGGAAACCCTTGTGAACTAATACGTCAGTGATACCTGTGGTCATTCTAAGGTATTTGCAGGGACAGGGTTAAATGGGTAAGAAAGAGATGGAAAATCAGCAGGAGGGAATGAGGCCCCGGGAGGAAAGGCGTGTTGGGTAGTGCTGGGAAGATAGAGTGCTGTCATCTATAGCTATAGGCTGGGCCAGGATGTGGATTGTATGAAGGGACGTAGAAGTTTCTGGAAGCATTTTATGACACTGCAGGTCATTCTGTTCTTTCCCAGCTCACAGATGGCTGGGAGATCAGATTCAGTTATGTATTTTAGACACAAGGGGGGGGTCACATAGGAAGAAGGGATATACAGGAGGGCTGAAGACAAATTCATTTATCACCCGGTTTTTTTCCTATGCTGACACCAGTCTTAGGTGCCCAACAGTAGAACCGCCAGTATTTGACCTACTTTCTCCTGCCCAGTTTTCCCATTCCCAATCTGGTTGTTATACAGCAACACAAATGGGGGGGATATGGCTGGGAATTATGGGAGAGCAGGTGACTCCTACCAGCTGGTGCTAAAAATGTCCCAACTTCTAGATATTTATATTTCACTCACAATACTCTTTGCTGTCACACATACTGTAATGAAGTCAGGAATGTATGCTAGGTGTCCTTTTGGGACTTCCTTTCTCTCTTCTTCTTCTTTTTTTTTTTGGTAAAGATTTTATTTATTTATTTGACAGACAGAGATCACATGTAGGCAGAAAGGCAGGCAGAGAGAGAGGAGGAAGCAGGCTCCTCCCTGAGCAGAGAACCCGATGCAGGGATCAATCCCAGGACCCCAGGATCATGACCTGAGCTGAAAGCAGAGGATTTAACCCACTGAGCCACCCAGGCGCCCCACCCTCTTCCTTTTGATACTGGCCCCTCCTTTCATAGCTGGTTACAGAGTTGAGAAGCCTTAGAACCACATCCCCTTGCAGGTGGATTACTTTCTTTACCTTTGGCATCTGTGATGTGTGGGTGCCCTCTTCCTTCTTTCACTTTCAGCATTGTCCTTTGGTTGCTTATGAAGTGCTGATGTTCCTAAAAATTCTGTCCTTGCCCCCCTTTTATCATCTCCTCACCTCTTCTTTCCGGACAGTGTCAACCATCACTTGAATGGTAATGAGTCTCAAGTTCTAATTGCCAGCCTGGATCGCTCCTCGGGGGTCCGGACCTGTGTTTCCAGCCTCCTCTTAGGCATCCCCAGTACCTCCAATACCACATCTAAATCTGAAGTCACTCTCTGCCCCACGAGGGTGACCCTTCTGTTTATCATTAGAAGAGCAGAGTAGAAATGAGTGGAGAGAACAGATTTCCATTTACTCCATCCCTTGGTAGTTACCTGTATCTCTTTCTCTTGCTCATCCCACCTGCCCCTTCTACCTTTCACCTCTGACCTGTCACAGGTCTTGCAATTGTGCTCTTCCAACATCTTCTTAAGTGGACTCTATGTCTACTGCACTGCCCTAGTTAGGGTGTCATCAGCTTTGTTTGGCCTCTGACATTTGCCTGCATGGAGATGCATAATGATAATCTCTAACAGAGAATCTGGATATGGTTTTTAACCCCAACTTTATGTTAATGGAATAGCTGCATTCTTGTGGAAAGTTTTCAAACACACTATTATAGTTATGTCAATGGGTATAAAAGAGGCCAACAGACTTTCTTTCTAGGTTAAGAGAAATCCGTTTGTGAAACCACTTCTCTTCCTGAAGTTCTCTAGCAGTGCCCAGAACCATTCTTTTTGGTCATACGGCAATTCTGGAATGAAATACAGAGTCTCTTGATGACAATCTCTTTTTCATTATGGCTAATATATGATGGTAATCCTTCATGGAGGTTTGTCTTTCTGTAGCCTGAAGGATATGGAGCTATTGGAAGTAGACTCCTTTTGGCATTCATAGTCTTCCACTTCGATCCATTCTACCAGTTGGTATAGATACAGGTGGTAAAAAAGGTTTATTCTGTTTGTTCGTCTTCACATCTGGGTTCCTAACGTGCTCAGTTAAATTTTCCCCTCCTTGGATTTCTCCTTGAAACCTCAGAAAGTGAGATCATTACAGAATGGTTGGGAAAATGCTCACAGTTACTTTGGAGCTACCTCTGCCTACCTTGAGATGGCATTTTCAGGCGGACACAGGCTCCAGACTTGCTCTTCTGGGTGAATCATGATGAAATCATCTGAGATGTGCTGCTGACCTACCTCATGAGGAGCCTTGAGGTCTTCTGTCAACCTCCTTTCAAGCACTCCCAGGAACTACTTCTATAGGAAATCACTCCTGCTGCTGTCACCTTCAGAAGATAATCTTCTCTTCTCTTCTCTTGTCTTCTCTTCTCTTCTCTTTCCTCTCCTCTCCTCTCTTCTTCTTTCCCCTCCCCTCCCCTCCCCTTCCCTTCCCTTCCCTTCCCTTGCCTTTTCCCTTCCTTTTCCTTTCCTCCCCTCCCCTCCTTTCCTTTCTTCCTCTCTCCCTTCCTTTCTCCTCTTCCTCCTCTTTCTTCTTCTTCTTATTTATTTATTTTTTTTAGATTTTATTAATTTATTTGGCAGAGAGCACAAGTAGGCAGAATAGCAGGGAGAGGGAGAAGCAGACTCCCAGACTAACACAGACCCAGATGTGAATGCGGGGCTCGGTCCCAGGACCCCGAGATCATGACCTGAGCTGAAAGGCTGACGCTTAACTGGCTGAGCCACCCAGGCGCCCCAGAAAGAAATTTTCTTTTTGAATACATAAAGGATGTAGAGACTTCTCCCTGGAAGAAAGTTTGGTTTGCTTTTCCTATCAGCTATTTTTTTTTTTAATTCCAAGGAAATGTACTCCCCAAAGCAAAAAAACTTCCTTCTCCCAAGTGGCCCATGCCTCAGATTTTAGAGCCCAGCTTACTGTTTCGTCAACTCTTCTCTCTTCTTTTCTTGGCCTTCTTCCAAGGCCCCCTGGCTTCATTCATTCTTCTGATGGTCATCAGGGACTTATGCCCTGAAGGAGGAAGGGTGACACAGAGAAGAAAGTGAACTGAGTCGATCTCTCCCTCTGGATTAGTGCAGATTTAGTGGAAAGAGCAGTGGGCTGACGAGCAAACCCAGGGTCTCCAGATGACTCTAGGATATTTCAGGAACATCAGTTTCTGCTCTGGGAGTAATGGTCCCATTTCTAGTGGGTTTACACCCAGACATAAAAACCCTACTCTGATTCCTTATGACTCTGAGCCCCTGGTGAAGGCTAGGAGTGGTGTTTGGAATTCCAAATCAGCCTGGTATCTTTTTTTATTTTTTATTTTTTTATTTTTTTTTGAAGTGTGCCTTTAATTTATTTATTTTTTCAGCGTAACAGTATTCATTGTTTTTGCAAAACACCCAGTGCTCCATGCAAAACGTGCCCTCCCTATTACCCACCACCTGTTCCCCCAAACTCCCACCCCTGACCCTTCAAAACCCTCCGGTTGTTTTTCAGAGTCCATAGTCTCTTATGGTTAGCCTCCCCTTCCAATTTTTTTTTTTTATAAACATATAATGTATTTTTATCCCCAGGGGTACAGGTCTGTGAATCACCAGGTTTACACACTTCACAGCACTCACGATAGCACATACCCTCCCCAATGTCCATAACCCCCTCCCCCTCTCCCAACCCCACCTCCCCCCAGCAACCCCCAGTTTGTTTTGTGAGATTAAGAGTCATTTATGGTTTGTCTCCCTCCCAATCCCATCTTGTTTCATTTATTCTTTTTTTATTTTTTATTTTAATTTTTTTTTTCTGAGAAAGAGAGTGTGTCAGCGAGTCTGTGGGAAGGGGCAAAGGGTGAGGGAGAGAGAGAATCTTAAGCAGGTTCTGCACCCAGCATGGAGCCCTACGGCAGGGGCTTGATCTCACAACCCCGAGATCATGACCCGGGCCGAAATCAAGACTCGGATGCTCAACTGACTGAGCCATCCAGATGCCCCCAAACCAGCTTGGTAACTTTAGAGTCCTTGATTGAGGATCACTTGGGACAAGTCTCTTAAACCCATTTTTGGTATGGCATCAGAGAAATTCACTTAGAATGACCTCAGTGGGGGAAGGGTCTTAGCTTCTCTTCCTCTGTGACCCTTCAGTCTGGGAGTTAGGGTCAAGGGAGCGTCAGGAACCTACAGGCCAATCTACACTCAGCATTGGATGACACAGCAGGTTGGCACCCAGGGCTCTTCCAATTCCAAAAACCCAACCATTTGTTCAGATTTTTTTTTTTTTGAGAGACAGTGGACAGTAGAATTAAAACAACAAAACCAAACCCAACCATTTGTTCAGAGTTTTTTGGTTTTTTGTTTTTTTTTTTTGAGAGACAGTGGACAGTAGAATTAAAACAACAAAAGACAACTGTAAAAGAGTACTGTTACGCTGAAAATAAATAAATAAATTTAATAAAAAAAAAGAAAAAGAAAAAAAGAAGAACTTCAAATGCAAATTGTTAGAAAACCGCATGCTCCTTGCCCGGGCCTGAAATTTCTTCCTATCCATTGCCTTTCATCAGGATGCCCAGAGGTTTTCTCCACTGCCCCCTATTGCTCTCCCTTCTGCCTGGCTTGTTTTTGCGGCTTTAAAGAGCCTGCCTGCTTACTTCACCAGGTTACTCATTTCTTTATCCATTACGTCTTCCTTTTTTCTTTCATTCAGTCTTGAGGTTTGCAATCAAGAGCCCTTTAACTGAAATCCTGGGCTGCCTGCGGCAGCTGCGGGGTTCCCAGCCAACTGCCTTGTCTTCTGAAGAGTAAATTCCCTTTGACAGTACCACTTGTGAAAAAACAGTGCAAGCATAGAGGATCTTACAGATAATTCAGGAAGAGAGAGGCCTTATTGGTGGGCGGTAGGGGAGGACAGAAGATGGATTAATATTTTTTTCTTTATCATTTGGCATGTTCAACTTAATTATATTCCTTGAGAAACCTCTAAACAGTCATAATTAGGGATTATGATAATAGCCGCTGTTGCCTTACACATGTTCGTTTGCTGCTTGTCTCTTTATGACTGTGGACTGTGATTAATACCCACCACCACATGGGATCATGAGGACAAGACTTGTCCCCGTCTGCTGGGACCTTTGTGATTTTGGATGGCCCGCCTCAAGGGTCAGGGGCACCTGGATGAGCCCTGTGAGCTAAAAAGAGTGATCTTCCCAGACTAAGTCGAGTTATAGGAAGTGAAGTTGTAGGTAGTGTCGGTGACAGCCTGTGAAAATAAGTCTGGTCCCCAGAATTTCTGTATGGCTTGTCTGCCTTTTACTTAAAAATCAATCAATCAATCAATCAATCTTTTTTTTTTTTAAGATTTAAAAAAAAATAAATTTGGAAACACCATTCATTTGTTGATTTTTGTGTAGCGAAGAATGAGGGTTACTGGGGTGTTCATACACATTTATGATATAATAGTGTGGAGGGGTAACCTCAAGGAGGGTGTGCAAAGGGACCCCCCCAATCGAGAGTCTCAATGGAGTACCAACTGCTACATAGAGAATTTAGTGTTAGGTTAAGGCACAGTCCTCTCTAGCATTTCTGAGATCCATTTTCCCTTTGATTGTGAATGGGGCAAAGTGAGAACATCTTACTTCTAACACAGCTGCTTGTTGGCCTTGAAGAGGATTTTAGAGACCCTCTTCAGTCTGTTTATTTTGTTGGCCACGAATCTGGGTCTGGAGGGTTTTAGGCATTAACTGGGCAAAGAGGCAGAACCACTCTCCTTCAGACCCATAAGAGCTGGTCTTTACATGGGACCAACAAAAGAAACCCTTTTCCCCTCTGTTCAGCCTCTGACACTTGTAAGAATCCCCTGAGTATTTTATTTTTTAAAGTTGTTATTTATTTATTTGACAGAGTGAGAGAGCACAGGCAGGGGGAACAGCAGAGGGAGAGGGAGAAGCAGGCTCCCCACTGAACAGGGAGCCTGAGGCAGGGCTCGATCCCAGGACTCCAGGATCATGACCTGAGCAGGGCAGACGTCCAACCCTCTGAGCCACCCAGGCGCCCAGAGTATTTCATTTTGAATAACAAGAGTCTCACGTTCAAGGTCAGCACTGGTTTCCATAACCTCACAATGTGGGTATTATGATAGGCCAGAGACTTAAATACGGAGTTCCACCTCTCAGGACAGTCTCAAAGGATACTCAGGACCAGATTCAGGGAGTACATGGTCGTGAGCCTTGGGGATTCACATTCCAAGATTGTTCTCAGAGTATCTTCCTAGAGGCATGGTTCTAAAGAAATATAGCATAAGGAAAAGGGTTCTGATCATCTTTCCACTACCTCCCCATGTTCTATCCCACAGGTTGACTTGGAGTTGTCTCTGCTTCTTTTGAGTTTTAGTCATAATCTTCCCTCAGGCTCAAGACGACATCTGCTGCATTTTGATGAGATGAGTCATCTTTGATGTCACTGTCCTTACTCTCCTTGAACAAGGAGTCATTAGTATCTTGACACCTGATTGTATAAGTTAAAGCCCTTCTTTGGGGAGCTCAGAGGTAAAAGCTGAACTCTAACACCGATTCCACTGGAAGTAAATGACTGGACCCTAAAAAAAGGAAGAGAAAGGAGTTCTACTTGACTAATGCCACTGGAATATTAAAAGAAATCCAGAGGGGGAAATAATCCATGTGGATAATATATATTGGGTCTCTGGCCTCTACTTTGACATTCAGTTCAGAAGTAACTCTGGGAGATCTTGGGATTTAATGTCATATAAAAATGCTACCAGGCAAGAAGCTTTATTATATACATGGTCATAAAAATATGGGAGGCGCCGTCTCTGGATATTTTTCTATCAAATCTTTACTCAGTTTCACACCCTTTACAAACACAAGCCCAAAGTGCTATATTTAAACATCTACATTTGTTGGGATTTCTTTAAAAAAAAAATAAACAGAAGAATCCCATTTCACACGTGTTAAGTGCTGTAATAGTAAACCATATTTAACAAGTTGGGGAAAGCTTCAGTTTTCATCGGTGTACAAAATGTCTACGTGTAAATATTGGAACCACTTCTCAAAGGAAGAGTTTTAAAAATGAGAAAACTATCATGCAGTTCAACACACGGAGTCAGCATGGGGCGGCAGGTGTGTGAGTGTGTAAGCCTGTGGGTCCACATGGTTTTAATTCCCTAGGATTAGCGGAATGACAAAGTGTGTGAAGGGAGATCGATGATGGCTATTTTAAGCCGCACAAGAACGTGAGGGGGAGGTGGAGAATGAAAAAAAGATCAAGCCAGAAGAGGGACATGGGGTTTAAGACTAGAAGAAAAGATGGATTTCTTTAAACTAGAAAAATCAAAGGAATGTGTTTCCCCCTCACCGCAACAGCTGCTTTTTTTTCTAGGGCTTTAAACATTAACACCTAAAAAATAGATTTGCACCATAAATACAAGCTGTCTTCAATGCATATCTTGAAGTATTTTTCCTTGTGATTCTCTTGTGCTCTGATGACAAGGCCATGCTCTCCTCTGACATTTTTCATTAGGAAGTACCAACCGAGAATTTTCTTTGATCAAAGGCTGCTTCCTTTGCCCAAAAACTCCTTCCATTTTTTCACCTCACCAACTTTTACTCCTCTTCTAGACAAGCTCTGCTGCTTCACCACCCAGAGAGCTTCCCCAGCTGTTTTTGCCCTCCTCCTCCGTCGTGCTGAATTTTCCCTCTCTGAACTCTGAGCTCATGTTATATTTCAGTGAACGCTGCCTCTCCCCCTGGGCTGCTAACTTCTGAAGGGTATGGTGATGTCTTATCCCCATTTGTATTCCTGGAGCCAAACACGGTGTCCTAGGTGCTCAATAAATATTCTTGGAATTCAAATGTACAACTGTTTTAATGTTCAATCCTCAGGGAAGCCAAGGCTTTCTTTTAGAGGATATCAGCCGCTGGGGGGATATTTCTTGCTTAGCACCTGACAGCATGTTGTCAAACATTGGATGTTCTCTGTCGCAAAGTCCTTTTCCACAAATGGATTCGGGCCTTTTTGGAGTATAAAAAATAATAGTGATTATTTTCTAGTAATGTGTGTATGTAAGTGTCTAAACAGAAATCGTGTTCCCTTATTTACTGAGGAAGGAGCATTTCCGTTATCCTCTCACATCTTTAGGTGGCTGTTACCTCTTTCCTGGTCCCCATTCTCCGAGGGTAAATTCCCTGAGAGTCTGTTTGGCATGCCTAGAGTTTTTATGATCATAGCCACATGGTCTTTTGGGTCTCTGGCTATCATGAGCATTTGTGAGGAGACTTTGTAGTTTTCAGAGGTGGGAGGGAGGGCTCCATCTTGAGTCAGGGAGTATCCTGCTTACCTCATGCCCCAGTGCCCCGGGGATCTATCTGTTAAGGGGAAGCATTCGTTCCAGTGGCACAATTGTATTATAAGAGGATCAGTTATAGTTTGAGGAGTCAGAGATGAATCTTAAAATATGGACTCCTTCTCCACTAAGTTTCCGTGGGAAGCTTTCCATCCTCTTTACCTGCCTCTTTTGCGTTGTGGTCTTTTTTAATCCCAGAGGAACAAAATCTACCTCCTTAGGCAAACTTGGGCTCTGGCCCACGGTCCTGAGACAATGATCTACCTTCCTTCAGCTCAGCCCCCTGTACCATCATTAGCCCAGGCTTAACGTCTGGAAGTCCTCCTAATCCCGTCTCTAGGTCAGTTCTATTGTTGTGCACCTGTTACATGCTTGGCATTGGGACAGAGGCTGAGGATCAAGTATGGAGATGACAGAGCACTTGCTTAGTGACCTGATCATGGGAAACTTTCCTATCAGATGTATTGCTATCAAATGTATTATTTGAGTGAAATTGAATAGTTCCATTCTGATAAGTAATGGTAGAACCAGGCATGCTATGTGGCTATTCTCAACTAAATCCATGTGTTTTATGACTTTGTTAAGGTTTGTGAAGGACTGTGTTAAGGTTTTTGTACGTGTGTGTGTTTATTTTAAACAATGGCAGTCTGTCCTCCTTACGTACATCCTCAAATATTCACAGAGCCCCTCTGCCACAAGGAGACATGTTTTTTTAAAATTTTTTTTCTTTAAAGATTTATTTATTTGACAGAGAGAAATCACAAGAGAGGCAGGCAGAGAGAGAGGAAGGGAAGCAGGCTCTCCGCTGAGCAGAGAGCCCGATGTGGGACTCGATCCCAGGACCCCGAGATCATGACCTGAGCTGAAGGCAGCAGCTTAACCCACTGAGCCACCCAGGCGCCCAGGAGACATGTTTTTGCCTCGCATTTTCAAGATGCTAAAGTAAAAGAGCTGGTGTTAAAACAGTCCCAGGTGCTTTTCCCGGTACTGTGAATCAAGAGTGTGCTAGGGCTATGCGGGGAAACGTGAGAAGTTGGGTGGTGTTTGACTGATGCGGAAACACTCTGTTTTTAAGCTTTTGGAATGAAAAATGGAGACAGAATGGAAATGGACCTTTGCAAAGGGAAAAATGTTGAGGCATAAAGACCCAGAAACATGAAACGGAAGTTGGACCATTAGGACGTTGATGGAGATGGTAGAGGTTCCATGCATGTCTGGGATAGGGGTCACTTGCTGTCTTCTGACGTCAGAGGTCAAAATGGAGTCCTTGATGTGGGTCTGAAATGCCACAACTTCCCATCCAGTGTGTACTGGATGCCCTAACCTTGAATATGCCTTCAGCCAAAAGAGATATGTTACTGTTGTTGTTATCCATGGCCACTGTGTTGAGCCAGTATATCCCAGATATCACTGTGTATTAGAACATTTCTCGTCACTGGGTTTTAAATAAATTGATCCACTCAATTATGTATGCCTGCAGTTATGTGCATACTTATGTACATAAATTCTTACCAGTTGGGGCATGATGATTGACAAGAAAGTGGTGTTTTAGGCAGTCTGGTGCGTGGTGTAGTGTGGGCAAGGAGACTACTATTGATCCCCTTGTCTCTTGCTCAGTTATATTTAATGTCAGGGAAGGATGTCTGTATAGATTGAGAAAATAACCTTAATTCTTTGTCAACTGATGGGTAGTTCATTTGATAATCATTTAATGACAACTCACACATGGTGTGCCAGGACCATACCTGGGTCCCTGGCCTCCAAGATTATAGTGTGGTATGATAATTTCTACCATAGAGGTACCTGGGGGCCCAGGGCCCTTGGAGAAGGGGCATCTGGCTTGGACACAGGGATCCCAAAAACTTCCTGGGAGAGAGGAGGCTTGAACTGTGTTGTGAAGAATGAACAGAGTACAGATAGTCAAGGGGGAGACACAGATGCATTCTGGGAGATGGGCTGGGCATGTGGAGGCTTGTAGCAATCTGCAGTGTTTGGGAAGCCAGGGGTGAGTGAGTACTGCTTGGCACTAAGGCTGGTTTGGGGAAAGTGGATGGGGATGAGGCTGCAGGGGATGGCATGGGCCAGATCACAAAGGAAGTTAGATCGTGAAGGCTTTCGATGGCTCAGGGAGCAGTGGAGATGCATCCTGACACCAATAACTGAAGACGTTGGTTGACTCAAGGGAGGAGAATGACATGCTCATTGTCTACATGGGGACAGATCATTCTGGTTGTGATTTGGAGGAGGAGGTGGTTAAGGACAGGTTGGGAGCAGAGAGAGGTCTGGAGGCAATGTCAGTGAGAAGGAGTGAGATGGCACACACAGAAATAAACTCATAAGTCAGGGTTCTAATGAGAGATGTCATTAATTAAACTTACTTTTTATGAGGATGGTGTTTAAGTAAGCCAGGCCCTGGGAAGAGCAGTCAGACTATTTTAAAGTTTGGGTTAAAAAGGAAATGAGTAGAATATCATAAAAGTAGGCTCTGGAATGTTACTATATTTTGTAGGGCAACAGTACAACCTAGTGGTTAAGCACTTGAGCTTCAGAGTCTGACATACTTGGCTTTGATTTCTGGCCTGGTCTCTTACTAGTCATATGACCTCAGGCATATGGACGCTCAGTTTTCTTATCTGTGGAATGGGGTAATAATATATGACTCTAAGGGTTCTTGTGAAAATTCAGTAGGAAAGAATATGTTAAGCACTTTCTAGCACTTTCTGAGTAATCGTTAAATGTCTACTCTTCTTATTTTCGTAATTTGTAATTTAAAAAAACAAAAGAAAAGGGGCACCTGGGTGGCTCAGTGGGTTAAGCCTCTGCCTTCGGCTCAGGTCATGATTCCTGGGTCCTGGGACCAAGCCCCACCATCAGGCTCTCTGCTTGGTGGGGAGCCTGCTTCCCCCTCTCTCTCTGCCTGCCTCTCTGCCTACTTGTGATCTCTGTCTGTCAAATAAATAAATAAAATCTTTAAATAAAATAAAATAAAAATAAAAAACAAAAGAAAAAAAAAGGAGATTATAGTGAAAAGGCATGACATGGGTGTTAGTCGCTTTGCCTGTAGGAAATTAACCTGTGGTCTCCTTCTGATAGCTAGTACATGATACTCAATATTTGGGACTCTTGTAAAACATTTGTCCCATGATCAAATTCATGCAGGATGCCAGGGAAATGAGATCCCTGGAAAAGTGACTTCACAGGCTCCCCTCACACTGGGTGGGAGGTGGTGAGGATGGGTAGGGAAGAGATGGAGAGAGGAGGGGAGAGAGAAAGAATCACAAGGAATAGGGAGAGGTAGAGGGAGAGATAGAGAGAGAAAGACAGACACACTAGGTTAGATTATGGAAGGGAAAGTTAGATTATGGAAGGGAAATATATAAGAGATATCTATCTATTATCTATCTATCTATCTATCTATCTATCTATCTTAGCCTTTCTAAGCCTCAGTTGAAAATGATGTTGGACCAAAAGTCCAGTTGCAAAATGGCACCCCATGTAACTAGCATGCAGAAGTTTTTTGTTTGTTTGTTTGTTTGTTTGTTTTTTAACTTAAGCCAACATTTAAAAACAGAAGATGTTACTCAAAAATAGAGATTTCTGGATTCTGTTTTAAAAAGTCAGAAGATCTGGACGACCAGGGTCCTGCTCCTCCAAGGGCTGCTGGCCATCTTGGCCATCAGTTTCCGGTTGTCTCATGCCCATCAGTGGGAGTTCTGTGCCGTTCACTCACCGGCCAGCTCCACTTGTCTTCTGCGAATCTCGACGCACTCAGTGGTCTCTGGATCCTATGCAAATTTAAAAATCTGTGATTTTGTGAAAAAATAAATATGTTCTAGGGAAAAAAAAATGGGTTGGGCAGAGTCTAGGTATGGATGTCCTTCATAAAACTCTATTCTCAATGCTGAGCATTAAGAAATCCAGAACCAGCCCCCGGTACCAGGGGGGAGGTAAAGAGTTGGGGGGGTGGCAGTGGATGGAGTAGAAAGAAGGAAACTGATTATTTCAGAGCCCCGGATTTGAGCTCCTGTGGAATTTGAGTGGAGAGGCAACGTGAAGGAGAATCTGCTTGTCGGGCCTCTGGAATATAGATTGTGTTTTCGAAATGGCTGATTTATCAGGTGTAAACAGAGCATGACAAACGGCTCCGGCTCCGTGCTGTTCTTTCTTCTGTCGCTTTTCCCTGCCCCTGGCCCCGGCCCCTCGCCCTTCCCTTCCTCCCCACCCCGACACCCCAACCCCTTAGAGCATTGGCTCCCCCTGCACCTGACTCCCCCTTGCTTTCCTGGCAGGTTCACTCAGAAACAACCAGGTCTCCATGGCAACGTGAAGACAGCTGAAAAATGGCAGCTAAATGCAGCTGCCCCTCATTTAATATCGACTCTGGCGCTGACAGAACAGATAATGGGCAATAACACACCATTATGTTGTGGGAAAATGAAATGCTTCAGCAGAAGGCTGTCATGCTGGGGGGGATTTATTTGTTACTGTACCAGCACCGATTTCTCTTCCCTTCCTTTCTTTTTGTTCCTTCTTTTCTGGGGCAGACATTTGCTCTCTCCCTCCCTCCTGTCTTTCCCATCCTCCCTTCTGTAGTTTCTCTTTCTGTACTTCTTTCCATTTTCCCTCCCTCTTTTTTTTTTCCCCTTCTGAATCACTTATGGGTATATAGGAAAGCACACATATGTAATAATAGCAATTATTTGCATAATGACTTACCAGTTACAAAGCATTTTCAAATACATTTTCTTTTTTCATTTGGATGGTGAGACAACAGTGTGAAATGAGTGGGGCCTGAGTGCTGATATTTGTTTCACAGATTTTTAAAAAGAGCTCAGAGAAGTTGAACAGTTGGCCCAAGGTCAGGTAAACCAGTAGGCATCAGCCTTTTTTCCAACCCAGATTTCCGGGCCCCTATAGAGGATTCTTTGTCCTCCGTGACATGGACCCTTCAGAGTCCCCTATTCCTACCCACTGGATCTGAGGAAGTACCCTTCAGCCCCAGAACAAGTCCCCCAGAAAAAATGTCTGCAGATCTTCCCTTGGTATCAACAACAACGTCTTACACCTTCTGCCTGCCAACTGGCCTTGGTTTGTTGATAGGATTGGATTGTTTTTGGTTTGGTTTTTATTTTTTTTTTAAACTCAGTACATCTCTGTCTGCTCATTACCTCCCATATCTACATGTAGTCATGTGCTCTTGGCACACAGAAGGGACATGGTGTACTCTTTGACTTGGAAGTGCGAGCTTTCCTTTTTGCCGAAAGACCCCATGGTACACTGAGAGTTAGGGAGCATTGTTGATGGCCCTGGAGTCCCTTCTCTAAGTGTGGCTCTGGTTTAAGATTTCTTTCTTTCTTTTTTTGTTTGTTTATTTATTTTTATTTTTTTTAAGATTTTACTTATTTGTCAGAGAGAGAGGGGGAGAGAGAGCGTGAGTGAGCACAGGCAGACAGAGTGGCAGGCAGAGGCAGAGGGAGAAGCAGGCTCCCCGCCAAGCAAGGAGCCTGATGTGGGACTCGATCCCAGGATGCTGGGATCATGACCTGAGCCGAAGGCAGAGGCTTAACCAACTGAGCCACCCAGGCATCCCTCTCTTTTTTTTTAAACACTTTTTAAAAACATTTTTACTTATTTATTTGACAGACAGAGATCACCAGTAGGCAGAGAGGCAGGCAGAGAGGCAGGCAGAGAGAGGAAGGGAAGCAGGCTGACCAGAGAGCCTGATGGAGAGCTTGATCCCAGGACCCTGGGATCATGACCTGAGCCGAAGGCAGAGGCTTTAACCCACTGAGCCACCCAGGTGCCCCTTTCTTAGATTTTCTTAGTTGGATTTCCAGACAGCTCCTGTCTTGTCTTGAAATATAATTTACTGGAGGTTCTAAAGTCTAGAGCTTTCTGGGACCAAGTTCCTGAATTCCTTTTGTCTTGGAGGTTTACAAATGGAGTAAGAATGGATATTCCAATTATGTTTTCATTTCTGTTAATGGTTTCTGAGGAAAGAATGGCATAACATGAAGTGCATGTGGACAACTAGAGGTGGCACAGTGTGAGTAACAAATGCAGTGGCTTTTTTTTTTTAATCCTAAAAAAGAATGATTTATGCTGATACAGAGAGCAGTGCCTGTATTTCATAGCTGGGTTTTTTTTTTTTAAAGACTTTATTTATTTGACAGACAGAGATCACAAGTAGGCAGAGAGGCAGGCAGAGAGAGGAGGAAGCAAGGCTCCCCGCTGAGCAGAGAGCCTAATGCAGGACTTGATCCCAAGACCCTGAGATCATGACCTGAGCTGAAGGCAGAGGCTTTAACCCACTGAGCCACCCAGGTGCCTCCATAGCAGGGGTTCTTAACCTAGAATCTTTCAGCTCCTTGAAATCTTTGCATAATTTTATAGGGACATGGCAGCGCGGAATAGCGGTTCAGCCCATTGGCTTTAGCCATACTGACCAGGGTTTTTGTCCTGCCACTCGCCAGGTCTGTAGCTTTGGAAAAGTTATCCTCTTTAGGTTTTAGACTTTTGAACGCATCTGTGACTCAAACTGGAATTGCTATTCCATCTTGTTCCTCTTCTGTCCATGATGTTTTCTTTTTCTCCAGTTCCTGCACCTTGAAACTTTTCCCACAGGTTCTTTTCTCTGGTAGGCATACTCATTTTTAGTTGCAGAAACTCAAGAGGTCTTTGGCAAAATGCTGACCAGGTGGTGAGGAAGCTGAGGAAACTAGGCTGCTAAAATTATGGGTGGTCTCTGGTTGCTGCTGCTTGGTTTTAAGTCCCCATATGGTTATTTCTTGTGATGGTTCCTCAGGGTGAGATGACCTTCATGTCATATCCCACAGTCATGGAACGTTTGAAAGGGCAAGATCTAGTGATCGTCCCACTTCTGTAGTCTGTTGGTCCATATCCTTCCTTCTTGAAAACCAACCCCTTGACCAAAAGCCTGTTTTGTTCACCAGCCCCTTGGTATCTTGTCTCTCTGCCCCCTTTAATTTGCTTGATTGCTTTGAGTTCTTATGTGGGTTTACTGCCATTTCTCATCTAAGGGTGCAAAATATAAAAATAGGAAACATGTTTATTCAGTATTTGCATTATTTTAATATTTCTATTTAATTCTTAAAAAGCAAAAGTGGCTGGTTTGTGAAAATGAATGCTTTGAGGACTGAGAAATATTTTTAAATGTTTTATCATCTTAATAAATTTTAAAATTAGATTATAGCATTTAGAAGAGTGTTCAGAAATTGCCCCATTATCTGATTTTTATTCATTATTCAAGGACATGTAAGAATAATGAGCCCTTTATCTAGCTGTTGGAATTTTGGAACTTCCAAGACGATTGTGAATCTAAAGCTAGCCAGAGATAAGGGGGCACAGCCTTTAAACCAGAGAAAAAACTTATCTCGTAGCCCATGCACTTTCTTCTATGGGAATGGAATGGGGTTGTACAGAGGCCTTAGAATTAGTTTTAATATAAGACAGAAGATTCAAGAACTGGGCTACAGTCAGCAAGTAGAATTGATAGAGAATGTTGGACGTAGTCAAATCTGTGAGCTGGGAGGACGGCAACAGGGACAGAAGTGCCCCAAGGGGGAAATTCTACATAGAATACCACAGAAGGAAATTCTAGTAGAATAGTTCAGGAGACCAGAATCTTTTCACAAGACATCCTCAAGAGAACTCAAGAGAATTGAGTGTAATCTTAAAACAGAAAGCATACTCAGAAATCGTGAGGATTCAAAGAATGGGCCTTGCATCAAAGAAAAGTAGATTAAGCTACTTTTCTTAGCAGCTTTATTAAAACACCAGTGAAATAACTGATGTTCATCAAGATTTTAGAATTCTACTCTTTGGGTTGGATGGATCTTAGACATCGTCTAGCTGTGGATTGATTAAAGTATTTCCTGAAGGTCAGTGCTGGCTAAGACTACTTACCTACCCAATGTAGTTTAAATACTGAGACCGAGTGTAAGCATTTAAATACTTTGATAGCAATTCCATATATGGGGACATCTGGATAAGTGGCCTGGTGTCATTGACTAGGGAGTCAACTAGTTCATCATTTTCAAACTCAGACTTGGTGACTCACATATGGCGTGGGCCGTTAGTTCTCTACCTTAGAGCCATATATTGTCCTGATGGATTGGAAATTTAAAAAGCAAAAGGAAGCAAGCAAAACTGATTCTTCACCACAAAGACTTTGCAAAGACCTGATCTAGTGAAAGAGCCTCAGTTTACACATGAGAAAGTAGATGATTCACCCAAGCAAATCTATAATGATAGTGGCAGAACTGGAATGGTATTTTACCCACAAAAACTTTTTTTGAAGTACATAAGTTATACCCAACCTACTTTGTTTCCTAAGACAGGGAAAACATGCTATACATTTTAGAAACATTTGGAATCTTTGGGCTCTTAAAATTTTAATCATTCCCCCACAGACTCCACAGAATGAGGTTTTGCTATATATACGCATACAACGTGGTCGTCCCAAAGAAAACATATTTTGCACTTTAAGTTTGTTAAACTCTTGAGTCATTATTTTGTTTCTGGGAATTCTTAAAGATTATAGGGTCATGTTAGATGGCCCGTTTCTGGGTCAGTTTTGCCCAAGGCACTCTCTAATAGTGAATTCGGTAACGAAAGAACTCTCGTGGGCTCTTATGATGCAATTTAGGGCATCTGTCCTGGTAATAGACTAGTTGGGGGTTCAGCAGCCAGTGGAACTCCAGGGGCCTCACAACATGACTAAGTCTCCTTCAGTGTCTGCTTCTCTACTGTGGAGTGGTGTGTGGCCCAGGCATATCAAAATCTAGATATGCCCTTGTGGCTCCCTTGCTCCCACTTCCATCAGGATCATGGCCAGATAAAACTGAACAAATATGTGGACCCTTCTCTCACTCCCCTGCTTAGGTTAGATTGGTTATCTCTCATGGGTTGAGGTTTTGAACCAACTGGAAGTGAAGAGTATTGCAGTGGTCACAATACCATAATAATAACAATATCTCACTTGTATTACATTATACTTTTATGTCTTTGGGACCTCAACAGAATCCTCCAGTGCTGGCAAGGCAATTCCTATTAGATCCTTTGTTACAGGCTCGGGTCATGATCTCGGGGTCCTGGGATCGAGTCCCACGTCTGGCTCTCTGCTCTGAGGGGAGCCTGCTTCCCTCTCACTCTCTCTGCCTACCTGTGATCTCTCTCTGTCAAATAAATAAATAAAATCTTTAAAAAAAAAAAAAAAAAAAAAAATAAAAAAAAAAAAAAAAAAAAAGAAGAACAGATGTTGATTTGATTCCCACATTCAAACTCCAATCCATCCACGTGTCCATCTCCATTGTTGTTATCCAATTCTGCACCACCTTCCTCTGTCATCTGGACGAATGTAGAAACCCAGCAACAGTACCTCCCTGCTTCACTTTTAAGTCCTCTAAGCGATTGTTTACATAGCAACCAGAGTGCTCTTTTTTAAAGTGTAAGTCATGCCCTGTCACTGTAAGCTTAAAACCTTTTCATGGTTTCCTGCTTTTAAAAATAAAGTCCGGGGCACCTGGGTGCCTCAGTGGGTTAAGCCTCTGCTTTCAGGGCAGGTCATGATCTCAAGGTCCTGGGATCGAGCCCCCCATCGGGCTCTCTGCTCAGTGGGAAGACTGCTTCCCCTCTCTCTCTCTGAGTGCTGCTCTGCCTACTTTGATCTCTCTCTGTCAAATAAATAAGTAAAATCTTAAAAAAGAATAAAGTCCAAATTCTATGACAAGGTTTACAGAGCCCCGCGTGACCAGAGAACCCATCCACCTGCGACTTTGTCTTGTGCCTCTTTCCCCTTGGTCCCCATCTGTGGACCCTGTTACCTTTCAGACTTATCAGGCTCTTTTCCGCCCCGCAGATCTCTTTCCCCGTTCTTGCAGTGGCTACCCAAGCTCGTCTGCCAGCTTCAGTTTTAATTCTGCTTCTTTGGGGGACATCCCTGATCCTTTGATCTGAATTAGCCCCTCCCACTTTTCCCTTTCCCTCGCGCAGCACCCTGATCCTGTCTTCACAGAGAGTAACAGAGTTCAGAGTTCCGTCCACCTGTGAGCCACTTTTGTTGAGGGCAGTGGCTTGCACTGGACCACAAGATTGGTGAGGGCTAGATCCATGGCGATTTTGTCTACCAGTGAACATTCAGCATGTAGCTCACTGCCTGCCTTGGAGCTGGACTGCTACAAATACTAGTTCAATAAAAAAGGAGGAGCTGATCGCCCACAAAGGCACAGATGGGCAAGGGTGGTGGGAGACAATGCCACTTTGCCTCTGAAATCACTCCCAGGTCCCTTTGCTTTTGTTCTTAAAATACAGCTGGGGCTTCCTGGAAGAGCATATAGCCATGGTGTGTAGTAGGTGCTCATACATGTCTGAAGAAATAAACTTAATATGTAATGAAAGAATGAATGACATTTATAGGACAATTTATATTACAGATTCTGCTGCTGTGCACTCTGTGTGTTTCTGGTGTTTGAGCACATGGTGTAATGTGATGTCACTGTCCCCAGGTTGTTCCCTTTTAGTGGCTAGATATTCATCTCCAGCCCCCACCCCCCATGGCTGCACTTGAACCCAGATAGCCTCTGACCTATCATTTCCCCTTTATCTTGTCACTGCCAAAGTCTGTTCTGCGTGAGGAAGCAGCTTGGTTAAAGAACAAAAGCCCTGATATTTTTTTTTTTCCTGAAGAATACCATCAGGACGAAGGCTATGATTAATACACATAATTGAAACAAATGGCAGCTAACTGCAGAAAACCATCTCCCAGCTGTTGGAGGAAGGAAATTGCTGACAGCCGGTCCCCATTGAGTGGCTAGCAAAAGAGAGGAGCTCGTAGGAGCTGGAGAGAGTACATGTTGCCATCCCACATCGCTCCAGGGCTGTGGTTTGGGCCACAGATGCCCTGTGGGGCCGGTCTCATACATGAGCTTTACCATAAAATTGCAGTGTCATCAGTTTTTAGAGCCGGGGCTTAGAGCTGGGCTTTCTGTGTCCAAGGTTGGCATGCCATGAAGCTCTGTCCTATAGGATTGGCTTTTAGAATCCTTATATCCCAGACAACTTTACTGCAAACTCCAGGTTGAACATCCTTATAAGGAGACAGGACACTTTTTGGCCTGTATCATATTTCTTTTTCCATCCTTTTTTTTTTGCTCATTCCTGCTGTGCACATGGAACGGGGAGTGAGGTGGGGAGGAAGCCGGTATGGGTTCTTGGCCTGGATCTGCTTTGTGATCCTGAGCAGACCCTATCCCTTCCTGGGCCTCAGTCTGCTCAGTCTGTAATATGGGATATCAGACCCAAAGATGTGGTCTTGGACCTGAAGATGTTGGTCTTCTCAGTTCCAAGAGTTCGGGTTAGGAAACAAGAAATTATATGTACAGATTACACACTGATATAATGTTACATTATATGTTATATTGTTTATCTATCTAGATGTTTGTCTCCGACTCCCCTTCTCAGCCCCCTGTTCCCCAGTTAGCACCCAGAAAGTTATATGGCCTTGGTGTCAGTGTTCGTCTGTGTCAGGTGCAGGATTTTATCAACATACGAATCAGAAGACAGAACCCGGAAGCCTGATACGCTCCATGCACACATGCTTCCCCAGGCCACCACTCCAGAGCTGGGCATATCCTTTTGCTTTGATTTTTGTTTGGCGAAACCAAGCAACTCAGAAGCCAAAGTGGGAACAAAGCCATGGGCTGAGGTCCGCTGTGGTATCTGACAATCCTCTGGGTCTTGAGCGGGGAGCACTTTGCCACGTGGCACAGTCACCCAGCACACCTAGCCCGTTCTTACTGAGACCGTGAGCACGAAGTCAGCTGAAGGACAGTGTCGGGCACCAGCTTTGGAGTTAAATGCACCGCAGTCACCGTCCCTCTGGAAAACTGTGTGCTCTTCGATTACCGACTCTGGAAGTGCTCGCTCTGAACATCAGGGCCCCGAGAATAGCTGGGAGAGA
Organism: Meles meles; assembly: GCF_922984935.1. Classification (NCBI taxonomy): domain Eukaryota; kingdom Metazoa; phylum Chordata; class Mammalia; order Carnivora; family Mustelidae; genus Meles; species Meles meles. Next base: position 132,984,508 of record NC_060071.1, on the reverse strand, counting down.
ATGTTCTCCCAGAAGAACCAACCTCAGCAAGCTTCCTCCAGGTGCTCTGCTTTGTTTCATCATCTCATTTCATCCTTAAATAATCCAAGAAGTGATGCTCTCTTCTGTTTTTGAATAAGAAAACCAAGGCTCAGGGAACTTGACTGCTTTTATTCAGGGTTACCCTTTTAGTTCTGGGTATCAGCTGTAACATTTTTCTGTGCTTGGGGCCAAGGGAAAAAAAAAGCCATTTTTTCCTCCAAATAGAAGGGGACTTCTGTAGGGATTAAAAGAGGAAAGCATGGGGTGCCTGGGTGGCTCAGTGGGTTAGGCCTCTGCCTTCAGCTCGGGTCATGGTCCCAGGGTCCTGGGATCAAGTCCTGCATCGGGCTGTCTGCTGAGCGGGGGGCCTGCTTCCCCCTCTCTCTCTGTCTGCTGCTCTGCCTACTTGTGGTCTCTCTCTCTGTCAAATAAATAAATAAAATATTTTAAAAAAAAGAGGAAAGCAGCTTTAGCACGTCAGGACCCTTGTTGTCCCTTGACCTCTGGTGATCCCCATAACTTTATGTATGACTCCTTAATGTGATGCTGTGTTCCACCAGTTTGGGAACCTTACACCATTGACCTTTACTCTTGCAACCAAGATCCTCTCCTGGAGGGATTCCGTCAGGGAGGGTGGAGCATTAGCCAGAAGCCCGAAGTCTTTACCTGGTGCTTACCTTTTCCGTAGAGCTCGTCCTTCACCTCAGTGAAGGGTCACGCAACGTTAGAGAGATCCATAGCCATTAACATCAGGGAAAGGTTGAGGGACTCTACCATGCTGTCACTGTTACCTTTTCATATGGACAGTCCTGCTCCTAAATTTCTACTCGAAATTTTCCATTTATTTTTGCGGCCATGGACAGAATGTCTGTGCCCGCCCTCCCCATCAGATGTATACGTTGAAGCCCGAACCCCCAGCAAGATGGTACTTGGGAGGCGAAACGAGGCTAGGGGCTATCTTTGCAGGTGTGGGGTTACTTACTTTTATTCCTTTGGGAATCAGTCAGCAGGTGGGTTCTCCTGCTGGTGGAGCCTGAAAAAAGGAGAAAGACACCAGCCGTATTTGAAACAATTTCAACGTTGAGACATTGAATCATTCCAGACAAAGGCAGAGAGAATGTTTACTGAGGTGTCGCCCTGGCCCTTGACGTCATAGCTGGATGGAGACAACGTGTTTAGGCAGCTAGAAAAATAACCTGCTTGAACCGCGTCTGATGCATTCCCCCTCCCTCTCATGTCTTTGTGCACAGCAAGCACATCTGTATAGAACAGCCGGCAGATGAGCACTTCTTTGTCACAGGTGCACGTGGGTGCTGGTGCTGCTACCGCGTCTCCGGACAGTAGACGTGGCAGAAGGAAGGGAATCGCTGATACAGCAGGCACGTCCTGTCCAGGGCTGGATAGTGTTTTTTGGGGTCTGGGCATCAGATTGTGGAGGACGATCAAAGGACTGTCTTAGGTTATGGTGAGGGAGATGACGCTGAAGGCCAAGTGAATGATGGCGAGGAAACAGAGGAGGAAGTGGAGGAGGAGGAGGATTTTTCAGGGGCTTCCTCTATGCCAGCTTGTTCTCTAAGGGTTTTACTTGTATTATTTAAACCTCACTATGACCCCAGATGACCTTCTATTATTATTATGTCCATTTTATAGGTAAAAAACAAAAACAAAAACAAACCCTGAGGTTTAGAGTTTAATTAACTTCCCAAGTTCACATAGGTTTAACCATTAGTGTCAGGATAAGAGCTCTCCTTGGCTACCCCAGGAGATAAATTAGTTAAGAATCTCCATCAGTTTGGGAGGGACCATGATTCTGGAAGGACCAGTCTTTCTCTCAACTTTGGAAGTTTCCACCATTGTTTGTAAGGAATGTTTAATTCCTTTGAGTTATAAGCTGTGGGGGTACAAAAGACCATGGGCTCGAGTGAAGACTGGCGCTGAGTCCTGTTCAGTCTAGTTCCAGACCTAGGAAGCCAGAGAACCAGCAACATTTAGGGCACAGAGGGATGTATTCTGGAGCCTTGTGGTTCTTGTATGGTCCCCTAGTTCTAGGAAGCACCTGGAGGAATTTCTGATTTCCAGAAGAGAAGCATGAAGATACAAGACAATTAGCATTTTCCTTTCCTCAATAAAATCCCTTTGGTGTGGACTTCACTAATGACATATTTTCCTACTTTACTCATGTTAGGCTAAAATTTACCTTTGCACAGTATAGGTTGGGTGCACAATTTATAAAACAAAAAGAGACAGTCGTTATTGTGTTTTGTGGGGTCAAGTCAGGAAATTAGTACCAATTCCCTGGACTTTAGGACAGTTATTTGTATTTGAATAACAAAGGCAATAATTACCTAAGAATATCCATTTTCTCATTGCTTATGAGATTCCCACAGACATGGAGCAGAGGCCTTTTCCCCCTTATATCCTTGGAGATAATAAATCAGCATTTCTCTCGAAAAGCATTTGTTAATTTTTTTTAATTCAATCACACTGTTCTTTCTTCCACTTAGGAATGAGTGAGATTTTATTCTACTAAATTATATGTAAGCACTGTTGTCCTTGCTTGAATTAATTAGTTTTCACCTCAGAGCCCTCTGTTTTGGATAATGCATTTGCCCACTTGCATCTGTAATTTGGCAGAAGTTTTTAAAAAGCTGCCACTTTTGAGCAAGATGGACTGATGTCCCTAAAGTGAATTCAGACATTTGGATGCTTGCGACAGTGGGACTGGTACAATGAAGGTGGTAAATTCTTACACATGTAAGTAGAGGGTGTACACTTACAACTTCTTAGCTCTAAAACATTGCTTCTTTGAGATGAGACTTTTGTGAGGGGCAGAACGGATTGGAGCTGGGTCTGTGTCCTGTGGTCCGCTGAGTAAGTGATTACTTGGAAATGTTGGACAGCCTATAGATCTCAGGCTAAACCACCTCTGCAGAAGCATCCACTTCTCTCAACTCTTACCTAAGACAAACCCAAACATGACTTCAAATAATAAACACACGTTTCAAAGTGGTGATTGCAGAAGTATTGAATGGATGGGTTGGTGTATCTCATACCTTCTGTAATGGTTTCTGGAGTGGAAGCACTTTACCAATTTGTCCTGTGCTCCTTTCATTATGGCCAGAGGCATTAGAGGCATAGAACTCCCCAAGGGTTCATACCTCTTTTCCTTTTGGCCCCACAAAGCAATCTCGAGCTTTGGAAAGGAATCCTCTGAAGACTAGTGATCTTCCAGTGGCTTTTCTCCTCTCTCATAGCTTATAACCAACGCTGCTGATTCTAGTGGTACAAAGAGGGCGCCCTGCGGGTGTAAGCTGATTGGGGCACAGAATCAGAGAGGCACACTTGGGGGTCAACAAGTCCTTCTCCCCTGGCATGGCCAAGAGATGGCAAGATTTATGGGAGAAAGGTTCTGATCCTTGTATTTCTCGACCTTTTCATGTTTTCATTTTGTAAACTTTGCAAGGCAGAAGACTTATCTTAGAAATTGTTGTGCTTTTTTGTACTAAACTCAATTGAAGTAGCCAATATGGCTTATTTTAAGGTTTAAAGTGTAATTTTTTTATAAGCTGCTAATAGTAAGTGTTACCACATATTAATTACTTACTAACGATCCCGGCACAGTGCTAAAGGCTTTCCATATATTATGTCATTTCGTTTCCACAATAAGTCTAGGACTTACACATTATTATTATTATTTTTAATTTATAGGTGAGTAAACTGAAGCGTAATGAAATTAAGTGATTTGATGAAAAATTAGGTGACTTCTAAGGAAAGATGGGATTCTGTCCACACAGCAAAGCTTGAGCAATGTCTTGGCATTGCCATTCTTTATATATTCTGTACATTAATTCTGTGTTTTCCTTACTCCTGGGCTATGGAATTCAGATTTCATGAGAATTGATGGTTTTGTTTATTAGAATTCTTAAGTGGCCTCGATTATTAAACCCTTCCCTCTTTCCAGGACAGGGGAAGGGTTATTTAAAAAATGGGTAGCTTTTGCTTGAGAAAGGCCTGTGGCTGTGTCCAAAGTATAAAATGTCTTTTGCCCACCAACATATGGTGACTCCTAAATTGTCAGCTGACTTGTTTGCTGACATTTTTCCCACTCCCTGTCTTTATGCAGAAAGCATAAAGAACTGGCTGGAGTAGATACCATTTTCTACACTAGCCCAAATGCCCCTCGCCCCACAGCTAGGGAAATAACAAGGATATGATCAGAAAGGAGGTTTGTGGTGATAGGGTCGGGCACCCAGTGGACACATAATAAACCCCTCTCCTTGGCTTGCAGCCCAACATCGGATTTTCTCTGGGCTGTGGTTGAAAGCTGAAACCTGCAGAGTTTGTTTGTTCTGATACGCAGCTGAATAGTCAAAATGCTTTCTCTACCTCAAGTAGAGGCAGGGCAAGCATTATGCAGAGTCAGAATTGGCAGTTGCTAGGAGATGTAATTTGAGGGACTCCGTGGAGTACCTCCAACCAAAAAAATAAAAAATAAAACGTAGTCCTTCCGATGCTTTGCAGTTTCACTGCTACGGCTTAATTCCATTGGGCTGAGCAATGCCCCCTCCTTTTTTTTTTTTTTTAAAGATTTTATTATTTTATTTATTTGACAGAGAGAGAGATCACAAGTAGGCAGAGAGGCAGACAGAGAGAGAGGAGGAAGCAGGCTCCCTGTTGAGCAGAGAGTCTGATGCAGGGCTCGATCCCAGGACCCTGAGATCATGACCTGAGCCGAAGGCAGTGAAGGCAGCGGCTTAATCCACTGAGCCACCCAGGCGCCCCGCAATGCCTCCTCCTTAAAGAAGCACACATTCTTGTCACTTGGGGCGGTAACTGTTATGTCCCTAACATAATAAACTGATCTTTGGTGCTTATTAAACACTTGAGGTAGAATAAAGGATGTGGGTGGAGAAGGAGATGGAAAACGTTTTCCATTGAATGGTTTGGCTTAGAGCTGACCTGGTGAGTGGGTCTACCGCACAGAAGCAGGGCCCGAGAGCTGAATGCTGCACGTGGGGGCATGCTTCCACCTGCCATCTGTTTCCGGGAGGAGCCTGAAATGGCTTTTCCAGAAGAAAATTGAGGGGCTGAGGAAGGGGCACCAGGGATCAGGGGGCTGGTGCGCTTCCTACAGAGCAGCAGGGAAGGGGTTAACCAGGCCTGGGCAGTCACAGCTCCAATCACTGGAGGAGTGTGGGAAGCACAGTAGGTGAGATTTCACAGAAGGGCCTTGGGGTCAGCAGGGGCTGTCTCTGTTCCTGCATGCTGTCCTAGAGGACAGAGAGGAAGTCTGGGAGGGCAGAACTGGAGAGCGGCAAGCTGTGGCAACCTGGGGGAGATCCCTAGCCTAGGAGTCCCGTGGTGGTGTTAGAGCCTTGGCTCTGCATCCAACAAGCTCTGAAACTCAGGGCAAGGTCTCAGGACCTCTTCGGCTTCTTGTTCTTTACCTGTAAAATGAAGGCATTGGACTAAGGAGAACCCAAAAGTTTCTTCTGGTTATGAAGACTATAAATAAGGAAAAGATAGTGCACATTTTTCAGCAAAGCATGAGGGATTATTTTTTTCTTACTCAAGCTCATCAGTGGTAGTGTCACTCGCGTGATTCAAAGGACTTGCCTCTCTCCTGCTCCACAGCTTCCAAAGGGTAGTGCTCAGTAAGATGTCAGTCAGCACTCTGATTTGTTAATTTAAAGGAGACTGGAGTTATGTTCTTCTTTTCCTTTTTTTTTTTCTTTTTAAAGATTTTATTTATTTATTTGACAGAGAGAGACACAGCGAGAGAGGGAACACAAGCAGGGGCAGTGGGAGAGAGAGAGAAGCAGGCTTCCCGCTGAGCAGGGAGCCTGATGTGGGGCCGGATCCCAGGACCCTAGGATCATGACCTGAGCTGAAGGCAGACACCTAATGACTGAGCCACCCAGGTGCTCCTTCTTTTTCTTTTTTAAATTCAGTTTGTACCAATACAAGGCAAGGGATGCTGATATCCTGTGCCAAAGGACGGTCAGTGGCAACATTCTCACCCCCCTCCAGGGAGGCAAGCACCTCTTGGACTTAGCCCGGATTGCTGTATCTGGGAAAGACTTGAACTAAGGAGGCCCGAGACACAGGCACTGAAAGGGAGCCTTTCTTCCTTCTGGACTGTCAGGACACAGGTTAATTCTTCCATAAGAAGTGAAGGAGAAATGATGCTTGACTATCAGCCACAGCTTTGGAACTTCCCCAGGCCTGAATCTCTGGGAGGCTGAAGTGGGTTTTGAGCCTTCTTAAAAGGCATCAGGAGCTCGATCTTGCTCCATGTGTGTATGAGGTTTGTGGTTACCTGGTGAGGCAATGCCGGACAGTGGTGAAGGTCATCCATCCCGGTTGTGAGCATTAATGCTGGTTTGTACCATCTGAGCCACTATGGACAAGTAAGAAAACCTCAACCCTCACCTCTGTAGAATAGAGACTGCTACAGAGCACTTCTCTCAGAGCTGTGATAGTTCCATGAGATGTCAAAGCAAGGAGGTGAGCATGGTGTGTGCCAAGAGGCCAACCCTCCAGAATGGGTTGCCGCCATTATGACTAAGCAGTGCTGCCCATGGCGAGTGAAAAGCAGCCTTATAAAGGGAACAAACCACTGGGATCTCTGGCACAAGGAACTTGACCTGCGGCATTACACAACTCTTCTCAAATTCACCTCCCTTTATGAATACAGTTCACCAAGTGGGGATGACATAAAGGAATGTGTTTATGGGTTTTCCAGAGGGCAGTCCCTGCTCACAGAGGGCCCAGAGGAAGAGGTAGGAGGCCATAGCCAGGTGGCTGGCTCCTCCCTGTCATTGGGATGAGGAGCTTCTCTTTCAGAGAGCAACTGAGGTCAAGAGCATCCATACCATTTAGAATGCATTCTAGGGCTCGTGGAGAGTGGAGAGGCATTTTATATATCAGAAGCTACTGCATGCCAGAGCTTCTCCTTTTCTTGTCCTCTTGATTTTCCCTCACCCGCATGGTTCTCAGATATATTAACAGCCTTCCCATGCCTTCTGCAGCCATCAAGAAGAGGAACAAAGACAACTGGGAGAATCCCATCTTCTTGTGCTTGTCCCTCGTCACTGTCTTGGTTTGTCTTTTGTTTCTCCTCCTTTTTCCTTTCTCTTTTCTTTTTGAAAATACCTGTGTTGCTGCTCTGCATGAGGCCAGCATTTCTTTTTCCCTCCTCCCTCCCCTTTTACTGCTTTTAATTGTTTTGGTGCTTTTGTTTTTTCCCTGGACCTGAGCACAGTGAGAAAGGTCAGCTGTCAGAGGAAGGCTGTACAGGGCTGATAAAGCCTTTAGGAGATTGCACTGGAGTCATTAAGCAGCATTCCCTCCCTGGAGTCAGTCTCTACTGCTTCAAGCGGGAGAGAAAAAGCAGCTCAAAGAGTAGAAAAGGCAACACATCTCAAGTGAGTGGCTTAGCCGTGTGAGCACTGAGCAGCACACTATTTACCCAGAGCCCTTCTCTAGGGGCACATGCTGTCCAGTGCCAGCTCTGGCAACCCTGGGACATGGATGTAAATGTGCATTTGGACGAAACACACACAGGCCTGGGAGAATGGACTCTCACCTGGGAATTAGGCATCCAGCATCCTGGAGGCCACATTTCTGAAGTCATCCCTGCAGTTACTGGATTCCTGTGTCCCTCCCCATTGTTATTTTGCAACTAACTCACTTATATAAAAATCAGAAAAACCTGGGTTCTGGTCTTGGCTCTGTTGATAACTCCTTTAGAAAAACTATGCTAGGCTTATAAAAAGAAGTAGAAAATAGGATTTTAAAAGTACTTTCCACCACTGGCTGGATTTTACTTTTCTCTACTTGGGAAGTAGCAGTGAGGAGCATATCTCTCCTTGGACACAGATGTGAAAATCAGTTAATTCTTTTTTTTCCCTCTAAGTGCCTTGATGAAAACCCAAAGTCAGAGTTCTTAGAACACATCCATATTGCCTGTCTGTCAGGAAATTCATGATGTAATTCTGCAGAGCTTTAAAAGAAATGGTGGACGTCTTTGTGAGTGGAAAAAAAAAATCAGGGGATAATAATACCGTAGAGTTGCATGATTCTTAATGTGTTATCAGAGCCTGTTCACACTTCATAATGAGCTGGTTTAAGGATACTCTTTACCTTAGCATGCTGTAGAAATGTGATGTGCTAAAATCTGATGGAACTCTCCTGTTTTCACTATCAACCTACTACATGCTGAGTGTTCTCAATACATATTTGCTAAGTGGAAGAATAAATGAATGAATGAGTGACTTAAAGGCTTCAAACAACACAAGGTCAGTCCGCTGTGTTTCTTTGCTCCCACATGTGCCAAGATAGTAACGGTCATGTACAAGGAGGAATTTGGGTAGATATTGCTGGCCATGGAGGGTGTTTCATCAGGGGATACTGGTAGTTCTACTGTCTTCCCAGCAAGGGAACCAAAGGATAATGACTAGAATGTAGCCACCTTGAGAGAGTCACCAAAGAGGGCTCCTGTCCAGACCAGCCAGCACAGAGCCCCTGGAATGTCACACAGTGGTTGCTCAGCTCCTGATCCCAAGGCAGGGCCTTTTATACAAAACCTAACCCTTACTGCACTGGGAGGAGTGATGGAATAGAAGTTAGACCCAAGTCTAGCCTTGTTCTTAATTCCCTCATTGTCAATTACTGTTACTCTCATCGGGAAGTCTTGTACCCTGAATTTCCGTGTCCCTCTTTGAAAACTGCAAGTAATGATACCTAAGTGGGTTGTCATGAAGGTCATATGAAATATTACTTGCACAGTACAAAGCCAGAGCTAAAGCCCCCGAAAACCAGTAAGCTCCGAAAATGGTAGCTGGCAACATTACTCTCCCCACATCTCAGGACTGTGGGCATTTTGGTAGTAAAATGGTGATTATCATGTCTACTCCATAAGGTCGTTGTAGGATTGAAAACACAGCGTATTTGTAAAGGGCCTCTCTCTGTGCTTGGCATATGGTGGAGGAACAGTAGGTACTATCTTCTTTCCTTCTCCTTTTATGTCTTCTTACTTTTCTACTTTAGTTAAGAGCAGCTGGTCATCGTTGCCTTTCTGTAAAGTGGTGCTCCAAAGGCCCCAGCTGGTGGGTAGTCTTAGGTGGTTGGGGTGTGGATAGTGGGGTAGGAGGGAGATAAGAAAGAATGAGTAACACTTAAGGATGAAAGACAGACCTTTTCATGACAAAGCTGTGTGCACCAGAGGCTGCAATTCTGAAGCTTTTATAAAGTTTTTGCCCATTCCTGAAAGGTGTCCTAACAGTTTTCAAGGGAACACAACTCTTTGCATAAATCATTCCATAAGTCTAATTATTACTTCTAAAACAGAGGACACTTATGATCCCAAATTCAAACAATTGGCAGGCAAAAGCTGCTTATTCATAGTGGTATATAGTGATAGTTGATGATGAGCTACATGGCTTTAAGGTAGCATGAAATCTCGAAGAGTCTTCTGAATCCTCAAAGGGGGTTTACGTTATTCTTAGGCCCACTTTAAAGTTCATAAAAAGTAGCAAACCATAGCAATGAGTACACTACTTATCTTGTCACCATGATTATTTGTTCTTTAAAAACTGGAATGTCAAGTTTGGAATGGTTAGAAATTCACAATTAACGAAAGTATCCAATTAACTCAAGCCCCTTTCTTTGTCAATGATGCTAGGTAATTGAGAGTTTTTATTTAATCTGCTTATTTTTTTTTAACCTTCTATATATGATCCATGTAGAGAAAACCATTCTGGTTTTCCAAGGGTTGTTCCCATTTTAGCACAGGAAGTCCCATGTCCTGGGAAACCTCTTGGTCCCAGGCTGGTTACTCTATTTGAAGTGCCTACTAAACCCCCTTTTGAGAGAGTGCTATCTTTTGGTGAACACTCAACTGAGAACACAAAAAGAAAAGATTCTTTTCAGTGGCTCTTCAAACTTTTGGATTTTGTTGACAAGTAAAGTTTCTATAGAAAAGGGAAGGAGCAAAATAGTGTTGACTACTTTTTATTTTGCCAATTACTGACATTAACAAATTTCATCTATCATCACCATCAGTTTAGAAAAGACAGGAAATTCCAAAACAAAAAAAAGTAGAAAGAAGTAGAATGAAAGTTCCATGTTCTCAATGCCTAGCACAGCATAAAGTAGGTCCTACATAAATAATTGTTGCATGATTGAGTAGTGAGTGAATTTAGTTTTTATTTTAAAAAAATGTGCTACAGTGTCTGTATTTTCCTGATCGAACCATGAGTGGTGAAAACTTTACCTGAGACCACTGTTTGGTAACCACTGTTTGTATTCAAGTTTGTGTACTATGGGATTTTTTGATGGTAATTTTTCATTGCAAATTAAGGTAATGGCATTCTGATATCTGTCTCAGTCATTTATTTATTAGTTGGTATAGTTAACCTTCTCATGATATGGTGACTCCTCCCAAAAGATAAGCCGATTTCTGGCCCTTTAAATCAGAGAATGAGATTCAGTCAACTTATGCTTAGACTTCAGTGCCGCCATATTGAAATTAATCTTTGCTGACATCTACATGGGGATTTCACCACATCTGACAGAAATGAGCTACCAGTCTTCTTTGTATTTTTAAGTCTTATACAGTGTTTTAGTGTACCCTAATTCTTCTTCCTTTTTGTTTTGATTCATTCACTTACAAAGTGTGGTCAGAAACCTTGACCAACTGGTGTTATGTACATATATCCTAACTTCTTTAAGTCTGGGATCTTCTATGGAGTATCTTCCTACCATAGTTGGGATATCCAGATTATTCATTATTTTAACATAACCTATGGTTAGAAAAATGTCCCTGATAAGTCTTAACTAGTACTGCTAGAGAAGGTTAGGATTTTACTTTTATTGACATCAGAGCCATAAATATCCATTGTGTAAATGGCTATACAGGCTACAAAAATAACCGACTTGAGTGTCTATTTCAGTCTTATAATCTCAGTTTTTTCTGTTCTTTTTGATCATAAGTCAATGAACTTTTTCTCTTCTGTAAGCCTTGAGCATATTTCTGACTGTAGTCTCTGCTGTCCCAACCTGGAGTCCAGCTGTCTGGCCCTGGAGCTTCAGTGAGCTTGTTGGGAGAGAGGCAGCATCTGTACATGGTTTGTGAATCATTCTGACTCAGAAGGAGGGTTTCCATTTTAGATTCAGTGCATCAAAAGTGGATTTCCTTATTTATGCTCTCACAATTGTGTGGTTTTTGTTTTAGCATTTATATATCTCCAGCGTTACAAACGTATAGAAGAATTCCTATAATGTTTCTTAGTGCTCTTATGATCTGTATTCATATCCCAAAATGTGTGGTTAGACATCTCCGTGTTTGCTGAAAACCTAGCTTTGTTGGGCAGATAAAGGTTCCTTTGGATGCCGTGGGAGGGTGCTTTACAAAATTAGATAATGTGCTAGAAAATGGTTGGGAAAATGTGAATACATGCTCTGCAAATAAGTGTGTGTGTGTGTGTGTGTGTGTGTGTGTGTGTTTAGAGAAATGAATAGCTCATCTCCTACAGGAGTACTATTGACAGAGGTCTTTGCCAAGATACCCAGCCCTCATCAGGAGGCAGCATGACCTGGGTGACAGCATATAGAGTGTTTGGAAGTTGACCTTAGTTTGTGTTTTTGATCTTCTTATTAGCTGTGATAGCGTACAGTAATTTCACCCCTTGGGAATCTCCATCTTATCATCTGTAACGTGGAGCTGGTAAAATTTTATATCACAGGGCTTTTGTGAGAGTTGAATGAGAAATATACTAAGTTACCCCAGTGGAAAAGGTCCTCTTTCAGGTGATGCGTGAGCACAGATATGTTATCTCTATTCATAATGCATGGGTTCTTATGGTAAGTGTTTTGAACTCTTGTATCTTAAATCATCAAAACAGGTCTTGGTTAATTTTTGTCAAATGTTTTATAGACAGAATTTGTTATATTGGGCCACTCTTTCTGTAAGATCCTGGAACACAATATAGGTCTAATAAATGTTCATTAACTGCCCTTTTTATACTATGGCAAAAAAAAAATCTTCCTCTTAAAAAGGCTCTGCTAATAGTCTGAGAGGAAGAAAGGATGGTGGTGAAGGAAACACCTTGTGATAGCTTTACGTGCACTGTTGGTACTAGAATCGAATTTGCAGTCACTAAAGATTTTCTCCTTTATTTCAGCTTCCTCAATCAGGTCACTTGATTTTTAAGTCTCCTTTTTTACAGAACTCACCCTTCCCGCTGCCCCCTTTTAACAGACCCCATCTGCATCCACCCCTGGGTTCACATTCTTTCATTTTAAATACTTTAGACCGAGGGTGTCGTCCCTCTCTTCCTGGGAGCCCTGGAACAGGGCAGTTTTAATTTTCGTCAGTATCTGCTCCTATCTCCTCCATTACCACAGTCCTTTTCTTGGGAGGAAAAGGAGATGCACACCTCGCTATCAATAAGAAGACACAGCACCTTTTCTAGGATTTTTACTTCTGTGTTGGCAAAATTCCCCAGCTTGTGTCTCTGAACAGGGTTTTAATCACCTGGGCTGTAGTGCTCAGCACTGAAAGCTTTAAGAAGCTGCAGAAATGGTAGATTAGCCGCACTTAACAAAATAGAAAGTTTTCATTGTGTCATAAAAAGCCTTATTGATCTTGTCCAGGCTTTGACTCCAAGGCCTTTTAACAAGCCCCTCTGTCTAGACTTGCAGGCTAGAGCCATGGTGCTAACAAAGGAGGAACCCGGCTGGGCTGCTGGCTGCAGGGGGAGGCCGAAGGCATGGGCACAGATTCAGGTTTCTCTGTGGGGATCTTCTTAAAGAACTAGGATGGTTGTATTCTGCCATGGAGGCTTGCGTAGGTCTACTGTGGCATACCCTGAACTCCCCTGGGTCGCGTCTGGGCACTTGACGTTGAGTGATCCCTCAGTAACAAATCCAGGTGTTCTCTGTTCCTTGGCTCCTGCCAGCATTTCCTCCCTTTGTCCTTAGGAAGCTGACTGAACTCTGTCTTGTCGGTGCACTGAGCAGTGGGTTTCTGGGAATGTGGAAGGCAGCCAGGCAGTAGGAGGAACTGGTGACGTTCGAGTCACTGACCAGTTCAGCTGCATTTCAGTTCAGTTCCACGTGTCTTTATTTAATACATTCGGGGGTATGTGGGAGATTTCAAAAACATGAAAAATGGGTGCTCGCAAGAGATGATTGAAGAGTTGACATCAACGTGTGAAATAAACAAAGAATCATCCAAGATTTATTGAGCCATTAGTTATTTCATCAGAATCATCTGCATGTAATAAAAAGCATGAAATATTTCAAATGTATAGTCCCTGTAGTAGAGGATATTATAAACATTGGTTTAGCTATTCTGCAGCTTGAACACATTTTAATGTTTTGCCATTTTTGCTTTATACCCTTTTTATAAAGGCTTAGTATTATTTCAGTACATCTCGGGTTCCATTTCTTCTCTCCTTCTCCAGAAGGAAACACTACCAGAAATTGATTATGGATTGCTTCTGTGTTTTTCTCTTCTTGTTACATATGAACATGGCTGTAATATATAATGGTTAGTGATCACTGTATGTGCATGTGTGTGTGTGTGTGTGTGTGTGAGTTAGTGGAGGCGAAATTTATTGGCCACTGCCAATTTATGTTCAGTATTCTTTATGTATTCTGGGATAAGTGAAGGAAGCATTAGGTAAAAATCTTTAACACTTTATACTTCCCTGTTGATTACCCAGATGAAGCTTGACAGTCTAGATCACCTTTCCTCTTCTAGGAACAGGAACTAGTTGAGCTCCTGAAATATCGGTAGGAAGTTTCACATGCTACCAAACTGTCTTGTTTTCTCTGGATACTTGAAGTTGGTTGGTTTCATCAACACGGTGACTTAGATAACTGCTGAGGCCAGAGGTCAATTAGAGCATCTTCTTCTGATGCCAACATGATGATTGGTTATGGTGGGTTCTTGTTTTCATCTTGGGTGAAAGCGATTTGGCAGAAATAAATATTTTGAAAGTCCATATGGGTTTTAAAACCCACGTTGATTGCTTCAAAATATCTTTCTTTCTTTCTTTCTTTCTTTTTTTTTAAAAGACAGAGTGAGCAGGAGGGGAGGGGTAGAGGAGTGGGAGAGAGAGAGAATCTTAAACAGAATCTCTGCTGAGTGTGGAGTCCATCACAATACTTGATCTCAAGACCCTGAGATCATGACCTGAGACAAAATCAAGAGTCAGACACTTAACTGACTGAGCCACCCAGGTGCTCGGCTTCTAAATATCTTAATATTTGAGTGAGTTTTCCCAAATTCTGTAAACCTTTCATGACTTTACTATTCCTTTCTGAACACTATGTGTGGATACAATGAGTATCTAATTTGGGGAGCGGTTAGGGTCAATATATGTGCCAGTGTAAGAAGAAAAGTCATTTCCGATGATCTGCTTCCTGCTCTAGAATCACAGTGGGTATTTCTCATTGTTGTTAATTCTGTTTGTGTCAGAACTACAGTCTTCCATCCTTTCTTCTCCAGCTTTTATCCCTACTAATATTTTTAAAGGTTTTATTTGAGAGCGAGAGAGAGAGCGAGCAAGAGAGCGCATAAGTAGGGGAGAGGCAGATGGAGACAGAGAGGCAAACTCTCTGCTGAGCTCAGGGAGCCCGACATGGGGCTCAATCCCAGGACCCTGGGTTAGTGACCTGAGCCAAAGGCAGAGGCTTAACCAACTATGCCACCCAGGCACCCCATCCCTACTAATTTTTTTTTTTTTCGTCCTCATCAAGTCCATGGACTATAGTCTCACAGAGAGGCATTTGGGGCTCTAGTACACTTGCCCTAGTTATTGTGTAACTTTGAAAAAGAAGAGGGTTGAAAAGAAAACATAAACATTTCGATTATTCTTTTGGACTGGTCCAAGGGGGTATGTCGATTTGTGAGTGTGTGTATTTTCTGTAATTTTTTATTCAAAAACGTCAAACCTCAATCTAACATTTGTCTCCAGGGGAGCAACCGGGGTTAAATTCTTCTCCATTAGAATCACCTGTATCCTCCATGCAACTTCAAGAAATGTATCTTAGTAAACACTGTGGTATAAGCTGGCTTTAAAGTCATTGCTAGAATTGATGTTTGCTGGTCATTGACCTTGTGTGGTTCCAGATGTGTCAGTTATTTTCCTAGACTGAAAGCAGTCCAAGGGTTTGTTGTCTGGGGTGACAACCATAACATTCTGACTCCATTGAGGAACAGACAGAAGAGCCAAATTGGAGGTCAGGTCAGGGATCCAGATACTAGTTTTCTTGCTGGTAGAGCTGTGTTAGAGAATGTGACTTTGATCTGCAGCCAAATTGGGCTCCTTTGTAATTTCACCCCTGGGTTAAACTCAACCACTTAGGCCTAAGGAGAAGAGCTAGAAAAACCCAGGTCTCCTTCTGTAGGGGCAGAGTCCACTCTGACAGGTCTGCTGCATGGGAGAACCTAGAGGAGAACTCAGTCCTTGGAGGAAGGGCAGATCTGCAGGAGAGAGAAAGACAGGACACATAAGAAGAGTGAGCACCTAATTAAGAAATATGGACCTGTGGGTGTCAGACCCTTACTGTGCCACCAAGCAGATGAACCACTTCTATCATTGGAGGAATGAAGGAGAGAAGATCCGAGTGTTACTGCAAAACCATTCTGTTCTGGAGAATGGGGAGGGAATGTTTTTGTGGAGTTGAAGGGACAGGGTCATGGAGTTCCCTCTATAAAATAGAATGTACTGTTTGTGTTCAATCCATGTGTGATTGACCCAAAATGAAACTAAAAGGCTGTGGTGGAAGAAACATTAAGTATAGTTTGACTCCTATAGATGAGGTGGTTAAGTGAAAATAAAATGTATAGCATTTACATTAATTGTTATTTTTAATTGTGTTATGTTAGTCACCATATAGTACATCATTAGTGTTTGATGAGTGTTCTAAGGTTGATCATTTATGTGTAATACCCAGTGCTCCATGCAATCCATGCCCTCCTTAATACCCACCACCAGGCTCACCCATCCCCCTCATCCCCCTCCCTTCTAAAACCCTTAGTTTGTTTCTTAGAATTCACAGTCTCTCATGGTTTGTCTCCCCCTCTGATACCCCCCCATCTTCACTTTTCCTTTCCTTCTCCTAATGTCCTCCATGCTATTCCTTATGTTCCACAAGTAAGTGAAACCATATGATAATTGACTTCTCTGCTTGACTTATTTCACTCAGTATAATCTCCTCCAGAGCCGTCCATGTTGATGAAAAATTGGGTCTTCATCCTTTCTGATAGCTGTGTAATATTCCACATCTTCTTTATCCACTCGTCTGTTGAAAGGCATCTTGGCTCTTTGTGGCTATTGTGGACATTGCTGTTATGAACATTGGGGTGCATATGGCCCTTCTTTTCACTACATCTGTATCTTTGGGGTAAATACCCAGTAGTGCAATTACCAGGTCATAGGGTAGCTCTGTTTTTAATTTTTTTGAGGAATCTCCACACTGTTTTCCAAAGTGGTTGCACCAACTTTCATTCCCACCAATAGTGTAAGAAGATACACCAGTTATTTTCAGTGGGTAGGTGGCCATTTGCAGCACAACTACCTCAGGCCAAGGTTTCTTGGCAATATACATTCTACTTTGGAGATGTCTTTTGGATCCCTCTTTATCACTCTAGCAATGTGTCCACCCCAGTCAATACAAGGTAGGCATAGTTGTGCCACACCCAAGCATCAGTTTTCCTCTCCTCTGTAGACCCTCCATCTCCAAGACCTCAGGAAAAGGTAGATCAGTCTCCAGCCTCATCCCAAGCTTGCACTCATGCGCCCGTTACTCTGCCCATTACACATTGAACTTCTCACTGTTCCACTAACACCCTGTGCTTTTCTAGCGACTATACCAGTGAATTCGGTATTTCTTCTAACTAGAGTTTCATCCCTCTTTTGTATGGTGAACTCTTACTCATATTTCAAGACACAGCTTAAGTTTGACCTCCTGTGTGGCGTCTTCCCTAACACTCAGGGTCATTTATCCCTTCTGCATAACAGTATCACCAAAGAAAGAGTTACTGTACTGAATTGTAATTACTTGTTTGCACATGCATTCTTACCACTGCCGCCAACAGCCAACAAGTCTGTGCCTGGGATCTGGGCCATGGACTTTATCTGATTGGTGTTTCACAGCAACTCTATGAAATATGTACTCCGGTGATTCCCATTTTGTAGAGCGGGAAACTGAGGGAGAGAGAATAAGGGTTAAGGGATGAGCTAAGATTTCACAGGATTAGGTAAGTGCCAGAAGAGGTCTATCCAAGTCAAAGTCTTCATCATTACCCTCCTTGAGTCCTTGAGTCTGAAGTCCCACTCTACCCTGGGCAGTGGGAGGGTGCCCTGTTTCACGTGAGTCTAGGCCAGGGCCTGGCACTTAGCGGGCATTCGAGTTGTTTTAGCTTTACCATTTCTCTTCTTCGGTACAGTATCAGCTAATTATTCCTATTCACAGGGTTGCTGTGTGGCTGGATTGCCGTCAGCACTGGGTACATCGTGGTGTGTAGCAGGCACCTGTAAATCCTCATTCCTTAAATGAACAGAAAATTTACCTTTTATTGTAATGCAATCAAGAGAAATGCCGTCTTCAGGATGCCATTAGCTTTCTAGTGATTTCAGTGAAGCGTGATTTTCCAGGCCATTCTTCTGTGGACTGAGGCAGCTTCCCTCGCCAGGATACTAGCTGTTTATTTTCCAAGTGACAACTTGATTTACTGTTTTCCTTCTCATCACTTTCAAGAAGCATCTGCAGGCTAGCGAGTGACCCAGGCAGTGTGGAAAAGTCCATTTATTTCTCTCTTGCATCTTTCCTACAGAGAGTCTGAGGATAAGGGTTGGAAATGGCTCCGGGAGGTCAGATTTCCTGTGTGTTTTCTTTTGTAGTGCGGAATTGCTCATAGCGACACAATTTGCTATCTGCTAGTACACTCTGCTTTTGAAATACCTGTGTGATGGGATGTGGCAGGTAAAGGATTCATCGTTTCCCCTTGGGGGATGGCTCTGCACTTTGATCTATCTGAATGCTTTGTTTGGCCCTAAAATACACTGTAAGGGAAAGGGGACAGCAAGAACCAGGAGGACACTTACTTGTACAGTTTTTTGTTTTTCTTATTCCGCATGTCCCTCCTCCAGTTCTAGCAGGAATTCCCATTAGGTGATGTGTAATAGGATTCACTCTAGTAAAACAATTTCTCTTTTTCCCTGTTTTTGCAAATATGATGATCTCACAGCCCAACCGCTAACTTGGAGGTCTGCCCACAGATCCCTTAGAGGTGGGAGTTCTTGTTCTGGATGTTGAATTCTTGGCAGGTTGCATGGAAAGGGAACAGAATCATGCAAGAACAAACTCACCTTTGCCTTATACCGTGTTCCTTCGCCAGCAAACTACCCAGTGGCTGTGTCCGCTCCAGGCACCTTTCCGAATTGAGTGCATATGCAGCGTCCCAAATTCTGGAACTGGGGACTTTACTATGAGTTCATTTCTGCTTTGTGTACCCCCTGCCAAGGCTGCTTTTGTCACCATCAAGACTCTCTCTTTTTTTGCCTGGGAAGCAGTGTCCAGAAGAGGTGGATGATATGTCATTTTATAGTTGGAGAACCTGAAGCTTGTCACAGCGGCTGCCCCACCAGAGGATGGGCTGCTGTGTGTGTGCATCTGGGGAAAGGCATCAGCAGGCTAGCCCCAGGACCACAGGCCATCCCTTGTTCTGGTAGGGAGGGCGGCAGCAGCCCTTGTCTGCTGGTGCCCCCTGAGCTCCAGGGTGGACCTGGCCAGGGTAACTGACAAGGGTCATCTTAGCCTGGGTGCCACACTCACTGCTGCATGGAGGCCAGCTGAAGGACAAAGGATTCAGAGCTGAACGCGGTTTTGCTTGTATCTCTGAGGTGCAGCCTCAGGCAGCTGGTTTCCGTACTCCCTTTCTGGAGCATAGCAGGTGTTCTGTTCAGGGCCAGTTGTTACAACCCCTCCAGAGGGGTTGGCATTTTCATCGGCTCTTCTAAGTGGTGTCTAAAAATTCCATTCCCAAGGTCCTCTGATGGAGGTGAAGAGTGTGATCTTCCCAGTTTGGCTTTCTCTAGTCTGCTGCTAGAGAATTCTGGGCTGAAGCCAGCCCTCCTCTCCATTCCTCTGCTTAGGCTCCTGCTGCCTGAGAGGGCTCCTTCTGTCATTGGTAGTGGTTTCTCCTTTTGACCCATTGAACTTCTTGCAGTTGTAGGAACAGATGGGGGTTGGGGGGCACTAGGTACCTGCTCAAGAGTTTGAGTTCCTGGCCAGGTGGTCCTATGACATCGTAGCAAACACAATGCAGCGGGAATCAGGGGACTAAGGTTTTGGAACTGGTCTGACTGCTTTTCAGGGTCTCGGATAACCCATCTATGTGACTCCAGTTCCTCCCATTGGCATAATCCTAGCAAAGTGGCCTTTTGGAGCATTGAGAGACACAAATAACAACTAAGAAAGGATGTGACTCCAGTTCCTCCCATTGGCATAATCCTAGCAAAGTGGCCTTGTGGAGCATTGAGAGACACAAATAACAACTAAGAAAGGATTTGGAAATATATGGCATTTAAGAAACTGCACTGTATTTGCAAATGGACCTAGAATCCTCCTTTACCCACGCCTGCCATGTTCTCCCTTGAGGCCTTTCATGTCTAACGTTCTATCATTGTCCATCAGTCTTTACCTCTCGTCCTTGGTTTTCCATGGCTGCATTTAGATCCTAAGTGTGCAGACTCTGGCTTCCTCCTGTGGTCTGTGGTTTGCCAGCACCTCTGTCTCTCGGTTTTCTGTGCTGTCTCTCCTAAGAACCGTGGGCTTCCATTATTGCCCAGCAAAAGGCAAACCTTCCTTGGGAAGGGTATCAACATCCAGGTTGAACCAGTCTGGGCACCCCCAGGAAAGTAGTTCAAATATGTTCTCAACCTTTTCTTTTTTAATCTTATTTATTAATTGTGAGTGAGCAAGAGAGAGAGCAGGAACAGGGGGAAGGGCAGAGGGAGAGGGACAAGCAGACTCAGAGCTGAGTATGGAGCCTGATGTAGGGCTCTCTCTCACACCCCTGAGGTCATAACCTGAGCCAGAATCAAGAGTCAGATACTTAACTGGCTGAGCCACTCAGGTGCCCTGTCCTCATCTTTCAATGGGGCTCTCTGCCTTCAGTTCGCTCTTCTTTTCAGTTCACTCTCAACCCAACATTAGTTGAGTTGCAAAATTTTTTTAGAAGATTATGTGAATTTTTAAAAATACAAATCAGACCCCATCCATCCTTTCAGTGAAATTGCACAGTGGCTCCTCATAACCTTCAGAATAAAGCCCGAATTTCTTGATCTCAAAGCCCGAGACATCACGCTCTCAGAAACCACAGACCCAATTAAACAGTGATAGGCATTTCTCCACACTTCTTAGATTGCATGGTAAAAACATATTACACTGAATATTTTAATCTGCTTTGCAATTTCTCAGAGAAATGGAGATATTATTATATAAATCACTAGCTGGATGTTTTTTGGGGGGGAGAGAGTGGAAAATAGAATTGAATAAATGCTTGTGAATGCTATTTATATATAGTACTTGGATTAACAAGCCTTTTGAAAGATCCGTACTTTACATATCTTATACAAACTGATTTAAAATCTTGGGTTATACGCATCTAGATTGCATCTCGTGTTTAATCAGTTGGACACTTACAAATAATGGGGAAATGATTTGTTGTCCTATGGTTGCACTTTGCTTTCCGTGCAGCGAGAATAACATTTTTATTTTAACACTTATGCAATTGATTGTAAACTTTGGGGTAATATAATTTAACGGGGTCTAAACAGTCCATCAGCCATGCCCATGTGTGCCCTCTTGCCAAGCTGGAGCTTTCTGCTAAGCTGTTGTGTACTCTGTTACATAATCCCCTGCGTCCATTGTCTCTACCTGTTTAGCCTGAATACATACAAGGTGACTGCATTGTCTCTTTGACCTCTTTCCCGGTGTAAACACTAAATAAAGGAAACAAATTTGGGGCAATATTACATATTTCTAATGGAGAGTTTGGAGAATTGGATGAGCTTAGAAATGTGTGTGTCGCTGTTTAGTTTTGTGCCTTTCAGTTATGTTCATTGTCAGTTGAGTATGGTTTTCAAGGTGATAAGACAGTGCTTACACTTTGGCTCCTGGAAGGAAATTAAGAAAGGCTGGCATCTTAGGAGAAATCAGTTGTGAGACTATGCAAAGGAATGCTTTCTTCAAGGTTCTCACTCCTTCTTCCATGCCCCTCATTTGCTCTTTTGAAGACCGGGTCATGCACTGTCACCGCATCTCCTCTCCACACAGTCAGGAGGAAGGTGTCCCATGCATTAAAAATGTTACAATTTGGCTTATCTAGAATATGACTCAGAGAGTAGCTTTCAGGTGTCTCTTACATGTTGACATGTGGAGGAGATAAGAGCATCTGGGGTGATGCTGCTCTTGGTAGCCTCCTCCAGCCTAGGGAAGAGGCAACCTGGGAAAATTCATCATTGAATGAAGAGATAGGGAAGGTTGTGTGTGGTTACAGCATTTTCCTTAGATTACTTGCAAAGGGACATGCTCAGCTACATAAAATCTTTGTTGGTAAATTTGCATGGGGATTAGCATAAATATGCATCTGATTTACATAGACGATTTCTCACATTGGTTTTATTTCTTATTTATTTATTGATATTCTCTTCTCTACAATGATGTCATTTTTCTTGTGTGGGCTCCACATAAAACAAATTCTATTGCTTTAAACACACCCAGCATCCAGGGAGGAAAGGGGAACATTATTTTGGTGAGTAATTAATATATGTAGGGTGGGGAGCTGGGGAGATAAATTTCTGGCTCAGTTTATCCAGGGTTTGGGATGATTTGTAAGTTAATGCGTGGCTCTGTGGAATCATTCGTACCCTGTAGTAAAGCAGGAACATTGGCACATCCAAAGTGATGGGTAAAAGAATATTGAGAGGGAAGTCCAGATAGGCAGTGGAAGTCCAGAGTAACACCAGCTGTGTGATCTTGGGCAACACTTATTTTTAGTTGTCAGTTTCATCCTTGTTAAAGGGGGGGGGGCATTAAATCAGATAAGCTCTAAAATCCCTTATAAGCTCCAAAGCTTATTATTTTTGCATCCTCCTTGGTTTAATTACATGACAAATATTAGGCACCATATAGCACATCAAATGGGATCTTGGAGCCTTACTGTTCTGTGTCCAACCTTTCCCCTTTGAAGGGTACTCCAGGATTAGTTCAAGCATCTCTTTAGAGGCACTCATTTCCTTGTTCATTTTTCTCAGTTCATTGGGCACATAAGGTCTAAATTAAATGTTTACAGAAGACACCTGTTACTATAGCACGTTACTGTAGACACTGAGGACAGGCATGGTAGTTGGCTCTGTGCACATTTCCATCCATAGGAGAAGAGTTTAAAGGTGATAACTCTGTTGGATTTGCCGTCTTTTACTCTAGGTCAAGCTCACCTCCTGGTCTACTGAACAGAGGCTCATCCAGTTGCATTTTCACAAAGCCATTTCTTCAGAAATGAGAGGAGAAATCATGACAACAGACAGGGCACTAGGGGGTTGGATAGATCTGTTTCAAACATAGAGATGGTATCAAATTGCTGCTCCATGATTTTATTTTTTTGGCTATTTTGGTAAAAAGCATCAGAGATAGGTTATGTGCCAAGTAGTACTTGCTACGCATATATATATATGTGTACACTCACACACACACACATATGCGACACTGTGGTCATTTATATGTGGACAGGACCCTTTTGCTTATACCAGTGTGTGTATTTATGTGTGTATGTGTGTGTGTGCACAGGTATGCAAACAAACAGAAATATGCGGGGAGACACCTGTCATTGAGACCCTCTGTAATACACAGGATAAGCCTGATCTTTACATCTCTGGAATAAGAAGTTGAGGTTCATGTTTTAAGGCTATCGTGATGCTATAATTGGTTTAATATTGTCCGTAGTGGGTGGTCATCTCTCCCAAATGATGAGTGATTCCTCTCCTATTCTTACTTAATCATGAGAATATATTTCTTTTACTTAAGTGACTTACTGCTGTGATGGTCAATAGGATCTAAGTTGAGGTGGAATTGACTTTGGTTACTAAGGCTGAAGTGTAATTCTAGAAGAGAAAGTAGAACTTGCTCAACCTTATTTTGTAGCCACCACTCTGTAACGGGGAGCTGCCTATCCAACCTTGTTCTGTTGCCCACTTCCTTTCATGATGAGGTGATTCACTAGCTTTTGGCCAACCCTGATGTGCTTGTAGTAGGCCACTCTTGGTCAGGCTGCCTGCCAGAGGGACAAATGAAAGTCCATATGCTGAGTTTTGAAATTATAAATTACATCAACAAATAATTAAACAAAACACATCATTCCTTTGATGAATATACCTAGGAAACTACCTGGTAAGCCAGGTACACACTTAGAATTTTTGGATTCTTCAGTGTTCTGCACTGGAGAATACTAGCACAAGGAGAACCAGGCCCTCTGGGTTTCAGCCTGTGGCCTGACCCCTTCCTCTTTCCACCTCTCTCTCCATTCTGTATCCACAAGGAGTTTGGTATAAATGCACATGGATGCCCATGTGGCCAGCTCTGTCTAACTCCCTGCAAATGGTCCCACCATTGCTAGTGGTTTCGAGGTATGCACACCAACGGCATGCTATGCTGTTGGAAAATGAGTCTGGGCAGAACCTTGCAGAAGCCCTGCAAACAGGCCTGGGGTTCCTTGGGTAGGAAATTAGAGGATCCCAGGGTATGGCCTTGGAAGAGAATATATACTCCAGTGGAATACTGTCTTAACTCTGGGTGTTCTTTAGGATGGTCCGACCAGGGACATCTAAATTAGGAGACCTCAGAGCAGAGATCCCTTTGAATTGAAAGGGAGCTATTGCCGTCTTGTCAAAGTATATCACCAAATTCCGTTCTCTCCCCTTTCCCTCTCATTCCACTGGGCTCAGGACTCTACCATGGAAACCAGAGTTAGCTGGATTGTTGAAGGATAGAAATCAGAGCCAGATCTTTCAGGGTAATTGATTTTTAGGTATTGGTCAATAAAAGGGTACGCAGAGCTGAAGAACCCTTTGTCAGTACTGTTAATTATCCATTCTACACCAGCTCTCGACAGCATTTAAAAGCCATCATTGAAGCAAAAGCAACGTCAACTTCACTCTACCATTTTGCATAAAATTTCCTTGGGTTTTTCTCGGGGAAAACGGGAAGGAAATGCAGCAAGCTTTTCTACACCATTGCGTTGGTCTTTTGGTCTTACCCCCTTGTGAAAGTAGATGGCTTCTCGGCAGTTGCTGTCTCTCCTGGTTTACTTGGTGCTTAGACACAGGTCTGGTAGAAGAGTTGGAGTGTGGACGGCAACTCCCTGGCAGGGAGGCACTGACCAGGCAGGCCATGTTCTCCTTGATATTTGCATGCACATGACTCATGCCAGTCAAGTGGTGACTGCTTTCCTCTTTCCTTTTCACGCAGCCCGGGAGGAGAATGTGGCCACTTTCCGAGGCTCCGAGTACCTGTGCTACGACTTGTCTCAGAACCCGATCCAGAGCAGCAGTGACGAAATCACCCTCTCCTTTAAGACCTGGCAGCGGAATGGGCTCATCCTGCACACGGGCAAGTCGGCCGACTATGTCAACCTGGCTCTGAAGGATGGCGCGGTCTCCTTGGTCATTAACCTGGGGTCCGGGGCCTTTGAGGCCATCGTGGAGCCAGTGAATGGAAAATTCAACGACAACGCCTGGCATGATGTCAAAGTCACGCGTAACCTCCGGCAGGTAATGGCTGTGGGGAGAGAGAGCCCGGAGGCTGCTCTAGGGCAGCTGGGGCGGAGGTTTGTGAAGCAGGTGCTGGGCGAGCTGGAGAGATATAGCTTTGGATTTGTCGAAGCCTAACATTCTCCCCGGTCTTTGCAGTTTCACAAGGAAAAATTATAAAAATATGTTTCTTCTCCTCCTTCAGTTCTCCACTTACGCTTGATTTTTTTTCTTTTCAGAGAAAAATTCAGTTGTGTAGATAATAAAAGTTATAAATACTTTCCTTTTATTCTGCTTTCCTTCTTATCATTTTCTTAATTATGTTTGAATCTTGTATTATTGTCAGATCAAATTAGGGATGTCGTTTTATTTCTCTAGCTTGCTAGATTTTCCTCATTTTTTGAATATATGTTTTTCTTTTTCATTAAGTTAGCCATTGCCATGATGTCATGACTTTAATTCCTTCCAGGAAAGAGTCTTCCTTTTTCTCATCCTTTTAATTTACCACCCCTCCCCTGCTTTCATTTTTATTTTCCTGTTGTTATGATAACGTATAGAATTAGCTGGAATCTTTCTGAATTCCTCTGTTTCTCTGTTCCTTGGTGCGGTGGTCCTACTTTATTGCCCTGGTCTCTACCTCTAAGGCTCTTCAGTTGACTGGGAGGCCTGGAAAGTGGAAGGACCCAAATAAAAAAGTCAACTTTGGAGCAGCCTTTCCTGGTTCTGTTCCGGCATGAGAATTCCCATCGCTTGCCGATTCTAAGCAGGCAACTACGTCAGGTGACAACGCTCTCAGAAAGCCTTAGCCAAGTGACATTGTTTTCAGTCTCATAATGAATAGTAATAGTCACAACAGTAATAATAGTAACACCGCACCAGCCCACATCAATGAAGAAGAAAAGCATTTCCTATAAAAGTCAAGGTCGGTGCTGATGCCGCTTTCCGGGTGCTATTTGCAGTTAGTTTTTCTCCTTGTGATTTTTGTCATTAAACCCAGTTAGACAGGGTTCATCCTTTATTAATCAGAAAACATTATGCAGATTTCCAGAGTGCTTATCAGATTTTCTTCTGCAATGATTGATTTAATGCTTTCTAATGTAAATGTGAGAGCTGAAGAATGGACAGGTATTTGCATATGTTTTCTGATTCATAAAAGGGCGACTCCTTAGCATTACTAAGTGAACAGAGAAGTTTCACAAGGCACTAGGAACACACAATATTCAAAGCACCCATTGTAATGCTTAAGTATGCTGAGGAAGCTGCCTGGTTGGGAGATTCTCTCCTACCTATGGTGAAGTTACCAAATCACACAAGTCTTGGAGCCTCCAGTCATCTTAATACCTATGGACTGGACGGTTTTGAATCATTATTCTGTTTTTCCTCCAAGGCCAAATGATCCAGTTGCTAATGTTTTCTTTAATAATCCCCCATCCACACTTAACTCAGCTCAGCTCAGTGGTTAGGAGGTCCCAAGTCGAATTTCCATTTGCTAACATGTAAGGGCGCGGTGTGTTTGAGTTGCAGAGACTAGACCCAAAAGGAAAATATGACGTCTTGCCAGTTTTGACTGGTAGGTGCACAGTACTGCCCTTTAGACTTTAGTCAGTGGTGGGGGGAGCAGGGTCAGGCTGTGATGCTCGCCAACCAGTCTGTTTCTCTGCTTCTCTCCCACTGTGTACACTTTCTTGCCTTTCTAGAACAATTCCAATTAGCTGGAGAAAGGCTTACTTTTATTTCTACTAAAACACTTTTCTAAAATAGAGTTGGGCCCCAGTTCCATCTTTTAAACTGGGTGGGGGATAAACGAAACCCCAGTTCCATCCTTTAAACTAGGTGGGGGATAAACAAAACCATTCTTCAAACATTGGGTGTGCTGTTTTGGTCAGAGCAAGCAGAGAAGAGCAACCCTGGAGGGTTTCTCTTCTAAGTTCTAAGACCCAGCTCCCTCAGTGTCCTTGGACAAATCACACCACAGTTTCATTTGTGAAATGGTGATTACAATCCTCCCTAGCCATGTGTGGTGGCTAAATATGCAAAGCACCTTATGTTCCAGAAGGATTATGAGCTCCTCCATGGTCTGGGTGCTAGACTCACTGTGACATGTGCACGATTTATAAGCTGAGTGTCCTGTTGTGAAGGTGACTGTGTCGGTTACCAACAATGCTGCTAAGCAAAGCTCTCCGTTCTGGACAAGGTGACAGAGGCCCAAGCGTGTTGGGGGACATTTCTTGGCAGAGGGAATATGAATCTCATAGACAAAGTATCCCTTAAATGGGTCTTCATTGAAATCCCCACTGACTTTTGCACCTACATGCAGTTTATTGAAAGAGAAGGAAATCTCCGAAAAGCAGAGTTGATTTTGCAAATGTAATCCTTTCTGTGCTGAATCACCTAAGATTATTATTTTGGCCATTAAAAATACATTTGTAACATCTTCTTTAGTTCTGTAGGAGACATTTGAAGGGGTTGGAAGCCCCTGTCTATTTCAATTAAACTGTAAATTGCTTCATAAATATTTGATAACGAGCTTATGACTGTCTCATCTACTTTTTTGGTAAGGTCGAATGGTTTCGGTGGCAAATACTCATCTGAGAATGCTTACTTGGAGTTTCCTGGAATATTCATTACTAAATGGAGCAGAACTTGGTCCATTCCTTCCTTCTTGGTCATCTAGTTTTGGTTCTACCTTTGAGTCAAGTCAGGACCAAGGCTAGCTACTTTCCCAGTGGTTCTGATTAAAGGAAGGAATGTGAATTGTCTGTTCCAAACTGTCCCTGGGATAAGGGACCAAGGTAGTGATGCGTTTCTCTGGGTTTGTTTTTGGTCTTGTTTTAAAACCCGTGACCTTGAGCATGGCCCTTATGTGAGTTGCTTTACCTCTAGTGCCACTTTAGTGAAACCACAAACACAAAACTGGGGTTACCAGTCTTCCAGCCACCCAGCCTCCCAGCTCAGGGTGTGTTGGCCATTTAGTATTTGAAAATAATCAGAAGAGACAAATCACAGGACTTCTGTAATCATGTTTAATCTGCCAGTCTTCTCTATTACACATACAAGAAATTGCTTAAAAGCTTGAAAGACACTTGCTAAAGGGGAATGGGGAGAGAGCGATTCCAACGGGCAGCATTCTGGCAAAAGAAAACAAAATAATAACTACATGGGAAATAAAGAAGACTTCCAACTATTTTGATGCATGCGGACAACACAGTTATTGTCGACCAAGAGGAAAGCAAAGAGAAGAGTGCCCCCCCTCCTGCCGCACACATCCACACAAAATCAAAGGAGTCATCGATCTTTAATCACCTGTGGAAACCCAGAATGAGCTACATCATGTCGCCTTCCGATGCTAGAGGCGACCCGTACATGCTTCACGTTTGTTGTGGTGGTGGTTGTTCTATTGAAGATCATAATCATCGATGCATGTAGTCAGAGTCAGATATTGGGGAAAAAAAAGTCCCCAGAATATTGGTATTTTAGTTCTGTCTACATGTGAAATGATAAACTTTAGGGGTGTTTTCTTTCAGGATAGGTGGGCTGTGTATGTGCTAGAGGGTGGGAAGGGAAAATGGTGTTCATTCAGAAGAGCCTTTGGAAAGTAAGTATGATGCTAACTCTAACTGGGGTGAGGTCCAGTCTGAGCGGTCCTGGGAAGAAGGGGGAGTTCAATGACAGGGTGGATTGCGGCTCCTTCTCTGGCTCTGCCCTGGCTGCCAAGGTTTTCCATAGAGTCCTGGTCTCATTGTCTTCCCCACTCTCTTTTTCTGTGTCGGGTGCCTTTTTTTTGAAAAACTAACACAAGATCATTCATGCAATGTGTCATTTTACTAACCGACTAATGTACTAACACCCTAACGACTCATCTTTGTTTTTAGTTTTTTTAATTAACAATCGTTCTGTTCACAATTTTTAATTTCCTTTCTTCCCCCTTTTCCGCAAAGCACTCAGGCATCGGACACGCTATGGTAAACAAACTACATTGTCTGGTAGATATCATTCTTATTGTCTCTTTTTTTGGGTTTGCCGTGTGTTGCCCCCCTTTTCCTTCCCAAACCCCCCTTTGATTCTCCTTAGACTCCTTTCTTCTTCTTTTAAATTTTTTTTTGTTGGATTAAATGCAAGCCTTTCTTTTTTGTTAAAAGAGGAAAAATAAAAATGGAAGGGTAACGTGCCTGTCCTGGAAATGGTATTTGGAGGAGTTTGGTTGAGACAGTTTCCTTTTCTCCAGTTTGTCTCTTTTTTTTTACCCCCCCAAAAAATGTCTTTTTCAAGAAAGATTCCCCGTTTAGCTAAATTTGTTTTGTTTTGTTTCCTTCTTTTGCAACTTCCAAGTTACAGACTAGGGACAGCAGGATTTCTATTGAGGACTTTCTTCTCTCTATGTCCCCCTGTCCCCTCTCACTCTTCCTCCTCGTTCTTCCCTCCTCCCCACTCCTGAAGCCCATTTTTCTTTCCCTTTGGTGTGGCCACGGCTGCCACAGGTGATCTGGGGAGGAAAGTACTCGACTTCCTCTATTCTGCCTTTCCCGGCTTTCACCTTACTCCCCACCGTGGCTGAAGGGAGCTCGGCCAGTGTGTTCTCCGTACAGACTCTGCATGGCATGTTCCTGTCTTGTGAATTTCCCCATGGGCATCAGAGTGTGTTCCCCATTTCCTCCTCATTACTAACAACCTGTCGATCATCAGCCCAGTTCCATGCTCTTCTCTCTCTCCATTTTTGTCTCCGCTCTTCATTCTCCTCTCATCCTTCATATATTTTGGGGTTGGGTTTGGACTTTTTCTTTTCTTTTCTTTTTCTTTTTTTTTTTTTTTTTTTTTTTAGTGAGGGAGGTGGCAGGCAGGGGAGAGACAACCCTTTAGTTAGTTTTGAGTGGTTTTATTTTGTTTTTGTTTTTGATTGTTTGATTTTACTTCCATCTTGTGTTCCACTTTGTTCAGCGCATGTTAAGTGTGAAGTGGATTTTGATTCTTCCCTTTGGTTTTCCTCACCTCTGCCCACTTCCCCGCCCTTTCTCTTCCACCTTTTCTCTTGGCTTCTGGTAGTTTTCGCATGGGTGTGTCAGCGTATGGTGTGTGCACGCTTTGAGGTCCCATCTTTTCTCTCTGCCCTCTGCTCCTTTCATGGATGTTGGGCGTGTGGGTGCTATTTTTTCCCTGTGGGCATTATTATTATTATTTTTATTTCGGTCATTATGCCTCATATTCCTTTCTTTTTGTTAGAGTTGCCTTTTTGGTTTGGGTCATTTCTTCTCTTGGTGGTGGTGATGGCAGGGAAGGGAGGGCAGGGGTTGGAGTCCTGGGGTAGTTCATGGCATGTACCATCCATGACATATCTGAAACGAGACCCTTCTCCCTCCCTCCCCGAATGCATGTTTGTCAGCGTGGTGTGAGCCCCCAAAGAAACTAATAAAAAAAGAAAAGGAAAAGAAAAAAGAAAAAAAAAACCATCCACCACCAAAGACCAACCCTAACAAACCCCATTGTCCAATGTCTCCTTTGCTGTTTCTCACTACCACCATAAGTAACTATCATTCCAAAAATAAACAATCATTTTACTAATGAACTGAGACAAGTGATGTCGTCTGAGGATGGTTCCATTTTCTAGCCTGACTGAGTAAAGAGTGCAGTGGGTAGAGCAAGTTCTTGACAATTCCCCCGAAGTCTCCTGGGAGTCTGCAGAGGAATGCTGGAGGCTTGGGTTGCAGGGAAGGCAGACCAGAAAATGGAACTTGGCTGCACATACCAAAATCAAACCAAATTAGAAAGACTACCTCACCAAAAATCTTAATGAAAGTGATGCCACAGGTAGGGGAAGCCACTGGATTTTGATAGGACCGTAAAGTCATTGTTGGGATTTTTTTTTGTCCCTATGTCCCTCCACCAGGTGACGATCTCTGTGGATGGCATCCTTACCACGACGGGCTACACTCAAGAGGACTACACCATGCTGGGCTCGGACGACTTCTTCTACGTGGGAGGAAGCCCAAGTACCGCTGACTTGCCAGGCTCACCTGTCAGCAACAACTTCATGGGCTGCCTTAAAGAGGTACCGGTCACATGCTCTCTTTAATTCGTTGACTGTCCCAAGAAAAAAATGAATTTCCAGTTCAGTGAAGGGCTCTGTCCTCTAATGCATCCTTTGAGGCCATAGGTTGTAGCAAAAAAGACTTTAGACTTGGAAGTGAGGTCCTAGATTCTGGTTCCCACTTAAGCTGATCGCATGACCTTGGTTTTGCCACTTACGTGGCTAGTGGTTCTGTTTCCTCATCTGCCCAACGGGGAATTGTATCTCACAGGTGGTGGTGCTTTATAAATTACATGAAATAACAGAGATGAAAGGATGCTGATAGGACAAGAACTACACCTTGTAAAGTTTGATTTCATACTTGACTTGCAAGTAGGGAAGCTCTGGCGAAAAGTAGCTCAAATTGTGATTGTGTGTCTTGTCTAAAGCATAACATATGTATTATTTTACCTTTGCCAAGCTTGGTGTTCCCAAGAGTCTCATTATCTGAGATGAAGGAAAATTTTCAGAACGTAACATTAAGGCCCAGAAGACTGATTTTTTCCTTTTCTTTTTTCTTTTTTTATCCCCGGAAAGCTAGCAGCTATGAGAAAGCAGTGGGGCTTTGCCATTACTCATTTATTACTATTGTAGCTGATGTGTTGAGACCTCTGTCTGAGAGCAGAGGAGCTTCAGTCAAGTGTAAGTTCTCTAAGGTCAATTGTTGAGGCAAAAAGAATCAAACTTGATTTGGTAGAATTCTTTCAGAAGACCGTGACATCAGAGCTGTGTACTGCACATTTTTGTTTAAGCTAAGCTAAGCCTGATTGCCTGAGATATCTATACCCCTTCCCTGGGGAAATTCCTTGAGAAACTAATAGTGTTCTTTCTTAGAGATAAAGATCCCTGGTGACATGTTATGAGACTCCTCTCAGGGCACATGTTTTATTCTGATTGTGGTTATTTGAATTCGTTGGACATCGGTTATCATATGGGATGGCATTGGACATGCACTCATTCACACCACTCGGCTGTGAGCTGTGTCAAGACAGGAATTGGGTCCATTATGCCCGGCACATAGTAGGTGCACGATAAATATTTCTGGAATGGATGCCTTTATCGAGTCATCACCGGGTACTGTGTTTGTATTGTAACTGAACGTAGCGGCTCTTTCCAAGCTGTGGTCTGTGTGTTTGAAGACTTTATAATCTAGGAAGGGAGATGAGATCTGGAGGTGAATAAGGACAGCTCAGGACACTGTGTGTTCAGTGCCATGGACTAAATGATCTGAATAGAATTAGAGGAAACAGATATATTTTGAGGGGAAGTCTATTTCGGAGAAGAACTGATACTTGAGCTGGGCCTTGTATGAGTTGAGAGGAAGGGGCAGGAAGGAGAGACATACAAAGGAGGGAGAAATCCAATCACAGCTCCATATTGCTCTTGATCTGAAGGACATATTAATGAAGTGAACTCTAGAAGGGCTTTCCTCTTTTTGCTGGAGTTAGCTAGCCTTCCGCTGGCTGCAGGGATGCTAGTGGTCATTCCTGATGGAATTGCAATGGACAGAGAGGCTTCTGCCCTGGGATTTACTCCCATTTGGATAGAATAAAGGTATAAACTGCTCAGCATCTAATGAACCCTGAAAGACACTTAAACAGTGTTAAATCACACACACTGGAATTGTACTCTTGTCAGAAAGAGATACACACATTCTGCTACCACGGACATGGCTCAGGGATGAATGAAGCATCGACTGCTGTGGAGGGCGCATGCATTTTTTTTTTTTTTTTGTAGTAAAACAGCCCTGAGTGTGGACAGGATTTCTCCTGGACAGGATCTAGGGGTGCCCTCTAGAGCTAATTTTCCCCTGCACAAAGTTTTATTGAACCATCTCTCAATTACATATTCTGAGACAAAGGGGCAATTTCCCAACTTCAAATGATCAGCCAGGAAGGATGCTCCTGAACATTTCGAAACAAACCTCATAAAAACACAGATATATCTCTGATGGCTCCATCCACACAAAACCTAAAGTAAATAAAATCTGTATGCACACACACACACACACACACACACACACACACAAACACACACACACTGCCCAGGTATAGAGAGCAGAAAGCTTCAAAAGCCTATACAAAGTATTACTTAACAGCTGAAAAGTCAAAGGCAGTTATGAAAAATGATGTCAATAACAGAAATAATTAGTTCATAGTAGTAAAAAATATATACATATCTAGCAGCATAAATCTGCCTTTAAACCCAGATCAAGTCAGAAAAAAGGAAGTCCAGCACATGCTAAGGGAAATTATAGGAAAATGAGAACCTCATTAACTTATACCCCCATCTCTCTTACATATGGTGTGGTGTTTTTATTTATTTGACAGAGAGAGATCACAAGTAGGCAGAGAGGCAGGCAGAGAGAGAGGAGGAAGCAGGCTCCCTGCGGAGCAGGGAGCCCGATGTGGGCCTGGATCCCAGGACCCTGAGATCATGGCCTGAGCCAAAGGCAGAGGCTTAACCCACTGAGACACCCAGGTGCCCATGCTGTGGTGTTTCTAAGGGATTTGGGAAGCTTTCTCCTCTGAGTGTCCTAAATAGATCACTTCGAGTCTCCTGTAGTCCTGGGATATTCTTTCTTTCTACTTAGTCCTTACAGTTCACGTTTTGTAGGGCATGTCTGGGAAATTCTCTTGTTCTTGGTATTTGTCTTTGATGATATAGTGAACGGTGAAAGCTTCCAGCTAGGTTGGGATTTCTCTCCTTGATAAGTCCCACACGCCCACTCTGACTACTTACCCTTAGAGCACTGTCCAGTTATTTCCTTGCCGTTTGTGGCTCTGTGTTGCCATGAGCTGAGCTGGGCACTTTGATGTATTATTTTCTTCAAAATGGGGGCACGGGAAAGGGAATTCAGAGTTTCTCCTCCAGATTGCAGGTATCCTTGTATGTGGTACAAAATAGGCTTTATCTCTGAAACTCCAGTTACTTTGTTCAAAAGTTAAGTTCTGGCTCCACTGTTGAGCAGAATGATTATGGATTTCGCCTGGTGCTCATGTCCTAGCTTCCTACTGCTGTAAAAGCTGCCACAAAGACTGTCCAAATTGTCCTCAGACTATCGTGGTTCTCCACACACCCTGGTTATCAGTACAAGATTTGTGTGCACTTGTACACTACCAGCTCAGCATCTTATTCCTTGTCGTGTTTCCACATTTTAAAAAAAAATTTTATTTATTTGACACAGAGAGAGAGAGAGAGAGAGAGAGAGTGAGCACCCAAGCAGGGGGCATGGCAGAAAGAGAGGGAGAAGCAGTCTCCCCTGCTGAGCAGGGAGCTTGACATGGGGCTCGATACCAAGACCCCGAGATCATGACCATAGACTAGGATAGACGTTTAACCGACTGAGCCACCATGAGTGTTCCATGTTTCAACGTGTGGGTCTTATTTTTGGTCTTGAGGGTTTCTAACTCCTAGAATGGTTCCTAGCATCTGGTAGGCTCTCAATAAACATTTGTTGAGTGAAATCACATGTTTGCAAATTGATTATGTTTACATATATAATCTTGTAAATAAACATGTTTATAAAATTAATAATTTAGATAAATGCTTCTAGGCACTATTAACCATGTGACTTTCCTGGGATCAGTAAAAAACATCTTGACATGGCAACCGCTGAGTCTTTCCGGAACTTTCTAGCTATCTGATCCAAGAGAAGCATTATCTGGAAAGGCTCGGCAAGGCTAGGAGGAGTGGGTTGGAACTTCCTCTAGGAAGAACAGAATTGAAAAGACTTTGACAGAGGTATCATTGTATAAAGAAAAGAATACTGGGTTTATAGTCAGAAAATCTGGGAATACCAGCTTTGTCACTTTCTCCATGGACTGGAATAAACCACTGATCCTATTTGAGTCTGTTTCCTCCCTAACATGGATATACTAGGACTTTTATTATGGTCTTACATGAAATCACATACACAAAAGTAAAAGACATGTGTATATTGCTATAAGGATTTTTATGAAGGATTATGTAATACCTTATAAACCGTTTATGAATACAATTATAACCATGCACTTATAAATATTAGCATGGTCAGTATCTCTACATACCTATATTAGCAAGTCACAATCAGGAGGGTAAAGCAGCTTTATTCTGAGATTTGCCCCATTAAAGTCCTTTCATTTTCTGAAGTGGAGAAATCCACCTCACCGGCCCTCAATCATTACCTAGTTTTGTTGCCTTCGGTCATGTGTTTGACCTTGGTCAGTCTCCATCTATTTAAAATGTGAGCTAACTCTGTGATGACAAAGGCCTCGTCTGCTCTCAGGTGCCTCCCCAGAACCTAGCAGAGTTCCTGGCATTAAAAAACAAAAAACAAAAAACAAAAACAACACTCAATAACTATGTCTGGAATAAATAAAAGAATGAATGAGCTAATGTCATGGAGCTCTACAATCTGGTGGAATTTATATCAACAGATAAATCCTAAAACCCTACAGGATACCAGGGAGTGTGCTAAGTAAGATACAAAGATGAATCAGACACAGTTCCCACCTTAGAGACCACACAGTTTGTGGGGGAGACAGATACGTGGAGATAATTTCAATAAAAGATGGTTAGTAGAAAGAGGCACTCACAAATGTAGTGAGGCTGTTGAGGAGAAGGACTCATATATTCTGGGGTTGAGGAAAGGTCTGTAGAGGAGCTATTGTGGGTCTCAAAGACAAACAGAAATGAATCTGGCAGAATGGAGGGAGTGGAGCTCTGGGACGATAGGGCAGCATGAAGAAAGTCACAGGCATAGGACTCACAGAAGTGTGTGGGTGAGGACCTCACACTTTGCTCATTTCAGGGTACAATTTATAAGATGAAGAATTTTGAAAACGTAGCTGCAAGGTTAAGTAGGGGCCAGGTCATAGAGAAGTTTGTCTCATACTCGACCCTTGGATTTTATTTTCTAGGTTAATAGGGAGCTATTGAAGGATCGTAAGTAATAGAATGACACAGTCAGGTTGGCATCTTATCCATCAGGTTTTAAATTACTTGAGAACTGAAGTTACTTCATCCACTACTTCCAACTGGTGTCTATTTTTGCCCTAGGAAGTTGGAGACCAGGGTTGGGAGGGTGGATCATTGACTATGGCCTTGGGCCTAGATAGTGCCTTTCAGAATCTTAAAATTTCTATAGGACAGGACTTCTTTCTGACTCCCGTTTCAGTTTCCAGTGCCCGTCACTGTCAGGATGTACATTTCTCCTTTCCTCTGACATTGGCTTTGCTGAGCTGTTATTGTTGGATGAATCCCAAGGTACCAGAGGAAAGCCAAGTCTGGGCTGAGGGGCATGGTAGTGTTTGTCAGATTCAGGACCAAGGAGAGGGAACTTCTTCAAGTATGCTCCTATCTTTCCTGTTGCTTGATTTGATTCTTTGCACACCAACCTCCTTTCTCCTCAGTCTGTTACTTCTCCCATAGTATGTTGGTTCTCCGTTTTCATCTCCCATTTTCCTAGGGAGGAGCTCAGTGCTGCTGAGGTGTCTGGGGCAGCCTGGTCTCTCTCACCTCTCTTTCCTCATGGAGTCTCTGATGGGGGAGGAGGGAGAAGCAGGAGAATCGGGAGCATTGAACACATATTTAAAGGAAAAAGGATTGGGTAGAACATCATTCTGCACATTACATCCCACATCCCTTTGTGATTATTAGCCATTTAAAACCGAATGGGATTTTGCAGCCAGAGATAGTCTCTGAACAGATGATTAATGGTTTAATCTGTAATAACTTTACATTTTATAGAACCCTGATAGGAGTCCACATCTGGTGAGCCAAGCTATTTAAGGCTGTGTTAATTCTGTTAATTGCTATACGTTTATTTGAATTGCTGGCACCTGCGGGCTTTGGGATAATGTGTTTGTTGTTGCCTTTTTTTTTTTTTTTTAATATACTCATTTTATCCCATCTCACTGTCTTTTGCTGCTGCTCTCTCTTACGCTATCACAGTTTTTCTTCTGGTTTTTCTTTCATGTTGTCCTTGCTTCTTCACTCATTATACTTTTTCTCCTTTCTCCCCTGTTTTCATTTTCTCTACTTCTATACCCTTCTACCTCTTCTGTTGGTTTACTTCCTGATTTCCTGATAAACCGTTCTTTTCATAATCAGGTAAATTAGGTCATGGCTTCAGGACTAAAAATCCCCTTTTTCCTGGCACTGAGAATACTGCATGGCCCCAGGGTGAGCAGAGACCAAGTGAGGGTTTTTGAGTCAGCATGGAAGATGAGAGGAGAAACACCAGTCCGTGTTTGAATCTTGTCTAGACTCACTCATTACCAGCTGTGATAGTAAGAGCAGGTCTTTTGAGTGCTCTTAGCCTCCATCTTTGCTTGGATAATAATACTTACTTCAGGCATTTTTATGTCAGGAGCAAATGGGATTAAGAAAATGGAGGTGCTTTATAAATTGTAAAGCACTGTGCAGATGTTCATGTTATTATTTGTTATTAAATGAAACCAAATTGATTAGATCTGGCAAGGAACCACAAACTGGCTCTTTGCTGGTTCTGCAATTTAAAAACTGCAGAAATTAAGAGACTCCAATGTGGTTTAACAGGAAGAGCAACTGAATTGGAACTTGGACTCCAGATCCAGTTCTGATGCTGATTAGAAAATCATATGGTCTCTTTGGACATCCCTGTCTTTATCTGTAAAGTAAGAGTGGTGATACCTGCTAAACCAAATGCACACTACTGTGGAGAACTTCTAATATAGAAATACAAGTTATTGCTTATTACGTTTTGGATAGCAAGGTAGGATTTATTTTCCTACTCTTGGGAAGGTGTGCAAAGGAGCACTTTGTAGGTTTGGGGGAAAGCGTGCTTTTACAGAAGGGAAGAACCAATACAAACAGGAGAAAACCAAGAAGGATAAGATTTCAACAAGGTAGAAAGAAGTGGAAACGTGAATCAGAGACTAGGAAATGGAAGCTGTGGCCGAAGAAGGAAAGAGGGAAACTTTCTCTCAGGAGCTGCCAATTGGGTTGACCATAGAGGCTGCCATTTTGGTGGGGTGTGGGGGGTTCGGTAAAAAAAGGATCAAATATTGGCAATGCTATATGCATTAGCTTAAGGATGCAGTTTTTGTAAAGCAAATAAATTGTTTCTTCTGGAAAAGAGATTACCTCTTAGATTATAAGGAACTGAAAGGGGTAGGAGAGAGCATAGCACTCTGTTACAGAGGAAGAGCTGCTGGGAATTGTGAAGAACAGGTTTATTTCACAGGTGGGGCAGGGCGTGAGTACTTAACCCAGGAAGGCTGTAAAAAAGCAATAGTATCAGGAGGGCTGAACCTTCAAGGATATTTGGTATTGCTGTGCTGTGACAAACAGAAAGTGGTTCTTTCATTAGTGCCAGAATAAAAATACTGAAATGTGGTTTGCTTTTAATAGTCAATGGGCGGTTGCTGGAGAATAGATATGGTGAGTTTTGTTTTTTTTTCTTATATGGGTCTCTATTGTTTCCTGCATGTTAACCTCATTTCTCGGAAGAGCATGAACACCAGACGCCTGACACGCAGGGTTAAACTGTGAGCCGAATTCTTGCTGCCCACTACGGAAGGAGACGCAGATTGTTACTCTGACGCTCCGCTGTCTCTTCAGGAAAAGTTTCAGTGCATGTGATGGGTTGGAACAATATAGGCATGTATTACAAAAGACGCTAAAAGAAAATGTAGAATTAGGGCGCCTGGGTGGTCAGTGGATTAAGCCGATGCCTTTGGCTCAGGTCATGATCTCAGGGTCCTGGGATTGAGCCCCGCATCGTGCTCTCTGCTCCGCAGGGAGCCTGCTTCCTCCTCTCTCTCTGCCTGCCTCTCTGCCTACTTGTGATCTCTCTCTGTCAAATAAATAAATAAAATCTTAAAAAAAAAAAAAAGAAAATGTAGAATAACACATAACAGGTATTATTCAAATGTTTATCTTATTTATTTGGTTTTTTTCTGCTATAGAGCTTTGTTCTTTTATTTATAAATTTATTTATTTTTTTCAGCATAACAGTATTCATTGTTTTTGCACAACACCCAGTGCTCCATGCAATATGTGCCCTCCCTATTACCCACCACCTGGTTCCCCCAGCCTCCCACCCCCGCCCCTTCAAAACCCTCAGGTTATTTTTCAGAGTCCATAGTCTCTTATGGTTTGCCTCCCCTTCCAATTTTTTTTTATAAACATATAATGTACTTTTATCCCCAGGGGTACAGGTCTGTGAATCGCCAGGTTTACACACTTCACAGCACTCACGATAGCACATACCCTCCCCAACGTCCATAACCCCCTCCCCCTCTCCCAACCCACCTCCCCCCAGCAACCCCCAGTTTGTTTTGTGAGATTAAGAGTCATTTATGGTTTGTCTCCCTCCCAATCCCATCTTGTTTCATTTATTCTTCTCCTATCCCCCTAACCCCCCATGTTGCATCTCCATGTCCTCATATCAGGGAGATCATATGATAGTTGTCTTTCTCCGATTGACTTATTTCACTAAGCATGATACCCTCTAGTTCCATCCACGTTGTCGCAAATGGCAAGATTTCATTTCTTGTGATGGCTGCATAGTATTCCATTGTGTATATATACCACATCTTCTTTATCCATTCATCTGTTGATGGACATCTAGGTTCTTTCCATAGTTTGGCTATTGTAGACATTGCTGCTATAAACATTCGGGTACACGTGCCCCTTCGGATCACTATGTTTGTATCTTTAGGGTAAATACCCAGTAGTGCAATTGCTGGGTCATAGGGTAGTTCTATTTTCAACATTTTTTTTTTAAAGATTTTATTTATTTATTTGACAGAGAGAGATCACAAGTAGGCAGAGAGGCAGGCAGAGAGAGAGGAGGAAGCAGACTCCCTGTGGAGCAGATAGCCGGATGCGGGGCTCGATCCCAGGGCCCTGAGATCATGACCTGAGCCGAAGGCAGTGGCTTAATCCACTGAGCCACGCAGGCGACCCGATTTTCAACATTTTGAGGAACCTCCATGTTGTTTTCCAGAGTGGTTGCACCAGCTTGCATTCCCACCAACAGTGTAGGAGGGTTCCCCTTTCTCTACATCCTCGCCAGCATCTGTCATTTCCTGACTTGTTAATTTTAGCCATTCTGACTGGTGTGATGGTGAGGGTTTTTTTTTGTTTGTTTGTTTGTTTTTTTTGTTTGTTTGTTTGTTTTGGAGACTTGGTATCCATTTCTCTTTCTTTTGAATAAAAGTTTTTATTCCCCTTCATTTTCAATCCAGTGGTTCAATGGCACTGACTCATCTCCTGGCTGCCTTGGCGAGCATGTGAGTTCTAGTCAATTAGAGACTTCCAGTGGCTTGGCCATGGTTAGTCTGTTCATAGACGGGTGCCTAACCCCATTTGGATCTGTGACCTACAA
This sequence comes from Meles meles, assembly GCF_922984935.1. Classification (NCBI taxonomy): domain Eukaryota; kingdom Metazoa; phylum Chordata; class Mammalia; order Carnivora; family Mustelidae; genus Meles; species Meles meles. The sequence continues at coordinate 132,944,244 of NC_060071.1, read as the reverse complement.
GCTCAGGACTTTAGCTTATATGCTATAGGGATGTAGTTCTCCTTTCTTTGGGTTAGAATTTGGGATGATATAAAACTGAGTTTCCGGCTGCCATCTTGCCAACACATAGAGACCAAAAATGAAGCCAGAATGGAGAAAAGCAGAGCCAGAAGATGGGGACAAACTAGATCCTAGTGACATGTTTAAGGCCCTGAATCAAACATTCTTCAAACCAGAGTACCCCTGATTTCCAGCCAAGACTGAGTAATTCCTTCTTTTGTCTAAACCAGCAGGAGCTAGATTTTCTGTCATTTGCAACATAGAGCCCTAAGTGATGTGAAAGAATTCCTCTTACTCCCATTTTACCCCCTCTTCTCTGACAACAGGACAGGTATTTGGACAGGACAAGATAGACAAAGGTAGGAAATTTAATATCAGAGGCTGTTAGAAAGCATTTAATTGCTCTGCATTCATTCAGATTTCTTGACTTGAATCAATGATATCCCAGGATGCAGGGAAAGTTTTTAAATAAAATTTTTTGAAATCCAGTTGTGGTTTTTGAGAAATGGTAGAAATTGGGGAAGGTTCCTCAAGGCTAAATATGGAAAAAAGTATAGCTAATGCAAACTGTGGGCCTGTGAGCTTCCCTGGAATCTGGGAAAGATTTTGGAGTGCATTATTAATAGAAGGTATGAGCCCATAGAAGAGAAAAAGTGATCAGCAGAACCACAGTCATTCATCAGAAACACTGAAAATAAGCCATATCCCAGGAACCAAACTCATATTTCTATTCCATATTGTTACCATACTTACAACTCGGGAAAGCATAGCTAAGTATCAGCAAGGTATTTCCCAATACATTCTGTGATGTCCTCATCAACAAGATGGGGGAAAAGGAATTGGATGTAGGAGCTAGTCAGGAAAGAAGAAAGTATTTAAACACACCAGTGAGTCTTGGTGAAGGGTCTGTTTTGATTTATGTGGAAGTTTCCGGTGAATGTTATACTGCTTCTTCGTACTTAATGTTTGTATTAGGGACTTGAAGAAAGGTAAGAGAGTGTGCTCATCAGCTTTTTAAATATCAAGAAGCTTAAATGATAGAAAATATGTGCCTACATGATTTGAGGCTGAATTAATAGAGGTGTGACCTATAAAACAAAGGAGGTACTAGTTTTATAGTGTAATTTATTGACTAAGAGAGCAGGCACTGGAGCTAGAGTTCTTGGCTTCAAAGCCTGGCTCTATGCACGCTAGCTGTGGAATGCTGGGCAAATTACTTAACCCGCTCCATGCCTCATTCTGTTTCTTTATTAAATGAGGAAAATAATTATACAAGTTTCATAGGGTTGTGATGAGTATTAACTGAGATAATAAATGTAAAATGCTTAGAATGATGCTTGATATATAGAAAACCTTTGATAGATTTTTTTTGGATTATAGTTGACACACAACTATGGTTATATTAATTTTAGGTATACAACACCGTGATTCAATAACCCTGTATGTTCAGCAAGTGTAGCTACTATCAGTCACCATAAACTGCTATTACAGTACTATTGACTGTTTTCCCTATACTGTACCTTTCAACCCAGTGACTTACTTGTTCTGTAACTGGAAGCCTGTACCTCCTATGCCCTTCACCCATTTTGCCGATGCTTGTGCCCTTTGGCAACCACCAGTGTATTCTCTGTATTTATGGGTCTGTTTCAGTGTTTGTATTATTTTTTATTGTTTTTCTTATTTTTTTTCATTTTAGATTCCACATACAAATAAAATAATATTTATCTTTCTCTGACTTAACTGCAATTAGTGTAGTACCCTCTAGTCCATCCATGTTGTTGCAGTTTGGCAAGATTTAATTCTTTTTTTCTAACTGAATAATATTCCATTGTAAGTATATACCACATCTTCTTTATCCATTCATCTATTGATGGGCACTTAGGTTGTGTCCATATCTTAGCTATTGTAAATAATGCTGCAATAAACATAGCAGTGCATATATTTTTTTGATTTAGTGTTTTTGTTTTCTTTGGGTAAATACCCAGTAGCAGAATTACTGAATCTAATGGTATTTCTTTTTTTTATAATTTTTTGAAAACTGTTACACTTTGGCCACAATGGCCACACCAATTTACATCCTCACCAACAATGCATGGGGGTTCCTTTTTCTTCACATCCTTGCCAACTTGTTGTTTCTTATTGTTTTGACACCAGCCATTCTGACAGGTGTAAGGTAATTCATTTTGGGTTTGATTTGCATTTCCTTGATCATGAACTAGGATATTGACTATCCTTGCCTGTATCCTTTGGCCATTTGTATGTCTTCTTTGGAAAAAATGTTTATTCAGGTTCTTAGCCCATTTTTTAATTGGATTTTTGTGGGTTTGTGTGTGTGTGTGTGTGTGTGTGTGTATGTGTGTGTGTTAAGTTCTTTATATATTCTTTATATCAGATATATTGTTTGCACTGGAAAATATAATATTGTTAAAACATCCATACTATCTGATGTATTGTTTGCACATATTTTATCCCATTCAGTAGGTTATCTTTTCATTTTGCTAATGGTTTCATTTACTGTACAAAACCTTTTTATTTTGATGTGGTCCCAAGAGTTTATTTTTGTTTTTGTTTCCTTTGTCTGAGGAGACATAGCTAGAAAAATGTTACTAAGGTTGATGTCCAAGAGATTACTCTTCTAGGAGTTTTATGGCTTCAGGTCTCACATTTTAGTCTTTAATCCATTTTGAGTTTATTTTTGTGTATGGTGAAGAAAGTGGCCCATTTTCATTCTTTTGCATGTAGCTCTTCAATTTTCCCATCACTATTTATTGAACAGACTCTCTTTTACTCATTGTATATTCTTGCTTCTTTTGTGATAGATCAATTGACCATGTAGGTGTGGATTTACTTCTGAGTTCTTTATCCTGTTCTATTGATCTATGTATCTTTCTTTATGTGACTACCATAATGTTTTGATTAGTACAGCTCTGTAGTATATCTTGAAATCCGGGATTGTGATACCTCCAGTTTTGTTCTCCTTCCTCAAGATTGCCTTGGGTATTCAGCGTCTTTTGTGGTTTTATACAAATTTTTAGGCTTATTTGTCTTAATCCTGTGAAAAATACTATTGCTTTTTTGATAGGGATGGTGTTGAATCTGTGTATTGCTTTGGGTAGTATGGATGTTTTAACAATATTATATTTTACAGTCCATGAGCATGGTATACCTTTGCATTTGTTTGTGTCATCTTCAATTTCTTTCATGATTTTTTTATAAAAGTTTCGGAGTACAGGTTTCTAACCTCCTTGGTTAAGTTTATTGCTAGGTATTTTACTCTTTTTTTTAGTGCAATTGTAAATGAGATTGTTTCGTTAATTTCTCTTTCTGCTACTTTGTTATTAATGTATAGAAATGCAGCCAAATTCTGTATTTTAATTTTGTAACCTGCAACTTTACTGAATTTATTTATTATTTAGAGATTTTATTTATTCATTAGAGAGAAAGTGACAGAGAGAGAGAGCACAAGCCGAGGGAGAGGCAGAAGGAGAGGGAGAAGCAGACTCCCTGCTGAGCTGGGAGCCTGACATGGGGCTGTCTCCTAGGATCCCAAGATCATGACCCGAGCCAAAGGCAGACACTTAACTGACTGAGCCACCCAAGTGCCCCTTAATTCATTTATTAATTCTAGTAGTTTTTTGACAAATTAGTAGGTTGTTTTCATCATCATCCTCATCATCATCACTATGTGCTAATATGATTACTGGAAGTATTTCTATTCAGTTCTGGATATTAAGCTTTTAAAAGGTTAGCTATCTGATAGATTAGAACATGTTTAGAGTGGAGCTATGAAAAAGATGAAAGACTGACATAAAAGTAGTTGACTGAGGGGCCCCTGAGTGGCTCAGGTGGTTAAGCATCTACCTTTGGCTCAGGTCATGATCCCAGGGTCCTGGGATCCAGCCCCAAGCCAGGCTTCCTGCTCAGCAGGGAGTCTGCTTCTCCTTCTCCTTCTGCTGCTCATCCTGCGTATGTGTTCTCTCTCTTTCTCTCTCAAATAAAGAAATACAATCTTAAAAAAAAAAATGATGACTGATCTAGGAGTATTTAACCTGAGGAAGAAAAGCTACCTGAGCTCAAGGGTTGGCTTCATGCATGAAGGACTATCCTATGGCAGTGGGATTAAATGTGGCTCATATGTCCTCAGGAAAAAGAACTAAGGCAAATGAGTGGCAGCTGGTTACTTAATACAAAGAAGATACAAAGAAGACATTTCAGTGAGAGCTGTTCAAAGTTGCCTTTAAAGTAATGCATTCTTTATCACAACTCAGGGCACCCAAGTAGGGTCTGGACAACCACTTTGCTAAGTTTGTAGAAGAAATTATAGCACCAAATGAGTAGACAGTGTTTGTTGATTTTTTTAGTTTCCTTCCAAACATAAGATCCTAAGTTCTTCAGGGAACAAGCCTTCTGAAAAGAAAGAATGAGGCCAATTGATTAGACCAGATTTATCATGTTGAAGACTTTCCTGATTAATCTCCAAATCAGTTGACTTAAACATGTCCCACCGAGACTCATAGAGTGGCCCTTGTGGTAGGATTTGAGGTTCCCAGCCACTGCCATAGCCTGTTAGTCACTTATAATTATTTCTTTTTCCTCAGACCTCTACTGGCACCATGTCCAAAACCATTATAACCACAGCAACTAAAATCATAATAGCAATACTAAAGACTAACAATTATCGAGCACCTAATGATATAAAAGTAAGCAAAGTGTATGTCTACACAGTTAAATGCTTCATACATATTTCTCAGTTTAATTCTGACAACAAGCTGTGAGATGAGTCCTGTTATCATTACTAATTAGAGGCCGGTTTCCATAGTGTAGTGGTTATCACATTCGCCTCACATTACTAATTAGAGATTAAGGAGATGAGGTTCTTGACTGGGGACACACAGTTTAGCAAGGGTGGGAGTTGTGATGGAAACACCGCTGCTGCCTTCTCCACCGGCTTAGTCAAAAGACCTGGTGAAGAAGGAAAGGAAGTCAGCTCCTCAGGAAAAGGCTGGTGAGTCTGTGGTTAAACCCACTCTAGGGACTGGTCTTTCCCTACCATTTAGAGGCTCCACTTCATAGGACAGGTCATTTAATCAGGCAAAAAATGTCCTGCTGGGAGACTGGATACAATTACCTATTTCTTTCCCCTTGCCCTTGAGTGTTCTGAGAAGAAGGTGGTTTTTGCTTGATTTCCCACTTTGGCTGGGCAAATTGATATTGCTCAACCTGTTAATGGTGGAATGATTCTCATGATGGACCCTGAGTGGAAAGTAGCTGCTCTTGGTATAAATACCAGGCAGCTGAATACCTTTGTTTTGAGATGTGTGGCACATCTTGACTTTTGTTCCAGCCTAGTATTTTCTCTGAAGTTGGAGCTATTTGCCTCCAATGCCCCCAGAAAGCCAGATTAAGGAGCAGCTACTTTTTAGGCTTATTATGAATTTTTAGTCTGATTTTGAGAGCCTCTTATTTAGCTTTGCATTTTTTTCTTCTCTTCAGGATAAATTCAGTGGAACTCATTGCTTTCTAAAAATGTCACTTATGTACAGCAAATGTAATCTACCACAACATTCCCACTGAGACAAAATCTCTTGTGTCTTCAAATGCCTCAAAGGAGCAAAAAAAAAAAAAAAATAGCATTTCTTGTCCACATATACCTACAGGGATAAAGTAATTGTGGAGCTAATTAATTAGCTAATTTTTTAAATTGCTTTGCAAAGGCAGAAATGACTATTCCATTAGTGTTATGTGCTTTTGTAACCTTGTGTTCTGTCCCCCATGTGGACCTTGTGCCATAACTAGTGTCTGCATATATTTCAAGAGAGATATAAGGACACTATTTTTCACTTCACAAATCAGGAAAAATGTAGTAGCAGAGGGCAGTAACATTGCACACCAATTATCAACCAATACAATTCTTCTTCCTTCTCCCTCAGCCTCTTTCTCACCAGCCAGTATGGTCTAGCTCGTATTTCATGCAGAAAATAGAAACTATTTAGGCAATGCTTGCTAAACTCTGCCTACATTTTTAAAAGATTTTATTTATTTATGTGACAGACAGAGATCACAAGTAGGCAGAGAGGCAGGCAGAGCAGCAGGCAGAGAGAGAGGAGGAAGCAGGCTCCCCACTGAGCAGAGAGCCGGATGCGGGGCTCGATCCCAGGACCCTGAGATCATGACCTGAGCCGAAGGCAGAGGCTTTAACCCACTGAGCCACTCAGGCGCCCCAACTCTGCCTACATTTTCAGATTTACTTTTAAAGATACTTACTGCTACCTCCTTTTATCCTGTCTTACAGGATGAGCTTTCGTCCTCCTCTTGGAGTATAACTACCATTCTCTTTTAGTTCTTTTGAGATGAGCCCTTTTAAGGAGTCCTTCTCTTCTAGTCATCTTAGATCTCTCATCAACTTTTTTCCAATCCCTCAGCTAGCGACATGCTGAATTTCTTCCAGGATTCTGTCTCCTGCTGAATTTACAGCTTAGCACATTCCTTACTTTCACTGAAAAACTACTGGGGAGAGTTGTATATCTGTCCTGTCTTGTCTACTTCATGGCTATCCCTTTACCCTTTGTAGTTGCATGCTGAGCTCTGAAGGGGCGTACCTACCCTCAGTGTGGTGGCAGAAATGGTTTCCTGGTTTACTTGCTTAAGTAAGGAGCACTCTACTATAAGCTCTCACAGTTGTTAGTTCTTAACTCCATTGTATGATAATTGATATTATAGTCCTTACTATACTGTATTTTATTGATATGTGTTCATATGTTTCCTTAGTATTTGGGGCTTCTAGAAGGCAGGGATTAGGATTTATAGAGGTTGAATGCTCATTTTAGAGGTAAACATAAGTCCTGGCACATAAATATATGGGACATATTCTTCAGTAAGTTGGTAAATATTTGTGACATAAGCAATAGAATTTTTTTTAAAGATTTTCACAAGTAGGCAGAGAGAGAGGGGGAAGCAGGCTCCCTGCTGAGCAGAGAGTCCATTGCATGTTTCAATCCCAGGACCCTGAGATCATAACCTGAGCCGAAAGCAGAGGCTTAACCCCTGAGCCACCCAGGCACCTCAGCAACAGAATTTTTGCTCTAAATGTCCAATTTCTGGGGGAGCCTGGGTGGCTCAGTCAGTTGGGCATCTGCCTTCAGCTCAGGTCATGATCTTAGGATCCTGGGATTGACCCATGTTGGGCTCCCTACTCAGGGGGAAGTCTGCTTCTTTCTCTGCCTCTGCTCACTCCCCACTCATGCTCTCTGTCTTTCTCTGTCTCTCTCATAAATAAAAACTTTAAAAAATACTTCAAAAAATTTCCAGTTTCTGTGTATTCCCATTTTCTCAACAGCATGTCACTCATTCATTTATTCATGAGTGTAGTGAATATTCACAACATGTCTCCTCTGTTACAAGATCTAAGTGTTAGAGTATGGTTTGAGTGAGAACATATATAAGGTCTCCGAGCCTATGGAATTCATGTTGGAGGACACTAAGAGTAAATGTGTAAATAACTCATTAAGATACTTTTAAAATAATGGCAAACAGTATGAAGGAAATAAAAGAGAATAATGGGTGAGTGGGTGGCGAGGAGGTTGGATTGCCATCATCCATCTGAGTGTTCAGGAAGGAACTCTTGGAGGAGGTGATAATTTGTTGTTGTTTTTTATAGAGGGTGGGAGTGAGGAAGGGAAGATGGAGAGGGAGAGAGAATCTTAAGCAGGCTTCATGCCCAGCATGGAACTCAGCATGGGGCTCCATCTCATGACCCTGAGATCATGACCTGAGTCGAAATCAAGAGCTAGACACTTTACCAACTGAGCCATCCAGGCGACTCTTGGAGAGGTGATAATTAAACTGAGACCTAAGATGGAAGAGTCAGGCACACAAAGACGTGGGAGAGGCCATTCCAGTCAGAGGAAGCCACAGGAACAGAAGGAACCCCAGGGGAGGGAAAGCTGGGCATGTTCAAGACATGGCCGCGATCCCACTGTGGTCATAGTGGCTGTGACTCAGTGGGAGATGTGGTAAGAGGAATAAAATGTCTGTGATTAGACACCCTGCTTTTCTAAAAAGGCCCAAGCTGGCATTGTCTCGCCAGCGTATCAAGTTTGTCTCCCCCTCGGGGTCTTTATCTACCTGTTTACTGCCTATCTAGGTTGATCTCGTCTCTTCCTTTATGCCAGAAGGCTAAGGGTCCCCCGTGTTTGTAAGCTCAGCTATACATCTCTGTTCAGCATTTCCTCCCCTCCTGTCTCCTCCTGGAGTCTACCCTTCACTCATTCCAACTCTCCCTCACACCTATGATTCTTGCCTCTCTATTTTGTTCCTTCCTTGCAGGCAACAAGCATATGCTACTCTATCCTCACATAAAACCCTTCCCTTGACCCACACCTTCTTTTGCTCAGAGAAAGAATGCTTCTTTCCCAGAGATGGTAGGAAAGGAGGCAAAACACAAAATGGTTTTGAGGTTTGAGAACGGAGTGGTGAGAAAGCTCACCTGGGGTGACACCTGTCTTCCATAGAAGGGAGGTGAGGCAGGGCACTGAGTGTGAGAAGGAAGGAGGAATGGCTCTGGGTAACCCAGTGGGAGTGGCCCAGAGGACACTGCTGTCATCACCTACACACTCATTTCGGGAGCCTCAAGGGAGCTTTGGTTTTTCCTTCCCTCTTGCTGTCTTTCTTTTTGTCCTCATCTAATCAGCCACATACAACCCCACAGACAATTCCCTCATTCTATTTCTCATTCATTTCTTTTCTTTCTTGGCCCTTTCTTACCTCCCCCTCTGTCCTGTACCTCACCTGTTGGCTGTGGCGTCATCATGAGCCTTCCCACCTACGTTCTCTCAGAGCACATCTTCCTCAGCCTCCCATTCATGGCTTTCTGTCCTTTGGCTTCACCTTTGTCTCTGCTTCCTCATACTTCTTGTCTCTGCTTAACCAGAATGATTATTTCCTCATATTCTGAATATATATTTTGAGTTCTTGCTTCTGAAACTGCTTTATTTATGTCTCCTGCCTTAAGGATATCACCCTTTTCTCTCTGCTCTCCAACTCTTGCCCATTCTTCTGGGATCCCTCTCATGGTTACCTGCTTGTCTAATCTTGCTGATGGTGGTCTTTCTCACTTCTCAGTCCCACACATGCTTATTATATGCCGTGGTGTGTGTGAGCTCAGGCTTTGGAGGCAGAGTTCCAGGTTTAAATTTTTGTTCTGCCATTTACTGTCTGTGTGTCCTTGGATAAGTTAGTTAGCTTCGCTCAGTTTCTTCATCTATGAAATGGGTATCTTACAAATTCTAATAAGTAGGTACTATTATGAGGATCAAAGGAGATAATGCACCATCAGTAAAGGGTGAATGCTCAATAAATATTAGCTATTATTATCATTTATTTGGTCCTTAAAATGCCTTGCTTTCAATTCTTAGCCTTTCTGGCAGGCATATAATTCCTTTGAGGGAGAGAGGTTTTTGTAGTTTTAGCAATAACGTGTATACCACAGGTTTATTAAAGAGAGTTGAAAGTAATGTATATCCTTTAAATGAATTTCTTGACTGACTGTAAGGAAGCTGGTGTTTCTCCATACTATAGTTTAACCCTAGTTGAAGTGTTCCCACCTGCAAAATGAAAACAATTTCTTCTTTATAGATGGTAAAAAAAAAAAAAATCACATTCATGGGTAAATGAAATGTATGCGCATATTTGAAACATGAATGCAGCAATTTCCTATTTTTTTAAGTTCCTCATAATCAAGTGCGGTGATGAAGTTTATCTTTCTTAGCACACCTTTTCTTCATGGGTATTTCTAATGCACCCGTTTTGATAGGTGATGTTTAAAATGCTGAAGGAAATGAAACCTAGTTGTAACATCAGGTATTGGCTTCATGACCACCCATGTCCCTTTCAAGTCTAAAGTTCTTATAAATTTTAAATTTAAATTTTAAAATAAATTTTAAATTGCTTTGAAATGTCTCACAATCCCCACATTACCTTTAAGGGATTGACTTAGGGAGCTTCTGTTATGTTTCAGGCATGGTGTTTGGAACACAAAATGAACTGGGCACGGTTCCTTCCTTTGGAAGAACTTTGAGTTCAGGGGTTAGCAGAGTTCTCTGTAAGGGACCAGGCTAATGGTTCTCAACTGGGGAACAGTTGGCAATGTGCAAAGACACTTTGGGGAGATAAAGCTGCAGTGGGGGGAATGGATGGAGGGGAGTAAAGGGGTAATGAGGTGACGGGGGCAGGAGAGCATATGGTGGACATAGTGCACCTGCATTTAGTGGGTGGAAGCTGAGGCTGGGGTTATTCATCCTATAAAGCATAAGGCAGCTCCTCTATGACAAATTATCTGACCCCAAACTTTCATAGTGCCAACTCTAAGAAGCTCTGGACCAGATAGTAAATAGTAAATCCATAGCAAAGATATGTTTGGTGGGCCATAGAGTCCCTATCATACTATCAAACTCTGCCTTTGGAGCATGAAAGCAGCTAGAGATAATGTGGAAACAAATGGGTGTGTTTGTGGTCCCGTAAACTAATTGCATAAGCAGGAAGTGGGTTGGGTTTTGTCCCAGGGATATACTTTGCTGACCCCTGCTCTGACTGAAATGACAAACAAATCCAGATAATTACACTGTAACATAATAAGCTACATGATCAAAATTTTCACGTGTTTGCAGTGAAGCTCACAATATGGTCATTTAGTGGGACCTCAGATGTTAGCGATGGTTTCCTAAAAGAAGAAAGTACGTAAATAGAACTTTTTTATTGTTGTTTTTTCTCCCCCAAGAGTGAGGAGTTAGGCAGACAGTACAATTCCAGTATATCAGCGGAGACATAAAAATGTCAGATAGCATAGTGAGTATGGGGAAACTAATAAGAAGAATAAAAGAGAGTAGGAATGGTAGTGGTGATAGTAGGAGTAGTAGCTACTTCAGTGGGTGCTCAATATAGACCAAGAACTAACTGAAGCATTCTGTGTGTGCTAACTCATTTCCTAGACCCAGAGCTCAGCGTGGTTCGGGTGCTATGAGATCAGTGTGTGTGGAAATGTGTTTATGCACCAGGACTAGGACTTTTTTCTGTAGGAGGGTAAAACTAGGAATGAGAACAGCAGCACGGAAGACATCAGTAAGACTACCAGCTTGACTGGACGTTCTTGGTAAAGCCAGAGAGAGGTCACAGGTTTCTGGCTAGCGTGATATAAACGGCATATAGAGATACTGGAGGAAGAGGAAGGCTTAACAGACAAAGTACTGTTTACTTTTGGATGAGCTGTGTTGGAAGCTCCTGTGTGATCTGGGCGGCAGAGTCAAGTTCAGATGGCTGGAGCTATAATCGTAGTCAGAATACAAAGATTATGGTTTAAATCAGCTACAGTTGATGAACTCCTGTAAGAAAGCCTATAACATAGAAAAACGGATTAAGCACCTCCTTCCCCCAATCCTGAAAATTACCATTTAAGAAAAGGGTAGATTCAAAAGGGAAAGTTTAGAGAAGTGATGGGAGAACCAGGGAAAGTGGTGTCATAGAAGTCAGGAAAGCAGGAAGTTTGCAGGTGGATGGCGTAGTCAGAGGACTGAGAGTGCCATTGTAGCTGAGAGGCAGAGGTCATGGGTAATTTTGTTTTGCTTTTGAATCAGAGAGACTTAATCGTTTTGAAATTCAGAGATTAGAAAAGCCAGTAGAATGGAGAAGCTAAATATATAAGAAACATAAATGTTGAAACAACATCCCAGGGGATCATGCCAAACTTTTCTTATGTATTCATTAAATAAAGTACGTACAAGAAATCTTACTAAAAAGTATCTTGTAGATTTAGCTGGAATTGGTGTAAATTTTTCAGAAAGCCATTTCTGCATGTAATCTCTCCATAGTTCATGTTTTGTTTATATTCTCCTTCCCCCAATTCATTAGTTCTGTCATTAGAGTTTACTGCAGTTATGGACTTGAGGGGCTTGCCGTGGATTCGTTATCATAAAATTTAAAAGCCATCCTTGTAGAATAGTAAAACGTTGGGGACATTTTTATATGATTAGCAAATGGGACACAAACCTTGAAGATTTGAAACTTGAAGACACTGAAGAATATCAAGAAGACAATGTCGAGTCCGTTACGTTCAATTCAATTGAAGTCTTTCATTGAATGTCATTCATTTTTATTAACAGTCACATGACAGTTTTTTTCCTTCCTCTCAAACAGCTTGCTATCTTAACGTCTTTGTACGTTTATTGCACAAAGGATTTGCAGCCTCAGTGAATGTAGTTGATGAGAAGAGATTTACATAAACAAAGCACTTGAAGAATCTAATCGTGAAAGAATGTAACAAAATGTTATCACAAGGCAGAGTCCGAGGCATCAGCCCCACATACTAAAAACTTTCAGGAAAGGAGTGTCTAGCATGTACTGGAATATGGGGAGCATCTCCATCTACTGGCTCTGCCTATGTGGTCATCTTTTCTAGAGAGAATTGGACTAAATCACTCTTAACAGAAGAACAGATGCATATGATGAAGGACTTGTGGGGGAGGTGGGTGCCTGATCCAAAGCATCAAAATACCGTTTGCTGAGCAAGGATAGACTACTCTTACTTAACTTTGTATCCCTCTGGGCCAAGGCACCATGGCTGCTGTTTATTAAGTGCACGGTTAATACTGAATTGGTTCCATCTGGCCACAGGATTAGTGTCTCTGAGGCAGACTGGACCATGCGCTTTGTGGATGCTTTCTAAATCATGGTGCTGATGACAAAGCTCAGGAAGGTCCAAGAGAATACTCCGCCTACGAAGGCTGGGAGCAAAACACCCTTGTAAAGGAAGAGTAAATGTTGCCAGCAATGTCCCTGGGGAGTTGGCCACACCCACTAGGCTCCTCCCTCTGTTATGGCAGTCCTGACTCATAATAAAACCTGCATCCTGTGTGAATGAATGTGTGGGCCAATTCTGACTTAAAGTGGACAAACAAAAAGCAGTAGCCAAAACTTCCACCACAGCAGTTTCTTATGCAAGAAACTGGTTTTTAAAGATAAACCTTATATGAAAAAATAAATAAAAGTGAAATCCACAATAACCTGGTTCTCATCTCTAAGGGTTTATCGCACTGGCAGTTTCATGGAAAAGAATGTTGAAAATGACTGCTCTGTGATTTTTGGTAGCTTTTAGTCCCTCTAGGCAAAAAAGCATTTCTGAAAGAGATTTGAAAATTGTGGACTCTGATAACACTGCTAGTTGTCAGGTTTTTCTCTAATGAACAGCTTATCAGTAAATGTGCTCAGTGGTTAATTACCACATTAGGCTTATTGGCATAAAGTGTAGTAGAACGCCCATTATCCTTATGCAAATTTAGATTTACCGCAGGTTAAATCCTGTGACCTGAAATCTCAGTTGCTTGTCATAAATTAACAGCCCGTGTACTAGCCCCGCTGGGACTGGCAGAGACTAAGGACCCTAGGAGTAGGCTGAATGAATCAAGCTTGGGGAGGTGGGGCTCGCTCTTTAAAGGCTGATGGAGCTAATTGTGCGGTAGAGGCCATTTGGAGTTTTTGTTTTATTTTGATTTAGTTTCATTTGACAGGCAGCCAGGCAGCCCAAGCCATGGTTCAGGCAGCTGTTGAAGCCTAGGATGTCATCCACCAGGAGGCACGGGGCATTTGGAGGTTGTAGGATTCAGGTCTAGCTGTGTTAGTTCCAAGAGACCTGTCAAGTTAGGGGTGTGGATCCTAAGATAAAGATTCAGATTCCCCAGTGTCATTGTTAGCTTGGGCTGCTGTAACAAATACCGCAGGCCCAGTGGCTTCAACAACTGACGTTTATTTCTCACAGTTGAGGCTGGAAAGTTCAAGTTCATGGTCCTTGCAGAGTCCATGTCTGATGAGGATCCACTTCCTGGTTTGTAGGTGGCTGTCTTCTTGCTGCGTCCACATATGGTGGGGAGAGAGATCATCTCTCTTGTGTCTTTTTTTTTTTTTACTATTTTATTTATTTGACAGAGATCTCAAGTAGGCAGATAGAGAGAAGGGGAAGCAGGCTCCCCACTGAGCAGAGAGCCCGATGCAGGGCTCGATCCCATGATCCCTGAGATCATGACCTGAGCCGAAGGCAGAGACTTAACCCACTGAGCCACCCAGGCACCCCTCTCTTGTGTCTCTTTTTATAAGGGCCACTAATTCTATCATGAAATTTCCACCATCATGACTTAATTACCTTCTAAAGACCCCATCTCTGTATACCCATCACACTGAGGATTAGGGCTTCACCGTATGAAGTGGGGCTAGGAGTGGGGGGATGCAAACATTCAGTCCATAGCACCAGGGAGGGCTTGGGAAGCAAAGCAGGGAAGGTCCATCTAAGCAGACTAGGTTCACAGTTGTCTCAGGGGTTTCAAGGGAATAGAGCACAAGGCAGCCTATTTAAGAGAAAGTAGGCCTGTAGAAGGTCTATGGAACCGAGCCAAAATGAATGTTACACAGTGGCCACAGGGAGCCCAGAGCTCAAGAATGCCCCCTTGGTTTGCAGACCTAATTCCATACTCTTTATCAGAAACTGAGGCAGAGGTGGCCCCGGGGCCTCCTAACCAGTCAGGCCTGACTCAGGAGTGCAGGGAACTCTGGGGAGGAGGCCTTTCTCAGCCAATTCTGTTGATTTGAGGTTAAAACAAGGCAGGAACTGGACTGACATAGTCAAAGCCTTGTTTAAATCTGTTTCCTTGTGAAAGGAGTTTGGTGTTTGGTGTTCAGGGACTTCTAATACATTTGTAGGCACCGATTTTTCTGCAAACAATGAGGGTACTTTCTGAAGCCCTGGCTAAGGTCCCCCACTCCCAGCACATTGAAATCCAGGGTTAAGAAGGAGAGACTCTCAGCATCTCAGGGGTGGGAAAATCGTTACTTCCATCGTCTCTCCAAATGAGTCATGAGTGCTCATAAAGGAAGATAGGGTCTTTCATGCCCAGGGCAAGTATCCAGGTAATTTTGGTGGGGAGCAACATTTTTTACCACACGGTGAGTATTTATGTGACTGGGGCAGAATAAGTTGTGGTTTTGGTATTGATCCATTAGCAGTGAGTGTGGTGAGAGAAAGTTCTTTAATTGGTCCCCAGGGTAAAAACAGCCTCATATTTATAGATGGTCAGAGGAAGGGGGGATGGGGAGGCAGGTGGCTTTGTCAGCCCTACATCAATGACTTTGAGGTCTTCCAGGTCACATTTAAATGTTTAGAACAGGACAAAAGTAGTTCTTTCTGTCGCAGCCTAAATTCAGTGTCTTGGTGGGAAGTATCCATAGAAAGCACCCCTCCATCTTCATAACTTCCCATTACAAAAGAGCAACAAGGCTTTGTCTATTTACAAACAGTCGAACTGTTTTAGAAGTGTGATGTCCTCCAAGAATGACCAAGACAAGGAAGGAACATAGAGGTAGCAGCGTGTTGTCCACATAGCAATCGCTTGGTGTAGGGTCATGAACAATTACAGTGGTAGCCAAGTGGGAAGAAGAAGCACTTACGTATTATATGGGACGTGGTAGACCACATGTAGCTTTAAAGTTTTATTTGGTCTTCTTGACCTGTGAACTCACCTAATGAGAGGCCTTCTTTTCCTCGAACGTCACCTTGAGCATTTGGCCTTCTGAGCACTGGAGGCAGGAGAGATCTCTCAGATGAGAATCAGCCCAGGACCGTCTTCTAACAAACAAGGCATAGGAGGGAAGAAGTGAAGGGAAGAGAACAATCTGAAAGTCTCAAATGAAGAAAGACCCAAGAGGTGTTTCTCCTGCAAGCCCATTATATATACAGAAAAGAATCAAAGAAAGAGGGACCCAAGGGGAAATCCATGTGCAGAGATCCAGGAGTTACTGGCCCAGTTGATGTACATTTATTAAAGGTTAATCCCTCGAAAAGCTTTCAGTTCTTCTAGAGGAGCTCCCCGGACCATTGATTAGTTAATTTTGCTCTAGCCCCATTTCAAAGCTTGAGAATAGAGTGAGAAGAGATTTGAGCTATCCCTAGGGAAATTATTAGAACAAATATGTTTTATTATTATGCCAGCTCAGATAGGTGGGCAGTGGTTGTGTTGCGAAGGATTCTGGAAACAATCATCCTTGAGTTGCTCTTTATATCCTTAAGCAATATGTCCTATAATTTGGGTATTAAAAATTAATAGAAATGGTATTTTACTGTACATATCTTTGTACAACTTACTTTTCTATTCACCCTAACATTTTCAAGATTTATCTCTATTCATGTAGATTTCATTTATTCATGTTAACTGCTGTTTAGTGTTCCATTGTAGGAATACGCTTTGTTTTACTTATTCTTCCCCCTTCTAATGTAGCTAGATATTTATGTTGTTTCTACTTTTCCATATTATATCAAGGCCATAATGAACACTTCTGTATGGTTTTTATCCACATTTGTGCCAGAGTTTACCCAACAATACACCGAGAAGTGCCATTTCCTGCTAGGTCGGTCATAAGGTGGGTGTATTTTTAACTCTATTAGGTATTGCCAAATTGCTCTCCACAGTGGTATACAAATTTACACCCCCCGCTAGCAGTATGTGGATGTTCCTGTTCCCTTGTGTTCCTGATGGTACTTCGCATGGCCATTCAGTTGATATGGTATGAACCAACTGGATAGAATATAAACCAGGTTTACCCTATAAAATGTACGCCTAAGTCCTCTCTCATTTCAAGTTCCTTTCTCCTACTGAGAATCTAGAGACCTCAAGGGTATACAAATGGCATGTTTCCTACTTCATTCTCTTCCCAGGCTTCTAAGTCCTGCTTAAGTGAGAGCCCTCCCGTTCAGGTGTCTGTTTGGAGCTGGTCTCCTCTTCCTCAGCAGCCACTTGCTGTCTATCTTCTTTAAACTATTGTAGTTCTTCTATCCCTCACAGATCTTTATTACCCCAACCCCAATATCTTACATATCTTGTAAAAATGTCAGGATATATGAAAAAATCACAGTTTGAATATCCACATTCAGAAGATAAAGCCAGATACAACCAAATCACCAACGCAGGTATGATTACTGAACAACTAAAAATGGAGGAACCAAAACTGTTACAAAAGGATGGTTTTATAGGGGGGAAAAAAAAACAACAACTATTCCCCAAATATATTCATATAGTGATTCTCTATCCACTTTAGGCTTTTCCCTTCTGGGGTACTGATGGATAGATAGGAAGTCCTTGTGTTCTCCCTAGAGTTTAAAATGTGTGATTAGCATTTGAATCTGTTGGACATATGGTTTCCGAAAATTCCTCTTGCGGAAAGTCATAAAGTTTCATCTTACGGTCTTCGTGGACCATTTAGTTGACCTAATCTGTCATTACTATTAGTGTGGATTCTTTCATTTAAGTATTTTCCTTGCATTTTCTACAGTAATTAAAACAGAATGTTTCTTTTGGTTGTTATAAAGAAACAAAATAAAACTTGATTATACGGTTTACCCTGAAGGCCCAGGTGTGTTAAAAAAGAAAAAAAAAAAGATCCCTGCCCTTTGTTAATTAATTAATTTCAGTTTGGTGAATTAATGTCACTAGTGTACCAATGTATATGAAACTGCTAAATTTTCCAGGATAAATACATTGATATTTTTCTACCAAGGATGGTACCAGTTTTGCTTTTTTTCTTTGTGAGAAGGAACTGAAAGTTGATGCTACAGTGGCCTTATAGACAGCCTAGAAGATGTCAAGGATAGAAACTTTGAGATCATTGAATTATTGGGCTTGAATAAGCTAATTTATCACATAACTGCATATTAAGTGCATCTATATGTCAGGTTTTGTGCTAAGTGTTTGAAATAAAATGATGATCAGATAGAAGGTAGCCCTCTCCTTGTTGTGACTGGGGTCTAGTTTCTGTCAGCTTTTGAATCAGTGTGGTTTTTAAGGACATGAGATCCCATAGCTGAATGGAAAGATCCCACTGCCTCTATGGCTTTTACTTTTAACTTGGAAAGAAACATTAAGAATGTTTGGTCTGTGACCTAAGATTTTATATAAATATATATATACACACACATATAAAAAATAAAAAATACATATATGTATATATGTAAGATTATAAAGGTATAAGATTATATACATGTATATGTATGTATATTCTTTTATTATGTCCTGAATATTTTGACTGCAATAAGAATTTTTATTAAAAATGTGTCTTGGGGCACCTGGGTGGCTCAGTGGGTTAAAGCCTCTGCCTTCGGCTCAGGTCATGATCCCAGGGTCCTGGGATCGAGCCCCACATTAGGCTCTCTGCTCCGCGGGGAGCCTGCTTCCTCCTCTCACTCTGCCTGCCTAGGTGTGATTTCTCTCTGTCAAATAAATAAAGTATTTTTAAAAAATGTGTCTTATATTCAGTGCCAAAAATGGTATGAAATAGTGATATAGGAATACACATAGAGCAAAATAGCACGGAGGAAGAATTTTTAACATACAGGTACTTAGAGGGGTTGAAACAAAGGTTAAAAATTATGGTAAAGTATATAATCTTTATAAGAAAAAAAACAGTTCATCATCAAATAGTATTAAAAGCTGAAAAGACATTTTTCCCGTGGTGATATTCTCATTGTGTCTTTTTCCCATTTAATTCAGTTCAGTGTAGTGGATGTGTATTAAATATCTATTATGTATTAAGCATGTGCTTGCCACAGGGACTCAAAAATTAATATAAAATGGTTCCTTCCTTGGAGGAGTCCAGAGACCAGTGGGATATATTCGCAAGCAGGTTGAAAATAATTGTAGTAATTATGAGGAATGAAATGTGCCAAAGTAGAAAGATGTTTAAAATACCTTGTGAGATTTCTGGTTTTGCTGGATAAGCTTGTATCAGAGTGACCCTGTCATTGAAAACAATGAGAAAAGCAGGAAAGGGGCACCTGGGTGGCTCTGTGGGTTAAGCCTCTGCCTTCAGTTCAGATCATGATCTCAGGGTCCAGGGATTGAGCCCCGCAACTGGGCTCTCTTCTCAACAGGGAGCCTGCTTCCCCCTTTCTCTCTGCCTGCCTCTCTGCCTACTTGTGATCTCTCTCTCTCTGTCAAATAAATTTTAAAAAATTAAGAAAATGAAAAAAATCAGGAAAAAGCATAAAAATGATCAGTCCGAAGGCATCAGAGATCTACCAAGATGGAGAGGACTTGAAGGGCCAGAGTCCTGGAAAAATAAAAAGAGAGAAAGCACAAGGAGTGAGACCAGAAGTCAACATATATTTTCCCCCTCAAGACTTTTCCCAAGAGGGCAAGCAGAGCATGGTATCAAAGAGGCAGAGACTGTGAGAACTTTCAGTCATCCCATGGAACTGGGGAGACAAAAGCGGAGTCTAGGTCTGTTGAGGGGGAGGGCCCTGACAAATACTCTAGGTTTTCATTTGTGACCCCCAAAGGGGTAGACCCTAACACAGCTAACAGGGGTAGAACAGCTAACACAGATATACTAATTCCCACAGAGACGGAAACAGATTTGAATCTGTTCAGTTTTAGAATGTATTAGTATCAGGGCACCTGGGTGGCTCAGTGGGTTAAGTCTGCCTTCAGCTCAGGTCATGATCCCAGGATCCTGGGATCGAACCCCTGTATCAGGCTCTCTGCTCAGCAGGGAGCCTGCTTCCCCTCTCTATCTTCCTGCCTCTCTGCCTACTTGTGATCTCTCTCTCTCTCTGTCAAATAAATGAATAAAATCTTTAAAAAAAAAGGAGAGAATGCATTAGTATCTACCACTATTGTAAGTGCCTGCTGGAAACAAAAATATTTTCTTCCTGGGGGACAGTAGATTATCCAGAGCCTCAAATGATTTTTTTTTTTTTCAAATTTTAATACACAGGGCCTAGCAGTTAGCTAAATATTGCCAAGTTTCATATGCTGGGACTGGTATAAGAAGTTTGTGAAAATCTATACAAGTATTTTGGAAAATGTTCTGACAAGATCTTCTAAAGCTGATCATATGGATACCCTATGATCCAGCAAGCCCATTCTTTAGTATATGCCGACGGAAATATGTACACATACACATTGGAATATGTATACAAAAATGTTGATAATAGTCCGGAAGTGACCCAAAGGGCCATGTACAAGAGAACAAATAAATAGAGAGACATTTGGGTAGCTCAGTCAGTTAAACATCCACCTTCGGCTCAGATCATGATCCCAGAGTCCTAAGATCGAGCCCCGCATTGGGCTCCCTGCTATGTGGGGAGTCTGTTTCTCCCTCTCCCTGTGCCCTTCCACCCCCACCCCCGACCAGGGCTCTCTCTCTTGCTTAAATAAATACAATCTTAAAAAAAACAACAAAATAAATCAATTCTGTTATATTCACAAAATGGAATGTTATGCAATAATAAAAATGAATGAACTGTGTACAACATGAAGTCTCTTAGACATAACACTGAGTGAAACAAGCTAGATACAGAAAAGTGTATTTATTATAGTTTTCCTTATGTATATAGTTTAAAACAAATTAATCTGTGGTGTTAGAAGCCAGTTATCTTGGAAGGAGCATGAAGTGAGCGTGGCAAGAGCATTCTTCTGAGGTGCTGGTATGGATTTATTTCTTGGTCTGCATAGTGAGTACATAAAGACGATCACTCCGAAAATTACCTGAGCTGTTGGCTTTTGATTTGTACACTTTTGTGAATGTTTTAACAGTTTTTAAAAAATATGTTAGCCAAGAACAACATATTTTGCATGAAGAAGGCCTGAAGCAGATTTGAAAATTGGCCATGATTTGCCAGACAGAAGAGAAAGGGAAAGAATATTCCATTAAAGGAATAGCCGAAGCCAAGGATACAGAAGTAAGAAGATTTATGTTATTTTAAGGAAGAATTCAAGTGTGTAGAACATGGGGCATAGATGGGAAGAAGAGTTGGAGATGAGGATAGAGGTATAGGTTGAATGTTATTTACGGAGTGTCATAAATTAATTGTAGAACATGAAGAGATTATATGTTTTTGAGCAGAAAGTGTAATAGGGAATTTTGGATTGGTCTGCATTTGAAATTCCACCAAAAACAGACTGGTTTTGCCAATGAGTTCTGAGTTTGGAATTGGACTCTAGTTTTCCTTCAACCCTTTCCTTCCCCACTTTGCACATAAATACAGAGTCGTCCTTCTCATTTTAGTTGGTTCTTAGATTTGTAGCAATCCAGAATAGAGTGATTTCGTTTTATCAGCTCGCACAAACAACTCCTTTTTTGGTGACTGTTGCCTGTCATTTTCCCCTCTCCTTTATGGATATCATTAAGTGCCCTTCCCAGATTTAAGAGTGCCTCCTACACTGAGGACCTCAGTGTCTGAAATGGCTGGTCTACCTCCTGACCCAGCTTGTCTGTTACCCGAGAAAATGCACCCTAATCAGGACCCTTAGAACTCCAGCTGAGCTATGTATTGGCAGGAAGAGACTGCAGACACACACTTCATTTAATTTCTGAGTTAATGCCCGGGGATAAAAGGATTATCAGAAACACAGTGACCACATAGGAAAGGAATAGATGTAGTGTTTCCCAACACGGCTTCACTTGGCACCCAGGGCCCTTCATAGCAATGAACAGCTGTGAGAGACACTGTGTATCTGAGGTTGAGTCCTTCCAGCTCTTTCTGGAAAGCTCAGTTCTTCTGACCCTGCCTTGTGTGATTGGAGCTTATGCCACATTCTGACAGAATTGACACTGATAATCTGCGCATGTCTATTTAAAGGAGTATTTTCAGATGTTGGAATCTCCTGGCTCTTGACCTAAATGTAGCATAACAAGGGCACATTGTCACAACATCCACGTGCAGGTGTCCTGGATAAGTAGGAGTCACTTCCGGGTTTGCAGTTTTCTAGAAGACTCTTTTCTATACAGACACAAATACCCTTAAAGAGGAAAAAGAGAGAGAGAGAGAGAGAAAGAGAGAGAAGCAGGAATTGGGATCTGGGTTTTTCTGAATCTTTATAGCAAGACTTCCAGCATGTTTTTAGTTTTTAAAACCAGTGAGATACGTCAGGCCAGTGAT
Organism: Meles meles; assembly: GCF_922984935.1. Taxonomy (NCBI): domain Eukaryota; kingdom Metazoa; phylum Chordata; class Mammalia; order Carnivora; family Mustelidae; genus Meles; species Meles meles. The sequence continues at coordinate 132,922,238 of NC_060071.1, read as the reverse complement.
GTAAGTTATTCTGTGGAGACCACAGGTTCCTTGAGAATGGTGGAGAAGCAAACAGAAGTGTGTCTTTTATTCTTTTAGACCTAAATCTTCCCCAAGTAGTAAAATTCCAGTAAGGAATGGGCTTGGCTTATTTAATAAATGTGGAGCCTAAAGAAAAGTGACTAGATCTCCCAAAGCAGCTAATTTTCAGGAAATATTTTTGGAAAAGTGGGTCTCTGCTGCTTAATGTCCCATAGCCATTCCATGTGTGTCCTCTTGCCAGTGATGGAGATGAGAAGCTGCTCTGGGTAATAGACGTGTAAGAGATCAGGACGTACTCTCTCCCTCAAGCCACCACTGGTGTTCCTTTGCTGGTTCATTCCAGGACTGGGAATTGGGTGGGGTTTGCCAAAGCCAACCTGCTACTGGTTTTCCATGCTCTGTAGATACTGTTCCAGTTGTCTCTTCATTCACTGCTCTGTCCACTTCTCCGTCAGGAGCACGGATGAGTCTGAGCCTTTGTTACAAAGCGCTATCCATACAGAAGGTCAGTGTTGGGGCAGGAAGCTAGGCAGGTGCTCATACTGAGGGAAACAGGCAGGGACCCCAAAGAGTGTAAGAGCCAGATAGTCAGTGGGCTGTTTGAGCCTGGGCTTTAGTATGGTGGCTCTCTGTACCCTTGTGGAATTACATTCACCATGGTCTAGTCCTTAGATTTGCAGCCTCAGAGTTTCGATTGTAGCTGACAACAACAATGGCAGGAATAGTAATACATCAGTATTCATTGATCTCTTCCTATGTGCTAAGTAGTGTCCCACTTTACATTATGAACTCCTCTCGTTTTTTTTTTCTTTTTTTTCATTTTATTTATTTTTTCAGTGTAACAGTATTCATTCTTTTTGCACAACACCCAGTGCTCCATGCAAAACGTGCCCTCCCCATTACCCACCACCTGTTCCCCCAACCTCCCACCCCTGACCCTTCAAAACCCTCAGGTTGCCCCAACCTCCCACTCCTGACCCTTCAAAACCCTCAGGTTGTTTTTCAGAGTACATGGTCTCTTATGGTTCGCCTCCCCTCCCCAATGTCCATAGCCCGCTCCCCCTCTCCCAATCCCACCTCCCCCCAGCAACCCCCAGTTTGTTTTGTGAGATTAAGAGTCATTTATGGTTTGTCTCCCTCCCAATCCCATCTTGTTTCATTTACTCTTCTCCTATCCCCCTACCCCCCCATGTTGCTTCTCCATGTCCTCATATCAGGGAGATCATATGATAGTTGTCTTTCTCCGATTGACTTATTTCACTAAGCATGATATGCTCTAGTTCCATCCACGTCGAACTCCTCTCGTTTTTGCACTAACTCTAGGAAGTGAGTACCACACGGTCGCCAGGGAGGAAAAGGACGAAACCAAAGCACAAAGATAGTTTGCCCAAAGCCATACAGCTAGTTAAGGGCTGGAACTGCGATTAAAATCCTCACAGTCTGGTTCCAGAGCCTACTACCTTCATTGCTATTATGCCGCACTGCCTCACTAGCTGTCCCCCAGGAATCATCAGAAAGTAAGAAATTGTTTTGCGGATGAAGAAAAATTGAGTAGTGACTCAGTACTACACCAGGATAGCATGGAAGACAGTCATTCGGGAGCTCTCCCGTTCCCTCTAGGACAGCAGTCACAAGCCACATCTGGCTACTGAGGATTTGAAATGTGTTCCAACTGCCTTGCTATGTGGTGTGTCGTGAGGATAAAATACACACTGGCTTTGAAGACTTAGCAACCCTCCCGAGAACTTATAAATCATTTCTTATGCTGATTATATGTTGAAATAATAAAATTTTGCATAAAGTTAGATAAAGCGTATAATTAAAATTACTTTTTGCATGAGGGGTTGGGTGAGCCTGGTGGTGGGTATTATGGAGGGCATGCATTGCATGGAGCACTGGGTGTGGTGCATGAACAACGAATGCTGGAACACTGAAAAGAAATTTTTTAAAAATGGGAAAAAATACTTTTTTTTAACTTTTAAGAAGATCTGGCTACTAGGAAGTTTTTAATTGTATCTGTGACTTACATTATGTTTATTTTGGACAGCACTGCTCTGCAGACTGAGAAAAACACATGGATGTGTTTTTTCCTCATACCTGTGACACCAAGTCGTTCACCTGAATAGAGTTTGTGGTCAGCCTGAAAGACTTTGTTCACGATCTGCATTATGGGAACAGAGCAAGATGTGCTGGGATATTTCATTTTAGGGATATTTTTTTTAGGCTGAACTATCTTTATTTCAGCAGAGTGCCCCTGCTTCAAAGCAGGATACAGAAGGGCAGACTAAGTGAGAATAAGTAAATACAATAAAAAGATATTGACAGGAGGTTGGCATTCAGATAGGCAGAGCAAGATCCTACAGATTATACTGTATCAGTGATCATGAGTGTTCTAGGAGAGGGGAGGGCATTTGTATATGGTTAAGGTAACTAGGGACCAAGCTGTAGAGAATCTTGGACTCAGAAAAAAGTAGTACATTAAGACTGACAAAAGTTTACTTTCCAAGTGTCCTTTTAAATTCTTTATTAACCAACAGACTATTTTGTCATGATTTGGCTTCCTAATTTGTGACATACTAAAATTTCTAAATTTGCTCTCTTTTTAATATTGGTTATCCTGTAGATTAATGATTCCCTGGTGCATTTAAATATTTTAAAAAATATTTTATTTATTTATTTGACAGAGAGACATAGCAAGATAGGGAACACAAGCAGAGAGAGTGGGAGAGGGAGAAGCAGGCTTTCTGCTGAGCAGAGAGCCTAATGTGGGGCTCGATCCCAGGACTCTGGGATCATGACCTGAGCCGAAGCCAGACACTTAATGACTGAGCCACCCAGGTGCCCCTTCCCTGGTCAATTTAGAGAAACACTTGACTCACACCAGCAATATTTATATAAACACTTTCTAAAGATTGTTTACTTGCAGGGCACCCAAGTGTGGATAATGCCATCCATTGGATAAAGATTCTCATTTTCTACTTCAGAGGCTTGTTCTCTTACTAAACTGTTGTCCCTTAGGGTTGATAATGGACTGCATCTTACTGGAGGGCCTTTTTCACTGACTGCATCAACCCGTACTGATCCTGGAATTGGATGACCTTGGAAGGAAGCCAGGACTTAACAGCCAGGGTCTGTGGATCTTGGGCATGGGTTCCAAGGCAGAGGAAGAATGGAGGCACCTAGAGGGCAGCATGTCAGAGTGGCGGTCTATATGGAGATTACGTTCTAAAATGGACATGTACGGTTTAAAACAAATGCTTACATCAACTTTGCCCTTACAAGGGTTTTGCAGCCTTCACAGAAGCCCAGGGCCCTTGCAAGCTCTGAAACCAAGTGTTAGCATCATTGATTTCTCATTGCATTTCTGCCAAGGGAGCTCTTTCTGGGAGACATGAAGGCTAGGCCTCCTTGGAGTAAGACAAAGGGTTAGCTGGTAAATAGACGATTCCTCACTTCCTCTCAATTCCCCCCACCCCGAGCATGGACAGCTGAAAGTGTGTGAGTTAAATGTAAGTGTGGTGCAGCCCCACTGTACTGTTTAACGTGCTTATAGGTAAACTGACCTGTATTATGCTTTACATATTCAGTGATTCGTTTTTCTCACCTCACGTGTGAAGGCAAAGGTGAAAAGGCAAGGCAGTTAAGAGTTTTGTCTTGTTGTTTTTTGTTTGTTTGTTTGTTTTGTTTTGTTTTGTTTGTTTTAAATTGAAGAGCCCTGACTCTGGTCAGGGAAAGAGACAGGTGAACAATGGTCTTTGTGCAGAGTGAGAAAGGGCCAATAGAACAATCCAGGGGTGACCAAAGCCTATCAGGGGGGACACACTGGCCCAAACCACCATTTTTTCTCACTTTTTTTTGCTGTAAGAACCTTCTAAATGCTCTCCTTGCTTTTGTTTTTACCCCTGGTTCTCCCCCTTCCCCAAGTGTATGGCTCTCTAGCCAGCAGAACATTCATCTGAGAACATAGGAGGAACATGGACACACTCCTCTGCTTAAAAGCCTCTCCTGTCTTTCCTTCTTGCTCAGAAGTAGAGTTCAAGTTCTTAGCAAGCCTCTAGGACCTTGTAGGATCTTGCCCCTGCTTCTGTCTGCCCTCATCTCCAGTATGTCCCTTCATATTCTCCCTGATTCCGCCACACCAGCCTCCCTGATGTTGGAACATATTGTTTAGGTGACTGCTCAGTAATTTTGTGCTTGTCTGCTTTCTGGGACTCTTTTTCTCCAGATGTCTACATGGCTTGCTCAAGTCCTTGCTGAAATGTCCCTGGCTATCCCGTATATATAGTGACAAACTTCCACCCCGTCCTAGCATTCCCACTCCCTTTTATCTTGCTTCCCATCATCTGACCTCCTGTAAATTCACGTATCTCTTCACCTCACCCACTTAGATTCTAGGGTCCATGAGGGTAAGACTTTGTTTTGTCCATTTGGGGACAGTATGTGACATATCGTATTCACTCAGTGAGTGTTGGTTGAAGGAAAAATTCATTTTTCTTCTCTTGCGTGGCTCCCACATCTGTTTGCCTGAAGAGTGGATGGATAAATCAATGGTGAAGATATTCCCTTGACACGAGCTATTGCTTCCTAGTGGGCTGTCTCCCAGGAATGACTTTACAGTTCTTTATTGGGGCAGAAGACTTAGTCAGGTCTTGTCAGAAACTCTTGGGTTCAACCAAGACATCTCACTCAAAAAAAAAGACCCTTAGTCCTCTGTGGTGATAGTGGAAAAGAAATTTTTTGGAGTTGGGGAGAGGAAGTAAGAGAGGACTGGGCTGGCCCCAAAGAGTTTCCCTCTTGTTGAGAAATTGGATTGGCAACACCTGGTTAGGTGTGAGATTAGTAACGTGTGAGAGAGTGTGTGTGTGTGTGTGTGCATGCATGCGTGCGCTTTTGTTTGTGTATGTAGTAGTGAAAGTATGTACCTCTATATATGTAAGCATAAATATACTTAACCTATAGAATCAGAATCAAAGATTCCAAAGTCCAGAGACTTAAAAATCCTGAAGGGCTCTGAAGGCTCAGCAGAATCCTTGGTGCTTGGGGAATTTTAGAAATGTGAGGAAGGCTCACCAAATCGCCCTATTTCACTGTTAGCTTACTGGACATTACTTCTGCTGAGGTTTGATGTGCACAAGTGAACACCACCACCCACCCAAGGCCCTGCTTTCCTCAAGCTCACATTCTGGTAGGTGGAAAAGAGAGTAAGACTATAAATCTAACACATATGTAGCGACATAGATGCTATGAGGAAGGGAAACAAATAAGGGAGGAGTACTTATCAGTACTCCTGATAAGAGAGTAGAAGGTAAGGGATTGTTTGGAGAGCTGAGTTGGGAGGGAGCTGAGGCTTGCTTGGCAAGAAGTCAAAGGGCCAACAAATCCAAATACATGAGAAGTAGGTACTTGCTGAAGGGATATTAGAGAAAGAATGAATTGAGCAAGACCAAGCTATATAGAACATTTAAGCCATGGGAAGGAGTTTGGATTTTATTCTGATTACAGTGAAAAGCCACTTTTTAGCAGGGGAATGACTGATCTGAATTTAGAAAAATCCCTTGGCCTGGTCTATGGCAGATGGCCCGTAGTGTGTACTAGTAGAGACTGAAAAGGGGTTGCTGGACATTGCTACCTTCTAGGCAAGTAAATGTGTGGATTACATAGTGGTAATGGAGATGGATGTGAACGAGGTAGAGTGAATAGGGATTATTGATGAATTGGTTGTTGGGTGTGAGAGGTGAGTCATAGAAGATATCCTTATTAGTCAAGATAAGCTAGATTGTGTTGTGGCGACAAACTCCTCCAGTCTATCACTAACACATCATATCCTTTGTGTATCCTTTGATATTTTTATAATCTTCCTCACTCTGGGACACAGAATGACAGGGTAACCACTAACTGGAACACTGAAAAGGAGAAACAAATTTAGAGGGTTTCATACTGGAACCATTCAATATTTGGCCTGGTAATGGCACATATCAATTCTGCTCAAAGCTAATTGGACAAAAGTAACCACACAGCTCCACCTACCACAAGGGGGCCCAGAAATACGGTCTTCTATTGTGTGGGGGAGGGGGTGGTGTAAAGGGTCAGAATTACTCAGTCAGCAGCACTAATGACACCATGAGATATTCCAGGTTTAGATAACTGTTAATAACATCATCTAAATGGGTGTTCTTGAGAGAAGTGTGCTTGAGAAAGTGAAATCAATATTTCTGTTTTAGCCATGTTTAGTTGAAAAGCCTGTTCCACAGAGATGTCAAGAAGGCAGTTGGAAATATGAGTCTAATGATCAGAGGAAATCGATGGCTAGAGATATAAATTTGAGCATAAACAAAATATATATGATATTTAAAATATATATGATATTTAATGTAAATGGATATTTACATTCCAGAATGTAGTTGGAAGAGAGAGAGGGCCAAAGAGAGAGCTCTTGGGCTCTCAACAAGGAGAGGTCTTACAGAGGAGAAGCTGACAAAACATTATAATGGTTGGTGGGATTGGAAGAGAGTATGGAATCTTAAAAGATCTTTAGGTCAGTCTTGCCAGAAGAAGCGCAAGCCAAGAGGTCAAAGGAATTGAGAAACAGTCATTGGTTCTGGCAGGTTGTGGACCACTTCAGTGGTGTGGTATGGGTGGGAGACTAATTTGAAGTAGATCAAGGAAGGAATGATTAAGTGTAGAAATTGATGACAGTGGCTATAAACAACTTTTAGAGGAGTTTTTCTGTACTCAGAGCAGTAGAATGGAGTTGGTCTTGGGGTGGGCAATATTTTGAAATACTTTGACCTGAAAGTAAGGCCATCCAATGGAAAAGACTCCGATATTAGTTGGACATAAGAGTCTGAACATAAAGAAGAATCAGAGCTTCCCTAAATATTTAGTAGCCCCCTGCATAGAGAAGAGTTGGGGGGGTGAGCTCTGATAAGAAAAGTGCAGAGAGAACAGCGTGGAGACATGAAGGTTGAGCCGTAGGGAACACATGCATTAATAACATCAGGAGAAGAAAGAATAGCTAGTTAAGAAATGGGAGAAAATAGGTTGAGTAGATCAGATGTCCTAGAAATCAAAGGAAGAGAGTTTCAATACCTTTTCAAGAAGTTTTTCTTCAGGTTCTTTGTTCTCATAAATATGTAGCACACATTGTGTACTTTCAGGCCAATTTTGCAGTAGACTCTGCTGTAGTTGATAAAATATATAGTCTGAGAACTGTGGAATGCTCAAGGTATCTTTTTTTTTAACCTCAAATGAGTGGGATTGATGCGCTTCACTTTTATATTCTCTTTGCTATCGTTTCCTCTCATCATTTTGAAATTTCTCTAAAACTGACTTAAAGATATGGCTAATGACATTCTCATCACTGTCTCTTCCTTCTCCTCTTCCATCAGTGTCATCATCCATTGTCACCATCACCATTATTAAAACAGTCAGCATCACCATCAGGTCTCATTAGATGTGTTATTTAGGCATTTTAATAATTTGGTTAGAACTCCTGATGGGCATGTGCTCTAATGTATATGACAGGATGTGTCAACGGCGCTTGGATTATGTGTTGAGTACCTGGTGTGCACTTCAAAGATGGACTAGGTTCCCCCCTGAGTCCTTGCAGTTCATTTTCCTAAGAAAGATTACAGAATCAGGAGGGAAAAGAAGTGCCCAGAGGGAGGACAAGAGATACAGTGTCCCTGGAATAATTTGGCAGAAGTTTCTTCTCTAACCAGGTTGGTTAGCTTTAGGAAGCCATGTGGATGAACAGTCCCGGATTGTAGCTGCAGGGTAAAGTGATGACTACGTATCTTTTATTTTATTTTATTTTTTTTGATGACTATGTATCTTAATATCAAATAGGATAAACATGGAGTGTCTCCTCCTTACAGCTAGGAATATTATGGTCTTATGCCACCACTTCTCCGGAGTGTAATTTGGCTCCTTTTCAGATCTGGTGGTCTGTTGATTTCTTAACTCACTTGCCTTTATACCTCTTCCTCCCCTTTCTTCTTTCTCTCCCTTCTCAGGATTTCTCATTCTTCCTATCAGTAACTTGACATCTTCCTAGTTAATTCCTTCTATCAGTGACTTGACACCTACCCAGTAACCCAAGCCAGAGACCTGAAAGTCATCATTATTCCCCTTCTTTCCTTAAACTTTCATCCAAGGTCCATTTGTCCCTAAGGCATGTTGACTTGACTCATCTCTGGCTTCCTGTTGCCACTGTCTTAGTTCAGTTGTTCCTTCCTTTCTGGATTATTATTGTGTTAGAGACCACAGATCAAGGGTAGGACAGCAGTGTGAAGAATAGATGGAAGGGGGGAGACATTGGAGTTGGAATTAGGACCAGTTAGGAAGCTATATGGTACTTGCCCACTTGAGATGTAATCTGGAATCCATCTCCCAGGGTGCAGTTGGCCACTGTGCATTGAATGTACCACATCATTCTCTTCTAACGTCACCGTACCTACATATGTTTACACATGTAACACCTTTACATGTGCTGAGCGGTGAGCTCCTAAAAGTGGGGGACCGTGTCATTCATTACAGAGCCGAACATTTTGTACATTCTCTATGCTTATTTACTGGATAATTAAATAAAATGGAGGCCAATTGGAACCAGCAGCAGCAGGAATGGAGTGGAGACAAAGAATGTGAAGATGTGTTGGCTACAGAGTCCAATGGACTTGGTAATAAATTAATACAAGGGGCAATGAGGAGAGAAGGATCAGCTATTTCTACAAGAATTTAAACCAGGGTAACCATTAACAGACAAAAGGACGTCGGGAGAAGGAATTGATGAATTTGCTTTTATGCAGGTTGATTTTAAAGTTCTGGAGGGAATTTTAATTTTAGATAGATGGATTATGCTAGCCGACAATTCACATGCAGGCCTTGGGCTTTGGAAAGTATTTAGGTTTAGAGATAAAAGATAGGTGAATGGGTGAGATTTGCAACTGAGGTAAAGTAGTGAAAATGGGAAAGAAAGCCTTCTTTAGATGCTGGCGAAAAGCCTCTTCTTAAGGATTTTGGAAATGATGCTGATGACAGAGACAGAAAATGAGTCATTGAAGAGTTCCCTGGAAAGTGTACAATCAGGAAACCCTGGAAAAGGGAATTTTGCAAAGGAAGTGATTAAAAAAAAAAGCTATTTCAGAGATATTGAATATTCTGAGGACTGAGACCTAATTTAAATTTAATTAATAGGACATTAGTAATTATTTGCTCATGAGTTAAATCTGTTTTATCTTAGAAAGCAACTAAGTTAAAACACAGTATTTTGAATGCTGCCAGACAAGGTAGTGAAATGTCTCTCCTCTTTCATCTGTGGTTAAATAAAATTCTTTTTATTGGTTTTTCTTGGAACTGTATTCTCTAGCCACACAGTTAAATGGAAGCCAGTGATAGTAGCCAAAGAGATAAAAGCTAAGTGTCTCAATTTATTCCACCGCTACTTTCGACTTTCTCTGCTCGTTATTAGGTGTTAGGCAGTGGATTTAAAGTTGCTGATGGAATTCAAGTTGATGCCTTGCTTTTTCTTTGCCTTAGATCTAGGGACACGTTAGTGTTTCTGGATTTTTATTCTTTGTGTATTCACACTCGTTCAAGAGCAAGGGCTCCCTATAAAGAGGATAGGGGGAGGATACCATTATTCATGTCTCTCCTCAGTCCTCAGATTGTGGTAAATACAGAAAGCATAGCCAGTAAGTGGCCTATCAGAAATGGGGAGCCTATGGGGCACTTGGGTGGCTCAGTGGGTTGAAGCCTCTGCCTTTGGCTCAGGTCATGATCCCAGCATCCTGGGATCGAGCCCCGCGTCGGGCTCTCTGCTCAGCGGAGACCCTGCTTCCTCCTCTCTCTCTGTCTGCTTCTCTGCCTACTTGTGATCTCTGTCTGTCAAATAAATAAATGAAAATCTTAAAAAAAAAAAGAAAGAAAGAAATGGGGAGTATAGTAACCATGTAGGGTCAGTGCTGTGAAAGTTTGAGGAGAAGTCTTTGGAAAATTCTGGAAGCATAAATCTGATTTAGTACTATTTGCTTTGTTGAGCGGTATAAACACTTTACTATAATTTTTCAGTGTAAACATTTCCTTAGGAAGAATTTTTTAAAATTTTTTCTACTTTTTTAGCTTTTATTTTTTCTTCTACCCTGTTATCTTTCTTCCTTTAATTTAAATTCAGTTAGCCAAGGCATAGTACATTGGTTTTTGATATGTTCCATGATTCATCCTTAGGAAGCATTAAATGAAACATCTGATAAGTGCTTACTTCCATGCCAGTCCAAAAATAAACTTCAAGGATTAAGGAGTCAGAGGTAAGAACGGGTGTGTTTTTGCAAAGTCTTGGCTTTCTCTCAGGCCATCTATTAGACTTTTGGTAGTAGGATGGCCCCCCAATTGCCATGTGTTCCCCCAAGCTCCTTGCCTACTGCCTTGTCCCCTTGATCACTCCACTGTGGCCAGATTAGAAGGTACCAAACTTTTTAGCTGTTCATATGCATTCTATCCACTGTTGATAGGGATTCTAAAGAAAGTTAGTAAGAGGAGTAACTTCTGATTCGAATATGCAACAGTATGGGAGTCTTTGTTGAAGTTTTTTTGTTATCTTTTTTTTTTTTTTTGGCTGATCTTAGGATTCCCCAGATGGGGATGATTTCCTATGAAATCATAATAAAATCATGGTTAAACAAAGGTTGTTTCTAAATATTTTTATCCAAAGCAAATTGGAATATATAAGCCAGTCATAAAGCCTAATGCTTTTGAGAATATATTTGGGAGTGAGAAGACTTGAGTAAAAATCCTAGCTCTGCTACTTGAAAGCTTTATGACTTCTTTTAATTTCCCCATCTCTGTTTCCTCGTCTATAAAAGGAGGTGAAGATGCTGCCTCATAGATTCTAAGTAGGAAGTGTTTATCACAGTTCTTGGGCACTTAGTACGTATCCTTCATTATAGGTATTAGACATAGCAAGTCCAGCTGTCTTTCCTTATCACTATTGGGGGAGGACTGGATGCCTCAGCAGACCTGGCCAGTACAGGTCCAGCCTTCCCAAGGCCTTCGACAAGTCATCAAGCCCTATCATTTTTTTTTTCTTTCTGAAATTTTTCTAGACTCTTCCCCCTGCCATCCCTTTTCCATTTTTACCATCACTGTTTTAGACATGGGCATTATTTTGCTCATGAGTGGATTTTTTGGTAAATACCCTATTCAATGGCCATATTGCCCTTCATGAAACTCGGTTCTGCTTATATTTTTCTTCTCAGATACCTGCTTTGGATCTTCAGTGCTCAGTTTCATATTTAAAACTGTAATTTGGCATGAGCCTATTTTATCAGCCTAATCATCTAATTCTCATTTTTTTGATGGATTTTTCATTGTTCACACACATATCATCCCCAAGCCAAAAATAATTCTTTTCCTTGTAATTTATATTTTGGGTCTTATATATGTTATGTTGCTATAGATTTTCAAATTGTTTTTCTACTTCTTCTCTTGCTTCCTTTTAATTTATTTCCTTTGTGACCACCAGCTTAATCTTTTATACAATGCCAACCTGACCTTGTCATTCCCCTGCCGGACTGGTTCCCTGGCACCATTAAGATCAAGTTAAAACTGGTCATTTGGATGTAGGAGGTCTTCTAGGCTCTTCTTATCCAGTGTCTTGCTCTTACCACCACCCTCCCTACATACAGTTCAGCCCTGCTGATCACTCTCCACTCTATGAATATGTTAAGATTTCTCACCCTTTGCCCATGTTATTTCTCTTTCCTCTTTCTCCTGGCCAATGCCAATTTTTTTTTCTAGTCTCACCTTAGTACACTATCCAGTGGAAAGGCATTTTCTGATTGCCTCTCACCCCCTCCCTATAGCCTGAATTAGGAGCCCATCCCTATGTTCATGGTAATTCAGAATACCTTTTATTTATTATTACTATTATTTTATTTTAAAGATTTTTATTTGTTTATTTGACAGACAGAGATCACAAGTTAGGCAGAGAGATAGGCAGAGAGAGAGGAGGAAGCAGGCTCTCCGCTGAGTAGATAACCTGATACAGGGCTCCATCCCAGGACCCTGGGATCATGACCTGAGCCAAAGGCAGAGGGTTTAACCCACTGAGCCACCCAGGCACCCCTTCAGAATACCTTTCAAAAAATCTTTCTCATGCAGGTTGTTAACTTTTCTGATTGTCTCCCCTTCTAACGGAGGACTTCATTGCCATGTCTTTTTCATTTTTGTATTTGCACAGAACATGACACTGACTAGATCACGAGTGTATGAATAACTGAATATATGAATCCATGTCTGTTTCCTTTAGTAGAGTTAAGTTCTTTGAGGGAAGAACCAGTGTCTCTTTCTCCCTTATATCCCTCACATTTCCCAACATGGTCCTTTGAATATAGTAGTTGCTCAGTAAGTGCTTGGCAAGTGAGTAACAATAGACGTGTTTGTCTTCCACAGAAAATAATAGACATGTTTTGTCTTTCCACAGAAAATGTCTTCAGGGAAGAGATTGTGTTATTAAAAATTAGATAGCTCCTGGCACAGTGAATTATGCATAATTCATGTTTTGTTTAATTCTTAAGTTTAATTTTTGCTTTGATTTGAACTCCAATTACAGTGAGTTGTGAAAGTCAGGCAGCGTCTCTTTATTATATAAGCATTCACTTGATAAAACTGTGGAATCGAAAATCTGATAGCTAAGTTTAGCTCGTAATTTCAATTTCAGGGACTGAGTGACAGCTCAGTGGATTACTAGCATTGATGGGCCTAGAGAATTTTCCATTTTTATGTGTTTTTTTCTCTCCAAACAAGAGAAGTCAGCTTATGGCAAACCTCATAGTAGTCAGACCTCACCCTGGGGGATTATTGCAAGTCAGACCAACAAGAGCTAGGGAATGAGCAGAAAAAAATTTAAAAAAATTAATTTCTTACAACTGCTGTAACAAATGACAGCAGACCTAGTGGCTTAAAATAGCAGAAATTTATTCCGTCATAGTTCTGGAGGTCAGAAGTCCAAAATCAATTTCCCTGGGCTGAAATCAAGGTGTAGGCAGTGCTGTGTTCCCTCTGGAGGCTCTGGGGGAGAATCTGTCCCTTGCCTCTTTCAGCTTCTAGTAGCTGCCAACATCCGTTGCCTTGTGGCTGTGTCCCTCCAATCTCTGCCTCTACTCTCCTATTGCCACCTTCTCTGTGTGTCTGATCTCCCTTTGTCTCCTTCTTATAAAGATCAGGTGGCTGCATTTAGGGCCCACCTGGATAATACAGGATTCTGTTGCCTCAGGAGCCTTAATTTAATCACATTTGAAAAGACCCTTTTCCAGTAAGATAATTACAGCTCCCAGGGGATGAGTCCATGACGTCTGGGGAACGTTATTCAGCCTGCTACAGAGACAGATGATTTTCCCCTTTGTGGACTCCAAGTGGTTAGTCTTCTAGGAACTCGGTTTGCTTACAGACACACCTCATGAGTAAATAGCCTGCAAACTTACGGCCCATTGAAAAGAAGCCAAGAGTTGTTATCTGGAAGGGGCTAATTTAGGTCAGTCTAATGTCACTGGATAGGCAGGCACAGTAACATTCCCAGCACTCAGTATGAAAATAAACAATACTTATTGAGGAGCTAATTAAGTAACTACAAAAACTGGTTGGAGTTCCAGGCAAGTCAGCAGTGGTAGCCAATTCCTATTATCTGGCTCTGTTTTGGATGGATTGTGGTTTATTTCTGGGGGAACAGGTGTGCTCAACTTGTCTGGCATTCACTCTTCTGTGTCTGGCAATAGCTGGCCAACTGTTTCATCAGGAAGATCACAAAGTGTCTAGGTGGTCACTGCGAGAGGGGTTGAGGTGGTATCAAGAGAGAGGAGTGTCTCTAGAGTAAGCTGCCCCATGCAAAGTCAGAGCTGGGATGTTGTCAACTCTTGAGTTAGGGAAGAACTTCATAGTAGAGCCTGGGATGAAGACACTTCCTGGCTCCTCTATACCTACTTTACGTCGCTCTTCTATAATATCAGGAGGGCATAGACCCCAGGAGATTTGATGGGTTTTCCTTAACATGGTTTATTCAGTGTGCCTACTTGATTGTGACCTGCTAGCCTAAGCCACAGGCAGGAGAGATGGACTTTTCCAGTGATTCTTTTATAATCCACATAGCTGGGGAAGTTGGATTAAAGGAGCGATCTTAAAGAAACATTGATTTCTTTCCTGTTGTGTAGAGGCTAGGAGTCAAGGAGTAATTGAGCACATGGGCTTTCAAGCCAGACTTACCTGTGCTTCATTCTGACTCCATTACATAATAGCTGTGTGACCTTAGACAGATACTAAAATCTCTAATCCATAGTTTCCTTCTCAGAGATAATAGGAACCCTCCCTTAGAGTGTGCTATGAGCTAATCTAAATAAGTTCTGCATACCTAGTATTCTAATTTTCATAGCCATCCTATGAGGCAAGTGCCCTATTATTACCCCACTCCAAAGATGAGGAAATAGAGGTGCAGAACTGTAATGTGTGCAGGCAACACAGAAAGAACAAGCCAGAGAGCTTGCCTTCAGCTCATGTGCTCTCAGCCATCGTTGATGATGCCTCTCAGGCCACAGGATTGTGAGGATAAAATAGGCTGGCCATCTGTACCCCCCAGGTGTCCTTGGAGAGTTCGGGTTACATCTGTTGTTCAGGTGAATTATGAATAGTGCCCTATTCAACTTTCAACAGCAATGTCATGACTTGCTTTAGATATTTCTCAGGTGAGGATTAAATATTTGTATGTAAAATACCAAGAACAGTACCTGGCCCCCAGGAAGCCCTCCATTAAGGTTGACTGTTACTGCTTGTACTACTGTCACTACCACTCACAGTCATCCCAAGTCTGAGAGGCTTGGAGCTCGTGGTTAACTCAGGTTCTGAAAATGCATATCATGCTGGCCACCATTCCCTGTCATTGGTCACAGAATAATAGTTTTACTACAACATGCTCTAGGCAGCCATTCTTAACAGATAAAACTGGACATGTAACTAAAAGTATGTACCATTCCTTGTTTCATTGAATGTAAGACTGCAAGATCTCAGAATGGAAAATTTGAATTTAAGCTGAGCTTATGGGTTTCTCCATTTATCTGAAAACTTATTTGATTCCTGAGAGTGATAATGAATTTTAGACCTTTTAGGCATTCTGTATCCCTTTCTTTGAGTATTCCTCTCTGCCTTTTTCTCCATCATTTCTACCTCTAAAAGAATTTTAATTCATAATAGTTTCATATTCCCTGCCTATAATTTGGTATCTTATAATAAAATATCACAGAAATAGTATAAAAATGGACACACTATAAATGAGGAGTGAGTCATAATAGAAATTATAATTGACACCTTAAGATCCAAGACTTAGAAAAGCTGTCTTTAAATGTGATTTGTGTAACTGGTAGTGAAATTCATTTCAGGTTAGTTTTGCATGGCACAAGGGACATCTAGTGGTTATCTAGGTCTCTGCAGATTTACTAAATGTAACATAAATTCATAGATTTAAGTACTGGGGCTGAGTACCATCACCTTGGAAGAGAGCCCTAGGAAAAGAAGGGGGGCCTTCTTCATTGCATAACTCTATTTTGAAGTTAACAAAGAATAAAGAAACCTGTTCAGAAAAAATCAAGTTGAGTCCTAGCATTTCTGCCTATATTATTGTTAGTTTGAACCCAGCTCTTACTTGCTTTCCTAGAACCATTTCCTGCTTGGAAATGATTCTGTTATCGGTTACCTGCCAGCCTGGCATATTTTTGCTATCACTTTCCTCACCTCTTCTGCTGATTGCAGAGGGGCTCTTTGGACCACCTTGAAGAGCCAACTGGTGAGAATCTTCATTAGACCAGAAGCAAAGGTGCTTAATAGCAGGCCAGGGCAAGAAATAGTTTGCAATTGCCTCTGACAGATCTCCGTTGCTTGGCCATCAGGAAGTCATACAATTCTGGTCCATGTGTACTTTATATAAATGAATGAGTTTCATATTATAAGAAGTTGAATTGCAGAATGCCTTTGTGAACTTGCCTTCTCAGCCTCAGAGAATCTTCATGGAACTTGCCTATTGGTCAGCATCTCTTGGGCTGATGCGTCACTATCCATGGTTCTGAACTCATTGTTTCTGTCTTCCCGGCTGCATAGAATACCTTCTCATATACTCCTGTTGTTTCCAGCTAATTGTGTTAGACTTCTATGAAGCTTCTATTTTACTAAATCTTTTTATAGTATTTCCCCCTGTTCTTCTGCCTTTGGGCCTTTTATATAATCTCTTTCTCCAAAAGCCATTTGACATTTCTATTGTAATCTGTCTTCTTTCAGGGTAGTTGGTGGCAGAAGGCTTCATTGTTAGGAATTCATTCTTGCTTTTTGACTCTGGGTACAGAGAATAAAGGCTCTGAGGTACTGTTTCAAAATATCCATGTGTTTTCTGTGGTAGTCCAAGCTACACTGTCATAAAGAGGTGGGCAGTTGTCCCTCAGCACTTTCCAGAATGGGAGGCAGTATTGGTGCTGAGTTTTGTTATCCTCTATCTTTGAGTATCTTGCTAGAATTTGTGATTTTTTTTTTTTTTGCTGCTTTATCTGTTAGTGTTTTTTCAAGACATGTAAACTAATGACAGCTGCCACTCTTGGGTACCAAACTTTTTATATTGGTAAGCTTAAAATGCAAGCACATTTCCTAAGCATGCACAGTAGTGAAAACCAAATATTCAGTGGTTCTATCAAATTCTTTTTAAGTGTGGTACTTGAGCTTTCTACTCTCTCATCTCATCACCTATTGTCAAGCAGGATGAATATAGAGAGTTCCTTCTGCATTATAGTCCTTCTTGATTTAGAGGCATCAGGAAGTAGTCTTTGGGATCTTCTTGTCTGTTGTCCTTCCCATTCTTTCACATCTTCCCACAAGTATGTACTGATTTTGTGTCAGGCAATGGGAGACACAGAAAGAAAGGCACTGTTTCCTCCCACTTGAGTGTCTTCTGGTCTACTGGGGAAACCAGTAACAGCACAATGTGATATATTCTATGGTAGCAGTTAGAACATGAAGACATGGGGGCAGAAAGGAGGCACTCAGATGTTGGCAGGAGCAGAGTAAGTGTGTTAGAGAAGGTTTCCCAAAAGAGATGATACCTAAACTATGCCTCAAATGGCCAACAGTAGTTATTCAGTTAGAGAATCCAGATAAGGCTTATCCTGGGAAAATTTACCAGAGGAACTGTGGAACTTGACAAGACTCCGGAAGAGTCTATTATGTAATTGCTGGAAAGTTTGCATTTGATTCTGAAGTTGATAGAGAATCATTGAAGGGTTTAAGTGAGGAATGACATGTTATCCTCGGGGAAAACAGTGAGATGATTAGAATCATTTCTAGTCTTCGGAATAAAAATAACAGTAGATTCCTAGTGAATCAGGAAGGCACATTGTACATTTTGTCACCTTTCCAGTCAAACTGTTAAAGGCTTCCTTTCTACTCTAATGGCTCCCCCCCCTTTTTTTGCAATTGCATAATGTCTGTATTTTTAGAGCTTTTCATAATCAGGCACCACCTACTCATCTGATCTTAGTTCCTCTGCTTTGTGACATGTAACTTTCACTCTAGTCAGGTCGGTGCCCTCATCAAATATTCTAAGACGGAAGAAAATGTAGGCGTTCACTGGGTAGGTCTGTTTAGTACATAAGTAGATGCAGGAACTTTAAGAGTACATTTATTGAGCCTCTACTTTGTGCTAGGAACTTTGCTGAACATTGGTCATGCATTGGCTACCACATCAGAAACACATAGGCTCTGTGTTTATGAAGTTTATGGTCTACAGAACTATAGCCATGCCATTCTTGGGAAGAAGAAGGAAGAGAAATAAAGTCCAGGTCAAGTTTTTGATCACCAGCCCTTACATGTTCACTAATCGAGTGACAAATATGTTTCACTCTAATTCTGATATCAAATATATCCTCCCTTTCAGCCCCTTTTCAACATTTCCTAAGCATGTAATGGCAGGAATTGTACTTCCTCATGCTCCTTTGTATCCCCAATGGTCTAGAGCTAGAAGTAGAGTGGTTCTTTAACACATTCTCATGGATTATGCTTCCCGTATTGTAGCATAGCTAATTTACATTGTTGACTTTGTATTGGAGGATAACTAACAAAATGGAGAGTGTTGGGATGGAGAATAGGTTCACATCAAGTTACACCTCTCAGTGACTCGCAGTAACTTCCTAGAGCACTGCCTTGAGAAGGATTCTGAGACTCCATCTGGGTTGAATGGGCTAGAGAGTAAGATAAAATGACATCAGTTAGCAATGAATACCACCTGTGAGGAAGAAGAACGGAAATACATATCTGCCAACATGGTTCTCACAATAAACGAAGTCTGTATAGTATCCCAGATACCCCCCCAAAACTTGATTGGCTGGGATTATTTTTTATGGGATATGTGAACCTATTGTGGCCTGTTCCTGATCAGCCTTTTTAACTGAATAAAGTCCTCAAAAGTTCTCTTAATTGAATAAAATTTAGACCTTTACCTTTACTGTGATTGTGTTAAAGGTTGGAAATCTTTCTTGACATCTTAGTGTCTCCATCTCTAACTGAGCATCAACCTAATTATTTCCATTTCGCAAAGAAGCCATCGGACAAATATGTGTTTAAGTCTTGAGCACAAGTGGTAATGACCAGACTTATTAGCAAGGCTCTTAGGTTGGAAACCATGGCTTTTTGATTCCTGAGGACAGAGTAACTGACCCATAGCTTTCTCTCTCTCTGGTTGAGTGCCTGGATGCCCAGATGACCAGAAGCTTTTTTCAAAACGTGGGAAGGTCTGTGGACTCCGGTGATTCAGCATCAGTTTGCCTGGATTGTTTCTGTCTCTCCACCTTGCCATGTGTCCCTTGTCTCTTCTCCTGGACGCTCTTTTACAAACGGGACCACAGATTGGAGATAATAAACTGGTGAACCCTTGTGAGATGCCACTTGAGGATATGTTTGATTTGACCCGTGGTGTTGAATCACTCAACATTGGAAACATTTGATTAATTGTCAGCATTCTACTACTGTCTTTGTAAGCCTGTAACTCAGTTCTCATTTTCCATCTCTGGTGCTTAGTGTTGATTTTTGGTGGATCCTGCCCATTGTTCATAGACTACAAAGAATGAACGTGGTCATGTCTGTGGTAGGTAGCAGGTGGGGCTTCGAGCCTCAGCTTTGATGTTAGCTGTAACTCACAGTTAGTTCACTGCCCCTTGGGAGCAGATGTAGATGCAGATGTGGCCCTGGCCATGCCAGATACTAGGCTCTTCTGACTTTGGAAGCGAGGAGGACCATCTGCTGTCCCATTTGTGTTTGGACTTCACTGCTGGAGTTGAGTCAGTGGTACATTCTGACAGAAGATGTGAATGATAATGAATCCAAAAGCTGTGCGTGTGTATGATGGGGCTGTGTGTGTGAGAGAGGAAGAGGGAGAGTAAGGGAAACAAGGAATGGCTGCCATCAGGCATTTATATATATTATAAATGCCACATTGGGCAATTATGTGTGTGTATATATATATATACTTATTTTTATTTTTATCTTTTGATTTATTTTTATTTTTTTCTACTTTAGAGTTTCTTAAATCCAGTCCATCACTAGTTTGAACACTGTCTCTTGAATAGACAGTGACCTTAGAACTTATGCTCAGAGAAAATCTTTTTTTCCTAAAATTGCTTCATGTCAGGCTATCCTGTCTGTTGACTTAGTTCTAGCTTTTCACAGAAAATAACAAAATGAATAGTTGTTTGTAGACAACTATTAGATAACTCCCATTTGTTGAGTGCTTATTATGAAGGGCAGGAACTGTGTCCAGTATTTCTGTGTACAACAGCATTACCTTCTTTATTTCTTTCAACCCTGTGAAGTGAGAAGTGCTTTCCATAGTTCTATGGGGAAAGACACTGAGACAAGTTAACTGTTTTATCCAAGGTCACATAGCCAGCACCGGTGGTGCAGGGCCCAGCCCCAGTGAGTGAGCCCTTGAGGCCTATTATCTTAACCCCTTGAGTCCAGCACCTAATTTAATGCAGACATGAGCAATTATTAAGCACCTGTACAAGGAGATGCTAGTTCAGATTTTAAAAGGTGCGGTGCATAATTTTTGGTGATAGGGTGTTTGAGGTCTGTTGAAAAGATGGAACCTGTGCTTATTTAAAGGAAACAAGGTGGAGTGTTTTGAGTGACAGAGGAATGGAGCAGACAGTTCATAGGGAGGGATTCACAGACCAGAGATAACAGTTGCCTGAAGGTCAGAGGGGAAGTAGGGCAGAGAAAGCAGGATGTGTGATTCTGTAGCGGCCCTAGGAGCCAGATTCTTTAAAAAATGCTTCTTATTTATGTCTTTACCCTGAGTAGGAATGTTACACAGTAATGAGATTAGCCCGAAGATTTATCTAGAAGCTGCACTATCCAGGAAGCTAAAGAGAAAAAGCTCATTTTATTATCATCTATTGTCAATGGATTTTTTTCCGGTGGGAAATAACTACATCTTTGTCTTTGGCTTGTCATATGTAAACTGTTAAACACATAGATATAAAGCTGAAAGGGTTTATTGGGATCTGTAGTCAACATATCAAGGCAGTTCCATATCAAGGCACCCTGACCCTGGCCCCTCACCGTTCTGTTTTGTTCAGCCTAGACACTTCAGAGAGTGTCCCCCAGCATCCTGAATTTCAGCTGTTCTCCACTGATCTGGATCAGAGCAATGGTGCTCAGGCATCAAGTCACGGACCTATAAATGATGGTCTTAGAAGCTGATCTGGCGGTTTTTACTGAAATTGCCCTTTATGTAGGCCCATAGAGGATTGATGATGCTTTAGAAAAACAAGGGGGGGGCACCTGGGTGGCTCAGTGGGTTAAAGCCTCTGCTTTCGGCTCAGGTCATGATCCCAGGGCCCTGGGATCAAGCCCCACATTGGGCTCTCTGCTCCGTGGGGAGCCTGCTTCCTCCTCTCTCTCTGCCTGCCACTCTGCCTACTTGTGATCTCTCTTTCTCTGTCAAATAAATAAAAAAATCTTTTAAATAAAATTAAAAAAAATTAAAAAAACAAGAGGGAAAAAAAGAAGCCAGGTGGTGGTCTCCTATTCCTGTGCAGGAGAAATGGTACCAAGAGGCCATCTGGGCACTGCAGGACACAAGCCCACATCCTCTCATTCCTTCTAATTCACTGGAGTGCAGAGGGATGTGGCATTACAGCAGAATGCATACAAACGTGTTCTCAGGGAGCCGAGCACACAGTGGTCTAGGAGAAGATGGAAGAGAGAGGAAGAGAAGCACCTCTGTGATTGCGGACTGTGTCTGCCCCCTAGATTTATTCTCGTGGACCTGCCATCTAACTGCAGTGCCACGAATGAGTTTCCTATACAAGGCACATCATGTACGTTAGAAGAGTCCCTCCTTTTCCGATCAGGGCAAGTGGTCTGGGCAGTAGGAAGACAGCTGCATCACCGACAGGCAGTGGAAGGTTTCTGAGTTTGTCACATGGTGGGATCAGCAAGGACCAGAGTAGCCAGAGAGGGCCTGGAGTGGGTTTGGATGTGGGTCCTGGTGAAGGGGCACCAGGAGAGGAGAGGAAAGCACTGTAGCCTGGGAAACAGTGAGTAAAGATGCAGAAACACCCACACTTGAGCTCAGACACAAGCCCCCGAGGTGACTCCTGAGTGGGGAAGAATGGGACATACCAGGTGTGACGGGTTCGTATAACAGGATGGAGTTGTGCGTGGTTTTGTGCATGACTAAGGGTTTTTGCTGTATGGATAAGCATGGGCCACCAGAGAGCCTAGAAACTGCCACCCCTCGAGTGTGGCCCTGCCCCACTACAGTCCAAGAGATCTGGGTTTTAGTTCTAGTTAACTCCTCAATGGCTAGATGATCTTGGGCACAGACCTGTCTCCTGTCTGTAAAATGCAGCTAGGGCTACCTGTTTCTCTTGCTTATGGTCAGGCACATTGTAGATGCTCAGTAGATGGAAACTGTTTTTGTTACATCGTTCCCACTCTCATATCTTGCCTTAGTCCTCATGTAGCTCCTGTGTGCCTTTGTATCAGGGATTCTGGAGGCGTGGAAGTACAGCTTTTCTGAAAGAGTCTGTCTCAACTGTGAGAATCTGTCCTCACCTGTTCTCCTCCCCGGCCCCCTAGGCATGAGCTATAAGTCCAAATGGTGGTCTTTGTAAACCTGTGTGTGGGGTAGTCAGACCAACTTATCATTCTTTGTGACTCTGTCTCTGCCACTCAGTCTTGTGACATCTTCCCTCCTGGGGAGTCACTGCCAGTTGTCTTTAATTGGTCCTTGCTGGGGCAGCTTGTCAGCCCAGTCTGCTCTCTGTCACTTGATGCCTCTTCTCTTCCTCCTTCAGTCATCAGTCGGGGAGTTGCCTTTAGCTGTACAGAGAACACTGTACTAGATACTAATTTGCCTCGTAAGGGGGGCTGGCAGGGTCTCTTGCCTCCATGCCCTCCCCAAGGCCCTGGTACCTTTCTGCATGGCTGTGGTCCTGGCCATGGTCCCTCATCAGGCAGGTGGGGGAGGCAAGGTTGCCAACCATGGAGTTTCCCAGTTGAGTACCCCCAGGCTGTAAGACCAGGTTACAAGACTCCCCTGTCCTCTTATCCCTTTCTTCTTGGTGGGGGTTCTCGACAGAACTTTAGGCCATGCGCCAGGCAGTTTCTGGCATTATGCCAGCACCGTTGGAGACAAGGGTATGCTATTATTTCTTCCTAGGTTTGTGTACTGGCGTAGAGTTTTCTGTGTTCTGCCGCATATAACAACCCTCTCGATCTTGATAATAGCCCCAGGGGAAAAGGGGAGCTGTTCCTAGTATAGGTTTTTGAGGTTCATGTCCTTTGAAATGGGATTCAGAGAGTTTATCCAGCTGTCAGTAAGAAAGGTGAGGAAACTTCAGATAAATAGAGAAGTAATTTCCAAGTGGTGGAATAGAGAGAGAGCTCACCTTCAAAGAGCTATTGAGAGGGGCGCCTGGGTGGCTCAGTGGATTAAGCCGCTGCCTTCGGCTCAGGTCATGATCTCAGGGTCCTGGGATCGAGCCCCGCATCGGGCTCTCTGCTCCACAGGGAGCCTGCTTCCTCCTCTCTCTCTGCCTGCCTCTCTGCCTACTTGTGATCTCTCTCTGTCAAATAAATAAATAAAATCTTAAAAAAAAAAAAAAAAAAAAAAAGAGCTATTGAGAAAAGTCTGGTACTTGGGCCAGTGTGCGGCCCTGATTCTCCTGTGTGTCCTTCTGGAAACCTGCACTGTAGTGATTTACCTCGAGTCCCAGTCTCAGCTGCATACCTTTCTCAAAGAGTCTCTCTTCACAGTACTCTGCATCACTTTATTTTTATTCTTTTAAATAATTTTATTTATTTATGTTGAGGAAAGAGAGAGAGATTGAGCAGTGGGAGGGCAGAGGCAGAGAGAGAGAGAGAGAGAGAGAATCTCAAGCAGATTCCCCACTGAATGTGGAGTTTGATGCAGGGCTCGATCTCAGGATCCTAAGATCAAGACCTGAGCCGGAATCGAGAGTCAGACGCATCACTGACTAAGCCACCCAGGGGCCCCTATCCTGAATCTCTTTAAAAGGCTTTTTCTTGGGGTGCCTGGGTGGCTCAGTGGGTTAGGCCGCTGCCTTCGGCTCAGGTCATGATCTCAGGGTCCTGGGATCGAGTCCCGCATCGGGCTCTCCGCTCGGCGGCGAGCCTGCTTCCCTCTCTCTCTCTCTGCCTGCCTCTCTGCCTACTTGTGATCTCTCTGCGTCAAATAAATAAATAAAATCTTTAAAAAAAAAATAAAAGGCTTTTTCTTTTTTCTCTCCTGCCTCATGTAGGGATGCTTGAGTTCTTTATCCATTTATTATTCAGTGGAACCAAGTCTCAGTTTGCCCCCCTGGGATGAGCTATTGTTATATATTAATAATTAATCTTAACAAGCGGTTCTAATCATAGGCATTTAACCAAATGCAGAGAAAGCCAAAGTTTGTTTATGACAGAGAGCTCTCCCATGCCGGGGCGCAATCCTGGGGTTAGAAAGGAGAAGTTGCCAGTCACTAAACTTTGTTTCTTTTCTGGCTCACTGGAGTGATGGATTGCCTAAGCATCCTGCAGTATTTCCGCTTTTCTTTTTCTTTTTTTTTTTTTTTAAATTTCTTTTCAGCGTAACAGTATTCATTGTTTTTGCACCACACCCAGTGCTCCATGCAATAGGTGCCCTCCCTATTACCCACCTCCTGGTTCCCCCAACCTCCCACCCCCTGCCTTTCACAAGGTTAGTCCAATAGTGCTCAGAGGAGACAGTCAGGAAGCTGAACTTGCATGATTTTCCATGTAATGTTAAAGATGAGCTTCCCAGGTGTTGCTAGTGGGACCTCACTCTGAGTAGCCACAGTGGTAAAGCACGTGGTTGTGAGAGTCCAATTCCCTGGGTTCAAGGCCTGCTCTGCCAGTTACCAGATGTCGTGGCTGTGAACCGGTTCCTTAACTACTCTCCACATCTGTTTCTACATCCGTAAAAGGGGGGGATGATGGTGGGTGTCTCAAATGGGTGTTGTCAGCATCTGATGGGGGACGGTAGGCTTTAGATCCTTAGCGTGGTATCTGGTAGTAGGTGCTCAGTAAATATTAGTATCACTGCTATTTTCAGTGTTACCGACGATGGGTAGGCCCATTGTCAAGGTCATGTAGTAGGTGAGGCATTTTCAATTATTTGTCATTAGTTGTACATTAAAAGGCCAACGGTTCTGTGCTATGCTCTCCTGGTGCTGGGGAAGAGAAGGGAGACAATTATATAGCTGGATATTAGGGATTAAACAGTTTGTATTAGAATGACCCATCCATGATGCATCAAAATGAAATGGCCCATTTTTTCACTGAGATGGATTGTAAGACTTATTTTAGTATTTAAGTTTTATTATTTTGCTGAAAATGGAGATGATAATACAATCTTTTTTTGGGGTCATGGAAAGGATGAAATGAGACTAACAGCTACCTTACCTCCTTACAAAGGAGCTGAGATTTCTGTGCCCTTACTCTGTATCATTCCAAGTGCTCAACATGTATTAACTCATTTCACCCTTGCAAAGTCGTTTATGCATGTGTTCCCATTTTTAGAGGGGAAGAGAGATCCAGAGAAGTTAAGTGACTCTGCCAAGGTCATACAGTTCATAGGTAGTGGATGTAGAACTTGAGCTGAAATCCGGATCCTGACTTAGAATTTGAATATGATGATGTAAAGCACATAGCAAAGTAATTGCCATAATCAATTGTGTTAGTCCCTTTCCCTTTCATTTGTTTTCCCTGTTTATTGGAAAGATGTTACTTAGAGATCAGGGGACCAAGACCCATCCCAGGGCACTGCAATCAAAATTCAGTTCTAGTAACAGCAAAACCTCTTTGAAATTCCGATTTGGGGGAATATCATTAATCCCTGCTTTTATGTAGATTACACCTGGTTTCAAAAATCACAATTTTTTATTCTCCCACCATATGTATATGGAGGGCACATACATGTGCAAAAAACACAGATCTCCTTCCCCACCAATTCTAACATTGAATGATTTTCTTTTAGTAATACATGTGCACGGTGGGAAAAAACCCAATGCAACAGGGCACTGTGAAAAGTCAATCACCCTCTTATTCTTGAATATGAAACTGACAAAACCTATTCCCCAGTGACAATTTTATAGTTTCCTTCCAAAACTTTTTTATGCATTTATGAGCATATATACATATTACACACATGCCTGCCCCAACACACACACACACACACACACACACACACACACACACTTAACACAATGATAGTGTAGTACACACTTCTATGTTCCTTGCTAATTTCACTTGACAGTATTTCTTGGAAAGCATCCATGTCAAACATGATTGTCCATCATGGGAGGTGCCGGTCTGTTGTTGATGGTCATTTAGGTTGTTTCTGGTCTTTTACTAAGTATACTTCAGTAAATATCTTGTGTTTAAATATTAGTATTCGTGAAACTCAGTCTCTCTTGATTTTTGCTTGCAAGCTTGTATTGTATAACTTTCTGATGAAAAAACTGTATAACTTTCTGACAAAAAAACTGGCCAGAAGAAGACAACCCGAAAGGAATAAAATGGAAATGTGAGGGCTTTTTCCAGGGCTTATGTGTACCCCACAGGTCTCTCCTGATGCTTTTTCAAATGCCGTAGCTCCTATTTCTCATATTGTTTCAGACATACTGTGTCCTGAAGCCTCTTCTTTGGCCTTTTTCCTGGGTGCCCAGTGAGCAGTGGCTGGTAACTCTTTGCAAGATTGATTCATGTGACACTTGTTTGGCTTTTGACAGGTTGTTTATAAGAATAATGACATCCGTCTGGAGCTGTCTCGCCTGGCCCGGATCGGGGACACCAAAATGAAAATCTATGGTGAAGTTGTATTCAAGTGTGAGAATGTGGCCACGCTGGACCCCATCAACTTCGAGACCCCAGAGGCATACATCAGTTTGCCCAAATGGAACACCAAACGCATGGGTTCCATCTCCTTTGACTTTCGCACCACTGAGCCCAACGGCCTGATCCTCTTCACTCACGGCAAGCCCCAAGAGAGGAAGGACACTCGGAGCCAGAAGAACACCAAGGTGGACTTCTTTGCTGTAGAACTCCTCGATGGCAACCTATACCTACTGCTTGACATGGGCTCAGGCACCATCAAAGTCAAGGCCACTCAGAAGAAAGCCAACGATGGGGAATGGTACCACGTGGACATTCAGCGAGATGGCAGATCAGGTAGGAAGAGGCACGTGGGGACTGAGAAGAGAGGAAAGCTGCAGCTTTTCAGTCCGTTTCCCAGTTTTATATTTCTTTAGTTTAGTGTTTGCACTTGCATGCGTGTTTGACTGTTTTCTGTTCTTTTTAATGGTTGTTGTAAGATTATGTTTCTGAACAAGATATCTTGTCTCGCCGACAGTTCACGTGGTCTTCCTTCTCTTGTCACTCACGGCACAGCCGTCTCAGTGACAGCTCCAAGGCTCTGGAGCCAAGCACGGTTTTACAAGTAGCATTTCCACTCCTACCAAAGAGGCTGTCATGTCACTGGTGTGATGGTTTTTTTTTTTTTCTCCCCTCCTCTTCTTCTTCTCCTTTTTCTCATCACCATGGAAACACAACTGTGACATCACAGATGCTGCATTGTGTGATTACTCTGTAGGATAAGCTTCACTGTGTAAGAGTTTATGCAGTGCTACGCCCTTCAGTAATTGGCAAGAGTCGTGTTGCAGGGAGAAATTATGACAAGAAAGGAAAAGGCAAATTGATTTTTCCTGAAGTTCATGTTCAATTTAAAGCCTTCCTTTGGTGCGAGAGCCTATATTTCACTCTTTGCTCAGACCTCACTGACTCTCCCTTCCTCTTCATAACCTTTACATTTGGTTTAAATGGCTTTGTTTGTTTCTGCAGCCGCAGATCAAACAAGTGAGCCCCAGGCAGTGCATAGCTACTGTGGAATGGTAACAGAGAGGGAGGAAACACACACACACACACACACACACACACACACGCACAGTCTGGAGCTTTTGAATGCCTGGACAGTCTGCCTAGCTTTCTCTGGACCATGTGGCAGTGAAGGTCACATTTTGTGCCATCAGAAAGGACGTGTCACCCAGAGTGGTAACTAGAGCACCTGAATTTCACACTGATTTCCTGATTCTCCATTTAGGTGGGGTTATACTCAAGAGGAAGGGTCTTGGCGGTGTTTGTTGTCGTTTTAAGGACTCTCTCCTGGGAAACACGAAAAGTCTTTCATTTGGACATTTTCATGTTGGCGCACTTGGCCGCTAATAGAAAGCAATAGGTTCCCTCCAAAGGCTGCAGCTGGGAATGGCTGAGCGTTCCTGGGGCGGCTTTTCTGCATAATCCCGCAGGGAGAGGGATGACAGAGACGGGCAGTGTTGCCCTTAGGAGGAGCTGGATGGGTTCTGCTGAGAGGGCAGACGGGTGGCAGATTGTAGCCCTGGCTGGTTTAGTGCCCAGCAGGATGCTTTATTGATTGTCTGAAATCTAATCAGAACCAAGAGGCTTCAAATTAAATGTGCTTGTTGAGTGAGAATGAACAGTTTGTGTTTTTTTTAACAGAAAAGACACAAAAAACTAATTTCTCTGGAGGCTGAATCTTTATCTCTCTCTTTCTAAATTTACCCATACAGTGTCAACAGGGGCAGAGCCAGAAAGCTATCCTAAAATGATAGGGGAAACACTTCTCTTGGTTTTAGGACGGTGTGTTTTGGTCTCTGGAGTTCCTTTATGGTTGATGGGTGTCAGGATTGGCTAGCCTAGACCTGACACAGCTTCAAGGTTACCTCTCTGTGTCATGGATGGCCTAGAGCACGGGAAATTGTTAGATGTTTACTTCTGTTTATTCCCAGCACGGATGGCTTTTTCAAGTGGGGCACTTAGTTGTTAGAACCATTGGTGGGTCCATCTTTGGCAAACCTGTCTGGATTTCTGAAGCCTTTAATTTCATATGCGGAAACTATAACATTGGCCAATTCTGATACATTTGATCAATGCCTATAATAATTTGCTGAGTAAGCAAATCCTTATCTCATGAACACAGCATAACATCAAACTTAATATGATCTGTTAAACTTCATTTCTTCAGAAAATACAAGGGTATTTTCTGGTATATTTTTAGTTACGAACATGTACCAGGGTGAATAGTTCTAAAAACATTTGCGTACTCGAGTGCGGTGCCTCCTTCCTTGCTCATGCTGAAGCCTGACATGGGAGGAGAATGGTGATCCCTCCCTGGTTGGGGGACTCGTTCTGGAAACTTGATTAAGTGCTTTCAAAACGGTTGTGGTCACACACTCAGAGGATGGATTTCCCTCAGGATGTATTTATGGCTCCAACGTTTCAATCCGTCCCAGTGCTGTCCTTATTTGGCAAAAGCTGCTCTTCCAGGTTGGGGATCCAGCAGCTCTGTGGGATTGTGAAAGGCAGAGAAAGCAAGCAGTGGGAGAGGAGAGGAGATGCAAGCTTCAACGTCCTCATTTGTGAGATGGTGCCCCTGTTAGCTCCTCCCTCGTGAGATTGTTAGGAGGATCAAGTCCAGAAAAGCGCACACAGACTTAACAATGGTGACCAGGACAGAATGATTGATATGTAGGTTTCCACCATTTTATTTTATTTTATTTTTTAAAGATTTTATTTATTTATTTGACAGAGATCACAAGTAGGCAGAGAGGCAGGCAGAGAGAGAGGAGGAAGCAGGCTACCCACTGAGCAGAGAGTCTGATGTGGGTCTCGATCCCAGGACCCCGGGATCATGACCTGAGCCGAAGGCAGAGGCTTTAACACACGGAACCACCCAGGCGCCCCGGTTTCTACCATTTTAAAAACAAAAATGGCAAAGGTTTTCCCCCTGATTTCTTCAGGGGAAAACCTTGAGAATAGAGTAGGGGAAGCGTGTGCCGCTGGCATGACCCTCCCAGAGACCCCTAAGGCTGGTCTTCTAATGATGAGTGTGCGGCACACTCTTGATCTTACAGGGTCTTCTTGGTCCTTCAGGCTATCCCTCTCATAGCCCAGGGGACTGAGACTCAGGCAGAAGTGAAGGCTGCCTGATAAATGGCAAGACCCAGATATCCTGGTACCAATAAAGCACTTTAAGAATACCAATTAAATTTAAGATTTCTGGCATCATGCTCAGATATCACCTTAATTTTACAGTGTCCTTGATTTTAGTGCTCGCTTTGGCAGCACATATACAGTTTCCTTGATTTTATAGTTTAGGAAAATGGACTGTAAAGTAGCTTGGGGACTGGCCTAGGGTCAGAAGGCCATTTAGGACTTGAATCCCAGTCCCGAGTTCCTAGGCCAGGCTCTAGGTTTGCACAGTCTCATTGACGGGTCCATGGCTCTGCTGCTGTGCCTCGTCTGCCCATCTGATCTGGTCTCCTGCTCACATCTCGGGCCCTCCCATTCTAGCCACACTCCGGCTTACCCCGGGGCCTTTGTAGGTGCCATTCCCCCTGCCTGCCATGTTCTTCCCCTTGGACTTGGCATGGCTGGGTCTTTTGCAACATTGTGGTTTGAGCGTACCTGTCCCTGCCTGGAGAAGCCTTCACCCACTGTACATTTTTAAGGAGAAATCACAGGCCGCTACTGCCCATTCTTCTCTCTTCTTCGTACGGACCATTACCCAGTTTCTCTTGCTTATTGAGTCATTTGTTTAATTTCCGTCTCTCTGCTCTGGAATATCAGCACCACAAGAGCAGAGACGTACCTGTCAAGTTCATCTCTGTGCCTGCCAGTATACTAGAGACACAACAGGTGTGCAGTACATACTTGTTAAGTGAATAAACAAAGATGTTCCAGTTAAAATTTCTCCAAGGAAATGGTCCAAATATTCACT
The DNA here is from genome assembly GCF_922984935.1 of Meles meles. Lineage (NCBI taxonomy): Eukaryota > Metazoa > Chordata > Mammalia > Carnivora > Mustelidae > Meles > Meles meles. The sequence continues at coordinate 132,891,820 of NC_060071.1, read as the reverse complement.
GGCGGGGCTGGTAGCTAATGGCAGTATAGACGGTATTAGTGCATGGAGAGTTCCATCCTTTGGGGCATGGCAAGTGAGGGATGAAGACTCAAGCAAGCACTTCCAGAACCCTTACTCTGTCCCACACCCTGAGGAGCAGTTTACAAGTAAGATCTTATCTAATCATCATGCCGGTCTACGAGGAAAATTATTTTCCCATTTTATAGATGAGGCCATTGAGGCCGTGGCAGGTGAAATCATATCTTCAGGGTTACACATCTAGTACCTGGTAAAGCTGAGATTTAAACACAGGCAGCAGCTGGGCTGCTCTTAACCTCTTCAGTAGGTGATCTTCTGGCCGAGACTCTGTAGAGCAAAGACATCAGCTTAGGTTTTCGTTCACTGAGATGGTCCTGAATCCTCCTACCGGTGAGAGTGTCTTAGCAGCAGACTGGAACCAAATGGCCAAACATTTTCCTTTCTACTGTCTGGAAGCCTCTGACCCCCTTGCTTGCATTGTTCTCACCTGGCCAGGTACCATGAGTCTCTCAGCGCACCTGCCGGGCTCCTTTCATTTGGTTCATTGACTTGCAGCCTCACCTGTGATGCCCTGAGGGCTGTTAGCTCACTCTGTTTCCATCCTTCCATCCCAGGTACCATATCAGTGAACAGCAGGCGCACGCCATTCACCGCCAGCGGGGAGAGTGAGATCCTGGACCTGGAGGGGGACATGTATCTGGGCGGGCTACCAGAGAACCGTGCCGGTCTCATCCTCCCCACTGAGCTCTGGACTGCCATGCTCAACTACGGCTACGTGGGCTGCATCCGTGACCTGTTCATCGACGGGCGCAGCAAGAACATCCGGCAGCTGGCGGAGATGCAGAACGCTGCAGGCGTCAAGTCCTCCTGTTCGCGGATGAGCGCCAAGCAGTGCGATAGCTACCCCTGCAAGAACAACGCTGTGTGCAAGGACGGCTGGAACCGCTTCATCTGCGACTGCACGGGCACTGGCTACTGGGGAAGGACCTGTGAAAGGGGTGAGTTGGCCCTCATGGGTGGCATGCAAGGTCCAGGTGGGCATCATGTATGGCAGGTGTGTCCCGATATAGACCTACCTGTGTTCTCTCCGTGTTACATTCACTGCTCTCCAGATTATACTCTTTCTGGCTCTGGATGCAGGAATTTGTTGAGCTAGGGTTGGATCCTGGAAAGGGAAACTTTAGAGTAAATATTACCAAGCTCATGATACTTTTTGGATTAAGTATGAGACTTTTTCTACCCAGAGTAGGTGAATACTTCTCTTTTGGATTTCTGCATGGGCTAACGAACCTGCTGTTTCATTTATTCATTTAACTCATGCGTTTTGGAACTTTCTACATGCTAGCTCTTGGATTAGGCTTTAAAAATACACTATCGAACAAGGTAGACCCAGGCCTGATCTCATGGAGTTGCTGTCTGTTGGAATATTTAGTCATGAAACAAACAATCACATTTGTGGTGAACTCTGTAAGAAGGCAGCATGATGTATTGGTAAAGGACATGAACACTGGAGCTAGGCTGGGTGAGAAATCTGACCTTTATGGAGTGATGTGAACTTGATCAAGGTAATCAATATCTTTGAGACTTGGTTCCCCCTCTATAAAATAGGGGTAATCAGTTACCTACCACAGAAGGTAGTGGTGATGATTAAGTGAGTTAGATGATGACTTGATAAATGTCAGTGATTGTTACAGTAGTAGTTATTGTCATAAATATCATTAAAAGGAAAATAGAAATTTGGGGGGGGCGGCCTTTGCAGGGGGACCTGGCGTGCTGTGGATGCTCACAGAAAGCTGCTTTCAGGAAGAAATTTGCAATCTGAGACTTGAAACAGGAGTAGGAGTTAGCTTGACAAAGGGTTTGGAGGAAGGCATGTGTCTTACACAAGAAAGAAATGTGCCAAGGGACAGAGGTTAGAAACTGGGTCACAGTTGAGGAAGTCCAACAAGGGCTGGAGTGTGACATGAAGAGGGGGAAGGGCGTGAGAGGTGGCTGAAGAGGAGGGGAGCACCAGTCCAGGAGGCTGGGAGAAGCCCCTTTTCATTCAGCACGTTGGCATCTTGTATTTGCACTGAAGTTCAGTTTGGGAAAAGGGCAGAGATAAAGGTAGAAAGAAGCAGCATCATGGCAAGGAGATTCTGGGCTATAAGCTATGTCCAATTCCAGCTTCGTTTATTCTTTTATATGCCAAGATTATAGACTTTAAGCTGGCTGTCCATAGGTTGTCAGCCTCTATTTTATATGAAGAGATAATTTACATAGTTGCCAAGTGTTTAGTAAAAGTGTAGCTCTGTGGCTTAAAAGATACTCCATATGCAGAAGACATAGTTCTGCTCTCAAGAAGTTTATCATTTGTTTATGGGAGGAGTTGAGAGGTCTCTATGAGAAGTAGTAATAAAATGATACAAGGTGGGCACCTGGGTGGCTCAGTGGAAGCCTCTGCCTTCAGCTCGGGTCATGGTCTCAGGGTCCTGGGATCGAGCCCTTCATTGGGCTCTCTGCTTAGCGGGGAGCCTGCTTCCCCCTCTCCCTGCCTACTGCTCTACTTGTGATCTCTCTCTCTTTCTCTGTGTCAAATAAATAAATAAAAAATTGATACAAGGTAGCAGCATGGGCACTGTTGGTGGACCGGACTGGGAAGGCAGGGAGATTGAGGGAAGAGAAGATTCTTAAGGTGGGAACTGCAAGGTCTCATCCCTACAGGCCATCAGTGGACAGAATTGTCCAATATCAGGAGTCTGGGGATGAGGATGATTCCTGAACGAACTTGGAACAGGGACTGGATGACCAGACAAGGATGTTTTCAAGGACTAGCTTTTGTGAGGGCCACTGTATAATTAGTTAAGGGGTGTTTTAAGAGAACGGTAGATTTTTTTTTTTTTTTTTTTTTTTTTTTACAGCTGGATCAAAAACAGGACACAGCACACTGGGGCAAAGGAGGAAGAGAGAACTGTCTTGGGGCTTGTGGAATGTAAATTCAGTCACTGAATTTTCGAAGCTAGCACAAGCAGAGTAGGAACTAAGATGAGGAGGCAGCCATCTGGCACACAAGTGGGCCACATGGGGTTGGACAGTCTGTCAAGCTCCTAGACTTTTTCCAAACATCATTGTAGGGTAGACCACCCTGGTCCTGGTTTGGGGCAATAGAAATGGCATTTGACCTCTGAGATGAGCGAGACAGTTTTGGTGTAAGCCACACTGTTCCAGATCTCCCACTACCTATGAAGTTGTGTAAGAACCGAAGACCATTTCAGACCTCTCACTCCTTCCCCTTGGGTCTCCTCTCAACCCAAGGGCCTTGGGGCTGCCGAGGACCAACGGCGGTGACTGTAGCCAGCGGCACACGGTGTCTCTGAGCTCACCTATTCTAAAGGGCAGATCCGTGGGAGTTGGTCCAAGATTTGCCAAGAACAGTGAAAGTCACTGCACCTTTATGTTGTCACTTCTGACTAGTCCTTAAGAAGCAGGTGATTGGGGATATATGAGGGACAATGATTCCTGGGACATTGCAGCCAAGTCATCCATTCTGGCCAACCGAGAAGGAGCATAACAAATTTAAGACATTTGATCTATAAGTCGCTCAAATCCCAGACGGTGCAACTGATTGTTTTGTTCCCCTGCTAATTGTTTTTTGGCCCTGTATTGTTCCTGACATCGTGTTCAGAATGAATCAGTGGAGTGTAAAAATGATAGGACTCCACTTGCAAGCAGAGAAAATAGAGTTTCCCAATGACATTGTTTTTCTTTATTGAAACTGATTTCTCCGTGGAGATGCTTTGAGCGTCTTTTGTTCATTTTTATACATGACACAGACATTTATTGACACCCTGGTATGTTATAGGCCCCGTATCAGATTCTGGAAATGCAAAACCACTGACATAGCTCCTCATTTTGTTGAAGGGGTGTACAGTCCTTCCAGCAAAACAAAATGAAATGTGGGAACTGTGCTAACATGTGGTAGATGTTTTGCTTTTTGTTTATAGGGGACAGTAGGGCAAACAGATGGGAGAAGCCATGCCTGTGTAGGGGAGTGATTGTTGGGAAAAGGAGATTTGAGGTTTGTTAGATCTTTTTTCTCCTATTTCTAACAAAACTCTGATCCTATAGGCACTTCTGAAGAGTGGTGAAGGAAAAAAATAGTTGTTAACATTCTTTATGTAAGGACCATGATCCCCTTGGGATACAGGAAAGCTGCCCAACTGTGACCCCATCCATCTGGGCACTCAGTTTACCATTTTCTCTAATTTTTTTTTCTATAAACATTAACCCTAAGCCTAGAAATGATAATTTGTACTAAATGTGGTAATATTAAGATAATTTCGGGGTTCCTGGATGGCTCAGTGGGTTAAGCCTCTGCCTTTGGCTTGGATCATGATCTCAGGGTGCTGGGATGGAGCCCTGCATCGGGCTCTCTGCTCAGTGGGGAGCCTGCTTCCCGCCCCCCTCCTGCCGTCTGCCTCTCTGCATACTTGTGATCTCTGTCTGTCAAATAAATAAATAAAATCTTAAAAAAAAAGATTAAGACAATTTCTAAGGCAGTGTGTCCCAACCAGCCCAAACAGTGTCCTTGACTTGGACTTCATTGTGGGATCAGTCCTTTGGTATCACTGGTCCCACAATAGGAATGGTTGGGTTAGAGAGGCATTTGTTTATATAAAACAGAGAAAGCTTAAGTGGGATGTTAAAAATGGTGTACAGAGAAAAAGCAGAATTGGGGATGGCCCAGGTCAGACACTAGATCATAATAGCCCAAGAACTCAAGCAAACTGAGCAATTATGTTGGTTTGTGGGGCAACACCCAGATCAAAGCTGTCCTCTAGAGACAATGGAATAGGGCAAGGGTCCTAGGAAATATATGAATATGTGAGATCAAGGTTAACTTGCAGGTGTATCTCTTATAGTAAAAATGGACGACTCTTGCCTGTACCCTCATGAGAATGTTTCTGCAGCCTGTGAAGATAGCAACTCTAAATCTTGACGTTTAACAATCGGCTGGATATTATACTTAGATTGTTTTGGGATCTGATACTATTCTAAGATGTAGATCTATCTTCCCAGCCCAATTTTTCAGCTTTAGCTATTTTGGCTTGTTATTCATAGTGATGTGGGAGATGTTTGTCTTCATGACCCAAAAAGCAAAGGCCTGTTTTAGCTGCTTAATGCTAGTCACTTTGGTTAAAATGCTTGTCTGCTGGAAGACCACCTGCCCTCCTGTGAAGCCCTATTGTTTCAAGGAAACATTCTAGCTTGTCTTTCTTAAGAAGATACCATCAGTTGACATGGAACAACCATGGCATCTTCTCTTTGTCCATGTGGCCAAACTGTTCAGTTCAGTTGGTGGGAGCCAAGCATCGATGGCCAAGACTATGAATTTGATTAGTTTGTGGACCATCAAGCTTCAATTTGGTGAGGCCACTGCAGAGTCTATCCTCTCCCCGGCTGGCTTTTTCTGAATGTATGCCATCATTGATTTGGCAAGCGAGAAAGGAGGATTCAGCACAAGTCTATTCCTATGACAAGAAAAGTAACCTACATGTAACTGGGGTGGCCTGGTGCTTAATGGCATGAATGTTAGAGTCAAATAGACTTGGTTTCTGTGACTTACTAGCTAGGTGACCCACAACCAATTTCTCTCTTAATTCTTCTTCTTCTTTTTAAAATTTACTTATTTTATTTATTTGACAGAGATCACAAGTAGGCAGATAGGCAGGCAGAGAGAGGGGAAGGGAAGCAGGCTCCCCGCTGAGCAGAGAGCCAGATGTGGGCCTTGATCCCAGCATGCTGGGATCATGACCTGAGCTGAAGGCAGTGGCTTTAACCCACTGAGCCACCCTGGCGCCCCTCTCTTAATTTTTCTAAGCCTCAGTTTCCTTATCTGTAAAATGAGGACGCTAATACTTTCTAGGTTGTGTTCTTTTGGTTGCAAGCTACAGAACTGACTATGGCTAACAGAGTCAGGGAAGGGGAATTCTCATTCCATAGAGAGGTACTTCACTAACTACCTCTTTAAAAGGGAAGCAGAACAGCTCCAGGGACCCCAAGGCACTGCAACTGACGTGATTCATCTCTCCTAACCTCCAGGTTCTGGATTTTTCTATCTAGAATTGACATATTCCAAAACCAGAAACTGATTGGGCCAATTTGGTTTGTCTGTCTTTCCTTCCATTAACCAGCTCTGTCCAGGTTGGTGATGACCTACAACAGATAGGAAGGATCACCTAGAGGCACATACACCTGTGTGTGTGTGTGTGTGTGTGTGTGTAAGCATATACATACAATGTTACTGAACCATTTTCTTGGTGCTCATCCATGGCTAAGCTCAGCATTCCTGACCCATAAGGCCATATCCTGTTACAGATATCCAGCCGTGTGGAACTGCTTCTGTCTGATACAAGAAAATATTTCCTGGGATCATGGAAATTGGATCCCTTTGAGAATATTAATTGGCACAACCAAGAGAATGTGATGAGAGGGTAAATCTGCTCTTCTCACTGGTTCCTGGGATTCCATTCATCTGATATAAACACCAGCTGAAAACCAAGAATACTGATATTTTGAGTTTTCTCAAGTGACTCTTGTTCTGAAGGAAAAGAGTACAGACAGCAGCTGCTCCCCTTTCCAGCGCAGGAACTTCCCTTTCACCCAACCCCCTGAGTGCTGCTGTGTGCTCCTGGGGTTGTGGCAGCACCTTGTGCCTGGGAAGGCTGAGATCCCACTGTTAGATGGATGGAGATGTGTCATTTGGATGCCATATGGAAATTGTGACATCAGAAATAGTAGAGTTGGCAAGTTCTATTGATGTTTCCTGCACCTAATTCTTGTTTCAGTAGGTGAGGAATTGGAAACATCACTTTAACTTGGAGTAGCTGCAGAATGGTTAAAATTCACGATTCCTCTTAATCTGTTGTACTTTTCATTATATTGAGGAGTCTTTCCTCCCTGTATATCTGAAAGAGGTTAGATTGTAAGGTCATTGAGGGAAAAATAATGCATGAAGTATCTCTGTGTGCCACCCCCCCATCTGAGGGACTGTGCGGTACACATACAATGTGGTCATTAAATGTTGGGGGATCTCAGTCCTCTGTCCTGGGTCTCCTGTTAGTCTGCACACTCCCCTTGGTATCTTCATCCATTGCTATGGTGTCAAAGGTCATCTATATGTCAGTGACTCCCAAATCTCAGATTTCTAGCCTGGAATGCTCTAGAATCCCAGATTTCTGTATCTAGTTGTCTACTTGAGATATCCATTTAGACTTCTGATAGGTGTATTAATCTTAACATTGAAAAACAGAAATTTTGAGTTCTTCCTCCCAGTGTTAGACTTTTTTTTTTTTTTTTAACGTTTTCCCTATCTTAGTAAATGGTATCACAATTGTCTTTGGCATTCTTGTTGATTTTTCTCCGTGATCTCATTAAATCTCTGAGCAAATACCTGTTGATTCCTTAGTTAATCCTATTCTCATCTATTCAACTCTCTCCTCTTCACTACCATCATCATAGGTCAGTCTACACTGATCTTTTTTTTGGACGACTAGATAGCATGTCATATGATTATGGAAAGCTCAAAGTCATTTTGTGCTTTTTGAAAGAGTATTAAAGTTAGATTATTAAAATGTTTCCTATTTAACACATTCCTGCCTAAACTAGCTTTAGATTCAGTGGCTTTTCTTTCCCCAAATTGTAGAAAATGAAGCTGTCATACTTCTTTGGAAATAACTTCGGCATTATCATGGCGATTCCACAAGTAGGCATCTATCTCTTCTCTGTACCCGCTGTGGTGAGCTAAGTTGTGAGGGTGCAAATTAGTAGAAGACATGGTTTCCGTTCTTCATGAACTCAAAGGCTCGTGGAGGGGATGGAGAAGTCGTCTGCAGATTGTAATGCGAATTACTGTGAAGGGCAGTAATTTAGGGAATAATCATAAGGAAGAAAGAGATAACAATTAGAAATCAAAATATGTTTAGCACAATGTATCACTTTATAACTGGTTCTGGAGCCACTGGGGTCTGCTCAGATGGACTCACTGGTTTAGGAATAGAAGAAACCCTAGCTTCCAAGGTCAAATACAATAATGCTGGTCACTTTTGTAGGTTCCAGTGCAATTGAGGATTACCCTCCATTCCCCAGGGATACCCAGGCCCTTTATTTAGGTATGTGACCTTGAGATTCTTACTTGGATTCTCTGGCCTCTCTGTTCTGGAAAAATAAAATGAGGCAGTTAAGTTTCCTGCTCTCTCAGGGCCCTTCCAATTCTAAAACTCTGTGATTCTCAAATGTCATCAGCTTGGCAGTGTCTTTCCTTATCCCGAGGAGAGGGGTAAAGGTGAGTGAAGGGCAGGATAGGAATGCAAGTCCTTGTTCTTTACAGGCTGTGGAACTCTCTGCATTAGGAGGCTGGGTTTAGTTATATCAGCACTGCAATGAAGTACTCTGATTCCTTCCTCTATGAAAATTAATGCCTTAGTGTACCGGGAATACTTCAGGCCCATGATACATAAGTTTTAGTTGACTGATTAATGAATCAAACCTTGGATTTCTTAAGAGCATTAGAAGGCTGTCACCTTTTCCATCCATTTTTTACCCCTTTTGATGTGTAATGACATGTATCAGAGAAATGGGCTTTTTTTTTTTTAAGATTTATTTATTTGACAGACAGAGATCACAAGTAGGCAGAGAGGCAGGCAAAGAGAGGGGTGGGGGAAGCAGGCTCCCTGCTGAGCAGAGAGCCTGATGTGGGGCTCAATCCCAGGACCCTGAGATCATGACCTGAGTCAAAGGCAGAGGCCTTAACCCACTGAGCCACCCAGGCGCCCTGAGAAAGGGGCTTTTTAAGAAATAGACCATTGGTCAACATCAACCAACATGTTCTCACTTTTTCTTATTTGTTGGTGCTTGGCATATACAGTTGTATGTCCAGTGACTACCATAGTGGCAAGAAGCCTTAGCCTCCTCTTTTTCCTCTTCTTGTTTTCTGTGTTTCCCTTCCCACAGACTCAAGATTATATGATCCCCAGAAATTGGCCCAGATTCAGGAACCCGTCCTAAGTGTTACTCCACCAGGTTAGGGTCCAAGACACTGCTAATCACAGCTGCTCCCATAACTTTAAAGAGAGTCAGGGAAGGAGATTCTAGTTCCTCTGGGGTCTTGAAGCTCAAGGACCTCAGAAGGACAGGCTGGGGACTTTGGATGTCTTTGAAAAACCTACAGTTAGGCCTGTGCTTAGCCTGAGAACGTGAGGTCGGAACTTTGGGGCAGCACATGACAGCTGCTTAAAGACATTGCGTGCCTGCTGTGGACTGTCATTCTGCCAAATGCAGGGACATGGTGGCCATTTATATGGCCCCTCTGTACCTTCATTACTTTTATTACTGCCTTTGCTAAAAGCTTCTTCACTACCGGCAGACACCTGCCCATTGTGGCTGCAATCAATCGAGATGCTGCTGAATTATGAGAAACAAGTGCTTTAAAAGGCACACGGATTATCACAGCTTTTTCAAGCATCTCTGGCTCTGTGTGTCTTTTTGTAGGTAGATGAATCCTTGCTTGCTCCCATCAGGGTTACAAGGAAAGGGAATTAAGAGATCTATTTATTGAGGGAAATTCTGTGCCTGCTCTCTGTTAAGTCCTGGGCCATTTAACCCTCGCATCCACTCTGCAGCCTGCATATTATGATCCTCATTTTCTGGATGAAGAAACGAAGGGCTGGATGCATTCATTCCAAAGCACCTATTGAACACCGTGTGCTGGAGACTGTGTTGAGCCCTGAGGATACAGAGCACTGATTGTGTCCCTCCCCCCACACACACCAATAAATTCTGATCCCTGAGGAAGGTGACACATAAATGCAGGGTGTAAGATCATGGACAGCATCGCAGATTAGGTGACGCTCAAGCTGAGGCTTGGTAGAGTAGCAGGACTTTGCCCAGTAGACCAGGCAGACCAGACAGGTAAATGCATTCTAGGCAGAGGGAACCGATATGCACAGGTGACTTTGGTAAATAGGAATTTTCTCATGTGGATGGAATCTAAAGTGTGGGAGTAGGAACGTTTTAGAAGGTGTGGCTGGAGGGGTGGCTGGGCCAGTTGTGAGGTACCTCATTTGCACCTCGTAAGCTTGGACCTTATCTCACAGGAGGCATGCCATTTTTAGCGGTGGGATGACAGAATGGCATGTGGGAGACAGGAGCCCACAGATCACTGTACATTAGTTCTGTTTGCATTTGCATTAATTCAGGAATGAGAACCAAGAGCCCCCAGTGAGGTAGAGAGAAATGGAGGTTGAGTTTTGGGGACCCACCCAATAGATATTTAAGGGGCAGTGTCAGTGGGACTTAATTGTACAACAGCTAAAGAGCAGCCAGGACTGGATTAGAATGAGGGTTTGGCCAGCGAAGTTCCTGTGTTTTCTCTGTTCTACTCAGCCTTCTCAGATCAGCCAGAGGTTCTTAGAAGGAGTGGGGAGGGCATAGCTTAGGAGTCACCTACATGCGCAGGCCCTGCCCTGAACATATGTGACCAACCCTTTGTCTGTGCCTCGGTTTCCATGTTTACCACCAGGAATATCCATGGTGGCTGCTTACTTGGCTTATTGGGAACCTCTGTTGCAGAGTCAAAGTGAGCGATGTGCTCACGTTTATGCAGATAAGCCAACATGCCCCTTTTTGAATCTAGAGTTCAGCAATTCAAGAATGAAAAAAATTATCTGTCTGATGTTTTTATCCCATTTTTTTCCTGTTTTGTAGAAATAACCTAGATAAGATTTTTGCGTTTAAGCATAAGATACAGGTTGGAACTTGAAAGTGGGAAGGAGGGTTGTGCCAGAAGGGAAAATAACCAAAGCACATGCTTCTCCATACTTCAGGGGATTTGTACTTGGAATCAAGGCATGATCCTGGTATAATCCTAGATTCTGAAGAATTACATTAAAATGCTCTGTTGATCATAACTGTGATGATCTTGACTAAGCTCTCTGGCATAGATTTGATGGGAAAAGTAATGGTAGTTTCGTTATCTATTGTAAAACTGGACATATTTGCGATTAAGCCAAAAGATCCTTTCCTTAGAGATAGGAAAACCAGATTTTTAAATTTTCCTGTATTTGGGTTTCTCATTAGGACTTTACAGCAATGACACCCAGTACCGAGGATTGCATATGTGTCTGTGTGTAGAGCATATGTGTATAATTTCCTTCCAGTTTCCCAGGCTTTCCTCTGTTTTATCACGGGATCTGTTTTAATCCAGTTTCGGATTATGAAGGGCGGGAGAGAGCAGCCATGTAGCAATCATGAAGAGCAAGCAAAAACTCAAAACCCGAAACTGGACTGACTCAAAGAAAACCAGGCAGAGTGTGAAGAGTCATAGATTTATAGATGCCATCTGGCACTACCCCCCCCCCCCAGTTTTTGGTTGAGGAAACTGGGGCCTCCAGGTAGGAATTGAGTTGCTCAAAGGGTAGACTATAATGTTCTTAACAACCCCTCACTTCAGTTCCCTTGCTTGAATTTTTCAAAGCAATACGCGCAGGCAGTGTCTGTATATATTTTGTGAAGGTGTATGTACTAAGCAGTAGGAGAAGCATTTGGTCAATCTCCAGTAATTTAGTCTTATTGGTAAATTGTATTTGAAATGTTGGCAACTGATTTAGAGAGAAGGAAGGTGAAGAGAAGACGTGGATACATTTCTCTTTTCTTCCTTTCATCCCCCATCCCATTTTGCCCCATAAACAAATAAACCCAGCCCCATAGAGAGGGTGTGCTTCTGGGACTTGAAGCTGGAAACCCTGGATCTGAGCAGCTCTTGGAAGACCCCCTTCTGTGGGCTATTGGACTGCCATTTCCCTGGCAAAGAGATGCAATCTTCCTTGGAGAAGATCATTTCATGCTTCTTAGCATGTTTAACCTTTACAACAAGGCATTCTCATCAAAATGTCGACAAACCCCAACAGAGTCTTTTGAGAGGCTAGTAAATCAGAAACCTTATGAAATCTGAGGGATTAGCATGCTCTCTTCTTTGTTTCCCCAGGGAAAAAAAGCCCGATGCCTTTCAGATTTTAATCTTCTCTGCAGGCCCCTTGTCTGGAGTTGCCTGTTGTGGCCCACTGGTATTTGAATATTATTTTCCTACTGTTGCCCCTGGCCACATGCTCACACCAGCCAAGGGTAGCATGTTCTGTATCTCCATCAGCGACATTGTAAAGGGAAGATAACTGCTCTGATGTTTGCTCAGTTGAATTATTCCCACACTTCAAGTCTTCCTTTCTGGATGTGAAGTTAGTGGCTGGCTCTTAATGTCACCACACTTGGTGGCTGGCTGCTGCTCACAAGGACCGCATCTCCCGCTGGGTGTCTCTTGTCCTCTTGCTCCATTTTTCAGTCTGTAATGAAACTTCTTCCACAAACAACCCAACTTCTCCAGTCACTGCAAAGTGGGGCCTCCTGTGAAGGTCTACAACGTCAGGTCTATGTGGAGTACAGATGTGGGAAGAAAATTATGCTCAGTTTACATCTGAGGAATGGTAGGGTCAAGGATAGATTAAAAAACCTGTCCAAGGTTGTCTAGTTCTTCTGGGCCCTCCACACCCAAACCCACTCTTTTCTGATCAGTAATACTCTACGAGTTCTAGTGATAAGGGAGCTCACCTCCCATTCATTTCTGCGTAGCCCTGAATATTCTAAGAATCTGCTTTTGGGGCACCTGGGTGGCTCATTTGGTTAAGCGTTTGTCTTCAGCTCAGGTCATGAATCCAGGGTCCTGGGATAGTGTCCCATGTTGGGGGGGGGTCCCTGCTCTGCAGGGAGTCTGCTTCTCCTTCTGCCCCCCACCCCCCTCATTCTCTCAATCTCTCTCTCGCTTAAATAAATAAATAAATCTTTTAAAAAGATTTCCTTTTGCCATTAACTGAAGTCTCAATTCTTCTAATAATCTTTTTTTTTTTTTTTTTTGAAGACTTTACTTATTTGACAGAGACAGTGAGAGAGGGAACATAAGCAGGGGAAGTGGGAGAGGGAGAAACAGGCTCCCCACCGAGCAGGGAGCCCAATGTGGGGCCTGATCCCAGGACACTGGGATTATGACCTGAGCCAAAGGCAGATGCTTGATGACTGAGCCACCCAGGCACCCCATCAATTCTTTTATTATCTTTCTTTTGATATTGGTTCAGGCTTTGGCAACGGTACAGGATTTATCCACTCAGGTGACATTTATTCAGTACTCAGTATGCCACGGACACCCGGGTTATATAGAACTGATCGAACCTAAACCCTCTTCTCCAACAGACTTTCAGTTATTTCAAGAGGACTGTCTTTTTCCACTGAAGTGTTGTCAGTCATTCTCAGGATAGATATCACTGCCTGCTTCAACTACTCCTCCCCTGTTGGGGTCGTGAGTTCCTTCATAATCTAGTGGTCACTGAAGTGGCTGGAGGAAGGGGAGAGGGGCCATGCACTCCCTCAATGGAGGCATGGTGTCCAGTGCCAGGGAGCTGTGTGAAGCTGGGAAGCCTCTTAAGCAGCAGGCATGCCTTATTAAAGCAACGGCCTAAGTGATTATCAGACACTGTGACATCATATGGACTATGGGCTCATGTGGCCAGTGGGATTCACTGGTGTATTTATGCTTTTGCTAGTTTCTTAACCTAAAAAAAATGCCTTGGGTCCACAGTAGACTGTGTACATTTGCTGCCGATTGCATTTCTTAAAATAGTTCTAGACTAGGTGGGTTAAAGCACTTGTTTCAAAGCAAGGCTGAATTTATTTTTTACCATATGAACTTCTCAGGGTATCACTCAACAAGGAAACCAGGTTTTTGCCAAGTATCAGCCAATAGAGAATTATGGGATGCTAGAGCTGGTCACAGCCTTAAGAGTCATCTAGTCTGGTTATGATAGTTTACAAAGGAAGAAGTGGGGTTCTCCATTGTGTGAGTTGTCCAGGATCAAACAGGCAGTCTTGGTGGGTCTTCTGACTCAGGATTTTGAGTCCTGCACTGGGACTCTTGGTCCTAAGGCCATGTCAGGAGGTGCTCTAACTTAGTGGTTTTGGTATGGTCATTCTGCGTAGATAACAATGGTTGTGTACAACAACCGAGAACCTTTCTGCATAAGCTCAGGGACTCCTTGCCATTTTTTTTTTAACATGTAATAGTCCCTTTATTTATTGCAAATAGGCTGGGCGATTAATTCACAGTTAGCAACTTATGGCCTGGAAAATCTCATTACCCGAACTTTGCATTATCAACACATCTGTTTAAAAAGAAGGCTTAAAGAAGTGGTCTGAATATCTAGATTCCTGATCCTCTCCAAGAAGGGGGAGAAGCACTGAAAGGCAGTTTTGGAGGGAGTGTGGAAGGTAGCAAGGTTGTCAAAGCTGCGGAAATTCACACATCAGGGGGTGTAAAAAGGGAATCCACATTTATTGAGTACCTACTATGTGCCAGATATGGTTTGGTGCTTAGGTTAAGGTGTAGGAGCTTTGGAGTCAGACAGGGCTAGGTATGAAACCCAGTTCCGTCACAGATTACCATGCAATCTTGGGTGCATTTTAACCTCTCTGAGCCTCTGTTTCCCAAACTATATAAACAAGTCTTTTGGGGATTGTCGTGAGGCTTAAATAAAATGATTATGTAAAAATATTAGCATGATACCTGCGACTTCATACATGTTTAATGCATAGAATAAGCTTATAAAGTGTGTGGTAGCATTAGGATTTTTAAGATAATTAAGCCAAGGCCCAGAAAGATGAAATAAGTTGCCATAGTCACAAATACTAGGTAGGATAAACGCAGTCCATTAGGTTTTGTATTATATTTTGCCATTCCTTAACAGGGGAGATCTTGGACATGCTGGGATCAGGTGCTTTGAAAGGGGAAAAGAATGTGGGAAGTATAGAGAGTACAGAGCCCATTTTTGGTTTATCTGCCAACTTTGTGCATTCCCTGCTTCAAGACTTTTGACTGAGGGGACGCCTGGGTGGCTCAGTTGGTTAAGTGGCTGCCTTCGGCTCAGGTCATGATCCTGGCGTCTTGGGATCGAGTCCCACATCGGACTCCTTGCTCAGCAGGGAGCCTGCTTCTCCCTCTGCCTCTGCTGCCGCTCTGTCTGCCAGTGCTTGCTCACTCTCTCTCCCTCTCTCTCTGACAAATAAATAAATAAAATCTTTAAAAAAAAAAAAGACTTTGAGTGAGTGAAGTTGAGGAATAAGCAGACAAGGAAACTGCCCATCTGCAGTAAATTCAGGATTTAGGAAAGCAATCAGGATCTTCCATATCCTCTTGCCCACTTTTGATTCCTAAACAAAGGTGAGGAACTCTAAGTTTTCATGGGCTGGTCCAGAAAAGCTTGGGGGGTGCCCTGGACTAGGAAGACAAACGTTGTCCTATGACAATTTATCCGGGGTTAACACACACTCTCTCGTTCCTCAGTCACGAAACTGGACCTTTCTCAATTTTATTTTGCTTGTCTGTTTCCTGCCGTAGCCCCTGAACCATCAAGCTCTTATCAAACATCCCAGCGCCAGGGCTAAAAAAGGAGCCCAGTCTGTGTTGTGGAGGGAAAAAGTGGAAGGATGACTGGAAGCCTAAATGAATGGGACTAACTCTAAGATTTACGTCCCCAAAGTTAGAATTCTGGTTTAGTATCTCATTTAGAGAAATTGAGAAATTTAGAGAAACTTGGTGCCTGAACACCCCTCCTCCCCACCCTACGACCACACACAGGTTAAGATTTTCTGGTAGGCAGAGGTGAGAAGTCTAGAGAAGTCTAGAGAAGTCTCCTCCAGGAATTCCCTTAGGCAGGGTGTAGCCTCTTGGTCGCAGCAATTCCCATAACCCAGAATTAGCTGTTGAGAGGCGAGATCCAGTGTTGCTCAAAGTGAACGGATGGGTGGGGGGGGAGGGAGCTCCGATAGAAGGCGAAGGGGATTTACACCTTCAGAGCAGGCATTTCTACCAACGGGGCTAACGATGGTGCTGACCTTGCAGCTCTCCTTAGTGAGAGAAGCCCCCAGTGGGGTCCAGTGGGTCCCCTCCCATGTCACCCTTGCCTTTTATCCTCCTTCCCCTTCTTTATCTCCTCTCTTCTTCATTATTTCTTCCACCTCAACCCTACACAACCCTTTCTCCCCTTCTCTCTCCATTTTTGATGCTTACACAGCAACAATGTCTACCTTTGAATGGGCAGTTCCCTTGTGGAGGGATGAAATTGATGCTTGTTTATTCAGCATGATAGGCCTGGAAGCTGCCATAAAATGGGGGCTGCCAAAAGCAGGAAGGTGGCTGGTGCCCAGGGCTACCGTAAGTGGCAGCCAGTAGAAGGGACGAGAGGATGGTCCCAGGCCTCTGAAAGCACTTCATCTAGCCTGAAGCTGTCTCCATGTGAACTGTGATCATTGAGACAGGGTCTCAGCAATAGGGAGCAATGACTCTACAGAACTGGGTGGCTAAAGCACGAGGGGGAGAAATGGGCAGAGTATTCTTGACCTGGCTGCTTCAAAAGAGCAGCCTCTGACTGGGCTGGGTGGTTGGGTTTGCACCTTGGGCTTTCTGTAAAGGGAGACTGACGCCTGACAGTGAGGTAGCGTGTCCTCAGGATGAAGCTGAATCGAATTACTTCTCCATAAAATTTCTTTTCCTCTTTCTTTCTCCCTTCAGTCCTCTCACTTCTTTCTCACCTCTCTTGCACCTTCTTTCTTTTCTTTCTGCCATCCCTTCAGGCTCATTTTGTTTCCTTCCTATGTGGAGAATGTTTGGCTCATCCCATCTCTTCGCTACTGAGTTGCCTTGAGTCATTGATGTTATGAATCCTGACTTTGGTTGGACTGTTAGTCTGTCTTCATAAAATGCTACTTATAAACCAGTTTCTACCTTAGAGCTCGAGAGGCGTGTTTACCACTGTTGGGAAGAAGCCTCCTAAAGAATTGTTCTTAGTGGCCTTATTGTCAACCTTCTAGGTCATGGATCTCCATTAAAAGGAAAATGAACATTGATTTTTATGATTACAAAAGCAATATATTCTCTAGAAAGTTTGGACTGTGTGAAAATTTATTCAGCTTTTAGTTAGCCAGTATTAACTGAGTACCTGTTTCATGGCAGATAATTAAAAAAAACCTCAAACCAAGCATAGTTATATCAGAGATGGTCATTGTTAACCTAGTGGTATGCTTTATTCCATTCCTTTGGACAATGTATATATACAATATATTTTGATGTCATTTTAAAAAGTAATTCTATCCTGACTTTGTTCAGTTAGAATTACATCGTATGTATTATATAATTTCATAATTATACCATAATTTCAATTTAGCCTTATATCACAACCTTTATCTCAAATCATAAAATTTCAAAAATATGATTTTTATTTATTTATTTGACAGAGATTACAAGTAGGCAGAGAGGCAAGCATGGGGGGGCGGGAAGCAGGCTCCCCACTGAGCAGAGAGCCTGACATGGGGCTCCATCCCAGGACCCTGGGATCATGACCTGAGCCGAAGGCAGAGGCTTAACCCACTGAGCCCCCCCAGGTGCCCCTCAAAAATAAGACTTTTAATGACTTCCCATTAGGTATATTTGCCAGCTACTGCCTCAGTCATGTTGTTAATAAGCCACTTGAGAACTTAGTGGCTTACAACAAGCAATATTTAAATGGTATGCTGGCAGGTTGGGGTGCTGTGAGATGGCTGCATAGAGCTGCAGGTTTTGATGATCTCCACATTTTCCTTGGACCCTGCCTGGGGAATATTATCTTGGCAAATGGCAGGGAATGGAAGAAGCAGCATAGAAGCATTTTGTGTCTCCTAAGACCTCTGTCTGCATCCTGTACACTGTCATTTCTGTCCACATTCCCTGGGTCAAAGCAAGTCATGTGGCCAAGCCCACTTACTCTAGTGGAAGATACTGAAAAGTGACAGGCAAAGCGTATAATACAAAAAAACCCAGGGAAGGTGTGAAGAATTATCAACAGCGATCCAGTCTACCTTAGTAGACTGTCCGATTTTTTTGCTATCACTAGGTGCTCAAAGCAGACTAGCCGTTAATGGGTGAAGGGGAGTGGGAGGTACAGGCTTACAGTTATGGGATGATTAAGTCGTGGGGATAAAAGGTGCAGCATAGGGAATACAGCAAATGGTACTGTAATAGTGTTGTGTGGTGACAGATGGTAGCAACACTTGTGATGAGCATAGCATAATGTATAAACTTATTGATTCACTATGTTGTACACCTGAAACTGTTATAACATTGTGTCAACTACAGTAAAAAAAAAAAAAAAAAAGACTAGTTATTGATCTTTGCTGTTAGCCTCTAATGTACCCCATATTGGTATTAGGCCTATCATGGAATCCTTTTCCAACCATGTAGGCTTCAGAGGACATGAGAGCCTTCTTCACTAGCCCCATTATCTCTTCTGTGCTTTGTGGTTCTAATATATTTTTCTTTAATTTTTTTAAAGATTTTATTTATTTATTTGATAGGGAATCTGCTTTTAAGTACCATTAGTTCAAAAAAAAAAGGGCAGGCCATTCTGTCTTTGACTAGGTTGCTTACTCTAGTGGGAAGAGTGGGGAGAGATTGGTTAAAACCAAAGGAATAATTATAGGACATTTATTATGTGCAACTTAACTGTGCACTCTGGGAGGTAGAGAGAAGTAGTAACTAATTACTTAACTACTTTAAAAAGGAGGTGTGTATGTATTAGCAAAGCCATAATTTTTTTAAATTTTATGTGTTTATTTATTTGACAGAGAGAGAGAGATCACAAGTAGGCAGAGAGGCAGGCAGAGAGAGAGGGGGAAGCAGGCTTCCCGCCGAGCAGGGAGCCTGACATGAGACTCAATCCCAGAACCCTGGGATCATGACCTGAGCCAAAGGCAGGTGCTCAAGCTGAAGGCAGGCCCTCATTGCACTGAGCCACCCAAGTGCCCCCCAATAAATCTTTCTATTGATACTTCAACTGATCACATCTCTAGGAATTTGATATCTTACTTCACAGATTGCCTTCTAGACCTGATAAGAAATTAGCTCTGCTTTTAATGCAGAGAATGCTTACGACCATTACCATAGAAGGGCTTGAAGAGATAAAGCCTAGACCTAGTAGGGTCAGTTCCAGAAGATCATTAGCCTCAGAATGTAGAGGTGAGGCAGAAGGATTGGATAACCGGTTTGAGATTTGCCCTCCAGAACATAATGGAGAGAGTCCGTGAGAGGCCAGTGGAATAAGATGCGCAGACGCTGCATTCTCCAGGGATGACTGAATCCAATTATTTGCTTATTAATTTAACTGATTTAAAATCAGAATCACTTAATTCCATTCTTACAACCTGTACTGATTTACTCTTTATGTCTGGAACCCTTTTTTTAACTGAGATTTTTTTCAAGGCTCTGAGGAATATATATATTGCTTAAGGTTCTGGTATTCAGGCTGCTATTTTTTTTAAATATTTTATTTATTTATTTGACAGAGGGAGAGAGATCACAAGTAGGCAGAGCAGCAGGCAGAGAGAGAGGGGGAATCAGGCTCCCCACTGAGCAGAGAGCCTGATGCAGGGCTTGATCCCAGGACCCTGAGATCATGACCTGAGCCGAAGGCAGAGGTTTAACCCACTGAGTCACCCAGGTGCCCCCAGGCTGCTATTTTTGGCACTTTTCTGTTCTTAACGCTTGGGATCCCACTTCTCTATGGGTAGGTCTTTTAATTTTGTTTCTTTTGTATTTGTACTTCTGTTTTCAGTTTGTGTTTAGTTTTTGAAATACATACTCTATTTCTCAAATTAGATAACATGCCCTGGGAAGGCCAGGGCCAGGACTTCTCCCCTGCCCAGTACCTGGCATGTAGAATGTTCCCAACACCTGTTTGTTGATGCTCATAGGTTCAGATCACAGAGATCCTCAATATTTTCATCCCAAGATTGGACAGATCTTCTCTTCATGCATATGTTCTCCCTCCCATGCAGATCACTTTGTTCTAGGCTCATATTTAATGTTTACATCCAAACTTTCTTGCAGGAAACCTAGTTTATGTATTCATTTCAAAGGTAATTTTCTAAGGAAGGAATGTGATCATCTAAGCAAAATTTGCCAATGTCAGGGCATCAGTCATTCCTAGAAGGGCCGTTTTTGAGTGGTCAGAAATAATAGAGAGGCTAATGCAATAGACGAGGCTTAATAACTTATATTTTTCTCCCAAAGAGAAAATTTTCCTGGCCAGAATTTTGTAAGGAGCTTCTTACGCTAAGTCAACCAAATTGAGGTAGCATACTGTGAGTGTGAAGAAAAAGAGAAACGGGTTTAGGGGATGGAGGAAGGGATATTGTGTGAGAGTAAGGCTAAGTTGTAAGAATGTTAGCAGAGAAGCACCTATTACCGCTATGTTCAACTACCGTTCAGCAAGTATTGATTGAGATGCTATCATGTGATGGCAACTGTGACAAAGGATACAAAGGGCAAAAGATGTCCCCAGTCTTCAGAGAACTCAAGGTCACCTTAGAGAGAATAGGAGACTGCCTCCAAGAAGACAGATCTGACGCAAAACCCATTCAACCAAGATCCCGTTTTACTTGAATGACCTTGTTTAAGATGCAAGCTTGACTGGAAGTGGAAGAGGAGGGGTAGAGAATGGGTTTAGACTGCAGTCAGAATAGAACTCCCATTTCTTTACTCCCAGAAACAATGAGCACAGTAAAGACTTTTCTCTATAGAGGCAGAGAAGCTTCTGCGAAGATTACATCAGGATATTCGTGTACAAAATCGAAGATTGCAAAGAGAGCCAAAGAACACACATCTGTATCTGCAAAGACCAGTGAAAACCCCCCTTCTCCCCCCCACCCCACGCCCGCACGTGCGCACGCACACACCTTTTCCTGTTTTCTATCTAGTCCTTGTATCTGCTGTTCTTTGATTAATAATCACAGTTTTAGATGAAAAATCAAGATAAAGTCATTTTAATCAAAGAATCAACATTTCAAAGACATAGTATATGGATGAAATCTCTTGTATATTATACTATTTTTCACACCACCATTTAAAATGATACTCATCCCAATGTTGGTAAGTGCCCACAATATGCAAGACACCCCTGCTGGACCTTGGGGGTACGATGGTGGGTAAGAATGGACCCATACTTGGCCTTAGAGCTTATAGTTTAGTGATAGGACAAAGACATTTATAAATAACCACCAATGAAACACATGCAATTTCAAACTGTTAAATTTGAGAAGTATAGAGAGCAAGGCCCAGCTGGGAGATCATGGAAACATTTCCTGAAGGAGTGATGCTTGAGCTGATATTTGAAGGATCAACAAGAGGTAACCAAACTAGAATGGGTGTAGTCTTCCAGGCAGTAGGTTGTTACAAAGCCCAAGAGATGCAAAGGAATGTGGCCGGTGAGAGTCCGAGGAACAGAGTATAAGCTGGTTGGGTCGGGACACAGAGAGGGTAGCTGGAGGGGAGGTAGAGGCTTGGTCATGCAGCCTCTCATTTGTATGGTGTTACTGATTCAGAATTTATCCTACAAGAGGGAAAATTTTGAAACAACTATGCAGGGGAGTGCCATGGCCATGATTTATTTTTTAAAGATCACTTTTTCTATGGGCTGAAAAGTAGGTTGAGGGGCACCTGGGCAGCTCAGTCATTAAGCGTCTGCCTTCGGCTCAGGTCATGATCCCAGGGTTCTGGGATCGAGACCCCATCGGGCTCCCTGCTCGGCAGGAATCCTGCTTCTCCCTCTCCCACTTCCCCTGCTTCTGTTCCCTCTCATGCTGTGTCTCTCTCTGTCAAATAAATAAATATATCTTTAAAAAAAAGTTGAAATGGGTTAAGAGTTGATACTAAAATACCAGTTCTCCAGAAACGAGTCCATGGTGGACTAAATTTGGATGAGGGCAGTGACCATGAATGTGAAGGGAAGTGGGTGAATGTGAGATATACTTAGAAGTCTCTATATTCATAGCATTTGAGATGTCAAAGAAAAACAAATCAGGACTTCGTATGGAGGGACTTTCATTCAAAAGCAAGGGAGGGAAGGGGACTGTTGAAATAGAGAGATTGTTGTGACAATAAAGTCTGAAAGCATCAAACAAACAAGACAGAAGAAAGATTTTTCCTTTCTAGGGTAAACAAAAAAGCAAGCAGAGATAAGCACAATCTTTGAAGGGGATGCTGGGCAAGCAGGGGAAAATAACCACTGGGGTCTGATAGGAAAAGATTCTCGCCGTGGTTAGCAGAGTTCCAGAAGAAACTGCTAAGGAGAGCACGGTCCACTTGTGCATGCTCAGGCTTGGGGGCCAGGAGTAGAACAGAGGACAAGAAAAGGCAATTCTGGGGCACCTGGGTGGCTCAGTGGGTTAAAGCCTCTGCCTTCGGCTTGGGTTGTGATCCCAGGGTTCTGGGATTGAGCCTCACATCAGGCTATCTGCTCAGCATGGAGCCTGCTTCCTCCTCTGCCTGCCTCTCTGCCTACTTGTGATCTCTGTCTGTCAAATGAATAAACAAAATCTTTTTTTTTTTTTAAAGGCAATTCTGAATCTTTTAGGTCATGAATTCATGACCTAAAAGATGACCTGGCCGAGGCAAGAGGAGACAGCAGCTACTTCTCCGTGGATCATTGAATCCTTATACTCTTGTCTTTGGGGGAGAGCTGATAACCCCATTGCACACCTGGGATTTATTTTAGGGGATCACACCCTTGAGTTCATTTATCCACATGACACCCAGAGGAGTCTGAGCTGGGAGGGTTGGGCTAGGAGTCAGTTTTCCTGTCCCCTTCTTTTACAGAAGAGGAAAACCGGGTCCAGAGAGGGAAACTGACTTCTCTAAGACATCTCCCCTTGATGGTCAGAAAACTGGGACCTGAACCCCGGGCTTCAGACACCGAGTCTGGGAATATTCCACTTCATGTGGCTGCTTCCCATGGGATAATTCCCATGACACTTCAGTGTAGCCTTGCGGGTTCCTCCGGGGAGGTACGTCGAAGCGCTTTCTACTCCCCTCCCCACTACGTAGCTGCATGCACAGATGCTGACCACACCCAGTCTTACTCTGAAGGCTAGCGCATGTCCATCTGAAACTGCGTCTGACTGCTCCGAGTTCAGTTTTCATTGTCCTGCTCAGCCAGGCTTCAGGAGGCAGCTGAAAGACAATATGGTGGATAAACTGTCAGCTTTGGGGGCGGGCAGGACTTGAAAAGGAAACTTAGGTCGCCAGTCACTAGCTGTGTCACGTAGGCCAATCCTTTCTGTTCTCTGAGCCTTATTTTTCTCACTCATAGAGCTGGATAATTATAATTGCCTCACTTCGATGGTTGCAGGTGTCTTCCAATTTCTCTGCTTGGCTGTGTGGATCTGCTGGAGTGGTTTGGGATCCGGCAGCTGAAACTGTCCTGTGGGTACCCAGGGGTCCATCACAGTTCCCGAGTGCACTGTAGGAAATCGTGATGGAATCGGCACGACCGTGCCTTAGCCTGCACCCTCCGCCCCCCGGGTAAGCCCTAAAAATCTGCTCAGCCCATCTGGGGGCCTCTGATCAGGGCTGCAGCAGCCTGTGTTCCTTGCAGGTAGTGAGTGTTTCATTCAAGCTGTAGATAGATAGGCCCTTGAGGCAGAGAGCTCCAGAGGCACCGAGGGAGACTGTTGCTTCGAACATGTACCCACCTTGACCTCTAGGCAAGGACAGGAAGGAATTTACCAGGAAGCAACAGAAAAAGAGCATAGGGATGGGAATATTTTCCAAATTCATGTCAGAAGTACAGTCTTAGCTATAAATGACAGCTGTGGGCTTAATCACTGAAACTCTCTTTCCATTCAAGAGCAGCATGTGTCCCCTGAGGAGGGGTGGCATTATCAAACAGTTAAGTTGTTAGAGGCTTCTTAGGGGTTGGTAGGCAGTCTGCACGGAGAGGGGAGGAGGGAGCCTTTGAGGCTGTGACCTGAGTGTCGCGGGCACCCCCCTGCCTAATATCGCCCCCCCCCCCCAGGCCCTGAGGATGGCTCTGGTATATCTGTCACTGAGGGGGTTGGAAGTTAACATCCCTTACGAGCGAAGTCAATGGGGCCAAGAGAAACTATGCCTCAGCACTGTCTTGAAGAAGCTAATAGGCTTCTTGAATCCTGAGGCTTGGGGATTCAGGAAAGAGTTGTCTTTCTTCCATCTCACCACCAGCAAGGTAACAGCCCTAAGAACAGCTGCATCCGCAGGGCACCCCTCCCACCCCCCCTACCCCCCAGGGGACAATGGGAGAGCTAGTGCTTCTACAGCCCTTCCCAGCTCCCCCCGCACTCAGCTTCTTAGCCACCCATTGTGTACGGAGCATCTGTTCGGTGCCCCACGTGCTAAGCACTGGGAATAAAGCAGGAACTAAGGCAGCCAGAGTCCTGCCCCTTCTGGAGCTTGCAGTCCAGGGGAAGCGATTAAGTGGAACATCTGATGAACCCAAATCTCGTCCCCAAAGATGTCAGTTCACGTGTTGGAGGAATGAGCCTCAAGGTGGTTCCCCCATCAGGGCCTCCATGAGGAACATCAGCTGATGGAAAAGCCCACCCCTTCTCCTTCCCATCACCGCGCAGCCCACCCCTTTGGAAGCGGTGTTTTCTCCCGCGCTTCCCTTCCCGGGGTGCTGCCCATCGCGTCAGAGGGCCAAGGAGCATCTGCCGCTGAGAAGCTTTAGGTCATCAGGCATCATCTGTTTTCTTTTAGGGGAAAGCCCTGAGCCTGGAGAGGGAGGCTGGAAAGGCACAGGCCAAAGGAAACACTCCTTGCCTTGTGCTTTCTCTCGCCTTATGATTTTCTCTATCTTTGGTTTTATTGGTTTTATGATTTTATTTTTCCTTTTAACACCGTGGGTGGGGTTTTTTTTTTTTTTTCACTTTTTAAAAATTTCTTTTCAGCGTAACAGTATTCATTGTTTTTTTTTTTTGTTTTTTGTTTTTTTTTCTATTTTATTTTTTTTTCATTTTATTTATTTTTTCAGCGTAACAGTATTCATTCTTTTTGCACAACACCCAGTGCTCCATGCAAAACGTGCCCTCCCCATTACCCACCACCTGTTCCCCCAACCTCCCACCCCTGACCCTTCAAAACCCTCAGGTTGCCCCAACCTCCCACCCCTGACCCTTCAAAACCCTCAGGTTGTTTTTCAGAGTCCATAGTCTCTTATGGTTCGCCTCCCCTCCCCAATGTCCATAGCCCGCTCCCCCTCTCCCCATCCCACCTCCCCCCAGCAACCCCCAGTTTGTTTTGTGAGATTAAGAGTCATTTATGGTTTGTCTCCCTCCCAATCCCATCTTGTTTCATTTATTCTTCTCCTATCCCCCTACCCCCCCATGTTGCTTCTCCATGTCCTCATATCAGGGAGATCATATGATAGTTGTCTTTCTCCGATTGACTTATTTCACTAAGCATGATACGCTCTAGTTCCATCCACGTCGTCGCAAATGGCAAGATTTCATTTCTTTTGATGGCTGCATAGTATTCCATTGTGTATATATACCACCTCTTCTTTATCCATTCATCTGTTGATGGACATCTAGGTTCTTTCCATAGTCTGGCTATTGTAGACATTGCTGCTATAAACATTCGGGTACACGTGCCCCTTCGGATCACTATGTTTGTATCTTTAGGGTAAATACCCAGTAGTGCAATTGCTGGGTCATAGGGTAGTTCTATTTTCAACATTTTGAGGAACCTCCATGCTGTTTTCCAGAGTGGTTGGACCAGCTTGCATTCCCACCAACAGTGGAGGAGGGTTCCCCTTTCTCCACATCCTCTCCAGCATCTGTCATTTCCTGACTTGTTAATTTTAGCCATTCTGACTGGTGTAAGGTGATATCTCATTGTGGTTTTGATTTGTATTTCCCTGATGCCGAGTGACGTGGAGCACTTTTTCATGTGTCTGTTGGCCATCTGGATGTCTTCTTTGCAGAAATGTCTGTTCATGTCCTCTGCCCATTTCTTGATTGGATTGTTTGTTCTTTGGGAGTTGAGTTTGCTAAGTTCCTTATAGATTTTGGATACTAGCCCTTTGTCTGATATGTCGTTTGCAAATATCTTCTCCCATTCTGTCAGTTGTCTTTTGGTTTTGTTAACTGTTTCCTTTGCTGTGCAAAAGCTTTTGATCTTGATGAAATCCCAATAGTTCATTTTTGTCCTTGCTTCCCTTGCCTTTGCTGTTGTTCCTAGGAAGATGTTGCTACAGCTGAGGTCGAAGAGGTTGCTGCCTGCATTCTCCTCAAGGATTTTGATGGATTCCTTTCTCACATTGAGGTCCTTCATCCATTTGGAGTCTATTTTCCTGTGTGGTGTAAGGAAGTGGTCGAATTTCATTTTCTGCATATGGCTGTCCAATTTTCCCAGCACCATTTATTGAAGAGGCTGTCTTTTTTCCATTGGACATTCTTTCCTGCTTTGTCGAAGATGAGTTGACCATAGAGTTGAGGGTCAATTTCTGGGCTCTCTATTCTGTTCCACTGATCTATGTGTCTGTTTTTGTGCCAGTACCATGCTGTCTTGATGATGACAGCTTTGTAATAGAGCTTGAAGTCCGGAATTGTGATGCCACCAACTTTGGCTTTGTTCTTTAATATTCCTTTGGCTATTCGAGGTCTTTTCTGGTTCCATATAAATTTGAGGATTATTTGTTCCATTTCTTTGAAAAAAATGGATGGTATTTTGATAGGGATTGCATTAAATGTGTAGATTGCTTTAGGTAGCATAGACATTTTCACAATATTTATTCTTCCAATCCAGGAGCATGGAACATTTTTCCATTTTTTTGTGTCTTCCTCAATTTCTTTCATGAGTACTTTATAATTTTCTGTGTATAGATTCTTAGTCTCTTTGGTTAGGTTTATTCCTAGGTATCTTATAGTTTTGGGTACAATTGTAAATGGGATTGACTCCTTAATTTCTCTTTCTTCTGTTTTGTTGTTGGTGTACAGAAATGCAACTGATTTCTGTGCATTGATTTTATATCCTGACACTTTACTGAATTCCTGTACAAGTTCTAGCAGTTTTGGAGTGGAGTCTTTTGGGTTTTCCACATATAGTATCATATCATCTGCGAAGAGTGATAGTTTGACTTCTTCTTTACCAATTTGGATGCCTTTAATTTCTTTTTGTTGTCTGATTGCTGAGGCTAGGACTTCTAGTACTATGTTGAATAGCAGTGGTGATAATGGACATCCCTGCCGTGTTCCTGACCTTAACGGAAAAGCTTTCAGTTTTTCTCCATTGAGAATGATATTTGCGGTGGGTTTTTCATAGATGGCTTTGATGATATTGAGGTATGTGCCCTCAATCCCTACACTTTGAAGAGTTTTGATCCGGAAGGGATGCTGTACTTTGTCAAATGCTTTTTCAGCATCTATTGAGAGTATCATATGGTTCTTGTTCTTTCTTTTATTAATGTGTTCTATCACATTGATTGATTTGCGGATGTTGAACCAACCCTGCAGCCCTGGAATAAATCCCACTTGATCATGGTGAATAATCCTTTTAATGTACTGTTGAATCCTATTGGCTAGTATTTTGGCGAGAATTTTTGCGTCTGTGTTCATCAAGGATATTGGTCTGTAGTTCTCTTTTTTGGTGGGATCCTTGTCTGGTTTTGGGATCAAGGTGATGCTGGCCTCATAAAATGAGTTTGGAAGTTTTCCTTCCATTTCTATTTTTTGGAACAGTTTCAGGAGAATAGGAATGAGTTCTTCTTTAAATGTTTGGTAGAATTCCCCTGGGAAGCCGTCTGGCCCTGGGCTTTTGTTTGTTTGGAGATTTTTGATGACTGTTTCAATCTCCTTACTGGTTATGGGCCTGTTCAGGTTTTCTATTTCTTCCTGGTTCAGTTGTGGTAGTTTATATGTCTCTAGGAATGCATCCATTTCTTCCAGATTGTCCAATTTGTTGGCGTAGAGTTGCTCATAGTATGTTCTTATAATTGTCTGTATTTCTTTGGTGTTAGTTGTGATCTCTCCTCTTTCATTCATGATTTTATTGATTTGGGTCCTTTCTCTTTTCTTTTTGATGAGTCTGGCCAGGGGTTTATCAATCATATTGATTCTTTCAAAGAACCAGCTCCTAGTTTCATTGATTTTTTCTATTGTTTTTTTGGTTTCTATTTCATTGATTTCTGCTCTGATCTTTATGATTTCTCTTCTCCTGCTGGGTTTAGGGTTTCTTTCTTGTTCTTTCTCCAGCTCCTTTACGTGTAGGGTTAGGTTGTGTACTTGAGACCTTTCTTGTTTCTTGAGAAAGGCTTGTACCGCTATATATTTTCCTCTCAGGACTGCCTTTGCTGTGTCCCACAGATTTTGAACTGTTGTGTTTTCATTATCATTTGTTTCCATGAATTTTTTCAATTCTTCTTTAATTTCCTGGTTAACCCATTCATTCTTTAGAAGGATGCTGTTTAGTCTCCATGTATTTGGGTTCTTTCCAGCTTTCCTCTTGTGATTGAGTTCTAGCTTCAGAGCATTGTGGTCTGAAAATATGCAGGGAATAATCCTAATCTTTTGATACCGGTTGAGACCTGATTTGTGACCCAGGATGTGATCTATTCTGGAGAAGGTTCCATGTGCACTAGAGAAGAATGTGTATTCTGTTGCTTTGGGATGAAATGTTCTGAATAGATCTGTGATGTCCATCTGGTCCAGTGTGTCATTTAAGGCCTTTATTTCCTTGTTGATCTTTTGCTTGGATGATCTGTCCATTTCAGTGAGGGGAGTGTTAAAGTCCCCTACTATTATTGTATTATTGTTGATGTGTTTCTTTGATTTTGTTATTAATTGGTTGATATAGTTGGCTGCTCCCACGTTAGGGGCATAGATATTTAAAATGGTTAGATCTTCTTGTTGGACAGACCCTTTGAGTAGGATATAGTGTCCTTCCTCATCTCTTATTATAGTCTTTGGCTTAAAATCTAATTGATCTGATATAAGGATTGCCACCCCAGCTTTCTTCTGATGCCCATTAGCATGGTAAATTGTTTTCCACCCCCTCACTTTAAATCTGGAGGTGTCTTCGCGTCTAAAATGAGTTTCTTGTAGGCAACATACTGATGGGTTTTGTTTTTTTATCCATTCTGATACCCTGTGTCTTTTGATTGGGGCATTTAGCCCATTAACACTCAGGGTAACTATTGAGAGATATGAATTTAGTGCCATTATTAGCCTGTAAGGTGACTGTTACTGTATATTGTCTCTGTACCTTTCTGATCTACTACTTTTAGGCTCTCTCTTTGCTTAGAGGACCCCTTTCAATATTTCCTGTAGAGCTGGTTTGGTGTTTGCAAATTCTTTCAGTTTTTGTTTGTCCTGGAAGCTTTTGATCTCTCCTTCTATTTTCAATGATAGCCGCTGGATAGAGTATTCTTGGCTGCATGTTTTTCTCGTTGAGTGCTCTGAATATATCATGCCAGCTCTTTCTGGCCTGCCAGGTCTCTGTGTATAAGTCTGCCGCCAATCTAATATTTTTACCATTGTATGTTACAGACTTCTTTTCTCGGGCTGCTTTCAGGATTTTCTCTTTGTCACTAAGACTTGTAAATTTTACTATTAGGTGACGGGGTGTGGATCTATTCTTGTTGACTTTGAGGGGGGTTCTCTGCATCTCCTGGATTTTGATGCTTGTTCCCTTTGCCATATTAGGGAAATTCTCTCCAATGATTCTCTCCAATAGACCTTCTGCTCCCCTCTCTGTTTCTTCTTCTTCTGGAATCCCAATTATTCTAATGTTGTTTCGTCTTATGGTGTCACTTATCTCTCGAATTCTCCCCTCATGGTCCAGTAGCTGTTTGTCCCTCTTTTGCTCGGCTTCCTTATTCTCTGTCATTTGGTCTTCTATATCACTAATTCTTTCTTCTGCCTCATTTATCCTAGCAGTGAGAGCCTCCATTTTTGATTGCACCTCATTAATAGCTTTTTTGATTTCAACTTGGTTAGATTTTAGTTCTTTAATTTCTCCAGAAAGGGCCTTAATATCTCCAGAGAGGGTTTCTCTAATATCTTCCATGCCTTTTTCGAGCCCGGCTAGAATGTTCAGAATCGTCATTCTGAACTCTTGATCTGACATATTACCCATGTCTGTGTTGATTAGGTCCCTAGCCTTCGGTACTGTCTCTTGTTCTTTTGTTTGTGGTGATTTTTTCCGCCTTGTCATTTTGTCCAGATAAGAGGATATGAAGGAGCAAATAAACTACTAAAAGGGTGGCAAAGACCCCGGAAAAATGCGCTGTAACCAAATCAGAAGAAACCCCAAATTGTGGGGGGGAGAAAGGGGATAAAAACAGCTTCTGAAAAAAAAAGAAAAAAAAAAGAAAGAAAAAAATTTAAAAAATAAAACAAATTAAAAAATATAAAAAAGAAAGAAAAAATATATATATATTTAGATGAACTAGTCAAAAAATGTTAAAAAAGAAAAGGGTAAAAGTTTTAAAAAATTTAGCAGAAGAAGAAAAAAGAAAAAAGAAAAAAAAATTGAAAAAAGAAAAAAAAATTGAAGTAGCCGCAAGACTAAAGAATCATGGGGAGAAAGCCATGAGTTCCGTGCTTTGCTTTCTCCTCCTCTGGGATTGCTCTGCTGCTGTCTTAGGAATTGAATCTGCTTTCTCCTTGATAGATGAACTTCGTCCTGGCTGGATATTTTGTTGATCTTCTGGGGGAGGGGCCTGTTGTAGTGACTCTTAAGTGTCTTTGCCCGAGGCGGGATTGCACCGCCCTTACCGGCGGCCGGACTAAGTAATCGGCTCGGGTTCGCTTTTGGGAGCTTCTGTTCCCTGAACGCTTTCCGTAGAGTTCCGGAGGACGGGAATGAAAATGGCGGCCTCCTAGTCTCTGGCCCGGAGGAGCCGAGAGCCTGGGGCCCCACTCCTCAGTGCGCCCCCAGAGGACAGCACCCAATCACTCCCGTATCCCCAGCCTCTAGCCGCGCTCCGAGCTCACCCAGCCCGCGACCAGTTCAAGGTAACCCCGAGCTGAGAGTTCAGTCCTCGGCTCTGTATCTGCAGCCGGCTTCTCCGTTCTAATACCTGCGAGCTCTCCGACACTCTGACACCCCCGATCCTTCTGTGACCCTGCGGGGCCTGGGGCCACACTGGCCCTGCGTGGGCTTCACCCCGGTTTAGCCCCTGGAGCAATGTCCCTCAGTGGAACAGACTTTTAAAAGTCCTGATTTTGTGCTCCGTTGCTCCGCCGCTTGCCGGGAGCCAACGCCTCCCCCCCGCGGTCTATCTTCCCGTCGTTTTAGATTCACTTCTCCGCCAGTCCTACCTTTCAGAAAGTGGTTGATTTTCTGTTTCTAGAGTTGCTGTTCTTCTTCTCTTCGCTCTCCCGTTGGATTTGTAGGTGTTTGCAATGTTTAGATAAGCTATCGAGATAAGTTTGCAATGTTTAGATAAGCTATCGAGCTGATCTCCTGCTACCTGATGTAGTCTCCGCCATCTTGACCACACCTCCGTATTCATTGTTTTTGCACCACACCCAATGCTCCATGCAATACGTGCCCTCCCTATTACCCACCACCTGTTCCCCCAACCTCCCCCCCCCACCCCGTCCCTTCAAAACCCTCAGGTTGTTTTTCAGAGTCCATAGTCTCTCATGGTTCATCTCCGTGGGTGGGTTTTTAAACCAGAGCCAGAAGGAAACAGACGTCGTATGGGAGGATAATGAGAAGGCAGCGGAGGGAACAGGCGGGGTGCTGGGTGGCATCGATCGGCATCGACAGCGCCGCGCGCACGGGGCTAACGGGCCTGCGGAAGAAGCCAGAACCTCGTAGTCATCAAGTGAGAGCCTTGTCGGCTGTGAATACCGATTAGAATGAGAAGGCAGGTGTGCCATGGCAGCTGCGCTGCACGTGCTTGTCAGGCCTTCCTGGCCCCCTCCAGAGCCTGCGTGCACGTGCCAGCCTCCCCTCTCCGCTCCTGCACCCGGGTCTCGGGCAGACGTTGCCCACCGCACAGGCGCTCTTCTCCCATTCAGGTCTGCACCAACACAGTAGGACGCGCTCTCTTTCATCATCTGCCTTCTGCCATGACCTTTCCCCGCTCTGCTTTCCGCCTGTATCAGTCAGGAGTGACTCCCGCTGAAAGTGTAGAGAACTTGAATCGTCCTCCGCGGCAAACTTCTCATGCCTCGTGAGCTCCCCTGCTGCTCCTAAGACCAATAATTGGAGGAGGGGATAGAATTCCCCTGCTTGCCTTGGACCAATCGGGCTTCCTCTTCTCGGGATGGCGTAGCGGTCTCTTTTACCGGAGACCAGGGCTCCCCCTCACCTTAACAAATTGGGGTTCTGTCGTCAGAGAAGAAGGGAAGTAGTGACTGTTGGTTAAGGACTGGGCACTGTCACCCTTCTTTGAGGTCCTCCTTTTGCCTCACTTTGGGGCCCTGGAGTCTCTCCATTTGGGGTGGATGTGGGAAGGAGCATCTGTTTATACACATTATTTTTGACGTTCAGAAGAAGCCCATGTACAGTTTCTGACATTCGTTGTACTTTCAAATGCTCGTATCCCTGCCCTCGTCTCTGCATTAGAATTCCAGTTGTGGAAGGCTTTCTAGGCTTGTTTTTCCAGAAGAAATTATTTGGTTTTACGGCTGTGTTGGAATGGGTGAAGCTGACTCCATTTGTCTGAATGAACATCACTTCGTGTCTTGAGGCTGAAGAGCCCAGATAGTTTCTTCTTTTTTTGTAACAAGAAAGCATTTGGTTCCTAGCCTGTTATTTTTTTTTTTCCTCTCCCTCTACAACCTTCCTCCAATCACTATCTTTCCGTTCTCTGTCAACTAGTAGTACATTCTTGTAAAAGATACCCAAGTTCACCACCAAGGTGAATGGCCTCAGTTACGACATATAGTGGCAGATCTCTTTAATTTTCTAGGGATTTTTACACAGATTAATCATCAATCTTATGCTTCTACCCTCCACATCTGTTCCTCCTCCTTACAAAGCCCCTGTGAGAAATTCCTTTTAAGAACCTCATATTCTTTAATACTTTGGTCACTTGGATGATGACCAAAGAACAAGCAGCTTGTCTTTTTCACATTGGCTTCCAGGAAACGAAAAGACATGGACCCCTCAGTCTCATAAGCTGTTTTCCTCTAATTATCAGTGATCATTTTTCTCTCTCAAGACTCTGCCTTACCATCTAATTTATATTTTGCCGCACGATGGTACATTTCTTCTTATGGCTGACTCTAAAATTTTAGTCTTAGAGGTTGAATAAATCTGAGCATTTAAAAGAAAACAACTTTTCAATGGGCTTTGTTGTCCTTATTGTTCGCATGAGGATGCTGGGTGAACTGAGGGGTTTTAAGTCTGAGGGGGTGGTGGCGGTTCCTGTCGGGGACCCGCTCTGGCCGATTGGCACATTTCAGCCTGGAGTGTTTTGGAGAGAAGCATTGTCAGTCTGTGTCCCTCATCAGGATAGGGGTTGCTGTGATCGATGGCAGCGACCCTTGGGGGTTTCATGGCAGAAGGAAGTAGAGAAAATGCTTTCCCCAAGATACCCAGAAATCCTGATTTTCTAGTCATCCTGAAGAGTTCTAGTATAGCACTCCTCCTCCCCCTCCCTGTTCCTCTGCCCCTGTCTGCTTTAATAGTAAGCAGGAAAGGTATGGTAGAAGCAAAGAAGTTCAATGGAAAGCCATAAACATTTTATTTGGTTCGGAAGCCAGAGACGCAGAGAGTTCAAAGCTGACCAGCACTTCCAGGGAGCAGTATAATGGTCTTGGAAGCTTACCTTGAGCTTTACAGAAACACTGCTTGCCCAGGCTATGTTGCAGTCTCATTTCAAGTCAATCAAGTTGTTTATGGGGGTAATTGTTACCTTGTGTTACTTACTCCCTGTGAGAGTTATCCTTTTTTAGCTGGCTTCTCATAGGAACCGATGGCATCTGGTGATTGTTTACTTCTTAGTCTTCATCTAGAACAGTGCAGCAGTGTCTGAAGGAACACTTTTGGGCAGATCAAGATGCCACGGGAGAACACACACATGGTGGTGGGCATCCGTCCCAAGCCCGCATGCTTTCTCCAGGACTTGGCTCTGAAAAAATCAGAAGGCAGTCGTGCCACTGTCCAATAAATCGTTGCACGTTAGGTTTTGGCAGTTTCACTGTTGGCCCCCTAAGAGTCTACATTAGGCACTAAACAATAAGTATACTGAGGAAATTAAAAACTATTTCAGAGCTAGAGAAGGTAATGACTATAAATAAGAAAGGGAAGAAGCCACGCACACTGTATAAATAGCTTGTTTTGTTTAAACGTTAGTTAAGCCACATTAAATTTAAAGGGTGGTTCCATTAACCAAAGGTATATAGTGTGTGCTGTAAAGTGATTATTGCAAATTCGGCCAGGTTTGCTGTCTGGAGTAAGAGCAAATCTAGCCAGGGCATGGCTGACAGGTTGATCCCAAATTCCCAGTGTCCATCAACAGTGGGATTATGACTTTATAATGAAACTCTGTCTTTAAGTAATACTATTTTTATGCCATTTTGCAGGTGATGAAAGTTTACAGGCAAATTGCATTTTAGTTCTCTTTCTAATAATTTATCATGGGAATTGCTTGCACATAGACTGTGAGGGTAAGGATGCTCTTCGTTTAGCTATAGTTCCTTAATTTTCTACTTCTTGCAAATAACAGTTTAGTTAATAAACTTAAGGAACCACCATTAACCAATTCATTAATTAAAGTCTAAAAACCCTTTTATTATCAATCATAATCACTTCTTTATTTAAATTGAGCTTTATTTGGTTTATTGCCTCCATTATTGCTGGAGAGGGGAGGAGAAATCTTATGTCATCAGGCTTATGTGGGATATGGCAGTTTTAAGAACATGGGCTTCAACGTCAAAAAAAGTTTGGATATAAACCCTAGCTTCCTCATTAACCAGCCTGGCCATCTTTCTTGAATGATTATAGCCCGTTAAAGCCTCAGTTTCCTTATCTGAAAAATAGATTATCTGTTTTGGCTATAGTTTTTACGGACATGGGGAAGGATGATCTTTCCATGGACTGCCCGCCCTGTCTAGTGTTCAGATTGTAGAATTTTCCATGAGTTGGGCTAAGTAAAGTCCTTACATGCTGGTGTTCATTTAATCAGCATTCCCTCTCCAGGCTGCTACTCTGCCATCCACAGATCCACTAATTCTAGGTGATTGCTGCCGTTTGTCTGGGTCAACATTTGTCCATCCGGCTGACTCCCACTTTTATGACTCAGCCGGCATTTTCCCATGAGCCTCAGACACACATATCAGACTACTTACCTTTTTTAAAGAATTATTTTTACTTTCTTTAAAGATTTTATTTATTTGTCTGACACACAGAGTACAACAAGCAGGGGAGTGACAGGCAGAGACAGATGGAGAAGCAGGCTCCCCGCTGAGCAGGGAGCCTGATGCGGGACTTGATCCCAGGACCCTGAGATCATGACCTGAGCTGAAAGGACATGCTTAACTGACTGAGCCACCCAGGCGCCCTTACCTGACATTTTTAACTTGATATGTCACAGTCAACTCCAAAGGGAGTTCTCATCCCTTCAAGGTATCAGTGGCAAATATCTGGGAGCCATCTTTAGCCAAATTTGGTTTGGTAAGACTTAAGTACAAAGTGTGCCTGTAGAGGAGAGAAGAGACTAAGGAGAGAGAAAAGACACAAGCAAGACTGGGGAAGACCCTGTATCCCAAGCAGAGAACGTTCATCTTTATGCTGGAGTCAGTGGAGGGTCTTTTTTGTGTTTTTTTTTTTTTAAAGATTTTATTTATTTATTTGAGAGAGAAACA